>NC_057838.1:27500000-28125000 GCF_910594005.1 Cervus elaphus
TCTGTGTCAAGGTCCTTCTTCACCTGAATTCCGTCATTTACTGCCTGCTGCCCTCTCCTGGCATCCCATGGAACTACAACCACTGAAACTCAGTTTATTCTTTGGACTGCAAGGAGATCAAACCCATCAATCCTAAAGGCAATCAACACTGAATATTCCTTGGAAGGACTGATGCTGAAGCTGAAGCTCCAATACTTTGGCCACCTGATGCGAAGAGCTGACTCACTGGAAAATACCATGATGCTGGGAAAGATTGAAGGCAGGAGGAGAAGGCGATGATAGAGGTTGATAGAGATGGTTGGATGGCATTGCCAACTCAGTGGACATGAACTTGAGCAAACTCTGGGAGATGTCACCATCTCTGGGAGATGTCCCTCCCATAGGACAGGGAAGCCTGGCGTGCTGCTGTCCATGGGGTCACAAAGAGTCAGACACAACTGAGCGAATGAAAAACAAAAAGACTTGTTCTTCAGAGGATGAGTTGTCTGGGACAGGCTTTTAGTGGGAGGGTATCAGAGCCTGAATGGGTAATTTTGTTCAGATAAGGAAACTGAGGCCCACGGGGGTGGGGCAAGACTTAGGCCATGTTAGCGGACTTGAGCTTCCTCGTCTACAGTCACAGATGAACTCCAGGGCCCATCGTCACCTGCATATCTGGGAAATGGGCTGCTCCTGAGAAGGCACCCTTAGGGTCTAACTACAGAAACTTGTCCACAGTCAGCCATGTGATTTTGGCTATCACTATTGTAGCTGTTTATCATCCCAGATTCGCTGGATTCTAAGGAGTCTAGGCCGCGGAAGACTGAGAAGACAACTAGAGACCTGGTTTCTTACCTCTCAGGACAAGAGTCTAGCCTCAAATGCTTTTAGAGTCAAGAGATAACAGAGAGAATGAATGGGACAGAAGCTGCTGAAGGATGTGTCACTGCTCAGCTCCACATCTTTTAGGAAACCATGCTGACATCCTGAAGGGTGAGATCGGAAGGTCCTTCTCCTTCTCTGAGTGGCCACAGGTCTCCTCCACTCTCAGTCATGAACCCTGCCTTTCTCCTTTGAAATCCAGCCTCATGGGCAAGTCTCTGACCCTCAGGCCATGCCTGGCTTGTCTTGGACGTAAAATGAAATCTTCATAGTCTACAGAATGCTGAGGGTGAAATGCAACCTCTGGCCCACCTTCCCTCTAACACCAAAGAGGTAGAGCTGCATCAGGCCAGTTAAGGCTACTTCCTTCTGAAAGGGTGGTTCTAAATTGTGGGCAACAGCAGCCTCCAGATGGCAGGACTTGGCAGGAGTAAAAGGGAAAAAAGAAGAGCTTTCTGTCTTTAAATGCTCGTGTGGGGGCCTTGGGTATCACCCATCCAAGATGGGTAGTGAACACCCACACAAGGAGTTTTAAAACTGTGACTATACATCGTTGACCCGATAAAAGGCTGTAGTTAGGTGTGTCTCCCAGGTTGAGACAAAGCAGGGATCCAGGAATAGGTCCACAAGCAGAACGTGGGTGATGTGAGGGGGGAGGTCAGTGATGCCCGCAGAGCCTGAGCTCAGCCTGCCCCTGCCTGGCCTCCTGATGCTCACGTACACACGCATCCTGCTGAGATAGCAGGTAAACACTCGATCAACAGGCTTTACAGAGCATTGGTCTGTGCCGCGTGGTGTTCTGGGTGCCAGGGAATCAAGAGGAGCAAGATGATTCACACGTCCGCCTCTCTTGAAGAAAAGAGGAAGACAGTATACCACTAGGGAGTGGTCCACGCCAGGAAGAAAAAGAAACAGGGGGTTTTGAGGGTGACAGGAGTCAGGGAGAGCCCGTGAAGAGGTAACATCAGAGCACGAGGCAGAGGAAGGCACTTCCTCCCCTAAGCACGTGTTCTCTAGTCCCGTCTCCCGGGACAGAAGGAAGCTATGCTTCTGGCTCAGCTGTGGGCCCAGCATGGCACCTGGTTGGCACTCAGTGGGCATTGGGTGGTGGATGGCTGTCGCTGAGGGATGGTGCCTGGCGGACTTCTTCCAGGCTGGCGGCCTGTGCAGTGCAGCTGCAGAGCCTAAAGGACCGGCTGGCCCTTGCTCTGAGAGGGCAACGGAGGCAGGCCGCAAGCTGGGGAGCTGTGGCTTCTGAGTGTGCACACGGAGCTGGTACCCCCAGATCAGCCTTCCAGCCACTGAAAGATGGAATCAGAATTGTCCTCAGACTTCCAGACAAACCATTCTTTTAAAAAGGAGATCTGAAACTTCCCTAGTGGTCCAGTGGTTAAGACTGCACTTTCATTGAAGGGAGCGAGGGTTCGATCTCTGGTCCAGGAACTAAGATCCTGCATGTCGCAGGGTACTGCCTACAAATAAAAAGAAAAAGAAATAAAAAGGGGATTCGGAGTTAGACACTCGGTGTCTCCGCATGGCTTCAGATGGCACTTGGCCTTCTGTGTCAAACTTAGAGCAGGGATTTTCTCTTCCCAACGGTAACCACCTGAAACGCGTTGGGAGCTCAGCTTAGGCTTGTCAGACAGGCAGTCAGGCAGACATTGGCTCAAGCCTTGTGCTGTGTGCTCTTGGGTTCCTCACAGACCTTCTCTGAGCTCAGACCTGAAGGATGAGTATCCCAGGCTGAGGGAACAGCCAGTGCAAAGCTCTAGGGTAGAAATGAGCTCACATGCTCAGGGGGCGTTTGTGAGAAGGGGTAATAAAGGTGCTTCTCTCCTAGGGCTGCTCTGTAGGCCGATGCAACCAGCTAGGTCTCTGCTTCATCCAGCATCACCCATAAACCCCAAACATGACTCATTGCATCTGAAAGAAAAGGATCTGATGCCACTTGGAGCAAGCCTGCCACTTCTCAGGTGAGAGAGACATGAGGGCCCCCCACCCCAAGAAATTGCCCCTCCTAGGTAAGGGCCCCCACCAGACTCAGCATCTCCACTCTGCTTTAATCCTCACTGAAAGTGGCCTTGTGTGTGCAAGGAGGATACTTTTTAAAAAATATATTTATGTATTTATTTATTTTTGGCTGCGCTGGGTCTTCTTTGCTGTGTAGATTTTTCTCTAGTTGCAGTGAGCCGGGGCTCCTCTTCGTTGTAGTGTGCTGGCTTCTCACTTCGGCGGCTTCTCTTGTGGAGCACAGGCTCTGGAGCACATGGGCTTCTATAGTTGTGGCCCATGGGCTCAGCAGTTGTGGTTTCTGGGCTCTAGAGCACAGGCTCAATAGTCGTGACATGGGGATTCAGTTGCTCTACGGCATGTGGGATCTTCCCGGACCAGGGGTCGAACCTGTGTCTCCTCCATTGACAGTTGGATTCTTTACCACTGGCCACCAGGCAAGCCTGGTGGGATATTTTTAAAGACACTCTAAGTATTGCTTTTACAACAGCAAAGAAAGTAAAAGTCACCTTGGAGTCCATATTCCAGAAATAAACTTCCTAGTTCTGGGGTATTTTCTATGAAGGTCTTTATTATCATAAATATTTTTACATAGCTGAGAAATCACTGTATAGCATTTTTTCCTCTTCCTCCCAATTTGTTGATTTTCTTAGCCTGCCATTTCCCATGAAAGGTGCAACATATGGTAAAGGAATTTTCCTCCACCGGAGGTTTTGGAACTTGTTCAGAATGATTCTGTGGCCATTGTTTTGGCTGAAATATGTGCTTAAAAAAAAAAAATGAAACCTGCTACTTAGAATCAGGAGTCATAGAACTGAACATAGTCCAGGAAACGCAGATTGACTCTTGCTACAACAAAACCCCTTTTCCACAAAGGAACACCCCTGGGGGAGAACCCTGAAGTCCACAGTAATTACGCCTCAGTACCTCCCCCTCTCCTTTTTGCTTATTTGCATATTTCCAGTTTTTTATTTTTTACAATGAACATGTACTGCTTGTATAACAAAAACATTGACAAAATTCAGTAAGATAAAGGAAAAAAGGACACATAAAGGCATTTTAAGTGTAACACAACCTAAAGTGCCAGAGGAGGGCAATAGACGTCCCACCAAGAAGAGGTCTAGTGATGAAGTAAGTTGGAAAACGTCGAGTTAAACAAAGCTAATTGGATTTCTTCCCTATAATACTTCTCAGAGTCTTTCAAACACTGGTGGGTAGTTTGACCCTGAAGAGAGGGCTGTTCCCAGCAGTGTAACCGACAGTATCGGATCTCTGAACCCCTCTCATGAGGAGTATCCCTGCCCACTGACTGTGAGGAGTATCCCTGCCCACTGGCTGTCTGTGGGGCGCATTCTGGAAAACCCTTTTCCAAAGCACTGGCTGTCTGCAGGGTGGGGAGATGCCCCGTCCCCTCTGGGCCACATCCTCACGAGGTCTGCGCAGCTGACTGGGAGGAAATTCGCGGCCGTGACAGCTCTCAGACCAGGTGCTCCGCTGCCATCTCGCCAGCTGGTTAAGAAGGGTGGCCAGCTCCATTATGGATTTTATTATCAGTCAAGAGATCTAGAAAGGAGAAAGACATCCAGAGGCATCTGGTTGGTAGGATCACCGAGCCGTCAGCAGAGACTATAGGCTGTGAATAAGCAAAAGACAAATGCCCTTGAATTCCAAGGGCATAAAATATCCCTGCAAATGGGGCAGTCCAAAGGACAATCAAAGGAGCAGAGGGGAGTGGGTGCAGAGGTCAGGTCGGAGGCTGCCCGTATCCACTGGGGCCTCACCATGGCTGGGGCTGCCCTCCAGCTGCCAGGAACTGCATCTCTCCTTGGAAAGGCCAGAAGTACCTAAGAATTGATGGACAGCAGCCCGCAGCCCATGAGGAGCTTGCCTGCATCTCCAGGGGGATGACTGAGGTGCCCAGTCTACGCTGGCTCCCAGAAGCCCCCAGTGGGCTGGCTCTCCAGTTGCTCACAGTGGCCTCTGGTTTGATAACAAACCCTGTATTAGCTGCCTTCCCTTCCCTGCCTCACTTTACCTCGGAAACAAAGTTAAGTCCTGCAGAAATTTCTTTGCTGGTTAAGATTACTAGTAAGAAGTCCTGCTCTTCTGAATTTCCATTAATTCTCCAAGCCAAGATTTGCTGCACTCCAGCGAGTGAAGAACAGTTCCATCTCATTTCTGACAGAGGGCAGCATTTCGTTTTCTACCGCAGGGAGGTGTATTCCTGGAGCTTGCAAATGACGCCAGCTCAAAATAAAGAAAAACAAATTGAAATGAGGATTTTAATCACTGTGAAGGGAATGAAAGGCTGTGTCAGCGTTTCCATGGTAAGTGCCGTCTTTCAGGGATTTAGCATCCCAGCTGTAAAAACACGCTTTATGCTAGGTTTTGGCAAGAGCCAGGCTTCAGTCACTGAAAATCTATACATTATTAAAGATTTCACTTTCAATCAAGTGGGAAACGTGACTCCGTGAAAATGGCGCAGAATTCCCCTCTGCCCCTGGGGCTGCCAGCCGTGCCCACTGCACCTCCTGCCAAGTCCGCTCGGCCCCAGCTTGGAGGGGTGGTGGGGGCACAGCCCCTGGCCCCCTCCAGACTCTGCCTTGCCTCCTGGAGACGGGTGCACTGAGGAAGATGCCTGTTTTTTGTGGAGGCAAAGTGGCGGTCCTTGCGGGGCCCTGTCTCTGGGGCTGCAGGTGGCTCTCCTTTGAGCACTGGCCCTCTTGCCCCCCGTCCCACGTCCCTGGTCCCAGGGCCATCGATGGGAGAGAGGGGCGGCAGCACCACCTCACAGCCTGTCGGTCTCTCGGCCCCTGATGGCATCATAAGTGGCAGAATCACAGACTGAGTTTACTGGAAACCTTAGACTTGTTCTGATTGTAGCTCGCAGCCTGAGCTCCAGGGATGCGAGGGGAATGAAGATCACAGATGTCAGCCAAAGAGGAGGCACTCTGGGTGAAACCAGGTGCGGTCTGAACCTTGGTCACGTCACATCCAAGTCACCTCTGCTTGGCTTCAAACAGGACCAGGTTTGTTTTCATGTGTGTGTGTGTGTCTTTTTAAAAATTTCATCTTAATTGGAGGATAGTTACTTTACAATACTGTGACAGCTTTTACCATACATTGGTATGAGTCGGCCGTAGGCATACGTGTGTCCCTTCCCTCCCGAGTCCCCCTTCCACCTCTCTCCCCTCCCCATCCCTCTGGACTGTCACACAGCACCGGCTTTGAGTGTCCTGCATCATACATCAAACTCCCACTGGCTATCTATTTTACATATGGCAATGTATATGTTTCAATGCTGCTCTCTCAAATCATCCCACCGTCTCCTTCTCCCACTGAGTCCAAAAGTCTCTTCTTTATGTCTGTGTCTCCTTTGCTGCTGTCCACAGGATCGTCAGTACCATCTTTGTAGATACCATATATAGGCATTAATATACTCTTCCTCTTTCTGACTTACTCCACTGTGTATGATAGGCTCTAGGTTCGTCCACCTGATTAGAACAGACTCAAATGCATTTCTTTTTATAGCTGAGTAATATTCCACTGTGTATATGTACTGCAGCTTCCTTATCCATTCATCTGCCGATGGACATCTAGGTTTCTCCCATGTCCTAGCTGTTGTGAATAGTGCTGCAATGAACACTGGGGTATGTGTCTTTTTCAGTTTCATTTTTCTCAGGATATATGCCCAGTCGTGGGGTTTCTGGGTCACATGATAGTTTTAGTCCTAGTTTTTGAGGGAATCTCCATTCTCTTCTCCATAGTGGCTGTATCAGTCTGCATTCCCACCAGTGATCAGGACCAGATCTAATGACACTTTGGTGTGCCCTTTATTTGAAACAGGCTGATGTGGGTGGAGAGAAAGCTTTTGCAATACAGGAGAAAAGGTACCAGCAGAAGGACAACTTTTTATGATCTGAAATGAATCCTCAGTAGATGTGCCAGCCTGTATCAGGTCTCAGGGATTAGCAGGTAACTCTTCCCCTGAAACAGGGGTAGGTACAGTTATTCCCATTTAAAAGATGAACAGATTGACATTCAGAGGTTGAGAAACTCGTCTTCATGGAGGTCATGTAGAGCAGGTGGCAGGGTGAGGCCTCGGAGCCAGATCTTCCTGACTCCGGTCAGGTCTGAGAACGTCTCCCTCAACACGGTTCAGGGGCAGCACTTTCAGATTCCACCAGCCCGTCTCCTCGTTCTGCCCGGGGTGGTGGGCAGCCTGGCACAGAACAAGCATGGATGGCAGCCCAGCAGAGCCCTGCTGCTGGGGGAGATGACAGCTACAGAGGGCAGGCTCGGGAGCACTGGCTAGACTCAAAAGGGGCTGACTTGTTTTTTTAAAGGTTTATTTACTTGTGACTGTGCTGGCTCGGCATTGCTGCACATGGGCTTTCTCTAGTTGTGATAATCGGGAGCTACTTTCTAGTTGCGGTGCACGAGCTTCTCATTGAGGTGACTTCTCTTGTGAAGCACAGGCTCTAGGCATATGGGCTTTAGTAGTTGCAGCTCATGGGCTCAGCTGCTCCGCAGCATGTGGGATCTTCTCAGAGCAGGGATCGAACCCGTGTCTCCTGCATTGGCAGGTGGATTCTCAACCATTGTACCATCAGGGAAGTCCCAGACTTGTTCTTAGTGCAGACATTTTTTGAGGGCTTACTCTCTTCCAGGCACAGTTGGAAGGGCTGGCTCTGTGTTATATGTTTCATCTCATCTACAACCACTCCAGCAGCTGCCTGAGCTATGTACTAGTATTATCTCCATTCTACAGATAACGAGGAACAGAGAGACTGAGTAGTTTGCCCAAGGTCACACGGAAGGAGATGAAGGAGATGAAGATGGGATTTCAGCCCAGGCAGCTTGACCCTCAAGACCAAACCAGGGGACACTTGCCTGGGGAAGGTGAGTTTGCCCCAGGCTCAGAGTGCTCTCTGGTAGCCTAGTCAGAAATGTCTGGGACAGGACTTCAGGCCAGCGGGCCCTCCTCTCATCATCCTGCTGACCAGGCAGATTCTGCAAGAGACGAGCTGGCTGCCGCGGGGCGTCCTCTCTTCCTCCAGGGTCAGAGCCAGCTGAAGGTGCAGCATCTTGGTTGTACCAAGATGTTTTGGTTTTGCATTTCTGAGCTGGTCTAAGATAGTTTTCCACTGGCACTTAGCTATATTGGTTTATAAGACACTCGATGCAGTAGAACTTTCTAAAGAGTCCAGGCCTACACCAGGGGTAGGGAGAGAGGAATGGTCAGGGACTATAATAAGAACAAAGGAAGAGCAAAAGTCAGGAATAAAAGTGTGACTTCACTATTGACTTTACAAAAACAGAAGGGTTTTTAAGGGACTGATGTGAATAATCATATGCCATCCAGTTAGATGGCAAAGATGAAGTGAGTAAATTCTTAGACACAAAGCATAAAGACATACTCAGGAAGAAATGGACATTATGAACAGACTTATAAGTAGAGAGATTGAATTAGTGATTTTAAAACGTCCCTCAAAGAAAAATTCAGGCCCATATGGATTCACTGGTAAATTATACAAATCTCTTAACCAAGCATTTTAGACATGACTTTTTAGACATGGTTTCTTAGACATGACTCAAAAAGCATAGTTCATAAAAGTGGAGGTAGATCAGTTAGACTTTGTTAATATAAAAACTTTTTTTTTTTTTTGTTTCAAGTGATACTACTAAAATGGAAGACAATCTACAGAATGGGAGAAAATAGTTTCCAATCATATATCTGATAAGTGACTTGTATCCTGAATATAATCAAAGGTATGTTCTTTCCAGTAGTCACGTATGGATGTGAGAGTTGGACAATGAAGAAGGCTGAATGCCAAAGAATTGATGCTTTTGAACTGTGTTGTTGGATAAGACTTTTGAGAGTCTCTTGGAAAGCAAGGAGATAAACCAGTCAATCTTAAAAGAAATCAACCCTGAATACTCTTTAGGACTGGTGCTGAAGCTGAAGCTCCAATACTTTGGCCACATGATGCAAAGAGCCAACTCATTGGAAAAGACCTTGATGCTGGGAAAAAATGAGGGCAGGAGGAGTAGAGCGTGACAGAGGATGAGATGATTGGATGGCATCACCGCTTCAGTGGGCATGAACTTGGGCAAACTCCAGGAGATTAGTGAGGGACAGGGAAGTCTGGTGTGTTGCAGTCCATGGGGTCATGAAGAGTTGCACATGACTTGATGATGAACAACAACAATCCTGAATATATAAGAACTCTTACAACACAGTCATCAAAGGACAATCTAATTTTAAACTGAGTAAAGGATCTGAGTAGATGTTTCTCCAGAGAAGATATACAAATGACCATCAAGCACATGAAAAGATGCTCAGCATCTTAGTGGTCATGAGTCATTAGAGAAATATCAATCATAATAATGTACCAATTCACATCCACTAGGAATGGCTATAACCAAAGCCACATAAAATAGCAAGAGTTGAAAAAAAAAAATAGCAAGAGTTGGTGAAGACATGGAGAAATCAAAATGCACATATCTTGCAGGTGAGAATGCAAAGTGGAAGGTTCCCTTTGTACAGCAGTTTGGCAGTTCTTCAGAAAGTTAAATATGCTGTCTCTTATGGCCAGTCATTCCCCTTCTAGGAGAACTGAAAATGATTTCACATGAAAACTTGCACATGAATGTTCATAGTCATATTATTCGTGAGAGCTGAAAAGGGGGAAGAAAACCCAAATATCCATCAACTGATGAATGGACAAACAAAATGTGAAATATCCCTACAATGGAGTATTATTCATCAACAAAAAAACAAAATACTGATTGATACTGCAACAGGGATGTGACTTGAAAAACAGTTTAGTAAATAAAAGAAGCCAGACACAAAAGGCCATCTATTGCGTTGATATGGTCCCATTTGTAAGAAATGTCTAGAACAGGCAAATCCATGGGGCAGCAAGTAGATAAGTGGTTGCCTAGAGTTAGGAGAAGAGGAAGGATGGACATGGGTTTTCTTTTGGGGGTGATGAAAATGTTCTGATGTTAGATTGTAGTGCTGCTTGCTCAATTCTGTGGCTATATATTAAAACCCACAGAATGGTACAGTTAAAGTGGATGAATTTTAGAGTGTGTGAAAGTCAATAAAGCTGTTACAAATTGTTAAAAAAAACCAGTTAAAACTGTTAAAAATTACAGGGAACTAGTTAAAAACATAGTAAAAGTATATAAAGAATAACTCTACAGCTGCTTAAATTAACAGTGTGCTTTATATACTCCAATATAGAAGGTTATCCAAACTATAGTAAGTGAGGGGTAAAGCAGATTATAATTCATTAATAGTTCAGCTCAGTCACTCAGTCATGTCTGACTCTTTGCGACCCCATGGACTGCAGGCAGCACGCCAGGCCTCCCTGTCCATCACCAGCTCCCGGAGCTTGCTCAAACTCATGTCCATTGAGGTGGTGATGCCATCCAACCATCTCATCCTCTGTCCTCCCCTTCTCCTCCCACCTTCAATCTTTCCCAGCATCAGGGTCTTTTCTAGTGAGTGAATTCTTCGCATCAGGTGGCCAAAGTATTGAAGCTTCAGCTTCAGCATCAGTCCTTCCAATGAATATTCAGGACTGATTTCCTTTAAGATAGACTGGTTGGATCTCCTTGCAGTCCAAGGGACTCGAAAGAGTCTTCTCCAGCACCACAGTTCAAAAGCATCCATTCTTTGGCACTCTGCTTTCTTTATAATCCAACTCTCACATCCATACATGACTACTGGAAAAACCATAGCCTTGGCTAGACGGATTTTGTTGGCAAAGTAACATCTCTGCTTTTTAATATGTTGTCTAGATTGGTCATAGCTTCTCTTCCAAGGAGCAAGCATGATCTCAATATTATAGAAATAAATGAAGTGTGTGTGTGTGTGTGTGTGTGTGTGTGTACAGAAAATAAAATTTGGAAAGATATATTTTGAGAAAGTAATTTTCACTGAGTACTGCATAATAAGCTATTCTTCTTCAAATTTGTATTTAATCTTTGAAAAAGTAATACAATCACATGACATAAAAATCAAAAGCTCTGAAAGACTAGTGAAAAATCTCCTCCAAGTCACCCAGTTCCCCTCCTAGAGAGCAACTCGTGTTGGCTGAGCATCCCTTGGGAGAATTTGACACAAGTGGAGGGTGCTCTCATTGTGTCCAGCACCTTAATTTTCTCGTGTAACTATGAATCTTGTCCATACTGAGATGTAACAAAAGTCCCCAATCTTTTTTTAATGGCTAAACAGCTCTTCATTCTCTAGATGTATCATTTGAAAGACATTTTTTGTTCATGCACTTCCTCATTCTTTTTTTTTTTTTGCATTTAGCAGATATTTGACTTATAATCAGAAAGACATCAAGCTATTTCTCCAAAAGAAGTACCTGTGGTGAGGATTCAGATCTAAGAAGAGTGAGCCCCCAGAAGGGTGGGCAGGTTGCATGAGGAGCCCCGGAAACCCTGGACGTGAAAGCAGGTCAGTGAGAGAGAGGGGCGTGCCCTGCACCATTGGGCAGGGACCTGGGAGAGATGCTGTAACCCAGAAAGGAGTCCAGGCAGCATTTAAGAATAAAATACCTCATCCTTTTTTCCTTCTTAATCTCTCCAACCCAGACTTCTCAGGTACTGCTTGTGGTAAAGAATCTGCTTGCCCATGCAGGAGACATGAGAAACATGGGTTTGATCCCTGGGTGGGGAAGATCCCCTGGAGGAGGGCAAAGCAACCCACTCCAGTATTCTTGCCTGGGAAATCCCATGGACGGAGGAGCCTGGTGGGCTGTAGTCCGTGGGGCCGCAGAGAGTTGGACATGACTGAGCAATCAAGCAGCAGTCTCCCCACATGTGAGGTGAATTTGAGATTTACTGGGGAGGTGGAGCCCAAATTCATTTCCCAAGGGCTGCTCCCAACTTGATGCTCGCTCACAATCTTTCCTGCTCTCCAGTCCAGCGGGGACTAACGAGGACTTGCCGCCCTGCCAGCAGGGATGGGTGCCCTGGGAGCCTTCTGGGAATCTCACCATTTAGTCCTTCTAGAGCCCCTCAGGGCATTTAACCTACACTCTGCAGAAGTTCTAGAAACTACTTGCTTTTGATTTTCGCTCCCCAGCCCACGCCTACCCCTGACCTTGCTGTGACCTTGAACACGTTGCTGAAGTCTTTCTGCGCCTTCCGCTGCTTTGCTGTCTGGCCAGCAGGAAGTCCAGGGCCACATGCAGCCACCATCACTGGCATCCTGTTAGTGAGGGACGGCAGCATGTGTTGGCTGCACACAGCCCTTTGGGGGGCAGAGGGAAGGGCCAGTTGTCTGGGAGCAGGGGATGGGGCAGGAAGGGCCCCTTTGGCGAGTGAACCCTTCTCCTTGAGGGACTCTCCCTTACCCTAGGTCCTTCTTGCCCTCTCTTTATTTGACCTCTGGAAGGCATTTCCTGCTGGCTCCACCTGCCTCCACCCAGGCTCTTTCCAGCTTGGTGGCCACCAGCCCTTCTGTGCGTGGGGCCAGGAAAGAGGGAGAAAGGAAGAGATTCTTACAGTGACGACCCTCAGTGCAGAGGCCAGCTCCCAGTCAAGTCCATGCCCTGTGCCTTGTTTATTTGCTGCTTACTGAGTCAAAACAAAAACAAAAGCCCAGCAGGCTTCATGGCTGCCCTACAGCTTTCCTGTTATTTCTTCAGATGAACTCTCCCCTGCCCTGCCCCTCCACTCCACCCCACCATTGGCCTCGATTCCAATCTGCCAGACTCCTGCCTCCATGACCTCTCAGGGTGCTGACCCTGGCTGACCTCCGCTCTGGGGCTGCCCTGGTTCTACAGGTGTACACTTCTTTCTTTGCCACTGAACTGGTTTCTTCCTGACACCCCACAACCCCGACCCGGGCCTTTGCACCCCTGGGCCAGTGACTCCAGAGGTTTCTCGCAAGAGCCGCCTCCAGCCCTCCATCTGGACTGGGCGCAAACACTCGGTTCCTGGAATCCTGACCTGGACTGGCGTGTGGCCAAGGTTGGGGCTCAGCCTGCCTCCCTGGAGCAGGTTTGCTGGGGATTTCTGATTAATAAGTTGTCAAATAGAAAAGGAGTCATAGGACCCAACGTCCCAGCTGAGGAAGAAATTACATTTCTGGAAGTTAGCCCAGAATAAGGACCAGATATTTTCTTCCACAGGAGCTTACACTTGACCATGCTCAGAGGAGGAATTGTCTCATAGAGATTTCAGTCTGGAGCTAGAGGCAAGGACTCAGGACCCATCCTGCCAATGAAAACAACCCGACAGATGCACTGGGATTTTCACTGGAGTGTCTATAAGGGCTTTCTAAACAGCAGTGAATCTTCACAGGGAGGCAGGTAGGAAGGAGGCTTCTCTCTTTGGAGATGGAGGTACCAAGCTGGGAGGTGATTTATCTGAGAGCGTGAAATGCCAGTGACCAACAAGGGAATGTGTTTTCAAGCATCCAATTGAACCCACAATTCTTTGATGCTAACAGACTACTTATTTGAAACAAGGCTGACTAACAGCATTTATCAAGCACCTTTTATTGGCTGGACTCTGGTGAAGATGTTTTTTGCCATTCATCCTCACAGTGTTCTTAAATGCCAGTACCATGATCATGCCCATTTTACAGATGAGGAAACAGGTTCAGAGAAGTTCCCTATCTCACTCAGGTTACACATCTGGCAAGTGAAGGAACTGTGATTATAACTTAGTTCTCTCTCTGCCAAAGGTGGTGCTTTTTTCTCTCTTTTACTCCTCCGTCTAGCAAGTGGTTTTAACTACATATCAACAACCTCAAAAAATGTTCCTACTCTTTGATGCAGCTCGCCCACTTCTGACAACCATTCTTATGAAATAATTCTAAGCACAAAATAAGTGTCTTAGGGTTCAACATGGCTAAGCACACACTGGTGTGTACCCCACTTCTTCCCTAAATCCCACTGAAATGGCGGAAGAAATTCAGAAATAAAAAGCGTGCTCGGGGCTGTGGGCAGTCAGGAGGAGGGGGATCAATGTCCAGAAGATTAAGGAGTTTCCGGGGAACATAAGACAAGTATAAGAACAGATTGGTGAGGAAATGAAAACAAAGCTGTAATGGTTCAGAGCTAAATGCATAATTGCTTTCAGAGTGACTGCTCCCAGCAGAATTCCAGAGCAGAGGCAATGTGACCAGGTGAAAGCATGCGCTGGGGTGGACTGGAGAGCGGTGAGTGGTTCCTCTCCACCGTCCACTGTCTGCTCCCTGCACACAGTCACCCGAGGCCGGCCCCTGTATCAGCCACTGCTTCCCGGCCAGAGGAATGGGATTCTCACAGGGCTAAGGACCTGCCCACCCCAGCCACCAACAGCATTCAGCCCAGAAGCTCAACTACTATATTAACAGCTATGTAAGAATTGCCAGATTTTTCAGAAAAGCCAGAGCCTGAGATTGCTGCAGAGAGGCGTGGAGGTCCTCCTGGAGAAGGAAGCCGGAGCCATAAGCAATGGCATCTGTTTCTTTTTCTCTAACACGTTTTTGCAGAATCCTTTAGCTCCATCTTCCAGCTTGTTAATTTAGTTCTCAGTTGTCTGTTTAGCATGTTTTTTGAGTTTTTAAAACTTTGTCAGTCATTGTTTTAATTCTCAAGAACTCTTACTGGATCTTTTTCATAGAGGTTTTATTATTTTTTTATTGGAATGTAGCCGCTTTACAATGTTGTGTTAGTTTCCGATGTACAATGAAGTGGGTCAGCTACACACACGCCTGGTGCTTAGTCCTTCAGTCGTGTCCAACTCTCTGCGACCCCAGGGACTGCAGCCCGCCAGACTCCTCTGTCCATGGGGATTCTCCAGGCACGTATACTGGAGTGGGTTGCCATGCCCTCCTCTGGGGATCTTCCCGACCCAGGGATCAAACCCAGGTCTCCTGCAGTGCAGGTGGATTCTTTACCGTCTGAGCCACCAGGGAAGCCCGTGTGTATGCATATAACCCCTCTTTTCTGGATTTCCTTCCCACATAGGTCATCACAGAGAATTGAGTTGGGTTCCCCGTGCTATGCAGTAGGTTCTCATTAGTTATCTGTTTTATGCATAGTATCAATAATGTATACATGTCAATCCCAATCTCCCAATTCATCCCACCCCCACCCCTTCCCCCTTTGGTATCCACATATTTGTTCTCTATGGCTGTGTCTCTATTTCTGCTTTGCCCAAAGTTTCATCTAGAGGTTTTATTTTTAAGCGGATGTGATATTTTCTTCTCTCTGGGTTATTCATTTTGATTCCTTAGAGTTTTCATCTGTTTGGGGTATGCTTTTTTTCTTGGAGTCTGTTCTATTTTTGTGCCTCTCTCAGACTCTGGCTTTTCTTTTTTTTTTAATAATGAAATTTTAAAAATAATTTTATTTATTTGTTTATGACTGTGCTGGGTCTTCCTTGCTGCACGGTCTTCTCTCCAGGTGCAGAGAGCGGGGGCTGCCCTTCACTGCTCTGCACGTTGCGGTGGCCTCCCTGTTGTGGGGGGCTCTGGCTTCAGTAGTTGCGGCACATGGGCTCAATAGCTGCCGATCCCAGGCTCTGGAGCGCAGGCTCAGTACTTGCGGCACACGGGCTGAGTTGCCCCACAGCCTGTGGGATCTTCCCGGATCAAGGATTGAACCTGTGTCTCCTGCACTGGCAGGAGGATCCCTTACCACCGAGCCACCAGCGAAGCCCCTGACTCTTCTGGTTATTTGAAATCTGCTTGTTTTTTTTAAAAGGTTGTCATAGGTCTTTCTGTATTTGAGGACTAGTCTCCCCGACATGGTCCCCACCAGCCACGTGCACCCCACCGAGTGGGTGCAAAGTGGTCAGTCTGTGTTGAGAAGCACTGTAAGTATCAAACACACGCAGGGTTTAAAATGTCTTGTTGGGGTTCTCTGGTGGCTCATTGGTGCAGGAGATGTATGTTCGATCCCTGGTCCAGGAGAGCCCCACATGCCGTGGAGCAGCTAGGCCGGTGAGCACAACTCCTGAGCCCGCGCTCTGCAACGACAGAGGCCACCGCAGTGAGAAGCCCGTGCCCCACAGCCAGAGAGCAGCCCCCGCTCGCCACAACTAGAGAAAAGTCCGCACGGCAGCACAGACCCAGCACAGCCAAAAATACAGGAATAAATACTTTTTAAAATGTCTTTTTATTTACCTGGATTAAAATAGCTCATTCATAACTTTATATTAAATAAACATTGAACTGATAATATTTTGGATATGTTGGGTTAAATAGAGGATATTGAAATTAATCTCACTTGTTTCTTTTCTCTTTTTTTTTTTCCTTAAATGTAGCTACCAGAAAATGTAGCATTTTATCTAGGGCTCATATTCTATTTCTACTGGATGGCACTGAGTCAGTAGAGAGAAAACAGCCCTTTGGTTGGAGAGAACAAGGACCCAGATCTGGAGGAGACTTTGAAGCAAACGGGAGCTCTTTTCTGGATTTCCGTCCCATATAGGAAGGAAAATCTGCTTCATGGGAGAAAGGAGAAGGGAAAGTAACACACTAGGATGAGGACAGGCAAGTATAGCCTGGGGCTGGGTCTCAGGGGACAGAGGGAACAAAGAGAGGATGGGAGGGAGGCCCAGGAACAGGCAGGAGCCGGAGACCAGGGAGGCAGATGGCCGAGGAGGGGCGACCCGAGCCCCTGGGGCAGGGTCGGCAGTAAGTTTTCCAGCAGTGAAGTGAGGCTGATAAATATTAAATGGGTATTCTTTAAAAATTAGAAACAATCTTTATTTTATATTGGAGTATATAGTTGATTAATAACCTTGTGTTAATTTCGGCTGTATAGCAAAGTGATTCAGTTACACATGTACACATATCTTTTCTTTTTTTCACATTCTTGTCCCATCTAGCTTATTACAGAGTGATGAGCAGAGTTCCCTGTGCTATACAGTAGGTCCTTATTGGTTATTAAATGGATTCTTGATCTGTGCTGTCTGTCATACGCCTCTGCTGTCCCTGCACCCCAAGGACAGACTGTGGGTGGGGGTGTCCCCACTCGGAAAGCAGGGCTGGGTGAGGACATGAAGTGTGCAGGCAATGGCCTGAAAGCCCGAGGTGAGGAGGGAAGGTGAGGAGCAAGGGTGCTGGCCGAGGGGTCAGGCGAGTGCCAGGACCCTGTGACAGGCACCCAGAAATCCTTGGAAGGATCCCCAGGAGCAGGGGTCCCCAACCTCTGGGCTGTGGACTGGCACCTCCTGTCAGATCAGTGGCAGCATTAGATGATTATTAGAAATAAAGTGCACAATAAATGTAATATGCTTGAATCATCCCAAAACCACCCCCTCCCAGGTCCATGGAAAAATTGTCTTCCTTGAAACTGGTCTCCACTGCCACAAGGGCTGGGGGCCTCTGCCTAGGAGCACTGGACTGCTGTCAGGGAGGTGCAAAGCTGAAGATTCTCATTTGGTTTGAAGGGAAGGGCCACCCCAGCTGGTTGGCCAACACTGGGGACCCCTCACCATGTGACATGGGGCATTTGTAATACCTTCCAGGGTGCTGGGTAGCTGGCAGCAGAAAAGTTTGTTAGCAGTACTGACTGGGAAGGTGAGGAGGTGGGACCAAGCTATGCTAGAAGCTACCTCAGTGAATAGCGTGGAAAGATCTCTGGTCTCGGGCTTGACGCCTGCAGGCGTAGGGCTCCCCGTGGTCCCCAGCCCTGGCGAATGGCACACTCCCATTGGTCCCCTCACCCCCAGAAGACTACACTTTTGTCATCCTTGTCACTAATGCTTCCTCAGCTCTCCAGATTGATTTTTCCTTTTGTTTCCTCTGGAGCCCCTGACGAACACCAGAATGTACCATACGTTCACATCTGTGCACTTAAGGGAGAAAGCAGAGTGGAGATAGGCATTTGGACTTACAGAAAGGAATCCTGGAAAGGTACGTGAGAAGCTAGTGAGATCAGCGAGTGCAGTGGGAGGAATCAGGGAACCGGGATGGGGCGGAGCAAGATTCCCCATTGCATCTGTTATTTTGATTTTGAACCCATGTGGATTATTACCTGTCAGAGAAAATTAAGCTGGAAAGAATCTTCTCCACCCCAGGTTAGATTATTTGGGGGAATTGTGGACTGAAATAAAAACACACAGCATAAGAGCTATGAGCGTCAGTTGTATTTGGGGACTTAACAAGGACTGTAGCCCAGGACACAGCTTCTCAGGTTGCTCTGAGAAATTCTTCCAAGGGGGTGAGCAGAAAGGACAGCATATATGTGATTTTGGAGAAGGATACTAGCAACCAAATACACATCTCAGTAGAAGGCGACTGCACCTCACGAGAAACAGACATCTTAGTTAATGAACTTGGTGTGTTTCCAAGTATGGGAGGACATGAGAACTTGGGTTCATAAAATTTTCTCCTGAAAACATCTATAACTAACTGAAGGCTTGTTCTGCCAGTTTCCCAGAGCCTAGAGCGCCTTATTCCTGATCTCCACCCTGAACTCCTCTCAGGGTGTGTTGAAGGTCAGTGATGGCAGGGGCGGGTGACTCAACCCCCACACAGCTGGATGGCGGGCCACCTGCTTTGGTTGGCGGAATTGGCTCAATCCCGTCTAGGCCTTTCACCGAGGACGCTCCAGATCTTGAGCGAGAGGAACTACAGCACCGCACCCCCTCTGCCACAGCCAGGTACCACCTGCCTCTCTCCCTCCTCCTGTCCTTCCAGGGCTCTGGCTTCAGCCACCGGTGTCCTTCCACCAGGAGAGATCACAGAACCAAATCACACAAGTGGAAGACGGTGGGGACCAGCCCCCCAAGCCAGCACCGTCCAGAGACAGCTTCCACCTTGCTTGCTCCAGCTTTGACAGGTGCTGTTCAGTCTGTGGTTTTTGCCACTGGAAGTCTCCAAAAGGCCCGGCAAGACCCATTCCTCTGGCTCACTTGCCATGTGAAACACCCCAGGCATGTGGCCAGAGCTTGGAAAATGTCCCCCCACACCCTTCTCTATGTCTGACCCCAGGGCCTCACCCCCAGGTGAGGGTGACAGAGAGCCCAGAACCACACCCAGGGAGGACCTCAACCGCACGTAGAGAGCTTTGACCTTTGCTATTTCCCATCGGCTTTGTGGACTCATCAGAGGGACCAGCTGGGGAACAAAACTGCATTCACCGGAACTTGGCACTGGTTCCCTCATTAATCCGCCAAGTCACAGTTATGGGGCAGGGAGGGGCCGAGTGCTCTGACAGCCTTTCAGCCGCAACAGTGGGTAATGACCCGCCAGTGTTGTGCGTGAGTCACGAGCAGAGTGAGGTCTGGACTCGGGTGCAGCATCTCCTCGCCCTCACCGGGCACCCAGGTCTAGAGGACGCCCTTCCCTCCCTTCACGTGACTCCTGACTTCCTTTGGGGAGGCAGGTATAATGGACACACAGATCGGCCCAGCAGCTACATAAGCGGTGTGACCTCAAGTTCAAAGCCAAAGGTCTTCCTTCTGCCGCAGGACCACAACCCCCCAGATGGTTACCTTTGTCCCCCTTTAGGGGATGGGCACATCTCCTGGCAGCTCTGGCAAAAGTGAGCACCTGGTCTAGACGCTTGGGAAATACTGGGTGAGGGCAGCCTGTGCGTCTCTGAAGCAATGTCCCTGGGCCTTGCTCAGACGTCCCCCTCTCCATTCAGGTAGCAGCCAAGGTTAGTTCATAAGTCAGCTAAGCCCTGGGCAGAGGCTGGCGTGGGTCTGTTTTACTTGGGTGGCAAGGAATCACAGACCGCCTCTGGAGAGGCAGGGCCTGTCCATCTCAGAGGCAGATCCAAGGGCAGGAGGGATCCTCAGCTGAGGCCAGGCTGTGGAGAGAGCTGGGGGGTGGCGGGGGGAGCCCCTCCACAAGGACTGAGGAGACACGGGGCCCCAGACTCATGCTGAGCTTCGGGGGAAAGCCTTGTCCCCTTGTTCCATCAGCTGCCCCATTTACCTTGTGCCAGACTCAGGGCAAAACCGTCTTCACGTGAATTCAGTTTCCACATGGACATCTAACGCTCAGCGAGGTGAACTGCCCAGAAACAGTTGAGCTGGAATTTGAGCCCTTATCTGCCTGGAGCCTAACTGTCCCCACTTTCCAGAACATTCCCTCACATTTAGCCACAGATCTGAGCAGGTTTTGGGGAGAGAGGGAGAGAGGAGGAATGAAGGGGGCCAGCTCAGAGGCAGAGAGGAAATGGCGAGGTCCAGGCTTAGCGGGAAATCCTGGTCACATCCACAAACGCCATTAGCACAGAAACGGAACCATTTTAATGTCAAGGCCCGATGCACTCCGCCCCCCTCCTGATGGCCAGGGTAGAATACATTTTCAGCTGGCCTTTAAATTACATGTTCTTTCAGCAGCTGGAGCCTGCTGAAAGACCTGGGAAGCCTGGGAAGACCCAGAGGTCTTCCTAAATTAAGCCTTTGAAATAAAAATAATGATAATTTCAGGTAACAAAGCCAATATGCTTCTAGAAGTATATTGTAACTAGAAGTCTCTTGACCTCTGAGGCCCATACTGTTCTTGCTCGCCTGGCCCCTGCTTTTAGTGGACTTGCTGGAAGGAGCTCCAGAGAAGAGGGGACGTCCTGATAAAGTTTGGGCCGGCAAATGCAGAGGAGGGAGGCAGCCTGAGCAGAAGCTGATGGCCACACATCTGGCAGTGCCTGCCAAGTCCCTGGACAGTCAGCTTCATCAGGCTCTTCTGCGTTCCCTGTGGGCTTCCTCTGCCAGGGGCTCACGGAGCATTCTGGAGCTGTGTCCACTTGGTGGTGTAGGACTCGCCTCCCCGCTCCAAAGTTCCCTAGGGAAACTTCCCATGCAAAACAAGCTGAAAATGCCTGCCAATCACTGGGACAGTCTCTTCCAGCTCTTTCTTGCTGGGTGACCTTGAGCAGGTTACTTAACTTCCCTCCTGTTTTCTTATCTGGGAGAGGAATAGGACACCAGCATAACCTACCCCCTAGGGTCGTGCTGGGAGTATAGTGTTGTCAGCAGAGTTTACAGATAAGGACTTAAACAGGACAAACACCTTTGCCCAAGGTCATGGAGTGTAGTGGCCAGGGCTTGAAGACACCTGGGCCTGCTCCAGGCACGGTTAGGAGTCAGGCCACACCTCCTCCCAGAAGCCCTTCAGGCCTGAATTTCTATCCCTGACCTCTGCTTAGGTTGTTTGGGATTGAAACCGGGGCCACACTTAGTCATGCTCCCAACTCCCATGTGGGTGGGTGGACCTTTACTGTTGTTCATCAGCAGTTGGTGGGCCCAGTAGGGAGTTTGGCCGGAGAAGTTATACCGAGGAAACTGAAATGTGAGAACAAGATTAGAAACGGGGTTGGAATGCTTGGGCCCGGGCAGGGAGGGACACATGCCCCCAGGAACGCCTGTGTTCTCCCTGGCCTTTGAGTCGCCTCCTGGGGGGACAGGCCCCAGGCATGGCGACGGGGGAGGCAGGCACGCGGGGCCCACACGTGGGTGACTGAGCCCGGCCGGTCCTCAGGGATGTGAGCTCGTTTAATCTCCACAGCAACCCTAGGAGATGCTGATCAGTGTGCGTTTTACAGACCGGGAAGCTGAAGTCCATTAAATAAGGTTCTCAGAACCAAGGAAGATTTAGCCCCGGTCTGCCGGGCCCAGAGGCTCTGGGTGACAGCTGTCCTCGGGTAGCAGTGATCTGCACTTGCCCAGCCTGGGTTCCTTCCCATGGCGAAAGTCTCATAACGCTTTGACCCAGAGGCTCAGGGAAACTGAGGCAGAGCTGGGCTTCCAGGAGGCAAGGGATTGAAGAGGAAGGAAAGAGGGAGACAGAAAAGGAAGAGGAACAGAAAGAAGTGATCGAAACAGGGAATTCAAAGCTCTCTCTCTACAGCCCACTGAGGCAACGCATGAGAGGCAGCTGGAAGCAACAGCAAACAACGTTGCAACTTGCTACCTGCTCGCAAAACAAGAAGACAGACCTGTTCACCAGCCACAGGAACGGCTGCTTTCCTTTATCCTTTCTCTGGGGGCTCAGAGATGGATAAGCTCAGGAGAGAAACATGAGCAGTTGGTAGGAGATGGTGGGAGACTTGGGCTGGGGGAGAGCAGGCAGCCCAGAGCAGAGCTGGGTCAGATTCATTCAGACCCAGGGGGACCTGCAGACTCTGGCTGATGGGATAAGGCCACGACACACACAGACAGGATGCGGGGTTGGGGTCATCCTACCCAGGCCTCCATCCTGGGTCCTCCTCTCTGCAACCCAAAGCTGGGACCCTCGCACCCCACCCCCTCAGGGTCCCCGCACTCCCTGCTGGCTCGCATTCTAGCTCTGACCTTGATTAGACCAATGAAAGACACTGGGATTGCCTTGACCAGCTCCCGCATCCCTTTCAGGTAGAGTAGGAAGGTAGGTAGGAATTTTGTTGCAGTCCTCAGCAGGTTTACTACTTGTTTCTGTGTGACTTTATATCTGCCCAAAGGGTTTAGAAGCCTCACAGGGCTCCCTGGAGGACTGGTCAGGCCCTGGCAGGACCTCACTGCCACCTCATTGTCCCAGATGGAGACCAGGAAGAGCCGGCCTGAGAGCGAGATCAGTGGGGGCCGTGTGGGTTGAGGGGTTGCTGCTCACGTCCATGGGCTGAACTTGGGGGCAGATCCGCTTTTTGCTGGGCAGAAGTCAGGCTTCTCAAGATGTTCCGTGGCTGGGAACTCCTGGGTCAGATCTAGGTGGAGCCTCTGGGTGGTGGGGGTGGGGGGTGGCTGGTCAATGCTGATGGGCAGAGAAACCCCCATCGCCAGGGAGTTCCTCCTAACTCAGCCCAGAACAGAAGGAAGCAGCTCCAGCCACCAGAGGAGTGAGATAAGGGTGAGCAGTACAACGGGGTGGGGAGAATGTTCTGGCTCTAATGCCCCTGGGAAGCCAGGAGGGGGTGTTTAAGGAAACCGCAAATAGATCCCCCCATGCCTCTGTGGACCCCTCCCACCTGCTCCGGCCAGGACCAGGGATAGAACAGGGGAGGGAGGGAGGCGGGACCTGCAGCCCAGATGCTCTGGGAAGGGACCCTGGGGCCGAAGTGTGGCAAGTCCTCCCTGTGAAATAAGGAGGGTTGAAGACCCAGATGCAGGGTCAATCACTGTCAAAGGTCATGATTCTACAACAGGCCAATATGGAGAGCCTCAGCCCCTGGCAGCTTGGGGGCCCTGCCCATCCTTCTGCTCCCAGTGGGCCAGTCACTCTCCTGGGTGCCTGGGTCATATCCCAGAGGGAGTCCACGTGATTGGCTCGGCTCAGATGACCTTTCCACTTCATGGGTCAGCCACCAGCAATGGGCGAGGCTCCCCTGGGACACCCTTCACCCAGCCATCCCAGGGATGGTTGGCAGGCATCCCAGCTGACGAGGCTGGCCACACCCTAGGAGCTTGCCAAGGCTCAGGCTGGGTCCTGACCACCATCATCTAAGCAAATTGGGGACCAATGTGGGGCTCAGTGACCCCACCATGTCCCCTGGTGGTCCCCCATCCAAGAATCTTTGACCATGTTGGGAGGACTTTGTTGGTTCTGATTATTTTTCCTGTTTGTCCTCAGTAGAGGTGTATGCAGGTCAGGAAGCAACAGTTACAACTGGACATGGAACAACAGACTGGTTCCAAATAGGAAAAGGAGTACGTCAAGGCTGTATATTGTCACCCTGCTTATTTAACTTATATGCAGAGTACATCATGAGAAACTCTGGGCTGGATGAAGCACAAGCTGGAGTCAAGATTGCTGGGAGAAATATCAATAACCTCAGATATGCAAATGACACCACCCTTATGGCAGAAAGCGAAGAACTAAAGACTCTATTGATGAAAGTGAAAGAGGAGAGTGAAAACGTTGGTTTAAAGCTCGACATTCAGAAAACAAAGATCATGGCATCTGGTCCCATCATTTCATGGCAAATAGATGGGGAAACAGTGGCTGACTTTATTTTTCTGGGCTCCAAAATCACTGCAGATGGTGATTGCAGCCATGAAATAAAAGGATGCTTACTCCTTGGAAGAAAAGTTATGACCAGCCTAGACAGCATATTAAAAGCAGAGACATTACTTTGCCAACAAAGGTTCATCTAGTCAAGGCTATGGTTTTTCCAGTAGTCATGTATGGATGTGAGAGTTGGACTATAAAGAAAGCTGAGTGACAAAGAATTGATGCTTTTGAACTGTGGTGTTGGAAAAGACTCTTGAGAATCCCTTGGACTGAAAGGAGATCCAGCCAGTCCATCCTAAAGGAAATCATCCCTGAATATTCATTGGAAGGACTGATGTTGAAGCTGAAACTCCAATACTTTGGCTACCTGATGGGAAGAGCTGACTCATTTGAAAAGACCCTGATGCTGGGAAAGATTGAAGACAAGAGGAGAAGGGGATGACAGAGGATGAGATGGTTGGATGGACATGAGTTTGAGTAAACTCCTGGAGTTGGTGATGGACAGGGAGGCCTGGCGTGCTGTAGTCCATGGGGTCGCAAAGAGTCGGACATGACTGAGCAACAGAACTGACTGAACTGAGGTCATAAAGTGGGTGCCCTTGTGGCCCAGATGGTAAAGAATCCACCTGCAATGCAGGAGATACAGGCTCAATCCCTGGGTCGGGAAGATCCCCTGAAGAAGGGAATGGCAACCCACTCTAGTATTCTTGCCTGGAGAATCCAATGGACAGAGGAACCTGGTGGGCTACCCTCCATAAGGTCGCAAAGAGTAGGACACTCCTGGGCAACTAACACACACACACACAAAAACACATGATAAAAATGTCCCTAGGAAACTTCACATGAACAAAACTGCATTCTAAGACTTTGGGAAAGAAGAAAAAGGACCTGAGATTTATAGTAGGCATGCCATTTGTGTGCAATAGGATGGTCCATAGTAGAGACCTTCCAAATAGCTGTATGTCATTGTTCTAGCTTAGATCAGCCGCCTGGATGACAAAAGTGATGCAAACCACAGCTCGCCGCGCAAATCAGGAAGCTCGCGGTCCATTAGGCTGGGAGGATTGAGAGAGTGAATGTGTGTGAAGCCCTGAGAACAGGTCCCAGCATACTGTGAGTAACCGTGTCCTCCTGTTCTACAGTTCGGGGGTGAAAGGGGCTCTCCTGGTGTTTTTCTATTCCACCACCTCTCTCTGTTGTCACAGCCCATTCTGCCCATCCTGCGTGGGCAGGTGCCATCATTCTGAGCCCTGGTCCTCCCCGCCTTCCACCCTGAGCTGAGTTCACTCTCCTTGCTCACAGCCTCCTTTGCCAAGCAGCAGAGACTCAAGCCTGCCATCCTCCTGCCCCAGGGTGCAGACAGGGACGCTGCTCCCCCATCATGAACTGCACGACACGGGGCCAGTTGCCTGACTTGTGCCTCAGTTTCCTCTGTGAATGGAGGCGAAGTATCACCTTCCAGGGCTGATGTGAGGTGTAGTGCCAGGCATCTGAGTGTCGTATCATCCTCTGCTACTTTTATTATGAGTAGTAGTATCATCACAGAAATTTTCTTAGCTTCTCCAGGGACCAGCTCCTCACCGTTGTTGCTTCCTACGTGACTGACGTGACCTGGCCCATATTCACTCATCTGAGTCCTCAAATGTTTACCGAGTGCTGACTGTGTGCTACGCCCTGGGCATATAGGGATGTGAGAGATGTTCAATGATCCTTTTTTTTTTATTGAAGTGTAGTTGATTTACAGTATTATATTGGGTTCAGGTATGCAGTATAATGACTCAGTATTTTTACAGGTTATACTTCATTAAGTGATTACAAGATAATGGCTATAATTCCCATCAATATACCCTTCTTGCTTATCTATTTTATACATTGTAGTTCATATCCCTTAATCCCATATCCTTAACTTGCCTCTCCTTCTTCCCTGGCAAGTGGTTTTTTAAAATCTGTTTCTTTGGGATCTTACTGTCTCTACTTGGTCATATTGATGCTGGAATAACGTCTACCCCTTAGCAGGCACTTACCCTGTAATTACATGCACCTTTCTCAGTCAGACCCTTACACTATCCTGGGCCTGACTCTCTTATTTCCAGCTAAGGACTCTGAGGTGCGGGGAGGTCAGGTGTCTTGCCCACACTACTGAGCTTTGAATGGGGGCTGTTTTACCCCTAAGCTCTCTACCACACTCTGGGGGGACTTCTTTTGTAGAGCCCGCCTCCCTGTTCTCGGGGGCCGACTTCCCTGGGCACACTGAGACCCTGCCTCAATTCTAGCCCTGAGAAACTGAACACCCTTCATTAGCATTTGGCCTCAGCCACCGGAAAACCGTTCCTGTGACCGGGAGCATTAGCAGTCCTCTCCTGCCGTGTGCCTGTGTGTATTCAGGTTGTCTTCAGAGGTGCTGCGTGGAAACTATTAGCCCTTGAGCTCAACAACTATTCAGAAGTGCCCTTCAAAGGGGCACACACATTCCATGAGTTGTTGAGTGTGAAAATGGCAAATGAGGGTCCAGGTTCCAGGCACTGACTTGGGGACAAAGCAAATGCCACGTGTATCCTTGAGCCCACAGATAGCTGGGAGTGGGTCATCTGGGAGGCGCTCATGAGAAACAAAACCAGAAGATGTTGTTTTTCTGACTTTAGATCATTTCGGGCACAGAGGAAGAGCATGGGCAGCTGGCCCGGGACACACCGTGTCACCTGAACCAACCAGGAGAGGCCCCTGCTCACCCTTGAAGATGCACTTGCCTTTGTCACATACAGAAGGTGCAGACCTACTGTCCCTCCCCATGGGTTCTTTCAGCTCACTGGTCCACACACAGTGAGCTGAGGGCCTTGGTACCCAGCATGGTACATGTCCACAGTCTTCAGGTAAACTAGCTCTTTGGCCTACTCTTTCTGTCCTTTGTGTGTTGGATTGTCACAGTGGCATCTAATGCAGCATTTTGCAAAATGTAACCCACTGTATTAAAAACATGTCTTCCCTTTAATCCAGCAATTCCAATTTCAGGAATGTATCTTTAGAATCAAGCATGTAAACTGATTTGGCTATAAGAAGGTTCAGACAATGTTTCTTTTTTAAATTTTTTGTTTGTTTTTAATAGTAGCAAAGGACTGGGAACAATAGGAGGTTGGTGACCAAATGACAGGTATACCACACAGTGGGATGATATCTGGCTATTAAGATGATTTTGTAAAAGTATATTTACTGAAGGCAGAGTCCAGATATGTTATCAAGTGAAAGGAGCAGTTGTAAACTATACCATGATCATACGGCATGATCCTGTGTGTGTGTGTGTGTGCACGCATGTGTGCACCCACATCTCTCTCTGAATAGCAGTGTCTGCACATGACCTGGTGTCTGGTGTTTCATTGTCCTGACGAGCTGTGCAGGGCCCCCTGGTGATTCGCTGGAAGAGTGAATCACCGCTTCCAAGGGTCTAAAGGGACCCTTTTGTCTTTCAGAAGGTGTGTGTTGGTGGGGGACGGAGTGGGTGGGGTAGCTTATTTCCCCAAGATGCGTCCATCCCAGTGGAGGCAGTGCGCCTGGTATGACACCCCTGGGCTCCCTCCATTCCTCCTGCCCCCATCCTTGTCACCCTCCCGGGAGCGAGGGGCTTGGAGCGTGAGTTTGGAAGGAGAAGAAGCTGGGCAGAAATCACCGAAACCCTCTTGGGTCTGCTCTCCCATGTCGTAAATCTCACAGAACAGGCCATTTGGTCCAGTTCTGCCATGGGGGTGAGTGAGATGCCTCACTCTGGGATTCAGCGTTTGGAAGGGCGTGTAGCCGACACAGTCGTGTCTCTCCAATTTCAGTTCTCTCTGTGTCAGTGACCTTCTGGTCCCCTCTGCCCTACTATATACCTTTGTTTATGACTCATTTGGTTCAGGGCTCAAGTGAGGATGTGAGAAAGGGGATGTGATTCGCTGGTGCCCCTCAAACCCCTTAACATTCTGGGCCCTCTTTTTAAAATAAGCAACACTTCACTGTCAGGGAGTGAGCACAAAGAAAAGGTCTCATGCTCTCCCTTTTCTTTCTCTCCCTCTCTTTTCCTTCTTTCTGCTTTACATAAGCTTTTTTTAATATATGCATGTGGTTAAGTTATGAAAGAAAATATCTTCGTGGGTCCAATCCAAATGATTTGGTATGAGTGCTACCTGAGTCTTTAAGGTTTACTGAAGATGTTCTGTCTATATAAGCCCCTGATGCCTATAACAATATACTGAAGGATTTTCTTAAAGAGAATGGGAATTCAGGGATAAACAAATCAAATCCTAGAACAGCTGTGTAAATGTAAATATATAAGACTTTTCGTGTATATGGCTCCATTTGACTAGTAGAAAGAACTTAAGGTTGATGATTGTGTACACAAGTCATCTTCTCTCAGAAATGGACAGAGAGCAGTTCTTTAGAATGGTTCTGGGGGGAAATGAGAAGTTTTGAAAAGCAGTTTTGGATCAAAGGCACTTTCAACGTATACTTATGAGTTAGTGCCTATCCAAGCTTCTGTGGGTACCTACAATTCCAGCTTCTCCAAAGTCAGACAGCAGCTTTGTCCTAAGCTTATACTTAGGTTTGTCCAAGCTTCACAAAGCTTGATAATCTCATACATTTCCTCTTTCTAAAGCCAAACAGATATTTTTGGTGACTGTGTAGAAAATAGGTGCCTACAACCTGCTGGGCTCTATCACCCATTGTATCATCCTATTACAATAAATGACTATCACTAAGAACCTTCTGTTATTTCTCACTTGAATTCCAGCATCAAGACAAAAACATAAGTGAGCGAAAACTTTTCTTATGCTGTTATCAGTAGGCGAAAACTTATTCATATAAATCCTTCTTTATCTCTTGTGACAGTCTTTATTTTAAAATTTGTTTTGTCTGATATAAAAGCCATTCATTCACTCCAGCTTTCTTTTGATTTCCATTTGCCTGCAATACCTTTTATCATCCCCTCACTATCAGTCTGTATGTGTCCCTAGATCTGAAGTGGGTCTTTTGTAGACAGCATGTCCATGGGTCTTGCTTTTGTTTCTATTAAGCCAGTCTGTATCTTTTGGTTGGAGCATTTAATCCATTTACATTTAGGATAATTATTGATATGTCTGTTCTTATTGGCACATTTTGTTAATTGTTTTGGATTTGTTTTTGTAGGTGTTTTTTCTCCCTGTCATCTTTTGTTCTCTTGTGATTTAATGACTCACCTTAGCGTTGTGTTTGGATCCCGTTTTCTTTTGTCTGTTATAGATATTTGGTTTTTTGCTACCATGAGGTTTTGATATGGCAGTCTATACATAAACAAGATTGTTTTAAATTGATGATCTCTTCATTTCAAATGCATTTCAGTATCCTGCCTTTGTACTCTCATTATCTCACAATTGCTCGTTTTGATATCATATTTGTGTGCAGGTCATTTCCTACCTCTGCTGTATGCTTGCCTTTTTCTGGTGATTTTTCATTTGTAATTTTTTCTTGTAATTTTTTCATTTGTAATTTTCTTGTTTCTAGTCGTGGCCTTTTCTTTTGCACCTAGAGAATTTCCTTTGCTGTGTATTGTAAAGCTGGTCTCATGGTGCTGAATTCTCTCAGCTTTTGTTTGTCTATAAAAGTTTTGATTTTTCCATCAAATCTGAATGAGAGCCTTGCTGGGTAGAGCATCCTTGGTTGTAGGTTATTCCCTTTCATCACTTTAAATATATTGTGCCACTCCCTTCTGGCCTGCAGAGTTTCTGCTGAGAAATCAGCTAATACATGATGGAAGTTGCCTTGTATATTATTTGTTGCCTTTCCTTTGTTCCTTTTAATATTTTTTAAAAATATTTTTTATTTTAAATTTAAAATTTAAAATATTAAAATTTTTAATATTTTTTAATATTTAAAAATTTTTAATATTTTTTCTTCCTCTCTAATTTTTGTCAGTGTGATTACTGTGTGTCTTGGTGCGTTCCTGGAGCTTATCCTGCCTGGGACTCTCTGTGCTTCCTGGACTTGGGTGACTGTTTTCTTTCCTGTGTTAGGGAAGTTTTCAGCTGTTGTTGTCTCCTCAAATATTTTCTCAAGTCCATTCTCTCCTCTCCTTCTGGGACCCCTCCATCTGGCTACTTAACATGTTAAAACCAACTTTGATATGTCTCCCTACCCCGGGGCCTCCCACAGTCTTCCCCAGCTCTCCATTCTCTAAATGATGCCTCTGAGTGACCTTGGAATCACCTTCAACCTTCCTCCTCCACCTCATGTTTCAGTTCCATCTTCAAATATATCAAGGCACCATCTCACCTCACCACCTCTGACACCTTCCTGGTCCAAACAACTAGCATCTCTATTGCAGTAGCCTCGTCCCTGGTCTCTGCTCCTACGTTTCCCCACCTGTATTAACCTCAAGGTTAACTCAGATGGTGTAACTCCAACCCCCCAGTAGTGACACTCCAGTCCCCCAGTAGGGTACCATCAGAGAACAGCCTGATCCTTACTCTGGCTGTCAAGGCGCCGCACTGTCAGGCTGTGTGACCTCCCCGTCTCACCTCCTACTCCCCATCTACGCTGTCACTCTCTTCCAGCCACACCAACCTCCCTACTGTTCCTAGGACGTGCCTGGCATGCTCCCACCCCAGGGCTTTTGCACGTGCCGTTCCCTCTGCTGGAACACCCTGCCATGGGGTCTCCAGATGGCTTAGTTCTTTGTCTCCTCCAAGTTATGGCTTTCAGGCTCTCCCTGAGCACCCTCATTTAAAATTTCTGCCTGCCCAACACTCCCAGGTAGCGCTAGTGGTAAAGAACCCACCTGCCAATAAAAGATGTGGGTTCAATTCCTGGATCAGGAAGATCCTCTGGAAGAGGGCATGGCAACCCACTCCAGTACTCTTGCCTGGAGAATCCCATGGACAGAGGAGCCCGGCGGGTTACAGTCCGTGAGGTCACAAAGAGTTGGACACAACCGAAGTGACTTAGTACGTGGCACTCCCAAAGCCCTTTCCCCTGTTGCGCTATGTTCATGTCTTTTATCTCCACACGCTGTACTACTTTTCTTATTTGTTTATTGTCTGTCTGCCCCAGTTAGAATGTCAGCTGGACAAGGGCAGAGATGTTTGTTCTCTCACCGCTGTTTCCCCAGCACCTGGAAGAGTGCCTAGCACATCGTAAGCATTCAGTTGATATGTGTTGAGTGAGTGAATGAATCTAAAAGGTGGGTGACTAAGATAGGCTTCATTTATGAGAAAAATAAAAGAAGTATGATCTACTGTGCAGCAAAATGTTATGGAGAAGTTCACACCAACACACAGAAAAAAAAATTAGGCTGTGTTGATACTAGAACACTATAGTGATTTTCTCCGAATGAGGGGCTGCAAATAAGTCTCTCTCTTTCCCACTGTTGTTTTTAATAATCTACAATCATTGTTTGTGCAATGAAGTAAAAGTAGAAGAATAGTTTTTTGAAAAGTGGTGCTTGCTATAAATTATAAGACGCTCAGGGGCAAGGATTGTGTGCAGGCACATGGGCATTTCTGTGTTCTTCAAATAGAGACTTTCCGTAGGCTGAGACGCTCTACCTCTGGCAGGACAGCTAGTTCTCTATTCATCAGGTGCTCTTTATACACAACAACTGTTGCCCCAGAGTGTCTGGACTAGTGCATCAGTCAAGCTGACATTACCAAGAAAGGAAGACACATAATGACTCAGACAACCAGTGGCCGCCTTGCTTGGGTCCCTGGCTAGCATGGCCCCATGAGTAACCAATCATAAGCTTCATTGGGCTCTGTCGCTGAGAAAGCATTTTCACGCTCATCATGTTACTTGATCTTTTTTTTAAATTAATTTATTTTTGGTGGCACTGGGTCTTCGTTGCTCTGTGTGAGCTTTCTCTATTTGCGGAGTGTGTGCTCAATCACTTCAGTCGTGTCCGACTCTTTGCTTCCGCATGGACTGTAGCCTGTCAGGCTCCTCTGTCCATGGGATTCTCCAGGCAAGGATACTGGGGTGGGTTGCCATGCCCTCCTACAGGGGATCTTCCTGACCCAGGGATTGAACTCAGGTCTCCAGCATCTCCTGCATCACAGGTGGACTCTTTACGGCTGAGCCACCAGGGAAGCAGGGGCTATTATCTAGTTGTGGTGTACATTCTTCTCCGTGTGGTGGCTTCTCTTGTTGTGGAGAAGGGACAGAGGTTTAGTAGTTTCAGCTTAAAGGCTCCAGGGTGCACGGGCTTCAGTAGTTGTGGTGCACAAACTTAGCTGCCTTGCGGCATGTGGAATCTTCTTGGACCAGGGATCGAACTCTTGTCCCCTGCATTGCAAGGCAGATTCTTAACCACTGGACCATGAAAGAAGTCCATTAGTTGATCTTTGTAACAGCTTTGTATGTTATCTGTCATTTCCTTCCCCCAGGCGGCTTAGGGAGTTTAAGTATTTGTCCAAGATCTCATAGGTGGCTTCTCCCACAAATAGCCTGGAAGTAACAGACAGGAGTTGGTCAGCAGACTTGTCTAAAAGGTGTAGCACTGGGGATGAGCTGATTACAGCTAAACCCTGGATGTGCTTAGAGGAAACTGAAGTGGAGAAGTGCAGTAGGATTTGTTTTGGAAAGGAGATACAATGACTGTTATCCTAGCAGCATGGGTGTGTTTCTTGGGTGTGGGGACTACCTTTGTTTGGGAAAAAAAAGACCTTAATACATGCTTGGAGTAAATGTGAGGTCTTGATATTGAAACCACTCTGCTGTACAAAAAAAAACACAAAACCCCCAAATGTGGGAGGCATTTTTTAACCACTAGGAGAGTGTGGGAGAGCATAAAGGAGAGAGGAAGAAGGAGCAGGGGAAAGGGCAAGATGGAGAGAGGCGGGAGGGAGCGGGCAAGTGTCCATGTCCAGGGCCAGAGGCTGCGTGAAGATCAGAGATGCTCTTCTGTTGGATTTTGAAGTTGTGCTGCTGTGATAGAAATCTGTTCTCCCCTTCTAGCCCTTTCACTCCTGTAATAGTTGACACATTCTGCTCAGCTCACAGATATTCTGTGTGAGAGAGAACCTTGATATCCTTGATGAGAGTTGTGGCGTGAAATAGCACAGAGTAACGACCGCACACATGAGCGAAAGGCAGGCCAGGGCAGGGCATGGGAAGACAGAAGGAGCCGTGACCACAGCAGCCCCTGAGGATGTGCAGAGATCATGGCGGAGGCCCTCGGCTTCTGAAGGTCATGGATCTGATGACTCAAGCCAGCGTTACCCAGATCTCCACCCGGTGGGGAGAGGTAGCTAATAATCATAGTTACATCCAAAAAGAAAATACTAGGGTTGACATTTAGTAAAAATTTATTTTCCCCTCTAATCAAGTTCCTTTGCTTGAGTCAAAAAGCAAGAATTAACAAGTGCAAAGAAGAGCAGACTTGTTCCCTGCCCCATTTCCCACGTTTCTTGGGAATAAGGCTTAATGGACACTTTTCTTTAATAGACAGTGTCACGTCATTAGTCCTACAGAAGGTTTATTTACCAGGGCGGATTTTCAGATTCCAAAGAACCTGAAGAATGCCGCACAACTAAGTAGCATTCGGGTTTATCCATCAGTCCCCTGTGAGTTTGTTCAACATGGGTCAGTTTCCCTATTTGTTCCCATAGATTTGTAACTGCCAGCTCTAGACATAAGCTGGAATTTTCTGTTGTAAACCTCTTGCTCTGCCTAGGGCTGGGCTCAGGTGCAAGGCTATGCATAGCTCTGACCATATCAGAAGGAACACAAGGGCCATCCTTTTAGATGAAGCATTCCCACGAGGCAAGCCCAGAGACATCCTCCCCTATCCTTTCTCATTTCACCCTGTCCTCATCATCATTCCTCTCCAAGGAGTCTGCAAGAAGGGTCTGTGCCCAACTCAGCCAGGATCTGTTTTCCAAGAGGTACCCTGGGACCACAGTGGGGACCCACAGTCACAGTTGTCATCTGACGGCACCCTACAACGACTGTGATAAGAAGCCACTGTTTCCAAGTCTCGTTCCCCATCCTGTAGGGCAGGAGCCTGAGGCATCTCAGCGTAGGGCTGCTTTGGAGATGAAGACACCAGGCAAGCTGACCCACCACCTTGGCCAGTGACACCTGCTTTGCTTCCGCCATAATCAGCGCATCAGAAGAGCAATCTCAGGCAGGTGCCCAGAACTGGGGAGGAATTTACCTCAAAGAGCAGTGCCCTCCGACCAGCCAATACTGTATCTCCCTCCACTCATCTTCAGAGGTGCCTTTCTCAGCGCAAATCCATGAGCTGGCAGGTGAGTTTGACCATCTGTCACTAGGGATTTTGATTCCCTTCCATCAGTCCCCCAAAGCCTTATTCAGTAATTTCAATCTTAAAAAGCATTTGAATGTCCATCCATGCATTAATTCATCCGGCACTGAATTGCCTGATATTATGAGGCACATGGTGAAGCCAGTGGGCTGGGGTCAGAGGAGAAGGCTGTGCTGCCCGCCAGAGGCTTTGGGGCTGCTAGAGGGCAGAGGATGTTGGACGAGCCCGTGTGAGGAGACAGGAGGGGCTCTGACAGTCGCAGCCGAGAGTCTCTGTGTCTGAGGACAGGATGTCCTCCACTCCATGTGCGCCTCCTCCCTCTGTCCCTTTCCACTTCTGTCTGTCCCCAGCTCCCTTCTTATTTCCTTTTCCCTTCCCCTCTGTCACCCAGGGACAACCTGTCCCCTTGCTCCAATCTTCCCTCCATTCACATACAAAATTTTGTCCCTCCTCCGATTCTCTTTTCTCACCCCACCCCCATCTTTCCTACACATCAGCCAGTCTCTGCAAACCAATGGAAATTCTCCCCAATCAGAGGCAAGGAGGAAGCATCCATCCCCCAAAATACAAGGAACAGAACCAGCGTGGAGAACTGGAATCATGTCAGACATCTCCCAGGGGAGAGAAAAAGGCCACAGATGATAACAAAAATGTTGCTTGCTGCCATGACAACCACAGCCATTCAGCCACAGTACCAAGGGTGTGGAGGCAACAAAATCAATTGCATGTTTATTTCCCCAGCACAACCAGGCTGTCTAAGCAGGGGGAAGCCAAGAAGGAGATGCCTTCGCTCCTCTGCCCATCACCTGCCAGAGAACCAGGATACTTGGTGGCAGCTGGCTTACCTTTCCCCAAACAGCCATCTGTTGTGACATCACTGTCAGCTGAGCCTGACTCGTCACTTGTATCAACCGGCTTCCAGAGTGTGCCGTGTGCCCAGGTGAGGAGGCTCAATCCTGGGCTGGCGTCAGTGGCCCCCATCTTGGGGCACATGGCCAGCATGGATGGGTGGCTGCAGGGCCCAGAAGGCTCAGTGCAAACAAGATTATGTCTGTGGTCGGGAAGGTGGGAGGTGGAGCCCCACCTAACAAAACAGGAAGCAGCATCCTTATTAAGAGTAAAACCTAAACCCAACAATGAGAAACAGAGTAATCAATAGGGGCCCTGTCCCTGGCCTCAGCCCACTTCACACAACTGAAGATTTAAAGGGCCAGTTAAGAAAAGGGCATGAGGGGATCACGCCAGTGAAGGTGTTAGTCGCTCAGTTGTGTCTGACTTGTTGCGACCCCTGTGGACTGTAGCCCGCCAGGCTCCTCTGTCCGTGGGATCCTCCAGGCAAGAATACTGGAGTGGGTTGCCATTCCCTTCTCCAGGGGATCTTCCTGACCCAGGGATGGAACCTGGGTCTCCCGCATTGTGGGCAGATTCTTTACTGTCTGAGCCACCAAAGGAGCCCCTTTCTGTCCCAAGTCTTTAATAAATATGGACACGAACATCCTTAAGCTGTATTGTGAGCTGGGCTGGCCACAGAGTCAGAGGCAGACTGCTTCTCGGGGGTGGTGACTGCCCTTTCCAGAGAAGCTGCCACCTGCTCTGAGGGCATTGGCAGGTGCCGGCAGCACCCAAGGGCCCTGGGCCTCTGATCTCCAGTTGCTTCTGCACTGTTAGGAGGACAGAGGAGGCTGAAGCCACCTGGGCACTCTCTCCCCATCCTCTATTCCTCTCCATCACCCTAGGGATCATGTGGCTTTCAAGGGTCTCTGCACTGAAATAATATTGCCAAGTGCCAGACGTCTCAAATTGTGTGAGGTTATTAGCAGAAGTATAACAATATTGCCTGCCGTTAGGAAACTCCTTTAAGAGAATACATGTGTGCTGGACATTGAAGAAGGTGGAACGAGGTGGTTGAGATGGATTACACTGCTGCTGCCCATCCTATTAAATATGTCATGGGTTCAGAGCCACATGGGCATTTGTGAATCCTGTTCCTCTGTTGGCTAAATGGAGCTCGATTTGTGTGTGGATCAAAGAAAAGCTACTTATCACTACTGGATATCTTCTTCTAATTCACCAGCATTGTTCAGCAGGGAAAGGTGAAACAAAGGCTGAATTCATTCACAGACAGGAGCTTCAGAGCCCACACATCAAGGAGATAGCTCAAAACTTCAAAAAACAGCTCTGACCTAAGTTTTCCAACATTTTATATTTTCAAAAATCATAGGGAAAGGATAAACTATCCAAAAAGAACAAATTTCACTTTAATTTTTGTTTAAATGCCTCAAAGCAAAAAAAAAAAAAAACCAGAGTTCTGTCTTTTTTCCCACTGCTGTCAGCTAGGCTGGGAGCCCCTTGTATTCTCATCTTTTCCCACCTTGTGGTGAAGGTCTACCTTCCAAACAGGTGAGGGCTGAGACTAATCAATATGACAGGTGCTCAGTGCTTCAGCATGAGAGAAGTTGAACGTTTATATCCAAACATCTTAAATTTACCACACCACCACATGGGTCCAAAAACAAACAAAACAAAAATTGGCTTTAAAACAAATGCCATTAGAAAACAGTTTCTTTAAAATTTATACATACACCTACCATATGTTCTATCCCTAGGTACTTATCCAAGAAAAAAGAAAACACATGTCCATACAAAGACTCTTACATAAATGTTTATGACAGTTTTATGTGTGATAGCCACAACTGAAACAATCCAAATGCCCATCAATAATGAATAAATGAACATGGATGAATAACCAAACAGATTGTGGTATATCCATACATTGGAATATTACTTGGCAACGAACAAGGAGAAACTAGTGATATAAACAACAGATGCATGAGTCAAAATAATTATGCTGATTGAATGAAGCCAGCCAAAAAGAAATTTATATAAAACTTTAGAAAATGAAAACTAATCTGTTGTAACTAAAAGCAGATCAATGGTTGCCTGGGAGGAAAGGTCTAGGGAACCAGAAGGATAGATCATAAAACAGGTGATGGATGTGTTTGTTGTCTTCAATGTGGTGATGATTTCATGTGTCAAGACTTGCCCATTTTACACTTTAAATGTATTTAATTTATTGTACCAATTGTGCTTCAGTAAAGTCATTTAAAAAGTTAAAGACTGATATGCCATATCAGTCACAGGGAGTAGATATATATCCTTGCCTTAAATAACTAGATAACCAGAAAAAGTATATGAAACAACATTGATAAAAGTATATGAAATGGACAACATTGGACGACAGTCAAGGCAAGACTGTGAAGGGAAGCTAGCAAGGTGCCTCCTACAATGGCAGCAGCTCATTGTCTAGAGAGAACTCAAATGAAGCTGATGGGCTTTTGGACTTGAGCAGAGTTCAGAGTTGTTGGAGACCAAGGACGTTCACATTTTCAGGGCAGAGTGCCAGAGAGAAAGGAGTTCTACACACAGAGAAAAACTCCGTTGTCACGTTAGAAACCTTGTCTTTGATCTCTGATCATTGACTGCATGTGAAAAAATTCCTTGAGGCAAGAAAAAGAACCATCTAAAAGGAGCAGATGAACCAATTTCTGGAGTTTTTATAGGGCTGCAAATCGTTGGCATTCTCACCAGCCAAAGTGCAGACCCTGTATCACATGGGTTGTGTCTTCAGAGGGTATTGCCTTAATCACAGTGCTAAATTAGTCCTCGACTAAATGTTGTTCTGGACAAAGTTGAAACGCAAGCCCTGAAAAGATTAAACTGTTTCCAAGTAACTGTGAGCCAGAGCAAAGTCCAATACTCTCTCCAGGAATCAAACAAAATCTGATACCTAATACTGTAAAATGTCCATTACCTAGCATCCAATAGAAAATCACCAGGCGTGCCAAACAGCAGGAAAATATGACTTGTAACTGGGAGGAAGAAAATAGAAATATGCCCAGAAATGGCAGAGATGATGAAACTGGCAGGCAAAGATGTTAAAATCGCTATGATAAATCTTATAAATATATTCTAGGATGTTAAAGGAAACCATGAACTCAATTATGAGAGAAATAGAAGATATAAAAGAAACTCAAGTGGAACATCTGGAGGTGGAAAACACAATAGCTGAAAAACAAATTGTGAACAAAAATCATCGTCTCATTGTTAGTGGAACTCACTTTGAGCCTGTCAAGTGATCATTGAATCATCTCTTCCTTGGAGACGCTTCCTTGGCTGGGACAAACTTAGTATTCTGTGTTCTCCCAGTGCTTCAACCTCGTCTTCCAAGTACTTACCATGGTTGTAATAGTTCCATTATCCATGAGACTACACACTGCATGTCTGTAAGGTCCATGAGAGCAGGAGCATGTTTTTGCTTACCTCTGTGCCAGTGCCTGGAGCATTGCCAGACCCCAAGAAAAGCACTCAGTAAATATATTTTGAATGAATGAATGAACTGCTGTCATCAGCTTTGCAGTGGATTCAAATTCAGCAGCTCTTATCTAAAAGCATCACCTCTGACTGTTCATCAGCATAGTGACCCTGATTGACCATAAGCTAACGATTCTCACATGGCTCCAAGAAATGTTCTGCCTGCAGGCATGCTTTAGTATGAACAGGTGATTCACTGAGTGACCTGAAGTGAGTTGCTTAATGTCTCTGACCTTTGGTTTCCTCAGCTATTGCATGAGGTTGTTGAAACAGAACCTGGTTTCTAAGAACCCCCAGCTCTGATGTTCCAGGACGCAGTTATGATCCAGTCTCCAAAAACGCTCCTCCTCCCCGCAGGGTCCTCAACGTCCTTGTCCCTATGCCCCTGAATGTGCTCTCTCTGCCTTGCATCATGGCTTCTGTGTAGCCGCCATGCAGAGAATCGTGTGTGATTTCTGAAGCCAAGTGTCATGAAGGGCACTGTGGCCTCTGCTTTGGCCTCTTAGATCTCCACCCACCACGTCAGAAGAGCACTCAATCAGCCCTTGGGGAGAGGTCCTCATGGAGAGAAGCTAAGCCCTCCCGCCAATGGCCAGGTGAGCAAAGCTTCCTGGGGCCAGACCCTCCAGCTCCAGTCAGACATTCACTTGACTGCAGCCCAGGCCACATCTGACCTTCACTTAGTGGGAGATCATAGCTGGATCCACCCAGCCAGACTACTCTTGAATTCCTGACCCAAAGGACCCATCAGTCAGTTCAGTTCAGTAGCTCAGTCATGTCCAATTCTTTGCAACCTCACGGACTGCAGCACGCCAGGCTTCCCTGTCCATCACCAACTCCTGGAGCTTACTCAGACTCATGTCCATTGAGTCGGTGAGAGGTACTAATTGTTCACACTGGTTTTTGTTGTTGTTTTTTTTTTGAGGGGATAAATATTTGCCATTTATTTATCTGACCAAAGATTTATCTTGGATATGTAACTCGTGGCCATAAATTGATAAAGATACCAACAATCCACCAGAAAAAAATGGGCAAAAGATTTGACCAAGCACTTCCCAAAAAAAGATAACCACCCTGGAGCAGCAAATGGCAACCCACTCCAGTTTTCTTGCCTGGGAAATCCCATGAACAGAGGATCCTGGGGGACTGCAGTCCATGGAGTCACAAAGAGTCAGACACAACTGAGTGACTAAACAAGAGCAACATGGACTTGTGAGTTTCTGTTATGTAAGTACTGCAAGAAGCTAAATAATTAAAAGCACTATTTGTGATTTAAAAAAAAACATAACCAAATGGGAATAAGTTTATGAAATGGTGCCCTAACTTCACCACCCATGAGACAAAGGCAAGGCAAAACCACAATGGCTAAAGTCAAAACCCTGACAATGTGTACTCTTTTAATTACCTAAAGTTTTAATTACCCTAAGTTTTAGGGTAATTTATTATGCAGCAGTAGGGAGCTAGTACACTGGTGGTGGAAGCTGGCCCTCCATCACTCTTTCATTACCCCTGCTGTGGAGAAAAACGCTAACTCAGTCTCCAAAACAGACATCTTTCCCAATTTGGAGATCAAGTTGGGGGCTTGGAATCTTGATCAAAAATCTCCAGGAATACACAAGCCCCTCTTTCCTTCATTGGCCTCAGCAGGTCTAACACCATGCCGTCTCTACTACATTCTCCCCACTCTTTTCTTTCTTTTTTCACCAGCAATTTTTCACTCAGTTTCAACTGTTTCACTCCCATTCTGCTTCTGATTTTCTAGGTGACCTTTGGATACAGGTCCTGCTCTCCTGAATGAGTTTTCCAAGTTCCATAATCAGCTTTGAATATCCTCAGAGTCCCTGTGGGCGCATGGCAGGTATTGAACAAATATTATTTACTGCCTTGATCTAGGTCCTCTGGAAAGCTGACCCTGAGCAAGGATTAAGGTTCTAATGATTCGATTAGAAGGTACAAGTCTAGGGGGATGGAGGGGAGGGAAACAAAGAAATGGGACAAAAAGCTGTGCGATGCCATGTAACATGTTACTGTGGTGGTTTTGTTTCACTGTGAGTTCCCCCTGAGCTTCTAGGGGACACCAGGTTTACTCATCCCAGAGCTTGTCCAAAGAGACGGCAAGAAGGAATCATGCTCCAGGGTCATTTATGGGAGAATGGAAGGTGGAGGAATGTATCTGCCCTGCTTCTGCTTCTACCTCTCAGGTTAACATTCACCCCCAAGGGGAGTTAGCTCCCTAGCATTCTCCAGCCCCTGATGACTGCCCAGGAAGCCAGACTCTATGCCCGTGGTGAGGAATTTAATCTGCGTTCAAAGGTGGAGGGTATCCAGGGGCAAGTGGGGCATCGGGTGAGAGAGGGAACAGTCACTGAGGAACCTGTGAAGATGTACAGGACGTGTGTCGCATACAGTTACCTTCTTGGCCCCATTTCTGGTTCCTTAGATACTAGCTTGTCAGCACAGCTGTAGGAAGGCCTGGCTTCTTGTTCTGACTGCATCGGTTCCTCCAGTGTGTGATGTGGGTGGAGATAGAGTGAGGCTGCGTATTAATGGGAGCTGACCCTTGCAGGCTTCAAGACAGATGGACACACTCAGCTCCCGACGCTTTAAAATGCAGGACTTTCTACAGCCAGCTGGAGGGAAGATCTTATCTCTCAGCTGAGTGGGGTCTCTAAAACAGTAACACCCACTGGCTTAGAAAATGCAATTAAAAAAAAAAAGAAAATGCAATTAATGGAGTAGAACTGGAGTTTTTAAGCAGTCACTGGGCTGTTTTAGACAAAATTCAAAGGCCCTAAGGCAATTTTTTTTTTTTGCTAGAAAGACAGGTGTTTCCTCCCAAGAGTTCTTTAGACTTCTTAGAAGCAACCCCAGGAAACATGTTGCAAGCAGTAGGTGGAGGCCTCCATGATCCCTCAGAATCCCAGCGTGCTAAGAGGGCAGTCCAGCTCTCATTAACAGATGAGGATGGATGGTTGGGTGATGGATGAATGGATGAATGGATGGGTGGGTGATGGATGAATGGATGAATGGATGGGTGGGTGATGGATGAATGGATGGGTGGGTGGGTGGGCGAATGAACTGATGAGGTTACTGTTCAGTTTTGTAAAAACCCAAGAGGTGTTGTCCAGGCATTTAACACCCTTAAATGCCCATTTCCTAGAGGCAAACAAGGAAGTCATAGCTGTGGGTTTTTACTCTGAGTCTCTCCAACATGCATTTTTCCTGTCCCTGACACAGCCACCCTCTCCAATCCCCCAGCCTTCTGGCTTGTTATCAGCTCCATGCTGTCTCTTTGCATTAGAGTGACAAGAAGCAGCACAAAGCCGCCGACAGGAGTCTGGAGCTGTAATTTGCACTGACATTCACTGGTGTTATCCACTTAGTGCCTGGTAAGCCAAACAGGAGATTTGTCTGATTTTGATCCCAGGAAGAGAAATGACAGCGCTGCCCCGCTCCTGCCACTCAGAGCCGAGCGCCGGGCCAGTCCTCGGCCTGAGTTCTGGCTGACAGCACCCACCTTCATGATGCTACATCGTTTTCCTTTCCTCCGGCTGCAGCTGCCTTTCAGACCTGACATCTGGCAAAACACTGGATGCGGAGCTGTGGCTGGGGGGTGGGGGGAGGCTATGCCATCCTCTCAGCTGCTGACAGTACTGACTACAGGTGGCCACGGGGCCTCAGAGGACCCTCTGGGGGATCTCAGTGCCTCCGGGAAGTCAGGCCCCAGTTGAAAATACCCCAACAGCCCTTCTGCTGCCTCCCCCTCCATCCTTAAACTCTCCTGGCTCTAAGAGAAATGAGGCTGAATGAGAGGTTTGTGAGAAGAACATCAAGGAGTCAGCCTGTGGTGCAGCCCTCTACATAATTTACAAAATGAAGTTGCAGGGCCCCTCATTCAAAAAAGCAGGAAAAGTGTCATTGGAGGTCCTAAAACACAAAGCCTTTTACCTTTCTTTGGTGGTCTCTCTCTGATCTGTCATCGTGATTTTATTTGTGATGTAATGCTGCCCCAAGTATACATGCACACGTATTATTTATTAACATTAGCATGATCTTTATCGTTCATCTTTAGATTACACCGTGACTGTTCTAAATGCACACAGAACTCCGACGCGGCACCTCCAAGGTGACGTAGTTAGTATTTCATAAATGCACATGCATCTCTAGTTCATCTCTTCCAGAACAATGGAAATGCTGCATCAGACTCTTATTTCCTTGTTTCACTTCTCCATACACAGACGTTTTACCAGTGCTCTCTGCCCTCATCTTGCTGATGAGCAAGGAAAGACTGAAGGGAAAAACTGTGGTTGCCCTTTCTTTCTACGTCCTCATTTTCAGTGTAAATAGTCAATACAGGGAAGTAGCATGACAATGTGGCTGAGTTCCTCGGCCTTTCTTAGGACACAATCGTCTTCTTTTTGCCTTTAAGGCAAGTTGAAGAGTGCTTACAGCGGTGAGGTGCGGTCCAAAGCCTATGTGTGCTTGAACCCACTGGGTCCTCTTGACAACCCCACGTGACAGGGAAGGTACTTCTATTTTTCAGAAAAGAACTGGAGGCGCTGGGAGGTTAAATGACTTGCCCAGGGTCTCAGAACCTGCCCCTGGCAGAGCTGGGATGCTGGCCTAAGCAGTCTAGCCCTGGAGTCCTCGCCCTGCCCACTAGGCTCACCTGCTGCTCAGGACAAATCAGGAGAAGACCTGGGGGAGTTGAACCCCTCTCCTTCCCGCTGTGTCCTCATTTGGGTCTATGTATCAGGGCTGGGGTGGGCAGGGCGTCTGTCCATTCCAGTGGGAATCCATAACATCACCTTCTTCAAAAGTTACCTTTGCTTGAGCCCAGATCAAGGGGCTTAACTGACATTTTAAAGATGATGAGGAGAGTGAAGTTCAGCCTTAGAGTCTGCTGGGGCCAAATGAATTGGGGGAGGGCAGCTGGGATTCTGAAGAAGCCCCTTCCTCGCAGCTGCTGTTGGGCTTGGGGGTGGCAGAGTTTGCACAGGAACCAGGCGGCAAAGCCCCAACTTGGTTTTCCTTGTCCCTTAGTGAAAGGTACGCACGTGCACACATGTGTGCACACACACACACACACACACACACGTGACCCAGCTCTGCCTCCAGGGCATGTTCTTAGACACCATGTCCCTTCGCCACTCCCACATCTCCTTTTTCCCAATGTGACTCAGACGTGGTTCCCACCCGCCGCCTGGAAAGGCGTTGCCTGCAGGTTCACTGGGTCAAAGGAAAAGCCAGAGCCCTGGGCTGCAGACGTCAGCGGGGAGCAAGGACTCCGGGAGGAGGGAAGTGACAGCTCCCTGTGGGGCCTGTGTCAGTAGGGGAGGGCGGGGAGGGCGGGCGTCGTGGAGCAGAACCAAGGGGCGGGGATCTCACACAGGAGGGATGAGCAGGATCTGATGAGCACTTGACCCAAGGTCCCCGGAAGCTGCAGGGAGCCCTGCGATGCCCAGTGGTTTTACCGCGGCCCTAAACGGTTCACCAGCGTCCAGCCATCTAATCCTGTTCAGTCATCTTTGTGACGTCGTTATAGCAAAGCTAGTTACCTTTGACCCAAGTAGCGTGTGCCCTCAGGCTAGCCATCCAAACAGGGTTATGCCAGATGAGAGCTGAGCCTCCCCGCTGTTAGCATGCAGGTTCTGGGACAGAAAGCCCCAGTCCCTCCTGCCATGAAGACATCTGTATCTATGCATTGATACAGTTTGAGAGTCCTGCAGACACAAACTCCAACGTCCCATCACTTAGGAACTAAAGACAAAAAGTGCAGTCATCCCTCAGGATCCATGGGCAGTTGGTTCCAGGGCCCCCTGGGACATCAAACTCTGGATGCCCAAGTCCCTTCTATACAGTGACACAGAACGAAGGTCCTCGGTACCTGAGGCTTCTGCGGCCCCTGAATCCAGGGAGGGGGAACCTGATGTCCAGAGGACCAACGGTACAGCATAACTGGATACCGACTCCTACAGATTGGAGCCTGGACTTGGAGAAAGGACATCAGTGCAGGAAAGCTCTGGCTTAAAGTGATGTTTTCATGATTCTCACAGCAGTTTCCACTGTGGGTTTTTTTCCCCCAGAAGGCAGAAGGCATTCTCTGCTTTTCTGCATCCTTGCTGTGGTCCAGTGCCTTGAGGGGAATCTTACTGCCCAGCGACAGAGCGGGGCAGAGATAGCCCTCTTTCCTCTCCTGTGTCCTTTTTTGAGTTGTGACACTCTATTCCTCTCTGGACATATTGTTTGGAGACCATCAGGCACGTTATCTGATGCCTGACGCAAATGTCATACAACGTTGTTAATGTCACAGGACTGACGAAAGAAGACGAGGAAGAGGGCCCCAGCAGATGGACGGGTGTTATGTTTCATCCCCACACAGGCCGTTCTTAACAGCCGGTTTTCTGTTGTCTCAAACAAGAATTCCCCCAAGGGCTATTGTAGGGTCCTTACTCACTTCTCAGGAAATTTGTTTTTTCTTGGTTCTCTTTTACCTTCCTCAAAAAATGCTTGTAGACCCAGAACTGAGGGACAATAATTGTTGCTTCCTTTCAATAGAAAGGTCAGGGTCCTTTGTTACAAAGCCCAGACAGGTTTTGTGGCCCAGATAAGGCTGATCTCCTCTGAAGAGCAGCAGAAAGTTAATTCACCCCACCCCCACCCCCCCGCCGGCTGTCACGTTTGGTCAATTTGAGTGAGAAAAGGGGGCTTGTGGGTTTGAGCCTATGAAAACACACAATAATGGGCTCTCACTTTTCTTTTTATAGACAAACAAAAGAGACCCCAAAATGTCAGTGCTGGACCTTAAAGAAAAGTTCTGTTAAAAAAAAAAAAAAAGCTATTTTCTCCTTTTGTTATGTTATCTTCTGTCAACTGTTTCTTCACAGTTATCAGTTATTATTGTCTCCAGCAAAGAATCTGACACTATGATGATACAGTTATGCTTATAAAAGATAGGGGAGGGACTTCCCTGGTGGCTCAGTGGTTAAGAATCCACCTCCCAAAGCAGGGGATGTGGGTTTGATCCCTGGTCAGGGAGCTGGGATCCCACAGGCCGTGGAGCGGCTGTGTGCCACAGCTAGTGAGCCCAAATGCTGCAGCTGCTGAAGCCTGCACATACTCTGGAGCCCATGCTCCACAAGGGAAACCTGCCGACCACAATGAGGACCCAGAGCAGCACCCCCCAACCCAGCAAAAATGGGGGACCTGCTCTCATCTTGGCTTGCAGATTTCCAGGTTGCTTCTGGCTTTAACACAGGAGAGCTGGTTGTTGAATGCCCAGCAGTTGGAGTTTGAGCCCTGGCTGGCTGACCCCCATCCCTGAATTCATCTCCACCAGCCACTGATGAGGTGGAAAGCATCACTTGGCCGTATGGCCACCACGGACCATCCCTTTCAGGTTGTTGTGGGTCGTCATGGAAACAAAGACATCTTAATGTTAAGAATAATTTGCTCCTTAATGGAAACAGTCTCTCTCTAAAGGAAGGTTAACTTGGGAACCATCAGAGTCATCCCCAGTTGCTGGCCCCAGCACACCCCTGTCCTACTTTCATCTGCTTGCCCGGAGGTCTTAATTTTGATGATGTATGAGGTGTCAGCCAGAAGGTCTTGTGCTCTGCTGCGAAGCACTATAAAAAGGCAGATGTATGACTGTGTCATCCACAAATACCCTAGAAAGTTAAGTGTTAAACCAATGTTAATAATAAATGTTTCCCTCTGAAGTAGGTTACGGCAGCATCACCGGAGCTGTTTAAAATGTAACAAACCAATAAACTCCCAGGGAGCTGAAGGATGCCTACCCCTGCCGTGGTTCCTGCAGTGCAGCCAGGAAAGTTGTTAAATGCAGCCCATCTGGTCTGCTTGGAACCCTTGGATGGAAAGAGGACCCCTTCAAACATCTGAACTTGATCTCTACAAAAGAGAAGTCTTGGGACCAGAAAGCCCCCAGGGTATGCAGAAATGACTCTCTAAATGTCTCTTTGAGGAAACAGGGCCCCTGACCCATCACACTGACTCAGCCTGCCCACCCCCACCATTTTGCTCGTGGGCTCTCTTGATGTAAATGGAAGAAGACGAAAAACATTCTCTTTTCTAGGTCCTCCTGGAAGAGGGCATGGCAACCCACTCCAGTATTCTTGCCTGGAGAATCCCCAAGGACAGAGGAGCCTGGCAGGCTGCAGTCGATAGGATCGCAAAGAGTTGCATACGACTGAAGTGACTTAGCACACACCCACGCTCTAGGTCCTGCCTGACCTCCCATCTCTGGGTGCTGCATTGATCATTTAGCAAGCACTGGTCTTGACTTCCTCCTCCTGCAGGGGTTTGCCTGAAGAGAGCCCCCAGATGGGGAGCCTGTAAGAAGAATTGCATGCTTATGTGAATACTTGGAAGCTTACTTGGCCAGGTCCCATAGTTGTGCTGTCTTTGCTCAAGAAAATTCCAAGCTGAAATTCTATATTCCAGCCCCTGTGGAGGTAAAGTCCTCACCTGTTCCTCATCTTCTCTTGCTCCTCATCCAGCAGTAAGATCGGTGGTTGTCATGGCCCTTGCTGTTTTCTCCTAGAAGGTTCTTTCTGGTCCAAGAAAAAAAAGTCAGCACCATCGAGAAGATGAGAGCCAAAATGCTCCAGTGGCAAGCTGGGTTCCCTGGAAGCAGACCCCGAGGGGAGATTCTAGTGAAAGTGACTCATTAGGAAGTGTCCTGTAGGGTGGGAAGACAAGACTGGGAAGAGGAGGAGGACAGACATGGGCATGAGTGTCAGGCCACATCCCTGGAAGGGTAACGCTGGCACAGTCCCTCAGGGACGCTGTAGGTGACACCTAAGTGTCCCCATCAGGGATGAGGGAATTGGAGAGTTTATAGCCCTCCGTCATCAGTTAAAGGGCTGCAGGGGCAGGATATGCAGGGAACATGCTGCAGAGATGCGGGTGTTGCTGGGAGCAGAAGCCCCAGGAGAGAACTTGTGCTCAGACAGGCTAAACAGGGACTTCCCTGGTGGCCCAGTAGCTAGGACTCCGCGCTCCCAGTGCGTGGCGTCCAGTTTGATCCCTGGTCAAGGAATGAGATCCCACATGCCACACCAAAGATAGAAGATCCTGCGGGCCACAACTAAGACCCGGCTCAGCCAAATAAATAAAATCAACAAATATTTTAAAAAAGAAATCAGGTTGTTTAAAGGGGGGAAAAGTTACATAAAAAAGAAGAAATGCTAAACAGTCTGAGGTGCTGACATAGGACCGACAGCTGCTGCCACATGCCCTACACACAGAAAAATAAAGCAAATAAAGGAACTCAAGGTTTACTTCTCGGTTAACCGACTTATTCGCCACTCATTCAGACATTCAGCAAACATTTATTGAGCACCTGCTGTGTTTGTCATTGTGCCAAAGGCAGGGGGTTTTTTAAAAAGAAGGTAGCACCAATTTTGTGCTTGAAGGGCTAGGAGTGTGTGTGGGTTGGGGAATATGTACCTAACGTCCACCACCCAGCTCAGGTTCAGATCACACTAGTCCTAACTTCTGCTCCGGTCTGTTCCACCTGGAAGAAGCTCTCTATCGAATGATGTAATCCAGGGGCTTCAGGGCTGTGCTGCTTAATGTGAACACAGCACCTGGCCATCCCTGGATGAAAAGCACAATAGGAGTGCGAGGTATTATTAGTGTTAAAAGTGGCATTTAGCAACACTACAATAAATAAGCTGACACCAGAGTTTCGTTCTGCATTTAGGGAAATGTTCTGGGTCTCCAAGGCCCTTTATCTAAGAATCAAAGGCTCCCGCTAGTTATAAAACATGACTGCCCTGGTTTGTTTTAGGACCTGAGCATTTTTCTGGCTTCCTCACATTGGTAAGTGCCCTGCTGATTCCAAGCAGTGTGGCTGTGTGGGCAGCATTTCAGCTACAGCTCAGGTGGGGTGACTTGAGGTCATGTCCATCTATTGCCCATGACCCACCAGTCATGGTCAGGAGGGAGGGACAAGGGATGGGAGCAAGTGGAGACTAAGAGCAAAACCTTTTTCATTTGTAGGGTGAAACAGGAAAAGTGAGAGCAATCACATCCCTCCATTCCTAGGACCAAAGACTCAACGATCAAAACAGACCCTGCCAGGTAAAATAGAGAGCAAATGGATAAATGATGAATACTTAAAAAAAAAATAGCTTATTTATTTATTTCACTGTGCTGCCTTTCCTGTGAGATCTTAGTTCCCCAACCAGGGATCCAACTCATGCTCCTTGCAGTGGAAGCTCGAAGTCTTAACCACTGGACTACCAGGGAAGTCCCTGATGAATACTGTTTAAAGAACAAGAATGTCCCGAATATCTCCTGGGATATATCTATATTAAAATATTGTTTGTTACTCACCTAAGATGCAGATGAAACTGGGCATCCTGTATTTTTCTTCCCCAGTGTTCGCCAGAAGGAATGTACTCCTTTAATTCCTTATCCAGGTGAGAAATGGAAGACCAGAGATGTCTGGAGTCCATTTCAGGCCTGTGGGAGGTTCAGATCTCTCCAATTGAGCCATTTATCTAAAGTCATCTAACATTGATTTTTAAGATCCTCCCTCAACTGTCCTTAGGGCTGGGAATGTGGACCCAAAATTGTTCTTTAACTCAGACCTTCAGTTACCTAATGCCAAGCAGAAAGGCCCACCTGGAGAGCACAACAGACAAATGCATTTGTGGGCAGGAAATCTGAAGCAGACAAATGACCAGGAGAAGGAAATGGCAACCCCACTCCTGTATTTTTGCTTGGGAAATCCCATGGGCACAGGAGCCTGGCGGGCTACAGTCCACGGGGTTGCAAAGAGTCGGACACGACTTAGCGACTAAACAAGGACCTCTTAGCAGGGCTTCCAATTCCAGAATTCATGCGGAATTCCTTAGATATTTAAAATCTGTGATAGGGTTACCTTAAGCTTATGAAGAAGTTAAAACAATGCTTTTTTTTTTTTTAACTACAAGAATGAAAAGCTCATCTAAAATTAAATGCCACATGCGGGGACTTCCCTGGCAGTATGGTGGTTAAGATTACGTGCTTCCAATGCAGGCCATGCAGGTCCCATCCCTGGTAAGATCCTGCATGCCATGTGGCCTGGTCAAAAATAAATATATTAAAAAATGGTTTCCTCAGGGGGTATGCCCAGTAGTGGGATTGTTGGGTCATGTGGTAGTTTTATTCCTAGTTTTTTGAGGAACCTCCGTACTGTTCTCCATAGTGACTGTATCGATTTATATTCCCACTAACAGTGCAAGAGGGTTCCCTTTTCTCCACACCCTCTCCAGCATTTATTGTTTGTAGATTTTTTGATGATGGCCATTCTGACTGGTGTGAAGTGATACCTCATTGTAGTTTTGATTTGCATTTCTCTAATACCAAGCAGTGTTGAGTATCTTTTCATGAGTTTATTAGCCATCTGTATGTCTTCTTTGGAGAAATGTCTAATTAGGTCTTCTGCCCACTTTTTGATTGGGTTGTTTGTTTTTCTGGTATTGAGCTGCATGAACTGCTTGTATATTTTGGAGATTAATCCTTTTTCAGTTGTTTCATTAGCTAGTATTTTCTCCCATTCTGAGGGTTGTCTTTGCACCTTATTTATAGTTTCCTTCGCTGTGCAAAAGCTTTTAAGTTTATTTAGGTCCCATTTGTTTATTTTTGTTTTTATTTCCATCATTCCAGGAGGTGGTTCCTGGAGGATCTTTCTGGGGACAGAGTGTTGAAGAGTGTCCTGCCTATGTTTTCCTCTAAGAGCTTTATAGTTTCTGGTCTTACGTTAGGGTCTTTAATCCATTTTGAGTTTATTTTTGTATATGGAAAAATAAATGCCACATTCAGATTTAAAGCCATGGAGAAGCTTCACCATCCCCAAGCCTTGGGTTTGTCAGCACCTTTTTGCTGGCATAGCCCTTTCCCAGTCATTACCTCTCTGAGCCCTGACACCCTTATGAGGGCAGACAGCACAGTTGTCATCCCACCCTTTGGCAGGTCAATCCAGCCGGAAGGGCCTGTCCAGAGCGATGGGGGTGGTGACAGAAACCTCACTTGTGGCCTCGATTCTTCCCACCGGAACCAGCTGTTAAGCAGTGGGCCTGGAGCCAGATTCTGGCTTTGAGAGCCCAGGTCTGGAATGCCAGTCCTTGCCTTCCACAGTCTACCTGGTGGAGACCAAAGATTCATTCCTTAAAATCTTATTAAACAAGGATGACGTGCTGGGAGGTACTGGTGACACAGCTGGGAAAGGTAGACAAGGTTGGGTCTCCCTCCAGGGGGCTTCCCTTCTGGAGGTGGCATCAGATGGCAACAAGTGCTCGAGGCCAAAGGACCAGGTGGGAGGCGGGGCTGCCTTAGGGACGGTGAACAGGAAGCTCATTCTGGAGAGGGGGTGCCTGACCAGCCCGCCTCCTGTCTCCTGTGGGCCCCCAGCTTTGCAGCAACCGCTGAGCTCCAAGATGGGAATGAGCTTGCTGTCCAAGGGCCAGCAGGTCAGAGTGTACCAACAAGGTGGAGAGAAGGGAGATGCAGTCCAAGTGCCCAGCAGGCTCAGTCCGTGGTCAAGAGCCTGGATTTTATTTGAATGATGACAGGGAAGCTGCTGGAAAGTCAGTCTTAGCCCAGGTTCTCACCTTCTCCCGTAAAGGTCATCAGACAGAGAGGATAGGGGCTGAGGCAGAGTGGAGAGTGCAGAGACCCACAGGTTACAGCCAGGTGGCCCCTTGCGGAAGAGGGTGTGTGAGGCGCCTGGCTGCTGCTGTCTGCTGTCCAAAGGTTGGCGCCTGAAGTTTGGGGTTTTCCCAGGATGTATGCTTCTATTTCCTGAATCTCATGTGCTTCTCCAGAAAGCTAGGAGAGGTCCTGATGAGGTCTCAGATCCTGCAGCAGTCATTTTTAGGTCCCGATGACCTTTTAATGCAGGCCAGGATGGTCCGGTGCGCCTATGCAGAAGGCCAAGAAAAGACAGTTCAAACTGTCCTGGGGATGAACAGACCCGAGCCCTGGCCCAGAGACTGACTTGGGAGAAAGTCAGTCGGGCACCTTGACCATGAGCTGGATGAAGACATTTTGACCAGTGGTTCTCAGAGTGTGGCCCGCGCATCAGCATCACGTGGGAACTTGTTAGAAACGCTAAAGCAGAGACTCAGCTTTCTATATCTGAACATGTACTCTAGATGATTCTCATACTCAATAAAGCTTCAAAGCCACTCTGTTAGAAGAAAGCTGGGTGTGGATGGTTAAAAAAAAAACACCTTGCTTTGGCTGAGACTTGATTCAAATTAGAGTAAAAACAGAAAACTTCATGGCAGGGGGATGTGGGATGTAGTCTCACAAACTCAACCAAACACAGAGACTAATATATCCAGGTTATAACTTCTCAACCCAACAAAACCACGTCATGAAACTTTACTAATAAAGAGTAATCTCGGGCTACTTCTCTCAACCAGGTTCCAAGGCCTGAATTTATTCTTGGTGTACTCTGGAGACTCCTGGAGTCTGCATGCATTCCTTCATTCATTCCCACACTCTTAGCTGCTGAAGATACAAAGATTAAAAAAAAAAAAAAAAACCCTTCCTCCACCCTCAGATAGTCTGTTTCAAGGAGAGGCGTATGATTTGTGAATGACAAATTACAGGGCAGGGTAATCAGTATTGCTACTACCAGGGTGCTCTGGGTTGAAGTGGGACTCCCCTCCTAGGGCAGGGAGGAGGAGGTCTCGGCCAGGCCCGGAGGAACAGAAACACTGGAGAGGGCCAGGGGTTAACCCAGCTCAGCCAGTCTAGTGTCTGAGTCAGATCATGATGCAGGGAGATGGCAAAGCCGGAGTTCACAGTCGTAACTTCCCCCTGAGAAGAGAATTATCTGCAGAGCCCAGATACACCCTGTGACCACAAGTGTGTGCTGGAGGGGGCAGGGTGTTGACTGGAGGAACCACGGTACCACTGGCAGCTCCAGCCCCCAAATTACCGACCAGCGGCTACATTCCCAGCTCTTTTTTCTGACGAGTGTTCCTGTGAGCATTGGCCTGTTCCAAAACCTGGCAACCTGTTCTCAGTCCTATCTCCCCAATAGACACCTGCACACCTCACTTCTATCCCAGCATTTTGTCCTTTTGGAAGTGCTTTCAATTGACTGTACTGACCTAGAAAGAACTAGGAATAAACCCCCATCCACGCAGTCAACAGCCTCAATCTTTAGCGTGGTCTTATCAGTACTACTCAGACGCACAGCGTGGTGATCCCCCTTTTGGTCATTTGTTCATTCAAAACTATTGTGCCAGGCTCGGATCCAGAGGGCTCCTGTTACTGATGGTTAATAATTATGGGGTAAGTTTTTAAAGATTTTCTTCGATGTGGACCACTTTTAAAGTCTTTATTGGATTTATTACAATATTGCTTCTGCTTTATGTTTTGAATTTTTGGCCAAGAGGTATGTGTGATCTTAACTCTCCGATCAGGGGTTGCACCCACACTGCCTGTGTTGGAAGGTGAGGTCTTAACCACTGGACAGCCATGGAAATTCCTGCTGTAACTTTTAGTCTCACTAGGAATGAAAAATGTGACAATGAACTACTATTTCTCACCAATCAAATGAATACTTTGTTTTAAAGAAAATGCTTGGAAAAAAAAATAAAGAAAATGCTTGGTACTAGTGAGGAGGCCGTGAGAAGGGGCACCTGCAACGTTAGTAATAGAAATGGGACATCCTATCTGAAAAGCAGCTTGATGATATGTATCAAAAACTATTTAGATGTTAAAACCTATTAACCCCGAAGTTCATCTGGAAGTCTATTCTAAGGAGATTATCAGGAATGTAGACAGAGATTTATACCAGCTACCATTCATTAAGCACATACCATGCATGCACCAACAAAGATTTCACCAAAACATTGTTTTCCATGGCAAAAAAATTAGAAACAGGCTACATTTACAGTAATAGAGAATGTTTAAACAAATTAGAATAAGTCATAGAACATAAACTGTTCATTAAAAACTGTCTTTAAAGAATTTTAAATGCCATAGGAAATATTCTTATATATGCAGTATGCTTCTAACTTATAAAAATATATAGTTAGTATAAATGCATTTCAAATAACAAAATACTACTGGATAGAATGGAAACCTTTTTTTTTTTGGCTGAGCTGTGTGGCCTGTGGACTCATAGCTCCTCAACCAGAGATCGAACCCGTGCCGCCTGCACTGGAAGCACACAGTCCTAACCACTGTACTGCTAAGAAGTCCCAAAACTTTAATTTTCTTAACGCTTTCAGTGTTTCTGTATTGTTTTCCTACCATTGGCGTGTATCCCTTTAATGACGAAAAGGTGACGAAGCACACATGCGCGGGTACGCAGGCGCATGTGCGCGTGCGCGCGCTCACGTGCCTTCCATGCCCGTGTGAGGAGCACCGTGTAATGTTCTTCCTTAAGACGGCTGCCTCCTAGTCCAGTCCTGGTGAGTCACCCAACTCGTCTGGGTTTTTAATTTTCTCTTTGCAAAATGACTGTGATAATCCCGGCCTCTCCACCAAACAAGATAGTTGTATGTTGCTACTCTCTCCTGCCTGTAAAACCCCAGGTGAGTGCTAATTACTGTTATTACTAACACACCAATGCGTTTTGGGAGAGGTGAGTTCTAGTGACGGTGGCATCTCCGCAAAGAAAAAAAAAAAAGAAGACTCAAATAAGCTAGGAATGGTCTCCTGGGACATGAAGCCTTCATTTCCCATAAAGTCTCTCCTTGCCAGAAACCTTGCTCCTGTGTTTCCCTATGAAGGTACTATTGCTGGTACCTAACGACTTGAAAGCTCGGTAGCAGGGGGCGTTTGTCTGTCTCATACATGTCAGCTGGGGTTTGGCTGATCTTGACTGGGATCAGCTGAGTTGGGTTGAGGTTGCCTTTTTTTTTTTTTTTTTTAATTTTAAAAATTATTTATTTCACTGTGCCAGGTGTTGTGGCCTGTGGGACTTTTTTTTTAAGTTGTAGCATGCGGGGTCTTTGGCCAAGTGTACGATTTCTTAGTTGTGGCATGTGGGATGTAGTTGGACCACCATGGAAGTCCCCAGACTGTCTTTCTGATCCAGGTCTGTTCTATAAGCCTGTCGTCTTCCCAGGACCAGCAACCTAGCTGGAGCATGTTCTTTTCCTGGTGATGGGAGAGGCATAAGAGGACACGCCCAGTCACACAAGCACATTTCAAACCGCTGTACGGTCGGTCACCTCTGCTCCTTCACCCTGGCTGAATCTAAAATCATGGGGCAGGGAAGCTCCCCTCCCCATCCCCTGGAGATTCTGGGGGATCTGCAGAGTTACAGAGCAAAGAGTGTGGATGCCGCAGAGGGTGAGGAGTTGAGACTAATGATTCAACCTAGGACGAGGAGGGTGGGGAAGGTAAAACGAGCCACAGAGTTGTCTGTTCTGTTCAGACTGAAGGCAAGGAGGGAAAGAGATGGGAAGTCCTGGCTGTGACCTGTTGGAGGCAGCCGGGAAACGCCTACTCTGCATCCCTTGTTGATACAGCCAGCATTCATTGGGAGTTTGCCTTGGAACGTGGTGAGGCTCTGCGCTGGGACAAGATGCAGGTGACAATGAAGGCAGGACTCTCTTCCCTCTATTATTTTCCTATAAAAGGCTTCTTTCCACACCTGCAGCCCATTGCTGGGTTTTAAATGCACTTCTGTTTGCAGCTTTCCTGTCTTGGGTTGCTGTGGTTTTAAAAGGTGGCATGTACTTAAAAAACTTTTTTTTTATTGAAGTATGGTTGATTTACAATATTGTGTTAATTACTGCTATACAGAAAAGTGACTCAGTTATACATATATGCACATTGTTTTTCATATTCTTTTCTGTTAACGGTTTATCACAGGATATTGAATACAGTTTGCCATGCTATACAGTAAGACTTGTTGTTTATCCATCCTATGTATTATCATTTGCATCTGCTAACACCAAACTCCAAGGCCATCCCTCTTCCCACCTTGATAACCACTATTCTATCCTCTATGTCCATGATTCTGTCTTGTTTCATAGATAGGTTCATTTGTGTCATTTTTAGATTTTACATAAGGGTATTATCATATGGTATTTGTCTTTCTGACTTAACTTTGCCTAGTATGATAATCTCTAGTTGCATCCATGTTGCTGCAAAGGCATTATTTCATTCCTTTTTATGGTTGAGTAATATTCCATTGTATGTACGTACCACATCTTCTTTATCCATTCATGTGCCAATGGACATTTAGGTTGCTTCCTTGTCTTGGCTATTGTGAAGAGTGAACATACGGGTGCATGAATCTTTTTGAATTATAGTTTTGTCTGGACATATGCCCAGGAGTGGGATTGCTAGATCATATGGTCATTCTATTTTTAGTTTTCTGAGAAGGTGGCATGTATTTTTATCATCTCAGGACTGTATCTCAAGCACTTCCCTCATGTGTAAATGTGTTTCTGATCAGAATTCTCCCTGGCAAAATCAAATGGCAGTGTTCCCAGTCTGGACTGTCAGGATCCATCTGATGGTGTGGTCTGTCATCTAGGAAGGAGGGCCACCTGCCAAGACAACACCTGAGGAAGGTGGGGAGTGGGGGAGAAACAGCGAGAGTGGAGAGGTCAGAGACAGAGCCAAGGCTTGGCAGCTGGGAGGCAGCTGGCCTCGCATGGGGTGTGGACTGTGGCTCTGGGCTCATGGGAGTCTGGAGGAAGTGTTGGCTGAAAGGAAACAAATAGAACCTTCCAGAGCCCTACAGGACCAAGTCTCCGACTGCTCCCTTCCTGCTCCTCTGTGCCAGGATCTGAGTCTTAACACGGATGAGCAGGGCCTGGCTGGAGGGACCACATGCGCCCTGTGACTGTGGAAGATGGAAACTAGCATAGACCAAGGGCTTTACCCCAGCGAGAGAGTCTCGGGTACGATGATTCTCTTTACTTGGAACCCGATGATTTGGCAAACTACCAATCAGAGCCCTCCTTTCCCTTCTGAAACACAGATACATAAGAATAAAAGTACCTAGTGTGGATTTCTGCCAAACAGGGGCACAGGTCCCCATTAGGTTGGCACCTGCCTGGCAGGAGCTCCCTGGAACTATTAAAAGTCGAGGATTGGGCCCCAGTCTAATGATGAGAGAACCCGTCAGACACATCCCCAGACACCTGATGAGCACTGCTCAAAACCATCAAGGACATCGAAAACAAGGAGTGTTGGAGAGAATGACTGCCACAGCCAAGAGGAGGCTAAGGAGGCCTGAGGACCGCAGGAACCTGGGTGGGATCCCGAACCAGAACAAGACCTTAGGAGAAAATTCAGGACATCCAGATAAACGGTGGGCTTCCGTTAAGAATAGTGATCAGTTCTAGTTCATTAATCATAACAAGTAGACCATCTTAAGGTAAGAGGTCTGTAACAGGAGAGGCTGGATAAGGGATGTTTTGGAACCCTCTGTGCTTTATTAATTTTTCTGTAAATCTTAAACTGTATGTTAAAAAAAAAACTATTAAAAAGTAAGTTGGGAGGTTGAAAGCAGACTTGGAAACCAGCCTTCCAGGGATCCAGTCCTAGCTCCGACTCACCTTGGGCAAGTCGCTAGACCCTTTCTGCCACACCTCGGTTTCCTCCTCAGGAAATAGGACTCCTCACAGGACCTCTGATTGTCCTGGGGACTGAATGAGTTAAAACTTGTCAAACTCTGGAAGAATGTGCCTGGCACCAAACAAGTGCCACACGTGCTCATTTAGTACGTAAATAAAACTATTATAGGTGTGGATTTACCTCAAATGGCCTGTAAAACAGAAGGAAGTGTACAGTAGCTTGAGTTTTAATTTTCCTTGAAAAAAAAAAATGCTCAGGGCTCAGTTTGGGCTCCACTGTCCCAGAAATTCCGTGACCCTGCCCCCTCCCTCTGGCTTGGCCTGAATTTGGTTCTTCCTGTTCTTTCTCCCAAGGGGTTCTCATTCTCTGCCAGGTTCAGACAGGATGACTCAGCCAGGAAACCTCCCGTCAAAAGGCACATTAGCACAGGCAGATCCCCTGCCTGCTTGCCTGTCTTGGCTCTTCTTCCCTGGGAGGGTGCTCTGGCATCCAGGTTCCAGCACTGGCCCGGAGACACCTCCAGCCCCACCCTCTTCCCCCAGACACACAGCCGCAAGCCCTCTAGCCGACTTTCCTGCCTGCGCTGATGCCCTCCCAGCTCGTAGGGCTCGGTAAAGAGGGGACATCCCCACCCAACAGGATGCCTGGGAAATGCGTGTGTTCCTTACGGCTCAGGAAGAGGTCTCTCTCTAAAGAACAATCCTGAACTTTGTCCAACGCGTTGAGAGCTTGCTGCGAGTCATCTTCCTGTGAGCATCTGGAAAAAAAGCCTTGTGTCCAAGCAGAATTGGAAGCACACATCTGCTGTTTCCTTTAGTCAAGACCTTGAATTCCTGGAGCTGTTTCCTGCCCCCGCTGATGGCCACGGTCCCTCTCCAGGGCTGCCAGGTACAACCGAAGCCAAGCTCTGCAGTGTGGCAGAAAATAAAAACCTGAAGCTTCGAAATGAGGCCGAATCTCCCAGTCCTTGTCCCTGGTGGGCTCCCCTCCTTTTTCTTTTTTCTAAAGAGGCTTATTTCTTGTTCAGAGACACAGGTGAAGGGAGTCATTGACATGCCCCTCTGTTTACACGTAAGGAAGCCAAGTCCTGGAGACAAAAAAGATTTCAGACACGTTTCCCATTTGGAGAAGGGGTTGCAAATCCTCGTCCACGTTCTAGCTGGAGTTAACTTGTTTTCTTTGCTTTTCTTTGCCAGCACTTGGCAGTGACCTACATAGACCACATGCCTAATAATAACTTGAGCTTTATTAGCACCCAGCATTCAAGGGCCTCTGGGAATTTGGCAAAAGGCAGTATTTAGTAAATCATCTGCTTGTTGCAAACAGACTTTGCACTTCTGGAGCAGCCTTTGAAGAGGAGAGGCTGCTGGCTGGGAGTTATCGGTGCAGCGGTCACTTGTCTGACTATTTTCCTCTTCATCTTTTTATCTGGAAATCTCCAAGACCATGGCTCACTTGTAAAGGGTTGATATTTCAGACAGGTAACCACTAGTCTGTCTCAGGTATCGACCTAGCAGAGTGGCTTTTGGCCAAGGGTACCCACCCAAAGTTCTACCCCCCTCTCCTGCCTCTGACTGGCCAGGCGTTGCCCCTGAAGCTACAGGATTAGGGGAAGATCCAGAGAGTTCCAGGGAAGGGTTCTAGGTTATCGGACAATGACTGTTCCAAGTGACAGGAAAATAATTCAGTATTTAACCAGCTGACTGTCAACCCTATATGCTCACATATTTCAGTTCCTAGGAAGTACAGATCCATGCCATATGGCTTAACATAGACTTGTTCCTAAGTGTACATGATGGCAGATCAAGAAGTAGAAGTGTTTGGATTCAAGAGCCTTGAGGATTTCGTTTGACTGTGTCTTAGCTCCTCTTTGGTCCACTGAAGTGATGGCCAGGTGTAAGAAGAAGAGTGGGTGCAAGTCATAAATGATAACACAAGATAATCAAAGTGAGGGAAGCCCAAGAGGGTCCCTAAGTCCAAAGGATGGTGTAAAATTAGACATGAGAGACAGGGCAGGACAGGGCATATGCTGGAAAGATCCTAGGACCAGAGGGTCAGGAGGATTAGAGCATCCTGAAGCAAGAGGGTCTAAAACACTTGCCTGAAAAGTATCATCACTTGGCTGCCAGGAAAGCTTAGCCATGGTTAAAAATGTCAGGAGGGTGGAGCTACTCGATTCTCAGCAGTTCTTAGAACTGCCTCGTGAAAAGATTTTCCCCAAGTGTTTCCCCTGCAACACACCCAGCAAGCTGTTTCTAGAAAAGTTGTCCCAGATGCCAAAGCTGGTACTTAAGAAGGACCATTGTTTGAAGGGCTGCTTCCCACTGGCAAAAAGCGTGATTGGATGGGGGAGGGGGTTATTTCCATCACAGAGTCCAAATTCCCTAGGACTTTGGCCATCTCAGAGCAGGATAGCTTTATAAATTTGTACCAATACCATAATTCTAACATAGCCATTTTCAAAGTGGTCTTGAAGCCACTGGAGTTGCAAGAAGTCTCCTGATGGATGCAGATTGCTTTCCAAACATATGAGTCCTTCCACTCTTCTCAGTGAACGCCACACAGTCCTCCAATCGTCATTTAGGGAGAACTAATCCCTTCTTACTGGTAACTTATTAAGTGAGTCATTAAGGATGACTGAATTTGTGAACCAAAATTAGCATGTGTCCAGAATACTTTTATTCAGCATTCCACCCCAAATCCTGTCATGCATGCAACATGTGGCAACTTGCAAAGCTCCTGCTGGGCCTGCAGAACTGTTGACAACCAAATGCCCACACTGCGGAGGAAGCCAGTTTTGTTTTCTCTCTTATCAGTTTGCTGCTACTGTGTTATCTGTGTGGTTGGTTTTTAGGTGGCCTGATCTTTATGATGTTTGGTATTCTATATTCACCACCTCAGTATCTTGGCCCTGTAATTTTCTGGTAAGTAGATTGGAAGATACATTGTGGCTCAGATGTTTACATAATGCTGTACCCTCCCCCAAAAGCAAGGTGCTTGTACATTGACACTTTGTTATCTTAAACACTGTTACTACACACACACACACACACACACACACACACACACACACACACACACACAGAGTGAAAGAAAGTGAAGTTGCGAGATACATTGTGGCTCAGATGTTTACATAATGCTGTACCCTCCCCCAAAAGCAAGGTGCTTGTGCATTGACACTTTGTTATCTTAAACACTGTTACTACACACACACACACACACACACAGTGAAAGAAAGTGAAGTTGCTCAGTCATCTCTGACTCTTTGCAACCCCATGGTAAGTAGATTGGAAGATACATTGTGGCTCAGATGTTTACATAATGCTGTACCCTCCCCCAAAAGCAAGGTGCTTGTACATTGACACTTTGTTATCTTAAACACTGTTACTACACACACACACACACACACACACACACACACACACACAGTGAAAGAAAGTGAAGTTGCTCAGTCATCTCCGACTCTTTGCAACCCCGTGGACTGTAGCCTACCAGGCTCCTCGGTCCATGGGATTTTCCAGGCAAGAACACTGGAGTGGGTTGCCATTTCCTTCTCCAGGGGATTTTCCTGACCCAGGGATTGAACCCAGGTCTCCCGCACTGTAGGCAGACGCTTTACCATCTGAGCCACCGGGGGAGCTATTGCTGTTCTCAGGGAAGATCTTTCTAATGTAATTTTTTTTTTTTAATTAAAAAAAAAAATAGGTTATAAGTTCCTACCATTCAAAAGTCAAAATAATATCTAAAAGTATAATGGAGAAGTTCTGCTCTCTCTGCTACAGTCTGCTTGGATCCTCCACCCCGGAAGTCATCACTTCACTCGTTCCTTGCATTATCTTTCTATTGTTTGTTTGGGCAAATAGGCAGTTTTCATATTTCCCTTTTAAGGGGAGGTTTTAAATATTTCACTAGTGCACAAAGCTCCCTTTTGACCCCACATGAGGAGGTAAAGTTAGATGCCGTAGATAAATTCAGAAGTGACTCCAGAAGACTGAGATTGCCTCTGAAGTCTATCTTCCTAGGGCCATGAGCAGCACTGTCATCTTTTTACATACCTGGCTCTTGGAAAATGATGAGAGAGAAATTTCTCTTGAGTCCCTGGTGCTGTTTTCCCATCTGCATCCCCCCGTTTCAACAATCCCACAAAAGTCTCTGACCAAGGTGCACATTTGGTCCTCTTCCCCACCCCTGCCTCCCTCAAACACACCTGGACGGGAAGGGTTCCCTGCCTCTACCCACGCAAGTAGACTCAGCCAGGCAGTGAGTGGGGGTCCGAGGCAGGGTCGTGTGCAGAGAGTTCCTTTCTCCTCTCCTACAGCGTCCTTTTCTAGTGGGACCTCGTGGAGATAATTCTGGTGGCGAAAGGAGGAACTTGAGTGGAGATGTAGGGGCCAGAGGAGCTGGAGGTGCTCGGGCGCGGGTAGAGGCAGGGAACCCTTCCTGTCCGAACACGTGGACACAGCCCGGGTGGTGCTCTGCGCAAGGGCAGGTTGGGGGCGGTGGTAGCAGGAAAGAGTCAGGAAATCCAATGCCTTCCTGCCTGAGGACGCCCAAGTTTATTCCACGCTCCGTACCTGACTGTGGAAGCCTCAGGAAATACCATGGCAGTGGGAGCGTCAGGGGAAAGGTCTTGAAATACGAGTGAGTCAGAAAGTGAGGCCATCCAGTTCCCAATGGAAAGTAGATGGCCCGTTCAAAACAGGGTAACTTGGGGAGGAATTATTTACAAAGGTGTGGGAGGCTGGGGACACAGTTGGCGCTGCACCCCGGCGGCCAAAAGAAGGAAGGCGATTAGGGATGGTTACCAGAGTCTGGCAGGACCGAGTGTCTTGTTAGTTTCCTGGGTCTTGAAAGGAGCAGTGAACTTGGGGAGAGGTGACCCTGTAGGCAGGGGGCCAGGGGAAGAAGTTCCCCCCAATAACACTCTCCTTCCCTCTGCCAGGCCTCTCAGGTAGTGGGACCCTGCCCTAGGAGAGCATGTGGGGCCTGCAGATGAGGCTCCAGGCAGAGAGGCCCCTGGGGACAGGCAGGGGGCAACGGGAAGCAGAAGGGAACCCACCAAGCCTGCATTCACTGTGGCTTGCAGTGGCAGGAGACCAGACAAGATGGCTTTTCTTTATGCTTTTCTCCATTTTCCTAACAGTCTCAAAATGAACCCACATGACTCCGGATTGGAGAAACTGTGATTTTTAATTTTAAAAGGCTAAACCACAAACCACATCAACAGTAATAACAGCAGCAAGGAATGTGTCCCCAAGGAGACCCCCACCCCCCAGCTCCGGGCAGTACCAGTGCTTTCGTTAGTGGGAACAGGAGAGGGATGCCTTGCCAACACTTCTGGCCCACTCCGCACCCTTTCCCATGGGACTCTGACCTCAAGCAGAGCACACACAACCATCACTCCCAACCAAAGAGTTGCTGGGTCCTGAAGAAAGTGCTGCCAAGCCCTCTTGTTACTCAGAAGCAAACTTTGTATGTGTGCATGGTGGGGAGGAGTTGGGGTGGGGAGGCAGTGGGGGGTCATAGGGGAAGATGCTTGGATTTCCAGGGTCATGGATTCAAGTCCTGTCCCAGCTGCTTCATCACGGGGGAGCCTTGAGCATTTACACGCTCCGAGTCTTGTATCCAAGCGACCTATGAGGGTGATGGTGATGATTCTTCCCTGTAAGTCATTGTGAGGGTTCGTGACCTTGTAAAGTTAGAGTCTCTAGATATTCCTCGTAATGAAGGAGAGCAGTGCACAGAGGTCATCACCACCGCACAAGGCAAGAACAAGGACATCCGCAGCCTCTAGGAGGCCCGAGGCCTGCGGCACAGCTCATGCGTGGACAGAAAGAACACAGCCTGTGGTGAATTGACGAGAAACACACCCAGCACCAGAGCCTGCTGGGAGCGCTTTCTCTAGTTCCCATCACACAGCCCTCCTCCCTCTAGTCTTTTCCCATTTCTCTGCCTCCTCCACCCCTCAGCTCCCTGGGATCCCTGTGCCCAGGATGTGGCTAGGAGCCTCTCGGGGGGGTCTCTCCCTGCCTGCAAGGTGGATGTAGACCTACAGGTTTCGGACTTTCAGAGGCTTCAGAGGACAGCACCTATGACGGCCACCTTTCTCTTGCCACCCTGCCTACCTCTGGCATGTCATTTTAGCGTATGATTGTTCCCAAAGGCCCCTGCCCCACAAGGGAGGGACAGGACAGGTGAGGCCAGTAAAAACCCCACCTCACCAGGAGAGAAAAATCAGTGCAGAAGAGGGCATGAAAAGAAGGCAAAATGAGGAAATGGGAAATTTGTGGTAAAGACTGGAAGTGTGATCTCACTGTTTCATGTGGTTCTTGTGCAGTCCCTCACTCGTGTCTGACTCTTTGCGACTCCATGGACTGCAGCACTCCAGACTTCCCTGGCCTTCACCACCTCCTGAGGTTTACTCATGTCCATTGAGTAGGTGATGCCATTTAACCATCTCATCCTCTGTCATCCCCTTCTCCTCCTGCCTTCAATCTTTCCCAGCAACAGGGCCTTCTCTGTTGAGTCGGCTCTTTGGATCAGGTGGCCAAAATGTTGGAGCTTCAGCTTCAGCATCAGTTCTTCAAATGAGTATTCAGGGATGATTTCCTTTAGGATGGATTGGCTGGATCTCCTTGCAGTCCAAGGGACTCTAAAGAGTCTTCTCCAACACCACAGTTCAAAAACATCAATTCTTCTATGCTCAGCTTTCTTTATGGTCCAACTCTCACTTCCATACATGACTACTGGAAAAAACATAGCTTTGACTAGATGGACCTTTGTCAGCAAAGTAATGTCTTTGCTTTTTAATATGCTCTCTAGGTTTGTCATAACTTCTTTTCCAAGGAGCAAGCATCTTTTAATTTCAGGGCTGCAGTCACCATCTGCAGTGATTTTGGAGCCCAAGAAAATAAAGTCTGTCACTGTTTCCATGGTTTCCCCGTCTATTTGCCATGAAGTGATGGGACCGGATGCCGTGATCTTTGTTTTTTGAATGTTGAGTACTAAGCCAGCTTCTTCACTCTCCTCTTTCTCTTTCAAGAGGCTCTTTAGTTCTTCTTTGCTTTCTGCCATAAGGGTGGTGTCATCTGCATATCTGAGGTTATTGATATTTCTCCCAGTAATTTTGATTCCAGCTTGTGCTTCATCCAGCCCAGAGTTTCTCATGATGTACTCTGCATATAAGTTAAATAAGGAGGGTGATAATATACAGCCAGGATGTACTCCTTTTCCAATTTGGAACCAGCCTGTTGTTCCATGTCTGGTTCTAACTGTTGGCTTCTTGACCTGCGTACTGGTTTCTGAGGAGGCAAATGAGGTGGTCTGGTATTCCCATCTCTTTAAGAATTTTCCACAGTTTGTTGTGATCCACACAGTCAAAGGCTTTAGCATAGTCAGTGAAGCAGAAGTAGATGTTTTTCTGGAACTCTCTTGCTTTTTGTATGATCCAATGGATGTTGGCAATTTGATCTCTGGTTCTTCTGCCTTTTCTAAATCCAGCTTGAACATCCAGAAGTTCTTGGTTCATGTACTGTTGAAGCCTGGCTTGGAGAATTTTGAGCATTACTTTGCTAGCATGTGAAATGAGTGTAATTGTGCGGTAGTTTGAACATTCTTTGACGTTGCCTTTCTTTGGGATTGGAATGAAAACGGACCTTTTCCATCCTGTGGCCACTGCTGAGTTTTCCAAATTTGCTGGCATATTGAGTGCAGCACTTTCACAGCATCATCTGTTAGGATTTGAAACATCTCAGCTGGAATTCCATCACCTCCATTAGCTTTGTTTGTAGTGGTGCTTCTGAAGGCCCACTTGACCTTGCACTCCAAGATGGTGTCTCTGGGTGAGTGATCACAGCATCGTGGTTATCTGGGTCATTAAGATATTTTTTGTATTGTTCTTCTGTGTATTCTTGCCACCTCTTCTTAATATCTTCTGCTTCTGTTAGGTCCAGACCTTTATTGTGCCCATTTTTGCATGAAATATTCCCTTGGTAGCTCTCATTTTCTTGAAGAGATCTCTAGTCTTTCCCATTTTATTGTTTTCCTCTATTTCTTTGCATTGTTCATTTAGGAAGGCTTTTTTTTTTTATCTCTCCTTGCTGTTCTTTGGAACTCTGCATTCAGATCGGTATATCTTTCCTTTTCTCCTTTGCCTTTCACTTCTCTTCTTTTTTCAGCTATTTGTAAGACTCTTTCGTAGTCATTCCCAATCTGTTTGATGTTTGGCACCATGGGTGTGAGGCACTTGCACCCAGATCTGGAAGGGTTTAGGGCTGGATAGAAATGCAGTGACAAACCCCTCCCCAGACCCTCACCAGCTCTGCTACCTCTGACCGTGACCCAGAGGACAGAGGGAGCACCCAGCCACACCTTGACCTCCTGGTGCTAAAAGCCCTGACCTCGTCTTCCTCTCCAATTTAAACCATGAGGTCTGACCTACAACTACTGGTCTTTGTCCTCAGTATTGGGGAAGGATAGGTGGGCACAGGGAGTCCATAAAGAGACGAAAGGTTATCAAAGCGGAGCACTTGTTTATCCTGCAACATGTGGAGAGGGGGGTTGCTGTGGTGGCTAAAAGTGCAGTCTGGAATTAGAATGAGAAGGTCCAAATCCCATGTCCTCTGCTTGTTGTCAAGGTGATCCACTTCCTTGACTGCCTGAGCCTCTGATCTATCACGACAAGTGGGATGACCAGATCAAATGTGCTTCTTAGGAAGTGCATGCGTGTAGGCTAAGCTGCTTCAATTGTGTCCAACTCTGCAACTCCAAGGACTGTAACCCACCAGGCTCCTCTGTCCATGGTATTCTCCAGGCAAGAATACCGGAGTGGGTTGCCAGGCCCTCAAGGAGTTGCCATATCAAATATATGGCATCAACTTGGACACATTTTTGCCTTAAAAAAAAAAAGGAATTGATCCTGAAATTATTCTAGCCCCTGGATGTCTTACTGGTTTACAGGGAATAAAGGGGACTGAAGAACAAATTAAGGAGCACTACAGAGCAGCAAGCATCCCAGTCCAAAATGTGGGACATCCTACAAGATAAATGATCCATTATCTCCAACAAACCAAATGCAAGGAGATGAAACTTTTAAAAGGAGCGGGAACTGTTACAGAACAGAAGCGACCATCAAAAGAAATGTGTGAGACTTGTTAAATCCCGATTTTGAAAAAAAAAACAACACCCTAAAAAGACATCTTTAAGAGAACTAACCTGATGTGAAGGAATAACTGTTAATTTTGTGGATAGTGGCCTGGCAGTTACATTTCTACAATGTCCTCACTAACTGCAGGTGCACACTGAAGTATTTATGGTGATATGAAAGGCCGACTGGGATTCAGAGGGCTGATGGTTTGGAGTAGCAGGGTTAAAATTGTTGGAGTTGAGTGATGAATGTTTGAGTTTTCATTTTACTCTTCTGTCTATATTGTATATTCTTGAAACTTTTCATCACAAAACAGTTTTAAAATGTTTGTCAGGTCTTAGTTGTGACATGTGGGATCTTTTTCTTCCACCAGGGATTGAACCCAGGCCCCCTGCATTGGGAGGGCAGAGTCTTAGTCACTAGACCACCAGGGAAGTCCCTCATCACAAAACATTTTAATAGAGGCACAGATATGTGACTACCATGGCGTTTGATTGGATTAGACACCTTTGATGCTGCTGCTGCTAAGTCGCTTCAGTTATGTCCGACTCTGTGCGACCCCATAGACGGCAGCCCACCAGGCTCCCCCATCCCTGGGATTCTCCAGGCAAGAACACTGGAGTGGGTTGCCATTTCCTTCTCCAATGCATGAAAGTGAAAAGTGAAAGGGAAGTCACTCAGTCGTGTCCGACTCAGTGACCCCATGGACTGCAGCCTACCAGGCTCCTCTGTCCATGGGATTTTCCAGGCAAGAGTACTGGAGTGGGGTGCCATTGCCTCCTCTGACACCTTTGATGGGGCCTCGTCATCTATTGGGCTTACCTGTGCCTATTCCCAGAAGGGTGTGGGTTGCGGGGGGGTGGGGGTTGGGTGGGGGTTCTATCCAGCTTTGACTTGCTTCACTTCCAGACTGAGGCAAGTGTCTTTCTGACCTGTGGCCTGAGATCCCAGCCAGAGCCCACTCAGGACACCCCACATTGGACCATGAGAAGCCCAAAAGTGCAGAGGAGTCAGTACCCCGTAGGCAGTAAGGCTGGTTGCCTTGTTTCAAAGGTACGTAAACTGTGGTTGAGCGAAGTGAAGGGAGCCCTTCATGATGGCTGGTGGGGGGCAGAGATGGATGAGCGATTCTGTCCTGAGGCCTTCCATGGTACCCGGTGGAGAGATCTGCCCACAGGAGGCCCTCGATAAGGATGTTGTTCGTGAGTAAATAAATGCCAGCGTCAAAAGAGTAGAGACCATAACAACATCACACCGTGAATAATGGAGTTTCTGAAAATTGATTTGTTTTGCTTTATATGACTGATTTTAATGTTTTAAAGTCAAAATATATTTGATTTACAATATGGTGTTAGTTTCAGGTATGCAGCGAAGTAATTAAGTTTTATGTGTGTGTGTGAGTATGTGTGTATATACACACATTCTTTTTCAGCTTCTTTTCCATTATAGGTTGTTCACAAGGTATTATCTTTAATTCTCTGTGCAATACAATAGGTCCTTATTTGTCCGTTTTATATATAGTAGTGTTACCTGTTAATCCCATGCCCCTAATTTATCCCCTCCCCTTTCCCCTTTGGTAACCATAAGTGTGTTTTCTGTGTAGCTGTATTATTTTCTGTGACTGATTTTGAAATCCCAAAATACCGTTTGAGAAAATAAGGAGCTGCGCAGGAAGACAGTCCTTCACCCCGCAGCAGTACACTTCTGCAGAGGTGGTCAGACACCAAGCTTGCTGTCGCTTAGGTCTGCCTTTGACATAGTGGAGCCCAGTGTCCACGCACATAGGTGCACGTAGGAACAGGTGCGTGTGTTCCATGTATTTTCAGATAAAAATAACTCGTGAGCTTGGAAGAACAATCTGCTTTCATTCTGGAAATTTGAAAAAACACATGTAACCAAGAATAGATTCTCAGTTTTGAAGATAATTGGCATTTCCCCCCAACCACAGATATTTTAAATATTAACATAAGTGAGATAACATGCAGAAGCCACGCCTCAGGTCTCCATCCTGTGATCTTTGGAATCCTTTTTCTCTCCTCTCCCCCTTTCTACTGTCTACTGGGACTTCCCGGGAACCATGATTGAATATGTAGGATTGCCAAGTTTTAAAAAATAAGCTACTTGGTTGTCAGGTTAGGCTACATAAAAGGTATCCATATCGCGCGCGCGTATGTGTGTGTGTGTGTGTAAAAAATACTTTTTTATAAGAAGCCTGGCAAGAAGAAAGCTAGTTGAGAGATGAAGGTTCCCGCTGCGTGGGTAACCTGTTTAGCCAGGACCAGATGGTTTGGAGGGCGGGTAATGAGATCCAAAGTCCTCTCTATCTAGGTCAGCAATGAATCCAGCCCCGCTCACAAATCACAGAGATTTGTGTGGCCAGATGTGTGTTCAGGCGCTGATGGAAAAGAGAGGATGTTCTGAGACAGACACATCTGAATGTGGGTCGGATTTGGCTCCTTTGGGGGCAGCTTTTCGTGCTGAGTTCTCAGATGGAGCTGTCATGGAAGGAGAGCTTTCCACGTAGGATGGATGTGCGACTCTGGTATTCTCCCAAAAGATTGCACCGTGTCACTGACTTTACAGGACTTTAAAGAACAACATAGTGTCTAGTGTAAACTAGAGCACAGGGACTCCTTTCATATGTGGGAGATGAGTGTAAATTATTCAAACTTTTCTACAGATAAATTTGACCATGTATATAAAAAACCCTAATAGTTTGCAAAGCATTTGCCCAGCATTTCACTTCTAGGAATTTATTCTAAGGAAATAATCAAGGTCAAGTCCTAAGATCTTGTTAGTAATAATAGTAACAGTGATTATTTTCCCCCAAAATAGAATAGTGACCTAATCTTACTGCCCAACAAAAGGGGCTTTTTAGAAAACAATGGTGCGATGAAACATTTTCAGCTACTAAGAACACTGTTGTAGATATATATTTACTGATATGGAAAGGTGTATTTGGCATATTGCTAAGAGGTAAATATCTGGTTATAAAATAATCTAACCCCACATTTGCTTTTCAAAAGATTTTTCCACACACACGCATGTACACACAAACCTACACGTTTATGTGCTTAGAAAAATATATGAGAAGTTAGTTATCTCCGGGTAATAGAGTAACAGGCAACTTTTCTTTCCTTCTTTTTAAGTTCCTCTCTTTTCTAAATTGATTTATGATTAACAAGCATTTGCTTTTAGGTCTTTTATTATAAAGTACTTTAAAACAGGAATTAAGAGCTTTTCAGAAGGATTCTGTGTAGGGCTGAGAAGGACGGTAGTGGACGGCTGTGATCCGGGGAGGAAGAGGTCCACCGAGGGAACGGGTCACCAGACTCTGTCCTCTTCATGGGAGACGTGTTTCTAGGGGAGTCAGCCCCAAGCTTGCATGGAATGACCTTGCGTGGAGTTGAGAAGTCTCTGCGGTCCTCCCTCAGCAATGCGTGGACTCCTGTATGCTTTAGCCCAGCCAGGCTGCACACACCGGCCAGTTCGTAGACAGAACAAAACCCAGGCCACCATCCCTTTCTTAAAAGGTGCTCTTCTGGGCTTATCCCTCATCTTCAGTGATTTAAACCTCATATTTCCCAGTCCCTCAAGAGAGTTCTTTGAAAACATGAGAGGAACCCAAATAACCAACAAGAGAAGACAGAGGCAGCCAAAGGTGGTTTCTTTCCTTTTTAAAAAAAATTTTTAATTTTTGGGGGGCTGTGTGGCATGTGGGGTCTTAGTTCCCCAACCAGGGATCCAGCCCCTGCCTCCTGCAGTGGGAGTGCAGAGGCCTAACCCCTGGACCACCAGGGAAGTCTTAGCGGTTTCCTTCTAGTTTTGGGGTGTTCCTTCCTTAGCACACATGTCTTGGCTGTAGCGGGGCCCAGCTCCTGGTTGACGGTCCTTTTTCCCTCTGGGGTCTTCAGTCAGTGCCCTCCCACCCTTCTCCCACATATGTGTCCTCGACAAAAGCGAGTGCAGCCGTAAATTGGGGGTGAGTGAGTCAGCCCCAGAGTGCTAGCAGCTTGAAAAGCAAGCAAACTGGAAGCCCATCCTAGCGTTTCTAGCCTCCAGGCTAAGAGCAGGGCTGGGGTGATGTGCCCAGTTCACCACGTGGTGGGCTCCTGGAGTCCTGCGTGGCAGGGCTGGGAGTTAGAAGACTTAAATGTTCGGAGGTGACCATGCCTGGAGCTGAGAGACCCAGAGAGACCCACACAACCATTCCCAGACCCTCTACCTGCCCCTCTTGGTGCTATAGACAACGGGCTGACTCTGAAAGATTTAGAGGCCAATGGCATAGTTTATGGGGCTGCTTTGGATAAATGACACAGACTCTTGGAATCCTATCTTTGTAAAGTGAAAATAACAAACCCAGGGAGTTGTACTGATTAAACTGACTGACCGGAGGGCCGAGAAGAGTCTCATATAGAAGGTCTGTGGTCCTTGTGCTCAAAGAGCAGTCCTGAGTTCTACTTTCAGAGGTAACTTCCTGGGGGCAGTGACTGCCCCTCATTGACCCCAGTGTCACGCCCTCCCTTTCCTACCTGGATTAAAGATCCATTTCCCAGCTTCTCTTGCAGCAAGGCGTGATCATGAGAACATGCTCTGACCAGTGGGATGTACATGGAGGAATTACATGCAATTTATGTTACTAGGAGGAGACCTCTTCACACCTTCAGCTGTCTCCTGGGCCAGAATCTAGACCTGATTAAGGCTGATGCTTAGTTAAATGATCACATTGACCCATGAGCTGAGGATGACAGTAAGACAGAAGGAGCATGGGTCCCTGACAACCTCACAGAACCATCACACCAGCCCCAGACTCCCTGCTTCTGGATTTGTTTACAAGGAGGAAAGGAAACTTCTGAGCTATTTAAGCCACTATTGTTTTGTATTTTCACTCATTTGCAGACTGGCCTAATTCTAACTTAAATATCACTCATGCTGTTTTTAAGATTGTTGGGTTTTTTTTTTTTTCCTTCTTTTTTTGGTCCCACCTGTGAAAACGTTGCTTAGCAGCCTGCCACCCTGACAACAGCCGTTCACATCTGTGACATGTCCTCGTAGATGCCTCCCAGCTCTGAGTGTCTTCAGCCACACTGTCCCCCACCAACCTGATCTGCGTCCCTTTTGTCTGTGGCAAGTCACTGTCCATCCTGAAGAGTTTCCCAGCTGATTTAAGGACCAGGCCTCTTCTGTGGGCGCCCACCATAAGGGGACCCCAGAGTCACCTAACCTCTTTGAACAGCAAAGGAAATTATGTTTATAAGAGAGGAAGTGAATGCATATCTGGGGAGTGGGTGGAGGCCATAGTATTTGAAAAGCCTTAAACTGCAACATTTCAGAGACATTTTAAAAGATCCAGAGAGATCTGCTTGTGAACTTTTAGGAATGATTTTTTTTTTTTTAAACAAGATTTATTTTAGTCTCCCATTTCCTGTTTCTCTCTGTTTATTTTTTGTTAAGGGACCCTGATATGATGAAGGAAGCTTGTTCTGAACTAATTTTCTAAAGATTTTTTATCTCTGACAGTGTTTTGTACAAAAAAAAAAGGTTGTTGACTATGAAATTTCTTTGACGTGTCTTATTTCCTTGCTGGAAAGAATTGCAAAGGTTTTTGGCTGCTTTTTTTTTTTTTTTTGGTCATTGCTGGTTTGTTGAGTTTGTGTGTGTGGTAAAATATACATAACATTTGCCATCTTAGCCATATTGAAGTGTACTGTTTACTGGCATTGAGTATATTCATGCTGTTGTACAGTTAGCACCACCATCCATCTTCCAAATTTTTTCATTTTCCAAAACTGAAACTCTGTACTCACAAAATAATAGCTTCCCACTCCTCCCTCCCCTCAGCTCCTGTTCTACTTTTCTGTTTCTGCGGATTTGACTACTTTAGGATCCTCAACCAAGTGGAATCAGAGAGTATTTGTCCTTTTGTGTCTGGCTTATTTCGCTTGGCATAATGTCTTCAAGGGTCCATCCACGATGTGGCATGTGTCAGAATTTCATTCCTTTGTAAGGCTGAATAACACTTATGTATGCACCACGTTATCCATCATCTGTCATGAACAGTTGGATTGCTTCCCCCTTTTGGTTATTGTGACAGTGCCGCTGTGAACATGGGTTTACAGCTATCTGTTTGAGACTGTGTTTTCAGTTCTTCTGGTTGCATACCCAGGAGTGGAAATGATGACTCTTACGGTAATTCTATGTTTAATTTTTTTGAGGAGCCATCTCTCCAGTTAGGGGTTGCTTCAGAGTTAAAGTCGGAAAGTGTAGTTTTTTTCCGTAGTGGATAAAACAGTGAGCCTAAACTGGACCACGCACCAGGATTATCTGGGAACTCTTAAATATAAAGTCACGAGTTCCCCACCCTCCAGGACTGTTAAGTCAGGTTATGTAAGGGAAGAGCCTGGAACCTTGAATTTAAAAGGTTTTCCATGACTCTCATCTATGGAGCGGCCTTTGGGGCCCGTAGCAGTAGTCATGTTAGTTGCTCAGTCGTATCCGACTCTTTGTGATCCCGTGGATTGTAGCCTGCCAGTCTTCTCTGTTCATGGGCTTCTTCAGGCCAGAATACTGGAGTGGGTTGTCATTCCCTTCTCCAGAGAATCTTCCCAACCCAGGGATCAAACCCAGGTCTCCCGCATTGCAGGCAGACTTTTTACCAGCTGAGCTACAGGGATGTCTTGGGGACAGTAAGGCAGGATAAAGGTTCCAGCTGCTCAGATACCATTCGCTACACACACCCAAAGGGAGCTGAGCTTTGTTAAGATACCGGGGCCCTCTCTGCCTACATCTCCCTGTGTGGTAGGAGTTTCTCGTGCGAAAGTGAAGGAGTCAGGAGAGCCATTCGTGTGGCCGCCCGAGGAAGCAGACTCAGAGCTCTCATGGATGGGGATTCCCAGCTGCCTGCTGGCCTGATTGTCCTTGTTAATCTCGGGCAGGGGGAGGGTGTGTGCAGAGGAGCTTCCTCAGGGCGTGTGTTCATGCGCATTTCCGGAGACAAGACCTGATCAGCCTATTTTTCACTATCCAGTGTCACAGGCTCCTATTTGACAGTGCCTGGAGTCAAGCCTCCTCGTAGGTGGTTGGGCTTCCTTCCGCCCAGCCTGCCCGGAGCCTTTAGAAGGGATTCCTGGTTCAGTGGTGTGGCCAGGTGGCAGGGTCACTTGGCACACAGCCTGGCAACTCTGCGCAGGAGGGAACATCTGTTTGGCTTCTTTCCCAGCAGCCTGTGCTTACAGGAAGGCTCCTAAAGGTCTGTGGATCCTCCAGGACAGGCATCAGAATTTTTTTTTTAATTAGAATTTTCTTTTTAGTTTCGTTGTTTGTAATAAAGTCATTCATAGGGAGCTTAGAAAGTTTAGAAACTAGAGGAAGATGAAATGACGGAGGAAAGAGAAAAACCACTCTTCATCACTCCCCAGAGTCTACCATTTTTAGTGAATTTCCTTCTTGTCTTTTTTTTCCCTTACATGGTTTCTTTACTTGCTCACTTTCCCCATATTGCTATAAACTCATGAACACATTTTACTGGGTGCATGGATCTACCATTGTTTACTTAATTCCTTCCCTCCTGTTTCATATTTTTTGTTGTTTTTCAGTTTTTTCTTTCTATTGAAAATAGTACTCCAATGGACATCTTTAGACATATAGCCTCTTGCAGATCGTTTCCTTGGGGCAGAGTCCAGGAAATGGGATTAAGTTAAAGTCATAGATGCATTAAGGCCTTTGTTATGTATCACATTTGTGAAAGGATTGGTACCAAATTGCACAGCCATTAGCAGAGTTAAAAAATGGGTACCACGACCCAGGCTCTGGCCCAGTGGTTTACAGCTATGGATGATTGGGCCCCCAAGGACATCTGTCAGTGTCTGGAGGCATGTTCAGGTCTCACAGTGGGACAGACACTGCTGGTGTCTGTTGAGTAAAGGCCAGGAGTGCTGCTCAATATCCTACAACCTACGTTACGGCCACACACAGCGAAGAATCATCTCTTCCACAATGTCACAGGCACCAAGGTTGAGGAACTCTACTGTAACTGTCAACTGGATCACAGCCCTTTTCAGACAGAAAAATACAGAATCTTATCAGTCCAGGTTCAGGTGCCGCGGTCAGCTGCTGTGGCTTCTGTCAGTGTCGGATGACGTTGATGTTGAAAACTGGTTTGACTCTAGTTCAGTGTCGTTTTCGAGGACTTGGCGACCTGCTCCAGAATCAGATTTCACCTTGACCTGCCCAGGGCACTACTTGAAGTTCTCCTTCCTCCAGGGCCCTGAGAATTCTTACTGGTCACTTGCCAGTGGTTCAGTCCAGACCACTGCCACCCATCGGAGATGTTCTAATACAATTGTCCTTCAAGAGGGGGGCTATATACTCTGTTTTTGCTAAGTATTTTGGGCTCCTGTGCAAATTTACTTAACATGTCAGTTCAGTTCAGTTGCTCAGTCGTGTCTGACTCTTTGTGATACCCTGGACTGCAGCAGCCAGGCTTCCCTGTCCATCACAAGTCCCAGAGCTTGCTGAAACTCACGTCCATTGAGTCAGTGATGCCATCCAACCATCTCATCCTCTGTCGTCCCCTTCTCCTCCTGCCTTCAGTCTTTCCCAGCATCAGGGTCTTTTCCAGTGAGTCAGTTCTTCCCATCAGGTGGCCAAAGTGTTGGAGCTTCAGCTTCAGCATCAGTCCTTCCAATGAATACTCAGGACTGATTTCCTTTAGGATTGACTGCTTTGGTCTCCTTTCAGTCCAAGGGACTCTCAAGAGTCTTCTCCAACACCACAGTTCAAAAGCATCAATTCTTTGACGCTCAGCTTTCTTTATGGTCTAACTCTCACATTCATACATGACGACTGGAAAAACCATAGCTTTGATTAGACAGACCTTTGTTTGTCAAGTAATGTCTCTGCTTTTTAATTTGCTGTCTAGGTTGGTCATAACTTTTCTTCCAAGGAGTAAGCATCTTTTAATTTCATGACTGCAGTCACCATCTGCAGTGATTTTGGAGCCCAAGAAAATAAAAGTCTGTCACTGTTTCCATTGTTTGCCCATTTGTTTGCCATGGAGTGATGGGACCAGATGCCATGATCTTTGTTTTTTGAATGTTAAGTTTTAAACCAGATTTTCCACTGTCCTCTTTCACCTTCATTAAGAGGCTCTTTAGTTCCACTTTGCTTTCTGCCATCAGGGTGGTGTCATCTGCATATCTGAGGTTATTGATATTTCTCCCAGCAATCTTGATTCCGGCTTGTGCTTCATCCAGCACAGCATTTTGCATGATGTAGTCTGTATTGAAGTTAAATAAGCAGGGTGACAATACACATCGACTTACATGTCACCTCATTCCAAATCCACAGTAGGCTCTGTGCAATATGCCAAAACCCTCAGACTTTGAGGACAGAATCTCAAAGTCACCTGTGTAGCGTGTGGTAGGGCCAGCTAGCTCTTCCCAGTATCTGTCCTCCCTTTCCTCCGCTGGTAATAGAATCCCCAACTTTGAGTTGGTCAGTGGCTTCTCAGAATCGATACATTTCCTAGACTTTCATAGCCGCCCAATGGCTTATGACTGGAAATGCTGAGTGTGACTTCTGGTGGTGCCGTTTCACAGAGGCAGTGTGCCCCTTTTCACTGACAGAAGAAATGTGGATGTGCTGGCTTGACCTAGAGTACCATCCTAGACCAGGAGGTGGAAGTCGAGTTTGGAGGATGGCAGAGCAATAATACAGAAGGAGTCTGGGTCTGATGATCATGGTGGTGCTCTTAACCACCAGGCTTCACTTCTCTGAGAGTAGCCTCATCTTTAAGCCACTGTTTCGTGTCTGTTACAGCTGAGGTGTCTGTTAATCCTCACTGACATAATCGATGTAATCCAACCTCTCTCATTTCAAAGATATAAATGGAAGCCTGAATGGATTACATCAGGCTCACTTCATGGTGCCTTTTCTGTTAGCTGTCTGGGAGTTTGCTAAATAAGATCTTTTAAATATATGAATCATTTAAGAGAAATGGTGTGTTTTGGGATACCTTGTGAGGTTGATAACACAAAAGAAGACCAAAGAATTGTGAGGAAAGCAAAGGTTTTAGCATAAGAGATGAGAGTCAGAGCATACTTGGGAAAGGGGAAAAACAAAACATCCTTTATTTTTCAGGGTTAGATCCTCTGAATCTGGGAGTAGCTACTCGAACGACACCCTTGGTGAGGTAGTGATCCCGTTTTCGCAGTTGGCGTTTCTGAATGCAGAGACTGTTTATAGAGCAGCGTAATTAGTAGATACTTCATGGAAGTGATTGCTGCTGGTTCAATTATTCTTTAATAGATTGGCTAGATCAAGGGGCTGCTCGGGAAGGAGAATCAATCTTTCTTTTCCCCTTATCATGGTAAGTGAGCGCTCATCATTTATTATGCGTATCCCCTTGGTTTCATTTCACTCACAAAGGAAGTGTATGTCCTTTCTTAAAATATACAGATTTCTTTCCCCTGGGGTCTAGCAAGTAAAGGAAAAGATAATCTGCATCCCGTTGAGTTAGAAGAAAGCTGTGTCTGCACATCACCTAAGCAACCAGTTACTCAGGGCAATTCCGCCAAAACACCCATTGATTCTGTGAAAAATCCATCAGCCTGGTTGCGAGACATCCCACAGCCTTCTGTTTGCCCTTCCTGGGTTGAGTAACTGAATTTCTCATTTTCCACTGCCTATATTGGCTTCCTAAAGACCCTGCTGCAGATAGAGCTTTGATTTCATAGAGGAAGTCATCTATCTTTAAAACTCCCATCTTTAAAATTCACTAGGACCTCACTCACCATTGTCAGAACATTCTCTGCAATGAAATTCAGTTGCCCAGTTCAGCATAGAGGGTCAGATGAAACCCAGTCCCTTGGACGAGAAGAAACAATTTTAAAAGATGATCATTACTTGGCTTTTTCCATTTTCTTCTTCCCAGTGCCCAGAAGATGGTTTTTCTTGGCTCTGGGACTAAATCGAGTGAACACCTGGTCCAGATTTACTTGGATCTTTCTTCTCTAGGCAACTGATTCCTGCTGGAAAATATGCATATACCACGTAGGCTCATACCAAAGACAAGAGAAAGCTTCCATTTATGCTGTCTCTTTGATTTAATTTCTGCCTCCTGAAGGTGAAGTCAGCCCAGGCAAGCCTCATCCGCTGCTTCAACGGCAAAGAAAAGAGGTTGGCTTGGCTGACTGCATGATTACCACAGCGTAGCAGAACCTTGGCAGCAGCCTTTTAAGCAGGGTGCTGTGTTTCTGAAGACTGTTTGCATCACAAAAGAGAAATTCTGAGATGTACCAAGATTCAACCTACAAAATGCATGGGTGACCAGCCCTGCAAACACCCTCTTTTCTATGCCAAGTTACTCTTCTAATCTGCGTGTGACTGGCCTACTTTCATTCAGCCTCCTTTTCTCACACCCCTTGGTCTAGCCGGTTACATAAGCTGCCACGCCTTGATTCTATCTGTTGTTTTCAACTCTCACTTCAACCTATGGTGTGCTGGAGTCATCTCCCGATGGCTCACGAAAGTGTGCATTGCTCTTGCCATGTTATGTTCAATAACATGACATTTGTAGCTTGAAATCAGGCATGGTAAGGTAATTGTGTCACAGAAACCAGCAAATCCTACAAATAGGGCTCCCCACTGCCCAGGAACCAGTTGTTAAAAAGTTCTCTACCATCCAACTGGATTTAGTCCTTTTAAGTCCTTTGAAATAAGGATCGATTTTATTTTGACCAATGTTTAGTTCTATCTTCAGTCCTAGAATAACAGAAAAAGAGTATCAATCCTGGACAAAATGGTTATATGTGCCTTATGTATGTCTGGTTAGAACTGGACATGGGAAAATAGACTGATTCCAAATCGGGAAAGGAGTATGTCAAGGCTGTATATTGTCACCCTGCTTATTTAACTTATATGCAGAGTACATCATGAGAAATGTGGACTAGATGAAGCACAAGCTGGAATCAAGATTGCTGGGAGAAATATCAATAACCTCAGATGTGCAGGTGACACCACCCTTATGACAGAAAGCAAAGAAGAACTAAAGAGCCTCTTGATGAAGGTGAAAGAGGAGAGTGAAAAAGTTGGCTTAAAACTCAACATTCAGAAAACTAATATCATGGCATCCGGTCCCATCACTTCATGGCAAATAGATGGGGAAACAGTGACAGACTTTATTTTGGGGGGCTCCAAGATCACTGCAGATGGTGACTGCAGCCATGAAATTAAAAGATGCTTGCTTCTTGGAAAAAAAGTTATGACCAACCTATACAGCAAATTAAAAAGTAGAGACATTACTTTGCCAAAGAAGGTCTGTCTAGTCAAAGCTATGGTTTTTCCAGTAGTCATGTATGGATGTGAGAGTTGGACCATAAAGAAAGTTGAGCACCGAAGAATTGATGCTTTTGAACTGTGGTGTTGGAGAAGACTCTTGAGAGTCCCTTGGACTGCAAGGAGATCCAACCAGTCAATCCTGAAGGAGATCAGTCCTGAATATTCATTGGAAGGACTGATGCTGAAGCCGAAACTCCAATACTTTGGCCGCGTGATGTGAAGAACTAACTCATTGGAAAAGACCCTGATGCTGGGAAAGATGAAGGTGGGAAGAGAAGGGGATGACAGAGGATGAGATGGCTGGATGGCATCACTGACTCAATGGACATGAGTTCGAGTCAACTCCGGGAGTTGGTGATGGACAGGGAGGCCTGGCATGCTGCAGTCCATGGGGTCGCAAAGAGTCAGACATGATTGAGCGACTGAACTGAACTGATGTATGCCTGCACAGTTTTCTTCAGAACAGGCTCCTCCAAATTGGTCCCCTTCCTTTCCTTCATGGCTCTGATCTACCTCTAAGCCAGCCTCAGCAAGGCTGGACCACGGAACTTCCCTGACCATTCTTCCAAGTCAGAACTTTAAAAAAAAAAATTACTGGAGTATAGTTGATTTACAATGTTGTATTAGTTTCAGGTGTATGGCAAAGTGAGTCAGTTATACATATACGTATATTCACTCTTTTTTAGATTCTTTTCCCATGTAGGTCCTTACTGAGTATTAAGTAGAGTTCCCTGTGCTATACAGTAGGTCCTTGTTGGCTGTGTTGCCTTATATATAGTAGTGTGTATATGTTCATCCCAAGCTCCTGATTTACCCCTTCTTCCCAGTATTTCCCCTTGGTAACTGTAAGTTTATTTTTGAGATCTGTAATAAGTTTATTTTTGATATCTCTTTAGTCTGTTCCTATTTTATAAATAAGTTCATTTGTGTCATTTTAGAAAATTAGATTCCACCTGTAAGTGATATCCTATGATGTTTGTCTTTGTCTGACTTAGTTCACTTAGTATGATCACCTCTAGGTCTGTCCAGGTTGCCACAGATGGCATTATTTCATTCTTTTTTATGGCTGAGTAATATTCCATCATATATATATATATATATATGTACCACATCTTTATTCATCTGTTGATGGACTAGGTTTCTTCCATGTCTTAGCTATTATAAATAGTTAAAACTCTTTAAAAAATCCACATTTCTATATTCACAAATGAAAGCAACTATGGACTTGTGTAGTACTATAGTACTTAGTTATTGAAAAAATTCCACATATAAATGGATTCATGCAGTTTATACCATGTTGTTCAAGGGTCAACTATACTTAGGTATAAACCTTAAAAATATATACAAGATCTCTATATGAGGAAAACTACAAAATTCTGATGAAAAAATCAAAGAACTAAACAAATGGGGAGAGATTACATATCCATGGATACGAAGACTCAGTATTGCCAGAGACATCAGTTTTTCTCACATTGGTCTGTAGATTACAGCAATCCCAGTCAAAATTTCATTCAGCAAGTTGTTTTGTGGATGTCAACAAACTAATTCTAAAATTCACACAGAGGGGCAAAAAAACCTAACACAATATGGAAGAACAGCAAAATCAGAGGACTGTCAATACCTGACTCTAAGCCTTACTGTAGAGCTCCAGTAGTCAAGATAGTGTAGTATTCACAGAAGAATAGACAGGTAGACCAATAGAACAAAGAGCCCAGAAACAGACCCCCATAAATACAGTCAAGTGACCTTTGGCCAAGGACTAAAGGTAATAGGATGGAGGAATGATAGTCCTTTTAACAAACAGAACTGGAACAACTGGACATCCACATGCAAAAAATAAAGCTAGACACAGAGCTTACACCCTTCACAAAAATTAACTCAGAATGGTTCACAGTCCTAAATAAAAAGGCAAAACTATAAAACTCTTAGAAAATAACATAGGAGAAACTCTAAAATGACCAAGGGTATGGCAGTGACTTTTTAGATAAAACACCAAAGACATGATCTAGGAAATAAATAATTAATAAGCTGGATTTCATTAAAATTGCAACACTATGCTCTGCAAAAGACAGTGTCAAGAGAATGAGAGCAAGCCACGGAATAGGAGAAGATATCTGCCAAAGACGTGTCTGATGAGGGACCTCTATCCAAAAGAAACAATTCTTAGACTCAGCAATAAGAAAGCAAACATTTAGAAAATGATTTTTAAAATAAGCAAATGACCTGAATGAACATTGCATCAAAGAAGATGGCAAGTGAGCATATGAAAAGATGCTCAGCATCATATGTCATTAGGTAATTGCATATTAAACCGTCAATGAGATACCATTGCTTACTATTAGAATGGCCCAAACCCAGAACACTGACAATACCAAATGTTGTCAAGGATGTGGAGCCACGGGAACTCTCAGTTATTGTTGGTGGAGTTGCAAAATCATAACAGCTGCTTTGGGTGACAGCTCAGCGGTTTCTTTCCAAACTGAACATATCCTTAGCATACAATCCAGCAGTCATGCTCAGCAGTCATTTACTCAAGTTGATTGAAAACTTGTGCCCACATAGAAACCTGCACATGCATGTTTATAGTAGCTTTATTCATTATTGCCTAAATTTGGAAGCAACCAAGATGCTTTTTTAGTAGGAAAATGAGTAAATAAACTGGCACATTCAAATAATGGGATATGATTCAAAGCTAAGAAGAATGAGCTATCAAGCCGTGAAAAGACAGAGAAGCTTAAATGCTTATCACTAAATGATTGAAGTCCATCTAAAAAGATCGTATACCTATACGATTGCAACTATATGACATTCTGGAAGAGGTAAAACTATGGAGACAGTAAAAAGGTCAGTGGTTTCCAAGAGTTAGCAGGTTATGAAGAGGCTCCCTGGCAGATCCGATGGTAAAGAATCTGCCTGCAATGCAGGAGACCCGGGTTCAAGCCCTGGGTTGGGAAGATCCCCTGTAGAAAGGAATGGCAACCCACTCCAGTATTCTTACCTGGAAAATTCCATGGAGAGACCATGGGGTTGCAAAGGGTTGGACATGACTGAGCAACTTATACTTAGGTGAAGGGGTAGAGCACAGAGGATTTTTAGAGCAGTGGTATGATACTATCATGATGGGTACATGTCATTATGCATTTGTCAAAACCTGTAGGATATACAACACCAAGAGCAAACTCCAGTATAAACTATGGACTTTGGGTGATGATGGTGTGTCACTATAGGTTCATCGCCTGTCACACAGGTACTATCCTAGGGGGGGACGTTGGTCATGAGGAGGCCATGCACGTGTGGGGGCAGGCGGTCTATGGGAAATCTTTGTATCTTCCTCTCAATTTTTCTGTGAATCTCAAGCTGCCCTACAAAATAGTCTCTTTTAAAAATTGGATTATGGTTATATAGGAAATTGTTTCTGTAGTTTAAAGAAGTATTTAGAGATGAAATGTCATAACGTCTGTAATTTTTCTTTAAAAATACTTCAGAAGAAAATGAAACAAATGTGGGAAAATGTTAGCAACTGTTAAATCTGAAGGATGGCTATGTGGAAGGCTATGATTCTCTGCTCCTATCTATATGTTTGAAATTTTTCATCACAGTCATTTCAAAAGCACTTCTGCTCATGGAATCTATAAATTTGGTCATTCTCAAGTAGAACCGCTCATCTGAGTCCCCTGAAATCCGGGCCTGTATGACTCAAGGTTGTCAACCTAGCAGGTTGTTTCAATCACACTAAAAGCCTGTGACGGAGCATACTGTAGAGTTGGCCCTGGGTTGAAAAAACCCCTGGAGGGGGAAATGGCAACCCACTCCAGTATTCTTGCCTGGAGAATCCCCATGGACAAAGGAGCTTGGTGGGCTACAGTCCGTGTCCATGGGGTTGCAAAGAGTCGGACGTGGCTGAGAGACTGAGCCCTGCGTGTCTGTGTTCCCATGGGCTTAGCTCAGGCTCTTGCGTCTGCAGTGGGCAGGATGAGGAGTGACTGACCAGCAGGCATTTAGGCTTTTCCCAGTTCAGCTGGAGGGAGTTCAGTGCAGTACACATTTCATTATCTTACCTTGTTGCTTTTTGTGATTGTACAGACTGACTGAAAATAACTGCTTTTCACTAACCCTCCTAAGCATGACCCTGCTCATGTAATCAGAATAATATTTTAAAATGCACAGAAATATATTTTCTTGTAGTGACACCTCCCTCTTTGATGTAACAGGGAATTGTTTGCTTTTAGAGATCTTTCCTTTCATTCTGTCTGGTTATATGGATATCTTCTGTGTTCTTTCAGGAGGTTCTTAACCTAGAGTCTTTTGTCTGGCTTCAGGACTCTCCACAGAACATGTCTTGGCCTCCTTGCCTTCTCAGCCCTCCCTGCCCAACCTTGTTCTGCACTTGCCCCTTAGACTATGCGGCTCCATCAACCCTGGATTGCACCGGGTGTTTCTCGCCCTTGGTGTGGGACCTCAAAGGAACCGAAACCCCAACTCTAATCCTCATCCCCTTGGCCAGATCTCTTGATTCTGGGCTTCCAAGTTCCCTCCTGCTGAGGCTTGAGGACTTGAAGAGAACCACAGAGCTGAGACAGGACAGTCTGTGGTCTTGGACAGCCCATGGAATCTTGGTTTCATCTCATAATGAGATTTATAAAACCCTTTTTTTTAAATCTGCCTCACAGGGCTGTTATGAGGGATCAAAAGAAGGAAAGTCTACCCAAGTCTGAGCTTTGGGTTAGAGCCCAGTACAAATGTTTCCTATTACCTATTTCTATATAATTTGTTTTTTAATGTTAATGTAGTATCTTTAGTGACTCTCCACATGGCCAATGTTGTTATTAATATTTATTTACTCATCTGGAATAAAAAGGGTTTAATGCAATATTTTCTACCTTTCCAGGTTGTGAATAAGGAAAAAGGGGGTCAGTGTCCTCAGCAACAGCCCACGAAATGCCCCTGTAAAGAGGATGCCTGGGCCTACCCAGCTGTGCATCTCTAAAACAGATTCCTGCTCTAGTCACTGGCTACAGATCTGGCTCTTGTTCGATTGGGAACTACTGACGTTGAGTTTCCACCAGCTTTGATTTTCCATCAACCTTCATTTCTTCCTCCCTCCCTCCCTGGCTTCCCAAGCTTCTGTGCTATTCAGACCTTTGGCACACAGGACTGCTGACATGCCTTTTGTACGGCAAGTGGTTGTGTTCTACTTTTAGAAGTAAACAGAATCAAATGTTATTTTTTTTTATAAATTTTTTTAAAATTTATTTCTCATATTCTTTTCCACTGTGGTTTATCACAGGATATTGAATGGAGCTCTCTGTTCTATACGGTAGGACTTTGTTGTTTATCCATTCTATGTATAATTGCATCTGCTAATCCCAGATCTCCATCCATCCCTCCCTTCCCCTCACTCTCCGTCGACAGCCACAAGTCTGTTCTCTGTGTCTGTGACTCTGTTTCATAGATAAGTTCATTTATGTCATATTTTAGTTTCCACATGTAAGTGATATCATGTGGCATTTGTCCTTCTCTTTTTGATTTGTTTCACTTAATATGATTGTCTCTAGGTCCATCCATGTTGCTGCAAGTGGCATTCTTTCATTCTTTATGATGGATGAGTAGTATTCCGTTGTGTCACATTGTACCACATCTTTATCCATTCCTCTGTTGGTGGACACTTAGCTTGTCTCCATATCGTGGCTACTGTAAATAGTGCTAGTGTAAATAGTGTGAACATAGGAGTTCATGTCTCTTTTTTAAAAAAATATTTATGTATTTGGCTGTGCTGGATCTTAGTTTTGGCATGTGGGTTTAGTTGCAGCATGGAGGATCTAGTTCCATGATCAGGGGTTGAATCCAGGGCCCCTGGATTGGGAGCATGGAGTCTTAGCCACTGGACCACCAGCAAAGTCCTTATAACTTATTTATTTACGGTTTCCTTTGGATATGTGCCCAGGAATGGGATTGCTGGATCATATAGCAACTCTATTTTTAGTCTTTTGAGGAACCTCTATCCTGTTTTCCATAGTGGTTGCACCAGTTTACATTTCTACCAGCAATTGTAAGAGGGTTCCCTTTTTTCCACACACTCTTCAGCATTTGTTATTTGTATAGTCCTGTTTTAGAGTTGAGCAGAGTGAGATCTGGAGAGCTTGAAAGGGTTCCCCTAAGGTCCTACCATTGGTAAAGGACAGAATTCTTTCTCAGCCCACATGTATCCACATCTTATGCAGTTTCTGTACATCCAGCAGGTTCTTAACCCAGCATCTTTTTTTTTTTTGCTTAATTTTTAAAAAAATCTTTTTTAACGTTTATTTTCAATTGGAGGAAAACTGCTTTACAATGTTGTGTTGGTTTCTGCCATACAACATCACAAATCAGCCATAATTATACATGTATCACCTCTCTCATGAGCCTCCCTCACCTCCCCAATCCCACCCATGTAGGTCATCACAGAGCACCAGGCTGGGGTCCCTGTGTTACATAGTGACTTCTTACCAGTTATGTATTTTACACACGGTGGTATATACATGCTGATGCTTTCTTCATTCATCCCACTCTCTCCTACCCCACTGTGTCCACAAATCCTTTCTCTATATGAGTCTCCATTTCTCCCTGCACAGAAGTTATCAATACATACCAGTTTTCTAATTCCATGTATATATGTGTTAATATATGATGATTTGTTTTTCTCTTTCTCACTCACTTCACTCTGTGTAACAGGCTCTAGGTTCATCCACCTCACTAGAACAGACTCAGATTTGTTCTTTTTTTATGGCTGAGTAATATTCCATTGTGTATATGTATGACATCATGATTCATTCATCTGCTGATGGATATCTAGGTTGCTTCCATGTCCTAGCTATTGTAAATAGTGCTACTGTGAACATCGTCTTTTTCAGTTATGGCTTTCTCAGGGTATATGCCCAGTCGTGATATTGCTGGGCCATATAGTAGTTTTATTGCTAGTTTTTTTCCTCTATACTGTTCTCCATACTGGCTGTTATTAATTTGCATTCCCACCATCAGTGCAAGAGGGTTCTCTTTTCTCCACACCCTCTCCAGCATTTATTGTTTGTAGATTTTTTTTGATAATGGCCATCCTGACTGGTGTGATGTAATACCTTGTTATAGTTTTGATTTGTATTTCTCTAACAAATAGTGATGGTAAGCACCTTTTCACGTGTTTATTGGCCATCTGAACTTAGCATCTTTTGTCTGACTTCAGGAGATCACCTACAAAAACTTACATGTACATACGTTTTTCTAGATAGAGAGTCCACAGCTGCCAAAGGGTCTTCAAGAGATGCAATACTTAAAAATTAAGAACACGCTATCCATTTTGCCTGGCATAGAGCCAGTGTTCAACATTTGTGTGCTGGATTGAACTGAGGCCAAGTGGGGGGGTGGGGAGATGGGTCTCAGAAGGATAGCACTCTGTTTATCCTGAAGAGCACCCTGTGGGGAATGAGCCCCCTGTTGTAACAGCTGCGGTCTTGGCTGTGATGACTCAGAGGACGCACGTAGAGGTTGGGGAGCAGGCCAGGAAAATTTCATGATGGCTAGATAGCCTGTGAACAGTTCATACCATGAACAGTATGAAAAGGCAAAAAGATATGACACTGAAGGATGAACTCGCCAGGTTGGTAGGTGTCCAATATGCTACTAGAGAAGAGGAGAGAAATAGTTCAGAAAGAATGAAGAGGCTGAGCCAAAGCAAAAACACCACCCAGTTGTGGATGTGACTGGTGATGGAAGTAAAGTCTGATGCTGTAAAGAACAATATTGCATAGGAACCTGGAATGTTAGGTCCATGAATCAAGGTAAATTGGAAGTGGTCAAACAGGAGATGGCAAGAGTGAACATCGACATTTTAGGAATCAGTGAACTAAAATGGACTGGAATGGGTGAATTTAATTCAGATGACCATTATATCTACTACTGTGGGCAAGAATCCCTTAGAAGAAATGGAGTAGCCATCATCATCAACAAAAGAGTTTGAAATGCAGTAGAACTTGGGTAAAATCTCAAAAACAACAGAATGATCTCTTGTTTGTTTCCAAGGCAACCTTTCAGTATCACAGTAATCCAAGTCCATGCCCCAACCACTAATGCTGAAGAAGCTGAAGTTGAACAGTTCTTTGAAGACTTACAAGGCCTTCTAGAACTAACACCAAAAAAAAGATGTCCTTTTCATCATAGGGGATGGAGTGCAAAAGATACCTAGAGTAACAGGCAAGTTTGGCCTTAGAGTACAAAATGAAGCAGGGCAAAGGCCAACAGAGTTTTACCAAGAGAACACACTGGTCAGAGCAAGCACTCTCTTCCAACAACACAAGAGACACTCTACACGTGGACATCACCAGATGGTCAATACCAAAACCAGATTGATTGCATTCTTTGCAGGCGAAGATGGAGAAACTCTCTATAGTCAGCAAAAACAAGGCCAGGATCTGACTGGCTCAGATCATGAACTCCTTATTGCAAAATTCAGACTCAAATTGAAGAAAATAGGGAAAACCACCAGACCACTTAGGTAATGACATAAATCAAATCCCTTAATATTATACAGTGGAAATGACAAATAGATTCAAGGGATTAGATCCGATAGATGGAGTGCCTGAAGAACTATGGACAGAGGTCCGTAACATTGTACAGGAGGTTGTGATCAAACCATCCCCAGGTAAAAGAAATGCCAAAAGGCAAAATGGTTGTCCAAGGAGGCCTTTCAAATAGCTGAGAAAAGAAGAGAAGCAAAAGGCAAAGGAGAAAAGGAAAGATACATCCATCTGAATGCAGAGTTCCTAAGAATAGCAAGGAGAGATAAAAAAGCCTTCCTCAGTGATCAATGCAAAGAAATAGAGGAAAACAGTAGACTGGGAAAGACTAGAGGTCTCTTCAAGAAAATTAGAGATACCATGGGAGCATTTCATGCAAAGATGGGCACAATAAAAGACAGAAATGGTATGGACCTAACAGAAGCAGAAGATATTAAGAAGAGGTGGTATGAATATACAGAAGAGCTATACTAAAAAGATCAAGACCCAGATAACCATGATGGTGTGATCACTCACCTAGAGCCAGAATCTTGGAATGTGAGGTCAAGTGGGCCTTTGGAAGTATCACTACGGACAAACCTAGTGGAGATGATGGAATTCTAGCTGAGCTATTTCAAATCCTGAAAGACGATGCTGTTAAATTGCTGCACTCAATAAACCAGCAATTTTGGAAAACTCAGCAGTGGCCCTAGGATGGAAAAGGTCAGTTTTCATTCCAATCCCAAAGAAGGACAGTGCTAAAGATTGTTCAAACTACTCCACAATTGCACTCATCTCACACACTAGCAAAGTAATGCTAAATTCTCCAAGCCAGGCTTCAACAGTACGTGAACTGAGAACTTTCATATATTCAAGCTGGATTTAGAAAAGGCAGAGGAACCAGAGACCAAATTGCCAACATCCACTGGATCATAGAAAAAGCAAGAGAGTTCCAGAAAAACATCTACTTCTGCTTCATTGACTACTCTAAAGCCTTTGAATGTGTAGATCACTACAAACTGTGGAAAATTCTTAAAGAGATAGGAACACCAGACCACCTCACCTGCCTCCTGAGAAATCTGTGTACAGGTCAAGAAGCAACAATTAGAACCAGATAAGGAACAACGGACTTGTTCCAAATTGGGAAAGGAGTACGTCAAGGCTGTATATTGTCATGTTGCTTATTTAACTTTTATGCAGACTACATCATGTGAAATGCCAGGCTGGATGAGGCACAAGCTGGAATCAAGATTGCTGGGAGAAATATCAATAACCTCAGATATGCAGATGACACCACCCTTATGGCAGAAAGTGAAGAACTAAAGAGCTTCTTGAAAGTGAAAGAGGAGAGTGAAAAAGTTAGCTTAAAACTCAGCATTCAAAAAACTAATACCATGGCATCTGGTCCCATCACTTCATGGCAAATAGATGGGGAAACAGTGACAGACTTTATTTTTTGGGGCTCCAAAATCACTGCAGATGGTGACTGCAGCCTTGAAATGGAAAGACGCTTACTCCTTGGAAGAAAAGTATTACCAACCTAGACAGCATATCAAAAAGCAGAGACATTGCTTTGCCAACAAAAGTTCATCTAGTCGAAGCTATGGTTTTTCCAGTAGTCATGTATGGATGTGAGAGTTGGACCATAAAGAAAGCTGAGTGCTGAAGAATTGATGCTTTTGAACTGTGTTGTTGGAGAAGACTCTTGAGAGTCCCTTGGACTGCAAGGAGATCAAACCAGTCAATTCTAAGGGAAATCAGTCCTGAATATTCATTGGAAGGACTGATGTTGAAGCTGAAACTCCAATACTTTGACCACCTGGTGCGAAGAACTGACTTCCTTAGAAAAGACCCTGATGGTAGGAAAAATTGAAGGCAGGAGCAGAAGGGGATGACAGAGGATGAGATGGCTGGATGGCATCACCAACTTGATGGACATGAGTTTAAACAAGCTCTGAGACTTGGTGATAGACAGGGAAGCCTGGCGTGCTGCAGTCCATGGGGTCGCAAAGAGTCAGACACGACTCAGCGACTGAACTGAACTGAACTGAGATAACCTGTAACCCAGGGCCAACGCAGTTCACCTGAAGAAGGCTGATCCCTGATGAAGTCTATGGAGAGAGACATGTTGAAAGAGAAATGTCCTGCATCTTCTCTGGGTGAACGGATCCTCTAGAACTTTCCTAGAAGCAAAGAAATGAAACCTTCTTGAGGAGACTGCCTTCGTCAGCCAGCCCAAGGCTCATTACAGAGTGAGACAAAGTGAAGAGTTGAGCTTCCCAACCTTAAGCAGAGAAGAAGAATGAATAAGAGGCTCTGGCAAAGGAACTGCAACAAATGTGGAGATCAAGGAGCATCACTGTCAAGCCACTTGTCATCCTGGCAACTAGACCAGCCTCCAGCACTCTCATTTGGCATCTTAAAGAACTAGACATGCATGGATCACGGTTTGGCATCCATTCAGAAACATGAAATAAAATCAGGCCATTTTTATTTTAACAACAGAATATTACAGAACACACGCTATTAGAATGCACAAAATCTGACTAACACGGGCGGTGAGAGACAAGCATGAACACCACCCTCTCCACCGCCCAAGTCAGGCCTCCGTCATGGGATGTTTTTGGTCTTTTGTGTTTCACAGGATGTGTTTAGAGGAGAGATTTCCGTGGCCACTGAAACACAGAGAAACTCGGTGCCCAAAAAAAGAATGAGGGGAAATAAGAGCCTGCGTGTGTGTCCCGTGGTAAACAATGAGGCCGGAAGCATCCATCTGGAACGCAGTCAAAAAACACAACTGCCTGCTCAAATGCTGGGGGACCAATGCTCTGAAAATGGAGCAAGTCCTTACCCAGACTTTGGTGGAGAACAGTATAAAAGAGTCGGGGTGCGGGAGTGAGTTGAATGAGGAAAAGTTGGGAGCAAGAATCCTTAGCAGCCAAACTGTGTGTGTGTGTGTGTGTGCAGAGACAGAGCGGGGAGGGAAGCTGAAATCCTGTTGTTGGAAATGGCTCTGAGTTTAAAATTCCACCCACAACCCATCTCAGCTCCTTTCAGTAGAGTCCTGGCTCTAGACTTGGGTTATGGCAGCTTCTTGCGGGGACCCTGAGTATACAAGCATGAGAAGAAATACAGGATATGTTTCAAGAGCTTTTAATGCTTCTTAACCAGGTTATGGTGGAGAGGAGAGGTCCCTGCAGCAAGCTGGCATTACTTCAATTCACCTAGTGGAGGATTATTGAAGCATTTATCATACAATCAGGGTCAAGAATGAATCTGGCATCATTTAAGGCGAGTGCCCCAAACACAAAGCCGATTCAGTTGGCATGATTTCTGGTCTTGAGAACAGCAAGTCTGGCAGCGATTAACCAGGCCAGAGGAAACAGCAGAGCCCACTGTGTGGCCATCCGCTGCACAGACCAGGACAAGGAACTGTGGGAAGCCAGCAGCGAGCAGCAGGCGGGGCCCACCGGACACAGCGCTCGGCTGTGGGTGATGGCTGGTGCCTGGAGCGTCTCGGGAAGTTTTATGAATGTTAATGTGACTCTGTGCTGGAGAGTAAGTGGTGCCTGTTCCGTAAACACGAGGTATGCCGGGAGCCGGGCCTCCTGGAGGAGACTCACCCAGTGTCCTGGGGGGAGCTGACTCTAGATTCTAATGCTGCCGAATGAAAAAAGACAAAAGCAAAGGAAAGAAGTACACAGACAGTATCGTCAACCCAGCTGATGCACAGAAATGAGATTTCAAAGAACACCTTGATGCTTCTCACAGATGCTTCCATTCAGAACCAAAAATTTGTTCAGAGCCTTAAAGCTGTCAAGCTGTGGCAAGAAAGGGTGGCCACGAAGCCCCCCAGCCCCCACACGTCAGGGCATTCTTCAACCATGAGCCTCCAGTGAGCTGGTCTCCCATTGTGTGGGAGTCTGGGTTTCAAGCATGGTAACATGTTGGCTTGCTGGTGGCTGCTCTGAAGCCTGAGCCAAAAGATACATATGTATGCATGGCATCCTTTTTTTTTTTTTTTAATGCCTGTTTGGCTGCGCTGGGACTTAGTTGCAGCTCTCAGGATCTTGATCCTTGTTTCCTCACGCAGGATCTTTAGTTGTGGCTTGTGAGCTCTTAGTTGCAGCATGTGGGGTCTAGTTCCCTAACCAGGGATAGAACTCAGGCCCCCTGCTTTGGGAGCATGGAGTCTTAGCCACTGGACCACCAGGGAAGTGCCCACATGTGGCATCCTCGTGATTGCTTTGCTCCCCCCTTAGGCTGCTCCCTGTAGATGCCTTGGGGTTAAGACCGGCAGGCTTGTCTCCAGGCACATACCAATGGGAGTACTAGGAAACAACCAACATCTATTCTGGACAGGAGAGCACAAAGTGGGTGGATGGAGAAAGGGAAACCTCACAGGCAAGAGGTGACATAACGTAAGAGGGACCCAAATAACACTGGTTTAGACAAGATGGAAGTTACTTCTCTCTCCTGTAACAACCTGGACATAAGCTGACAAGGCCACTAGAATGGTTTATGATGGAGCAAAGACCCATCAACTGGAAAGACCCAGTTTCTTTCCATCTTGTTCTCTATTCTCCCTAGGGTGTTGGTCTCATCTGAATGGTCCAAGATGCCTCATGACCACCGTGTGCACATTCCAGCAGCAAAGAAGAAGGGGAGGGTACTCCTCTACCCAACGAGGGATCATTCTGGATGCTCTGCACATCTCATTGGTCAGGAGGTAGTCATGTGACCTCACCTTGCTGCAGGGGAGACTGGGGAATTTGTTTCTTCCCTGAGTAGCTGTGTACCCAGCTAAGCACTGTATTTCTATGGCAGCAGGAGGGAGGCAGTCTGCAGGAGCTGGATGTGATAGTTCAGTCTCAGAAGTCTCCCAGCTCCACCCTCCTTCTCAGGTCACACTTCTGTTCCTCTCTCTGACCCCCACACCTCCTCGCTGTGTCCCACACAGCACTTCCAGACTTTGTCACAGCTTCTTTCACCAGATTCCATGGCCCCACTCAGAATTCTCTGCTTATTCTCCTCTTTTCGTAGTCTCTTCTGCCGTCAGATCAGAGAAACTTTAACATAAGGAAAGGAAAACTGCATTTTGGCTGTATCTCCTTGTATTATGTTGACCACATTCCACCATTATCTCCCTAATATAATGGGAGCTTCCTGTAAATAAGAAATGCCTCTAACAAGTATGCTGCTATAGGTGCTCAAAAACACTAAGTACATTATCTCAAACACACTATCAAGATTCACTCTGTTCTGGAGGGTGGTGACATGCATGTATACACGTGTAGGAGGATAGATACGCCAATGGACAACTACTGGATCATGACAGCAGGACTTTGACCCACATTAGAAGCCCCAGGTACCAGATCACAACCTCCAAAGCAAATGGCCCAGAACACAGTAGGACTTGGTCAGTATATGCCTGCTTCCGTATTTTTTGCCACTACCCCTTCCCACCACCCTTACACTTGCTTCCAATTCATTTCCAACCAGGGAAAGTCAGATATCATATATGCTTCCCTGGGACTTCCCTGGTGGTCCAGTGATTAAGACTCGGTTCTTCTAATGCAGAGGGCATGGGTTTGATCCCTGGTTAAGAGAGCTAAGATCCTGAGAAGCACTGCCAAAAAATAAATAGTAATAGTATAATTTTTAAAAAATAAATACTTTAAAAAAGAACATACTCTCCTAACCAATAATGTAGGATGATTCACTTCTTGTTATTCACGTCCTTAACTGCCATGCTGGTAACCTCCAATCAGAGCCTTCCCTTTTCTCACTATAAATGCAAATTAAACCCAGACAATTAGAGAACGAAGAACTCCTTCCCCGCCCCCGCCCCCCCAGTTTTGTGGGGAGGAAGAATTTCATTCAGTGTAGTTCTAGGAACAGAATGGAACGTCCCCAACTCAGCATTTTGGCTGAGTTTCTGACTTAAGTTTTAAGGCACTAAATATTCAAAGAAATCAAATATTAAAAATTAAACAGGTTTATATTTAGGATTAGAGTCTAGGCACTGCTCAAAGTCAAAGGATCCACAGTGCTATTTGCGACAGTAACACCGGGCTGCCCTTCCAGGTTCCGAAGTTGGATTTCAAACGTAAAGACTAAGCCCGTCAGTTTATACTCTGGCGGGAGTGCAGTCTGGCAGATTGTATCATGTATCGGTGACCTGACACCAAGCAGTGGATCCCTGGGGCTCCAAGCACCAAAAGTTCACAGGCATCACCAGGGCCATAAAGAGTTGAAGGATGCAGGGGAGGATGGCTCCTCATGGGCCGTGGGCATGAGAGTCAATTAGATGAAGTTAATCAGTTGCAAAGTAGGAGACAGGACATTAAATATGAACACTGGGAACAAACTAATTATACACAAGTCCTGGGTACAGCGCGGGCTGCTCACCTTCCAGGCGGAACATTACCTGCCAGGTGTCGGTGAGCCCTTCCAGGCTTCCTGAATTCATCCATGGCCGCTCTGGGGCTGTAAACTTCTCCTGTTTACAACCGCAGCCTTATTGTGGCACCAGATGTGATATCAGTGTCACCCAGCCATCCCCTCCTGATGGACAGTATCTTGGTCAGCTCCCCACACCTCCCCGACTCTGGACACCCTTAGACTCTTATCATAGAGGCCCTTTCCCTTCCTCTCCATCAGCCACAAATGCTCACATTTCTCACTTTCTTTCCCATTTCTCTCGTCCTCTACTAGTCAGGCCTTTGTGTGGCTCATCTGGACTGTCACCCTAGTCCCTGCAGGCGGCTCTGTGCCCTGGCCTCTCTATTATCCTGTGTTTATTTTATTTTTTTAAATATTTATTTATTTGGCTGCACCAGTTCTTCGTTGCGGCATGTGGGATCTTCAGTCTTCACGACAGCATGTGACATGGGGTTCCCTGACCAGGGGTGGAACCCGGGCCCCCTGCAATGGAGCTCCTAGTCTTCACCACTGGGCCACCAGGGAAGTCCCCTGAATAAATTATTAGAGAATAAACACCTAGATAATCAGCAGCCAGTTCGACAGACAGGTCACAATGCTGTCTCCCCTCCTAGGAAGAATAACTGCGGGTACTAAATCTGAGTCTCTCATCAGCACAGTCAGTTTGCCTTTTTAAAAACTTTATGAAATGCAGTCCTACAGTAGGCCATCCCCAGCAGCCTGGCTCCTTCCTCATTGTTGAGTGCACAAGATTCTACCATGTGGCCTGTTGCCACAATTTAGGCCTACGCATCTTTCCTCCTGACTCCTCCCACCTGGAATATCTGTCCCCTACTGGTCCAATCATCCTCTGTATCCACTCACCAAATTATCATCCATTCTTAGAATTCAATACAAAAGCCCCTTCCTTCTCCAAGAAACTCCCCCACGTAACCCCATAAACAGCTATCATTCCTGCCTGGAACTCCTCCAACAGTTTGACCTCCTCTTCCAGCTCTTGCACCTACATTGCCTCACACCATAGTTTCTCATGCTGCTGTTTCAACCTGCTGTAGAGTATGGCCCCCCAAACCAAACAACTGCATCATTTTACTTTCATGGGACCCATAGAATGCTTAGCATTCAGCCAGAAACATGGTAGGTGTCCAGTGAACTCAATCACCAGGTGGATCTACTAACCACACTCTGCATGCATGAAACAGCAGTATCGTGGACTCATCGTTGGGCCGCAGCCTGGGAGTGCCTGGGAGCTGTCCTTATCGTGTGATTGTTTTGCCTGGTGCTGTAGATAAACGAGCTTCAGGAACTCAGCGTGAGGCTGCAGTTTGTTCTGGGAGCTGCTTTGAGGACTAGATCCACCCTTAAACTGTTTCCACTGTGTCTGCCTCTAGAGAAGTGACGTGAGAATATCATCTGGCTCTTTGAGCTTCCTTCTTATTTGGATTTGGAGTAAACAGTAGTTTCCTTTCTGGCTCTCCAGGATTAAACAAGTTGGTATATTCCTTCAGTTTAAAGGAAAACAGCAACATCTCTGACATCGCATTTGAGACATGGAAAAGGGAGATGATCTTGGTGCAGCTTTAATGACCCGTGGTGGAGAAAGGAGTGGCTGGGGAGCTTTAGCAAACCCACCTGTTTGCTCTGAAAAGGGGTGTGAGGTGGACCCAGGGGAGAGGTAGACGCTGAACAGGCGCCCAAACCCCCATTTGGTCCCGTGGCAATGGCCGTGAGGACCGGGTCTCTCTCCCGAGGCTGGAGCAAAGCCCTCCAGGGACCCTGTTGCCTAGTAGGGACGCTCTGCTTGGGTCTTAGGTCCTATTATTTGCCCTCCATGGAGTCCGGAAGCCGGAAAAACATCTTTAAGCTAGTGGGAGGAGGAGGAACAACTTACCTCCCTCAAAAAGCTGAGCAATTGGCAGCAACATAGATGAACCTAGAGATGATCATACTAAGTGAAGTGAGTCAGAGACAAATACAAATATCACAAAGAGAAATATCAGTGATACAGAGTCTAAAACTGATACAAATGAACCGATTTGCAAAACAGAAATAGACTCACAGACAGACAAGCTAATGGTTGCCAAAGGGAACAGGAGGAGGGAGGCATAAGTTAGGAGTTTGGGATTAAAATATGCACACTACTATATATAAAATAATCAGCACGGACATAACATATAGCACAGGAAACTATACTCAACATCTTTCTTTTTTCTTTTAAATGTTTATTTGGCTGTGCTGGGTCTTAGTTGTGCCTGCAGGATTTTAAGCTGTGACATGGGAACTCTTAGTTGCAGCCTGTGGGATCTTGGTTCTCTGAGCAGGGATCAAACCCCATCCCCCAGCATTGGAGGTGCACAGTCTTAGCCACTGGACCACTGGGGAAGTCCCTGTAGTCAATATCTTATAATAACCTATAATGGAAAAGAGTCTAAAATACATACATACTTAACTGAATCACTCTGCTGTACATCTGACACTAACACAACATTGTAAAACAACTGTATTTCAATTAAAAAAAAATTCAAAAGCCAAGAGAAAGAAACAAACAAAAAACCCAGTTATTATGACCAAACTACTAACAGCAGTTGCTGGTGGGAGATAGGGTTGTGGTGGGGAACGGAAGAGGGTGAGTTTCTGTATGGCATCTTTCTGAATTGCTTCAGTTACTTTATAGCAATGAAAATATTTGAACAAGGAAACCCAGGAGCAGTGTCCAGGTATAACATTGGTTGCCTAGCGAGCATGAGGACACCCCCAGGCTCCCCAACATCCCTGTTCAGTGTAACATGCCCATCGTAGCCAAGCACCCACTGCCTTCACCCCACCAGTGGCCCACCCCCTTGCTGCATGTTCCCACCAACCCCTACCCTCTTTGCAAGAAACCCTTGGCTTGCCAGGCCTGAGAGACAGTGCTCTTCTACCAAAGCCCACCCACAGCATATTCTACTTCATCAGCGGAGGGACCAGCCTCAGTGGACTGTCCCATTTGATAGATGACTTCATGATTAAGAATTAGGTTGGTGCAAATGTAATTTCAGTTTCAGACTGTGAAGTTTAAATCATCATAACTAGGCTCACACACATCTTTATTAATCAAAATAGGAACTATTACAATCAACACATTTTTGCCAATGAGAAATAAGTTTATTCCTGTAACGTAAAAATCTGTGCTTTGGGATTCGATGAACTTTTGGAAACCATTTTCTGCATCCTACTGGTTGGGGAAGCTTTTTTCCTGCAGGAAGTTGTTGAGATGCTTGAAGAAGTGGTAGTTGGTTGGCAGGAGGTCAGGTGAATATAGTGGATGAAGCAAAATTTTGTAGCCCAATTGTTTCAACTTTTGAAGGGTTGGTTGTGTACATGCAGCCAGACATGGTCATGGGGAAGAATTGGGCCCCTTCTTTTGACCAATGCCGGCTGCAGGCATTGCAGTTTTGGTTTATCTGATTAATTTTCTCAGCATATGTCTCAAATATAATGGTTTCACTGGAGTTCAGAATGCTGTAGTGGATCAGACTGGCAGAGGACCACCAAACAGTGACCTTGATCTTTTTTTGGTGCAAGTTTGGCTTTGGGAAGTGCTTTGGAGTGTCATCTTGGTCCAGCCACTGAGCTGGTAGTTGCCAGTTGTATACAATCCACTTTTCATCAGACTTCATAATCCCATCAAGAAATGTTTCATTGTTGTTGTGCAGAATAAGAGAAGATGATGCTTCAGAACTATGATTTTTTTGATTTGTGGGCAGCTCACAAGTATCCACTTCTTGAACTTTTTCACCTTTCCAGTTTGCTTCAAATTCCAAGTGACAGTAAAACGGTCAATACTGAGTCATCTGGCAACTTCTCATGTCGTAAGAGGATCAGCTTCGATGATGCTCCCGGTTGTTGTCAGTTTCAGATGGCCGGGCACTGTGCTCCTCCTCTTCAAGGCGCTCGTCACCTTTGCATAACTTCTTGAACCACCACTGCACTGTACGTTCATTAGCAGTTCCTGGGCCAAATGCATTGTTGATGTCGCGAGTTGTCTCTGCTGCTCTACAACCCATTTTGACCTAAAGTAAGAAGATCATTTAAATTTGCTTCTTGTCTAACATCATTTCCACAGTCTTAAAATAAATATAAAATAAATAGCAGGTTTATCAGGGCTTCCCTGATAGCTCAGTTGGTAAAGAATCTGCCTGGAACACAGGAGACCCTGGTTCAGTTCCTGAATCAGGAAGATCTGCTGGAGAAGGAATAGGCTACCCACTCCAGTATTCTGGCCTGGAGAATTCCATAGACTGTGTAGTGGGTGGGGTCACAGAGTCAGACACAACTGAGCAACTTTCACACACACATAACATAACCACATTTATTGAGAATGTATTCTAATATCAAACAGCAAAATTCAACAATGTAAAAATCAGTTACTTGTGCACCAGCCTAATAGTAATGACTGGGCTAGTGCCCACATTTCTTGCACCATGGAACAGCTTTTAAGAGTTAATGCCTGCTCCACCATTTTTTCTAATGGTCCCATTCCTCAGAATATGTTCCGGACAGAGTGGAGTGGATGCTGCTGGTTCCTCACCCAGGTGCCTCCACGGTGCCAGAGCCCTGTCCTCACACCTGGAGGGGTGTCTGACCTCTGACCTCTTCCCCAGAGCCGACTTTCTGGATAAGTAATGCGCCCTCCTCCACCACCCAGGACAGCCCTGCAGCCCGTGACTACCTGGAGTTCCTTTGCCGTCACGGGGATCAGGGGATGGACTCTGTGATGCAGCTCATGCCCCAGAGCGCCCTGCGGGATCAGGCGGAAACCAAGGCCGGCAGAGACCCTGTCTTTGCTCAGCCTCTTCCCCGCCCCATCCTGTGCCCCTTGCTCCTGTTCTCAGGTCTGCCCTCAGGGAATCATGGTCACCAGAATCCCACCTCAGGCTCTGCTTTGGGGAAACCTGATCTGAGACACAGGGAGAAGTTTTGTGCATGGAAAAGATTTATTACAGAGTTGTAAACATGATAGAGGAAAGCAGATGCTAATTAGAGAGATAGTCTTAAGAGGGTGGCACTGGGTTTGGAGACTGTTTATTTTCACCAGGAGCTGCTTTGTTCTCTTGTTCATTATCATATGCTTGCATCACTGTGATTAAACTATTTTAAATTTAAAACAAAAAAATAAACATCCATCTCCACCTCCAAAGGAAGCTATGGTCGGTCGTGCATTTGACAGTCGTCTGGATCTCATTTTGGAAGGTTGAGTCAGAAAATTCAAAAGTGTGTTTAGTCCTTGAATGAAATCCATATGCCAGGTGAATTTCTTTCTGTAGGTAGATAAAATTTTGTATCATTTTCTACTGTGATTTGACTGTTTTATAACAGTAAATCCCAAATCAGAATAGAGTGTAAAAAAAAAGGGATCCAACTGTTTGTTACTAAACTATGGGATACTGAGTGATTGTAGAACCAACCAATGAGGATGGCACCCTATGTGCTTTTTTAAATTAAATGACAAGGAGGAGAATTTGAGAAATAGGATAGTCAGCCAAGCAGAAAGGCACTGGCCCTATGGGGACAGATCTAAAAGGAAGGCAGCTCCTGCCTGTGGATGGAGTGAAGCGTTGTTTGGGAGGAAGGCAAAGTCCTCACTGTGCAGTGGGCAGGGGCGGGGAGCTTGGGGACCCAGGCATTGCTCTGTGACCAAGTTGGCCTCCATGCACGATGGAATAGGGATGCTGGCAATGGAGACCTGGAGAAAGGGATGTGGTCCACAGGGACCGGTTCAGAAGCCATTCAGGCAGTAGCTCTTTGGTGCCTACCCCGTGCTGGGGGCTATAAGGGGCGTGGGGGACCCAGTGGAGAGAGATACAAAGAAATAAAGTACATCGGTCAAGCATCTTTGATGACCTGCAACAGAAACAGATTTTGTCTCACAGCAGCAAAGGTGAATTTACGGAAAGGAGCATGAGCCACGGAGTCATAAGGTTATAAAATTATTGTGGAAATTGGAAGGAAAAAAGGGCAGCTCAAGCTGGAGGGGCTAAGAAGAAAGGAACTATAGGAACGGTCGCAGAGCAGAAGGACGTGGTCAGTGCTGTTAGGACAAGTAAAAACCCCTGGCACATCTTCCATCTGGTGTGTTCCAGAAGAAGGCAGGACAGTGGCTGAGCATGGGTCACACATCTGTCCCTGGCCAGGTGGGAGTGAGCAGAGGAGGAATCAGCCCCTCTCATCTGTGGGAGGTGGGGCTCCACTGGAGTTACTCTTCTTTTTCGATGTATTTATTTTTATTTATTTGACTGCACTGGGTCTTAGTTGCAGCATGCGGAATCTAGTTCTCCTACCAGGATGGAAACCCGGCCCCCTGCATTGCAGGGCGGTCCAGTGTGGAGTCTCAGCCACTGAACCAGCAGGGGAGTCCCGGAGTTTTCCTCTTCTGACAAGGCCACATACTGTGGTGGATTTCCCACAAGGGAACTTGAGGTGCTTCTCAGAGAGGAAGGTGAGATCTCAGCTGTTATGTGAAGGGTCAGTCCAAGTCAGCCCAGGGAGTGGGCAGTGGGGAAATGCCGTGGTCAGGGGACACTACCCAAGGCTGGGTGCTGAATAGCCCGGAGCAGTTTTGGAAATGCTAAGAACCATAGCTCCCCATTTTCTGTGGTTCCTTATTCTTAAAGGGGTAATTTAAGCACCCCTCTAAGAGGTGCAGCCTCAGGGTAATAATGCCGTGGAATGGGGGAAATCAGCATGTCCCTGGGCTGGATGCAGGGGGTGAGGAAGCGTGCTCTGTGCTAACAGCTCTGGACAGTGAAGGATGTCTTCCTGCAGCGAGTAGGAAGGATCGTAGACCTAGAGGCAGGATGGGAGCCAGAAAGCCGCTGCTGTGATCCAGCAGAGGCAAGACTGGGGCTAAACAGGTGGGGAAATGCACAGGCAAGAAAGGCTTTACCGTGAAGCCAAAGGGATCCCCAAGGACAGCCTCTGCGTGTACGCTACATGGTAAACCATCTGGGTTGCCCATTGACATTTTTGCCTCAACTGAGACACCCAGAGTTGGTGAGGTCACTTGTATGAAGTGGATTTTAAGGACAGAAGGGGCTAGGTGTAAGACCTCCCTCTACTGCTTTCTTGCTGTGTGGTCCTGCAGGCCTTCCTTCACCGCTCCAAGTTTCACTAAGGCAGATTTCTTCACCTGCCTGTGCTGGACATCCATCTGTGGCTTGAATACTCAACATATGTTCCCCTTGGTTTAGTAAGACCTCTGATTTTTGTTTGAGGATCTGTCCTGTCTTCATTCTCCAGGAGTGGAGCCCGTTCTCAGTCCCCCACCTGACAATAATGATTGGTTAAAGGACACACACACATCCTAAGCCAGTCGAATCAGAGTGAATCTTGGGAACCACTGGAAGAGTGTTAACTCTTTTCCACTGAATGAAACCCTGAAGTTAGTCATTCTTAGCCACAACACAGAGCTCACCAATGGAGCCACAAATGGATGGCAGAGCTGTGAGACCAATAGAAGACAAACTGTAATGACCCTCTTTTAGCACCTAGATCAAGCTTGACCTAAAGCTAGAGATACTCCTGGATTTTTACTACATGTAAATTGCTAGTCCTGTTGCCTGTTTCACCCCACGGGAAAACAGACACAGATAAGCTTTGCACATGTTCTCAGGTCACTGCCTTGACTCTAGGGCTGGAGTTTGGTTGGTGATGTCATTCAGGTGAGCTTGGTCCTCTATAGCAGTTGCCCCCTGGACATGTTCAGCCTGTCTAAGATCAGACACACCCATGCTGGTCCACCATGAGGAACCAGGCAGGCCTAGCTGGGCTGCAGGGGGTGCTGCGTGGGAGGGCGCTGGGCCCACGGGTGTGCATTGCCATCTCCATACCAGCATCCCCCTGCACTGTGAGTGCTTCTCAGAGAGGCATTTCTCCCCAGGAGGTGCTGTGGACACTTGTGGTACCACCTGGGAGGGAATGGGAGGTGCCAGGGTGGGAGTCTCATTGCAGAGGCGTTTGGGGGGGACGGGGGGTTGTAGCCAGATCTCCTTGTGTGGGTTAGTAAGAAAGGCTGTGGACTTGAGGTGGGCTTGGGGTGCTTGTGCCCACCCCTCCCCAGAAGAGCTCATGGCCCCCACAGGATCCCCGTCATCTTGGCAGTCATAGCTCTAAGCACCTGGCACTTAATTTGGTGGTGGCAGGTTCTTTAGGACTTCGGTCCACCTCAGGTTCTCAGCAGCACCCAGCCCACAGGCACTGGGGGCTGGGCAGAATACGAGTAGCTATGTGAGCTTGGCCAATCAGCTTAACTTTCCATGCCTTGATTTCCCAATCTGTCAAGTATGGACAATAACAGCACTGGCTTTGTGAGTTGTGAGGATTAAATGAATTAATACCTCTGGGGCTTTAGGACAGGACCTGGCTTGTCGTGTGGGCTTGCGGGTCATGTGAGAGAAGCATTTTTAATGAGCCTGTTTTTGAACTGACTGGCAAGGCCAGGCCCTGGACCAGGTCTTCTGATTCCAGATCTGCCTGTGACTCAGCCAGGAACATGAGGGTGATATTCACACACTCAAGTGACGTTCAGGCGGGTGCATCCACACCCTTGGAACGCAGAAGCCTCCAGCTGAGTCTTGGTCAGGTGCCCTGACTGAGTCAGTGGTACATGGGGGGCACATGGTCATTAATTACACTCACAGCTAGGCTATGTCCGCATTCACACACCCACCTTGGCAACTGCAAACAGCAGTTTGGTATTCTGACTGATCTCACGCGTTCTGTTATGCTCCCATTTTTTCTTTTTTGGTCGGCTCCCTGCCTGGCATGTGAAATTTTAGTTCCCCAAGCAGGAATCGAACCGTTGCCTCCTGCAGTGGAAGCTCAGAGTCCTCACCCCTGGCCTGCCAGGGAAGTCTCGTGTTATGCTCCCGTCTGATCCATCCCCAGGTGGCCACAGGGAGGGCTCCGTGAAATACGACAGTGGCGTTGACTTGCTTAAAATTCCTGTGTGCTTCCCACAGCCCGGAGCAGCACTGTTCATGAGAACGTTCTGTGATGATGTTTGTGTTTTGCGTCTGCACTGTCCAGTGTGGTAACCCCTAACCACATGTGGCGATTGAGCACTTGAAATGTGGCGAGTGTGTCTGAGGAAATAAATTCTTAATTGCATTCTATTTCAACCAGTTGAAACAAATTGCCACACATGGTTAGTGGCTGCATATTAGACGGCATCAGCCTGGAGAATGAAATCCAAAGCCTCAGGCGTGTCCCAGCGCTATCTGAGCAGCCTTCATTTTTTGCCAAAATTCATTCAAACTGGGGATTCCAGCAATAGCGAATGACTTACAGCTCCCTAAACCTTGTGCCCACTTCACACCTCCTAGCCTTGGCATCTGCTGTTCTCCCTGCCTGGAATGTTCTTCATCTCCTGCCCAGACATGCCTTTAAACTGCCTGCGAGTCACACAACCCTCCTTCAAGATGTCGCTCCCATGTGACTCCTTCCATCAAGCTTTATCAGCCACCGCTGCCTTCCCCACGCAGAACTGAACACCCCTTCCTTTATGCATCTGGCAAAGACATGCTCTGAGGCCCTTCCACCACGTACACCGCTGTTTCCTGATTGTGAGTAGGCAGTCATATTCACCTCCGGGTCTCCAGTGCCCGGTGCAGGGTTTGGCTCAGATCAAGCAGTCATTAGATGGTGGCTGAGGAAGTAAAATTATTGTAGTAGACATGGGTCAGAGTTCAGGCCATCTTGCATCCAACTTTCTGTCCTAATTTACCCCAGTCACTTCTGGGGACTGCTCTTGAGAGTTGGAAATCAAAGCAGAAGATCGTTTTTTCAATTGAAGTATGGGTGATTTACAATATTGTGTTAGTTTCAGGCATACAGCGAAGTGATTCAGTTATATATATATGTATAAATATATAAAAAATTTTTTTCAGATTATTTTCCATTATAGATTATTATAAGATATTGAATATTGTTCTCTGTATTATACAGTAACATCCTTGTTGCTTGTCTATTTTCTACTAGTAATATGGATCTATTAATCCCAAAGTCCTACTAATTTATTCTCTCCCCACTGCCTTTCCCCCTTGGTAACCATAGATTTGTTTTCTATGTCTGTGCATCTACTTTGTTTTGTAAATGGGTTCATTTAAATTATTTTTTTTGATTCCACATGTAAGAAGTGATATCATATATTTGACTTTCTCCATCTGACTTATTTTATTTAGTATGCTCATCTCTAGCTCCATCCCTGTGGCTGCAAGTGGCAAAATTTTGTTCTTTTTATGGCTAATATTCCATTGTATATACGAACCACATCTTCTTTATCCATTGATCTGTCTTTGGACACAGATTGCTTCCATAACTTGGCTATTGTAAGTAGTGCGACAATGAACAGTGAGGTGTATGTGTCTTTTTGAATTAGGGTTTTCATCTTTTCTGAATACAGGCCCAGGAGTGGACTGTTGGGTCATATGGAAAGTCTAGTTTTCTAAGGAACCTCCACACTGTTTTCCATAGCAGCTGCACCAACTTACATTTCAAAGGGGAGGATCTTTTCACTGCCCAGGTCAGTCTTTCCAGAGACTAACAAGAGCATGAGAAATACAGTGAGGCCAGGGCAGGCAGAGGTCACACTCATCATAGCAGCAGCGCACGGGTCACACCCTTTCTGTTGTCCAGCCTGCCGGAGCTCCAAGATTGATTCTCCAGCCTCCCGCCAAGCGTGTGAGCCCCTGATGGCCTCCCAAAAGTTCGCTGGGAGAATTGGCTGGCTCTTGCTCATTGGCCACCAAGAGGCCCTCAGTAGCAGCAGTCATGTGAAGAAGCTTCCAGGCCTGCAGAGCCCTGCAGGAGGAGAGGGCGTGTCCTTCTGTGATAGACTCAATGGGTGACAGGACTGAGTGGTCAAAATGCGTGTAGCTGAGACTGAAGCCAGAGCAGAAGACCATGCCACCCCATGGCAGCCGAGGAGGACCTGCCCAGCAGTGGACGGAGTGTAACTGACCGTGCTCGGAGCTTGGCACCTGCCGGTAGGGCAGAGCACCGTCCACTCCAACCAGAGGGCCTGGGGTGTCTGGGCAGTGATAGGCTGGGTCACCCCATGGAGTGAGGGAGAAGAGACTCCAAGTGATGCTGAATGGTTCTGTTGATGGGAATTGGGAAAGTGAGGGCCACCAGGGATTTTTGGGGTGTTCCTGGCAAGTCTTGTTCATGGGAATTCTTTTCTCTTTAAGTAAATAGCCATTCAGTTACATTGTGAACTGAGAACTTCACTCATCCATTCCATAAAGTTTACGAAGGACTTCGTCCGCTCCACAGCGGACCACGTGAGCACCTTTTCCCACCTCAGGGCCTTTGCTCAAGCTGTGTCGTCTGCCTGGATTTATCTTTCTGCCTTCTCTGAACAGCTGCCCATCATTCACACCTAGTTTAAATGTTACTTCCCTATGGAAATCCTCCATGACACCAGCTGAGGTCTCATGAACCCTGGTACCTCATGTGACACCACTTACCAGACTTACATTGTGTAGTTGCTGGTGGGGCCATTTGAGGAACAGCCTTTCTTCTCGCTCAGTGGCAGACTCCTGGAGGGCAAGAAGGCCATGTCCTGTTCACAGATGCGGCCTTAGCACTGCATGGTGCTGTGTCCAGCCCTCAGGGAATATTTGTTAAATGAGAGGGGATGTGAAGAGGAAGGAAGGAGGGGAGGGAGGAAAGGAAGAAAGGCCCTCTGGGTGCCCACAATATGATATTTGTCCCTCATGGTGCTCTGTGCCCTCAAAAAGGAAATAATAAGTAGCCTCTCCAGACCATGCACTTGGGGCCAAGCAGGGTAAAGACTGTGTCCTCCATATAACCTCATACCTGATCCTTTGTAGGGGGGACTCCCCAGGGTTCTGGACAAAAACAGCTCAGACTCCCTGCTGCTATGTCCAAATGTTCATGTCCCCTCAGATTTCCAGTGTTGAACTCATAATGTCCAATGGGATGATACTGGTAGGTGGCACCTTAGTGAGGTGATTAGGCAATGAGGGTGGAGCCCTCATGAGAGGGATCAGTGCCCTTAATCAGAGAGGATCAGGGAGCTTTCTAGCCCCTTCCTCTGTGTGATGATACAATGACAAGTCTGCCACCTGGAAGACAGCCCTCACCTGACCTCGCCGGCACCCTGATCTTGGTTATGGAGAGATGTCAAAATAGCCACAGCCCCATGATCCATCACACCTTCACGTTTAGTCTGTGTCGGAGATGATTTCACACAAAGTGTGGAACTGAACGCTATGTTTTGGCATCAGAACTGCTGCGCCAGAGGTGTTAAAGCTCACTTCCTAGTGCAAGCACAGCTCACATTGGCCATACCTTCTAAGCATTCTTCATGAGTTCGCTCATTTGATCCTCACATCAACCACCCTTTGAGGCAGGTGTTATTATTCCAGAATACCAGTGCCAGCCTGAGGCCTGGACCATACGTGGATGGCGAGAAGGCAGCCCATCCGGGACTCAGAGTCAGTGTGTGTCGCTTCCCCTCTTAGCTGTTCACGGGTGAGCACGGGACACACAGACAGGCTCTAAAGTCACTGAATCAGACTGTGATGGTGGTAGTTTAGTCGCTAAGTTGTGTCTGCGACCCCGTGAGCTGTAGCCCACCAGGCTCCTCTGTCCATGAGATTCCCCAGGCAAGAATGCTGGAGTCAGTTGCCATTTCCTTCTCAGGGAAATCTTCTTGACCCAGGTGTCGAACCCCGGTCTCCTGCATTTCAGGCAGTCTCTTGCACTGCAGGCGGATTCTTTACCAACTGCGCCACCGGAGCAGCCCTAACCAGACTGAGGCTTCTTTAAAGGCTTTCTTCAAACCTACACATACATAATTGACCTATCTTAAGAGTTCAAAGCCAATGGTACTTGTAGTGCAGGTGATTCTACAATATGATCAAAATACAGATCAGGAGCTTCACCTCGAGGCTTTCCAAAAGGCTTAATAGGAGTTGTGCAGCAGAGACAGTAATTGTGGGAAGTTGTCATCATAAGTGGTGTTAAAAACAAGAGAAATGGAGTTTGGGATTAACAGATACACATACTGTTCAGTTCAGTCGCTCAGTCGAGTCCGACTATTTGCGACCCCATGAATTGCAGCACACCAGGCCTCCCTGTCCATCACCAGCTCCCGGAGTTTACTCAAACTCATGTCCATCGAGTCAGTGACGCCATCCAGCCATCTCATCCTCTGTCATCCCCTTCCCCTCCTGCCCCCAATCCCTCCCAGCATCAGGGTCTTTTCCAGTGAGTCAACTCTTCGCATGAGGTGGCCAAAGTATTGGAGTTTCAGCTTCAGCATCAATCCTTCCAATGAACACCCACATTAGTATGTATAAAATAGATAGACAGTGTCCTACTGTATAGCACAAGGCACTGTATTCAGTATCTTATAATAAGTGTATATAGCACAGGGAACTATATTCAGTATCTTGTAGCTGAAAAGAATCTGCATCACTTTGCTGTACACTGGAAAATAACACAACATTGGACATCAACTATTATTTAAAAAAAAGAGAAAAAAAAGGAAAAAGCACAGAAACTTTTTGGTTTTGGCCTCATGGATGAGAATGATGTGCCCAGGCTTCAGCATTTCAGCCTGCATCCTGCAAAACTTCCCTGACATGGAAATCAGAGACATTGACCTCAGCACCTTCTCTGAGTGGAGCTCTCCCATGGTCCTCTAGGGTTATTATAATATATATTGAATTTTAAAACAGTCCCAATCTTCAGCCCATCAGGAATGAAACTGCAGTCTTTTTTTTCTCTCTCTCTCTCTTTTGACACTTTTTACAGAGAGGAAATGTGTGACTTTTCTTGATGAGCAGACAGCCAAAGGTGTTTAGGAAAGGTCTGTCATTTTTTTTCTGGTGGCAAGACACCCTCAACTAAATTCATTAGCAGCTCTTCTGTTTGGGGTTTTAAAATATTCTCTGACCTATATAAATTCCTTGTTATGTCCTCTACTAATACAAGAATATTAACTGATGTTTGCTATGCCTTTCAGACAAAGAAGAAGCAAAGTGTAATCAAAAAAGGACTTGGGGGCTATTTCACTGTCAAAGACATCAAAATCCATGCTCTACCCATGCTTCTGCTCCTCCTAAGAAAGTTTGTTTTCCGTCTGTGCCAGGTTTTAGTAGTGCCATGCGGATCTAGTTCCCCAACCAGGGACTGAACCCGTCCCCCCCTGCACTGGGAGTGTGGAGTCTTTGCCACTGGCCCGCCAGGAAGGTTCCGAGAAAGGTTTTTCATGTTTATAATTTTGTGAATAATAAATACTGCCTTTTGGACACGAGTCAGGTTTTTAGGTCTACACATGTATGTTGCTTAATTGTGTTCCTGTATTTTCCAAACTTCTAGAAACTATTGGAGGAACACCAGGACAGGTGTATGTCGGTGTCTTATGAGCAGCTACGTGTAATGAGTCATATGGGTGAACACTGAGCTGATGACCACCAGCTCCCGGAAATCGGTTCCCTTCTCAGTTTTCTTTTCCCAAATACATGTGACGCAGTATCCCCATTGGTTCATTTATGTGGCAGATATTTATTGAGCTCTTACTCTGAGCTGGATACCAGTGCGAGATTCTGGAGCTGCAGTGGTGAACAAAATACATGACTTGCCCTCACGGAATTGAAGTACTGGTGGATGTGAAAGCACTGCAGAAGCAGAAGGCAGTATACATATCTACTTACGGACACGTTCTTTCTTCCTCTGTCTCTGAAACCAGTGCTTTTGCAGGCTGCACTGTGTATTGGCATTTACTCTCTGACACCTTGGCAGCAAAGGATCAGTAACCTCCTTGAAGGCAAGACACGGCTTATAGTTTTCATGTTCGCAGTGCTTAGGATGATGGCGTTGTTGGCTCTGAGCCCCACACGTGGTCGTAGGCCCAAGAGTCCCCGGTTTCTTTCCTTTTCTAAATGGCCTTTCAGCTGGAGCAGGTTATTATGGGCACTGAAGATTCAATGACAGTGATAATGAGTTGATTCTTCCTGCCAGAACCAACAGTGAGTGAATCTGTTGAAAGATTCCTTTGTAAAAATAAGTTATTTGAATATTCAGTCCTGAGTGTATAGACATTTGGGCATAGTACCTTCCATGTTCAGTAAACCTCAGTTGGTTTAATCTAGTGAGTTTTTCCACCTGGTTTATGACTGCCATTGGTCCCTGACATCTGAATTGGGCCCTTTTGGTTGATTTCATGTGAAGTTAGATGTTATTCACCGAACGGGAAACGAAACAAGGCTGTTTTTACTTTGTATGCATCTGGGTACTTTCTGGTCTGGTTTGGGCTCTGAGTTCACATAAGTGCGCCATTACCTTGAGTGAGAGTTTACCATTTAGGAAGTATGGGGAGTATCATGAATCACCCAGATTGCAGATCATCGCAGATTGAGATCTACTCAGTAACCAGGTCCAGGCACAGGGAGGGGCCGTGAGTACTGATCAGGGCCCAAGGTTTAGTCATCTTCCTGACGAGTCAGGTCCCCGTGTGCTGTAAGGGGGAGCGGAAGCAGCGGAAAGAAGGGCTCAGCTCTTGCCAGCGGTTTTTGTCTTTTTTAGCACTGTCCCACACCTCCATGTCTTCTCTGTTCAAAGAGGGCAGAACAAAGGACTGGAAGAGGAGGAATAGTAAAACCTCCACTGGTCATTTCAGAGGTGATGGCTCGAGAGAAAGAGAGAACTGAAAGAGGAAGGTGTGGTGGGTACCTGCAGAACCCATTCCACTTCTGTCCAATCTTTCCGTCACTTTCTGAGAGACAGGTAATTCCTCCCTTTTCAGCATTAAGTTTAAGTTAAACCTTGAGGACAAAAGGTGTCTCTTGAACACCTTAATAAGTCAAATGGTTTAAATGTAGAGTCTCGATTGCTGAACGTTTGACTCTTGAAAACCTTTTGTTCGATTACTCGTATATTCATGAAACAAGGGTTTGTGGAGGGGTTACCATGTGCAAGGTGCTGGGGAAACTATGGTGAAAAACAGTCTGTACCTTGGCAGAGCTTGTTAGCTACAGTGAAGGTGAGCAGAAACTATAAAAGTGTGTTGGAAGAACCATGTCAGATGAGCTGTGACTTGCTGTGGGGACACAAAGAAGGCCACCCACATGTACACATTGCTACATTCAAAATGGATAACCAGCAAGGACCTATTGTGTAGTACATGGAACTCTACTCAATGTTATGTGCCAGCCTGGGTGGGAGGTGGTTTGGGGGAAGAATGGATACACGCATACGTATGGCTGATTCCCTTCACTCTTCACCTGAAACCACCACATTGTTAATCAGCTGTACGAAATAAAAAGTTTAAAATGTGAAAAGAAATCCCAAGTAGCTACAAAAAAAATAAAGCCAATAAATTAAAAAATATATATATAAAAGAAGTCTGCCCAATCTAGTTTGGGGGTCGGGATGGAGTCAGAGGTTGTGACATTGAAGTAAGCAACAAGGCTGAGAAACAGATGTCTGGATGGCTTTCCATTGCTGTGGTTTGTACTCTGAGGAGTATCAGAGAAACAAAAGGGCTTTCCTGAAGATGGGCCAGGGGGACTCTCTGAGTGCAGACCTCTTGCCGAAGACCTAGCTCAGAGTGGGGAGCAAGGCTCAGAGAAAACTGTGGTCATTTCCAGTTGGGAGTGGATTGCCATGCATGCCACAGTGTATCCCCATGACACTGGGGCCCAAACTCAAGAAACACTGAAGCTATTTCCTGGTTTCCTTTTCTTGACTCGGCAAATTAAAAGCTGAATCAACTCAGGGAGAACTGAAGGAAAGAGTTCCTAGCTCTGAAAGCATGAGTGCTAAGGATTTCATGAACGGTGGTGGTGTTGGCAGTGGTGAGTAGCAACACCTTGTTGTCTGTTATAAAATTACTGACAATCCCTTCTGCCGACAACAGATTTGGGTGATGTCTTCTGGAAAGATACAAAAGTGTCCCAGCAGAGCACATGATGAATCTGTTGTGAGAATTGGAGTTTGGGGAACATTGGAAATGGCACGTTGGATACTGGTAGAGGGGGGCTCCGCTCATAATGAGGAAGACTTCTAGAATCAGCCATGACATTCAGAAATAGCCTTGGGTTAGGAATGAGAAGGTGTAAATATTCAGGAATGGTTCTGATTCTGAAACGTCGTAGTCCTAGCCTAGAAACTTCCACCCTTGGTGTGTCAGACTCCACAGGTACAAAACATAGCAGATTGGATTGTGTTCATACAGTCCCCAAATATTGATTGAGCACCTACTCGCATGCATGCACTGTGTGTTAATATCAGCCTACTATAGAGAGAATAACGGGAGTTGCTTCTTGGTCCTTGACTGAGAGTGGGAGGGAGGGAGGACGGCTCACAGACTGATGGAAAAGAACGAAGGAGCTATTGGACATCAGTGACGAAGCAAAGTGCTCTGGGGACCATGCAAGGAGAGAGGGGAAGCAGCCTTGGGAAGCCCACAGGTGGATGAGAGCACAGGTGTTGGGTAGGACAGCATCTCTTAAGTACCCCCAGAAACACTGTGCTCTCAAGTACCGACGCATGACATTGCTTTCTGTTCCAGTTTTGGGATTGTAGCATTTGTTTTAGCTTGTATGAAAATAACATCATGAAGGAAAGAACCAGAATTCAGGGACTTTGACAGGATTTTCTTTTTTTAAATTGCTTTCTCATTTCTGTTGCTGTTGGCATCTAGAATGCAGGAAAATCCAATTAAAGTAATCAGTTAAAAAAAAAACCACTTTATACAAAATGTTCAACCATATCTAAGTGGAGGAAAAATTACAGTGAACCCCTTTGGGGATCACCTGATTCTGTTTCCTCTCTACTCTCCCCTCGGCTCCACCACACACAATATTTGTTTGGCTGTTGCTGGAATATTTTTAAAGCAAACTCCAGGCATTATTACATTTCATCCATAAATATTTCAGTAAGTATTCTATCAGAGAAGAACTTTTTGAAATACATAACCACAATGCCATTATCATGGGAAGTAATACTCATAATGTCCCATATTTTCCTGATTAACTTGTATTTTTACAGTTGTTTCATTCAGCTGTAAAAATCCCCGTTTTCTTTTAAGGCCATTCCCTTGAGGAGGGGGAGAAATGAGTCATTTGTCTACTGGAACAGCCTACATTCTGGACTTGGTTGGTGGTTTCCTCCTGGTGTCATTTAACTTGTGCTTCTGTTTCCTGTAAACTGGATTAGAGTGGTATTTTTGTTGTTGTTTTTTTTCTAGAAAACTTCACAGAAGATGCTGTGTACTTTCTGGCATATTACATCACAAGGCTGATTGTCCCATTTTTAGAGATGTGAAAATTGATGAATTTGGGCTCAGGTATTATCAGCATGGTCCAAAATTCCCTGTCACCCTTTTATCTAATTTTATTTATTTATTCATTCATTCACTCAGCTGCTCCAGGTCTTAGTTGCAGCATGTGGCGTCTTTTGGTTGTGGCATGCAGTATCTTTAGTTGTGGCGTGTGAACTCTTAGTTGTGGCGTGTGGGAAAGAGTTCCCTAACCAGGGATCAAACCCAGGCCCCCTGCATTGGGAGCAAAAAGTCTTAGCCATTGTGCCACCAGGGGAAGTCCCTACTTAAGTTATTGACGGTTGTTGCCTAGATTCTTTATTTCAACACGTATTCCAAAGCAGGGGTTTTCTAATTCTGTCCTTTCTGTCTCTGTCAGCTGGAATTCTTCTCCTTGTCATTTCTTCAGGCCTCTCAGGTGGCGCTAGTGGGGAAGATCCTATCTGCCAATGCAGGAGACCTAAGAGACATGGGTTCGATCCCTGGGACGGGAAGATCCCCTGGAGGAGGAAATGGCAACCCACTCCAGTATTCTTGCCTGGGAAATTCCATGGACAGAGGAGCCTGGCAGGCAGGCTACAGTCCATAGGGTTGCAAAGAATCTGATATGACTGAGCATCTGAGCAGCAAGTGAGCAACAGCATGTCTTTGGTTTCTCTGAAATACAGTTCAGACAAGGAAGGCAGGATGCATGCTTGGTTATTTCCCTTTCTTCATTTTTAATGTATTTTAATCCACTGTAATCATTGTTTTTTTGCTGCTCATATTGTCCCCTCCTTGGCCAGTGAAAGCCCTTTCAAGTTGGCTTCTCTGTGTTTTGACTTGACCTAGTGGGAATGGATACCTATTTGCTTTGAGAGCAAGCATCCAAAGCTGTTTGCCCAGGTAGTAACTTGGGACATCTTCTCTGGCCCTCCGTCTTTGTTGTTGTTGTTGTTTTTGGCCTGTTTATGACAAGTAATGATTTATAAGAGTTGTGTCAGTTAGAAGTGCCTTCCCTGCTGTAAGCAAGCATAAAGAACAGAGTTTTCCATTTTTTTCATGGTACAAAAAGTCTGGAGCAGGCAGCTGTTAGCATTTGTTCAGCAGCTCGTGAGGTCCAGAGCCAGCATCGCTGATTCTCTTGGCCTCCCCTTCATGGTTGCAAGATGGCAGCTCCGGTTCCGGGCATCACGCCCACTGTCAGGGCAGGAAGAATGGGGAAGGCCAGAGCCAGCTGCAGCTGTCCTTTTGTATCAGAAAAGCAATAGCTTTCCCCAAACCACCCCCACCTCCAGCTGAATTCCACCCAGATCTTACTGGCCAGACTGGATCATATGGCCATCTCTCCTCACAAGGGAGGCTGGGAAGTGAGCAAATCACTTTGCTGGTCTCTGCAGTCAAGGCTGTCAAGGGACTGGGGTTTGGAAGTGAATCTAGGGCTTCTATTTCTGGAAGAATGGTTTTCAGTCCTGAACCAACTTTCCCTATTCTGCTTTTACTTTTTAAAATTTTTATGTGAAGTCTAACTCTCCTTGATTTGGAACGGGGGTGGGACAGCTAAAAAGAATTGTGAGCCGGAAATGAGGAAAGCTTTATTTGCAAGACCACCATAAGGAAATAAGGGTTAGCCATTTTGATGTCCATGATGGTTCGGCTTGGCTCTGTTCAGTTATCAGATGCCAACTCCAGGGCTGGGGTCCGTGCTGCCGAGTATCATGTCTGCTCCCATGTGTGAGGAGACAGATCAGTTTCACCTTCGTGAAGAGATACTGCATTTGAACTGTACTGATCCATATGATGCCCAGGATATTTTGTGGCCATAGTTTCACCAGAGGCCACCCAACCTTCATACTCTTTTGGCAAAAGAGACATCACTTTGCCAACAAAGGTCCGTCTAGTCAAAAGTATGGTTTTTCCAGTAGTCACGTATGGGTGTGAGAGTTGGACCATAAAGAAGGCTGAGTGCTGAAGAACTGATGCTTTCGAATTGCGGTGCTGGAGAAGACTCTTGAGAGTCCCTTGGACAGGAAGATCAAACCAGTCAGTCCTAAAGGAAAGCAACCCTGACCATTCACTGGAAGGGCTGATACTGAAGCTCTAATTCTTTGCCACCGGCTGGGAAGAGCACTCATTGGAAAGGACCCTGATGCTGGGAAAGATTGAGGCCAGGAGGAGAAGGGGGCAGCAGAGGATGAGATGTTGGATAGCATCACTGCCTCAATGGAGGTGAATGTGAGAAAACTTGAGGAGATAGTGGAGGACAGAGGACCCTGGCATGCTGCAGTCCATGGGGTCACAAAGACTCAGACACGACTTAGCAGCTGAACAACAAAGTGCTAACCTTCAGCCAGCCAGCACTCTGTGGTGAGGTGGGAACACTGAGCTTATTCTCACTGACTGATACAGATCTGCTCCCTGGAGCCTCAGAGTCCTGCTGCCTTGGTCATCCTGCCTCCTCTCTGAGCAGCTCACCTGCCCTGCCCAAGGCCTCCTTACATTGGAGAGTGGGGCCTGAAGACCCTTCTCTGGCCAACATTATGGCCATTTCATTCTGTGTCCAAACATTTGGTGGTCACCTGGGTCTGATTTTTAAAATATTTTTAATTTCTCCCCTGGGAAAGAATACTTGTTACACTCAACTGGTCATTTCCCCTGACTGTTCATGGTTGAAGGGCAGATGAGTAGTTAATGATAACCAACTCAAGGAGGAGTGGTGGGTTAATTACCTCACCAATAGTCTTGGTTTCCTCAAGGCTAATTAATAAGTCACTTGTTAGATTTCATTTATTTATTTCAGCCATGCCACATGGCTTGTGGGATCTTAGCTCCCTGACCAGGGATGGATTCTGGGCCTTTGGCAGGAAAGGTGTGGAGTCCTAACCACTGGACCGCCCGGGAATCCCTTGTATGAATCTATTTAGATGAAGCTAAAAGGAGGAAACACTGTGTTTCAAGAGTGAATATTCTTTGGGAAAACACTGACAGAGAAGGGGCACAAGAGGGCTTCGGAGATGCTGGTCTTGTTCTTTTCTATGATCTGGGTGTTGAAACTGCGGGTCACTTAACCAGTATCCATCCTTTTCTCCTACTGGAGCCCTGACATCCTTGCTGGGGCTGCAGTGACATGTGACAAGATGAAAACATTTCCTGACCTGCTTTGGAACTAGGAGTGTTCACATGACATACTCTTGGCCAATGCAGTGTAAGTGAAGGCTGATGGGACTTCCAGGAAGTCTCTTTCAGGTGGACAGGCTCTGTGGGTCCATGCGTTTGACCCCTCCAAAGTGCACTGAGGTTATGGCGCCCTCGGCCTTATGTCCATTCAATGGTGCCAGATATCCATTCACATGCTCTTCTGTCAGATTCCTCTGCATGTTGCCAGTTTGAGGGTTTGATTCACTCCTTCAGCAGATGATTACTGAACACTTATTATAGGCTGGGCATGTGCTGATCAGGCTGGTTACAGATTTCAGATATCCCAGGGCCAGGCATGTAATTGGAGATGTAGGCCTAGGGTGAAGGGTGAGGGCTGATAGACTGGAGGACCTAGACCCGGGCCAGCAAGGAGGATGGGGAGAGTCACTGCTCTGCTCTTGCCGGTGGTTTGACATGTGAGAAATTCAAATCTCAAATTGCAGCGTCTTCCCATTCTTTCAAGAGAAGCCAGAAATCTTGATTTATTTTTATTTTTTCAAAATTAACTCTGCCATGAGGCAGGTCTTCTACAGCAGAGGGAAACTGGATGAAGTTGGTGTATTGGTTTTCTATTGGTATGTAACAAATTACCAGAAACTTCACAGCTTAGAATTCAAGAGGTGTGTCAGTCAGAAGTCCAGGTAGACTTGACTGGGTTCTCGGCTTAGTGTCGCACAGGCTCAAATTAAGGTGTTAGCTGGACAAGGCTCTTATCTACAGGCTCTGGAAATGCATCCGCTTCCAAGTTCCCTGAGGCCAAAGACATGACAACGTACCACATGAGCGTAAACACAAAAATCAAATCCAGTAACAAAAAATGACCCAGTGAGATTTATCTTGGGAATTTGTTCACTCAGTTGTGTATGACTCTTTGCGATCCCATGGACTGCAGCACACCAGGCTTCCCTGACCTTTACCATCTCTCAGAGCTTGCTCAAACTCATGTCCGTTGAGTCAGTGATACCATTCAACCATCTCATCCTCTATTGTCCCCTTCTCCTCCTGCCTTCAATCTTTCCCAGCATCAGGGTCTTCTCTAATGAGTCAGCTCTTTGCATCAGGTGGCCCAAGTATTGGAGTTTCAGCTTCAGCAAAAGTCCTTCCAATGAATATTCAGGACTGATTTCCTTTAGGATGGACTGGTTTGAACTCCTTGCATCCAGGGGACTCTCAAAAGTCTTCTCCAACACCACAGTTCAAAAGCATCAATTCTTTTATGCTCAGCTTTCGTTATGGTCCAACTCTCACATCCATACATGACTACTGGAAAAACCGCAGCTTTGACTATATGGACCTTTGTCGGCAAAGTAATGTCTCTGCTTTTTAATATGCTGTCTAGGTTGGTCATAGCTTTTCTTCCAAGGAGCAAATGTCTTTTAACCAGGTAGATTTAGCATCTGGAAAATTAAGGCAATATGTCATATTAATATAATAAAGGACAGAACATACTTGGTCATGTTAATATATGCAGAAAAAGCAGTTGCCAGAATTCAACACTTATTCATGATAAAACTCTCAAACTCCAAATATAAGGGGATTTCTTCAGGCAGGTAAAAAAGAGTCTAAGAAAAAAACCTACAGCAAACATCAGACTTACTGGCAATAAGACTAAAGGCGTCTTCCATAATTGTAAGAAGAAAGCAAGGATGTCCATTCTCAATACTTCTGTTTAATAGCATACTGGATGTTCTAGCCCATCAAGAAGATAAGGAAAATAGATGAAAGGTATCCAGATTGAAGATGAAGAAATATTACATAAGACTGTGTTTGTTTGCATATGATTTGATCCTGTATCTGGAAAATCCTAGTGAATCTTAAAAACCAATTGAAACCAATAAATGAGAATGTCAGAGGATACAAAACCCAGTATTTCTACATACTGATAACGGAAAATCCAAAATGAAATGAAGAACAACAATGCCATTTACAATATAGCACTTAAAGGAATCAAATACTTAACAGAAATATAATAAAAGATATGTGAGAGCTAAAGATTATAAAACACTGCTCACTAAACTTTAAAAGATCTAAATAAATGGGGATATATACCATTTTCATCAATTGAAAGAGTCACTACTGTTAAAATGGCAGCTCTCCCCAAACTGAATTATATATACAATTCAAATCAAAGTCCAAAACCAGGTTTTTGGTGGTAGGAATTGACAAGCTGATGGTAAGATTTATATGGAAATGCAATACACCAGAATAGCAAAACAATTTTGAAAATCAACACCACAGTTGGGGTACTGTTTTACTCATTTTCAAAACTTATTATAAAATAATAGTTGTCAAGACTGTGTTATAATGGTGTAATGATAGATACACATCCATGGAAATCAATAGAAGGTCTAGAATATTCTTATGTTTGTGGTAAATTGATTTTCAACAGAAGTGCCAAGGGAATGAAACTAGGAGAAGATATTCTTTTTAATAAATGGAATGGTTTGGGGACAATTGGCTATCCATATGCAAAAAGATAAATAAATTTAAAAATTTATATCATGTGTAAAAATTAATTCAAAATCAGTTACAGATTAAATGTTAAATTGAAAACTATAAAACCTGGAAAAAAAAAAAAAACACAGGAAAAAAATCTTTGTGACTTTGACTCAGGCAAAAATTTATTAGATATGATACCAAAAACACAATTCATAAAAGAAAAATTTTCTAAATTGTAATTAATTGAAATAAAAAATCTTGGCACTTCCAAAGATATCATTTAAAAGAAGAAAATACATGCCACAGCCTGGGAGAAAATACTTGCAAATCATATATTGTATTAAGGACCTGTATCTGAAATAAATAAAAAAATTTTTATAACTCAATAAGGCAAATGACCCAGCTAAAAATTGGCAACAGTTTTGAATAAAAGCTTCACCAAAGAAGATATTTGTGTGGCTAAAAATAATATTAAAAAATGATCAACATCACTAGTCATTAGGGAAATGCAAATTAAAATCACAGGAGATACCACTATACATTTATTAGAATAAAGATCATCTGAAAGTCTAATGATGCCAAGTGTTGGTACAGATGAGGAGAAATAAGAACCCTCATACATTGCTGCTGGGAATGTAAAATGTGGTACAGTCACTTCAGAAAACAATTTGTCAGTTCCTTACAATGTTAAACATAACAGTTATAACATGACCCAACAATTTCATCTTGCAGTACCCTAGAAAAATGACAGGATATCCCCATTAAGAGTTTATGTAAAATTTCACAACAACATTATCCATAATAGCAAAAATCTGAAAATAAATGAAATGTTTATCACTTGGTAAGTGGATAAAGAAGATCTAGTGTATATAATGGAATACTATTCAGCAATTAAAAAAGGAACTAACTGTTTATATAGCTACAACATAGATAAATGTTACGCTCAGTGAAAGAAGCCAGACACTGAAGACTGTGATTTCATTTAAGTGACTTTGTAGAAAAGGCAAATCTGTAAGGATGGAAAACAAATCATTGGTGGCCAAGAGATGGAAATTGGATTGTGACTGACTGTACATGGACAGAGAAAAACTTTTGGGGAGTGATGGAAATATTGGGGTTAGAGTCAATTCCTAGGTAGGTTGATAAGAAGTCCAGGGTCCCCAAGGAGGAGAAAGGGGTCCGGAGCCCTAAAGAAGGAGAAAGGGGTCTGGAGCATCAAGGAGAAAAGGACAAACTTTTTTTCTACATTGCTTTGTCTTAGTCAATATAACAATGTATCTTACTCGAAGACATGTTTCTCCTTAACAACCTTCTGACTAATCTTGATATTTTAAGAGGTATATTGTGGGAGTGGGTCTGGCAAGATCTTTCTATTGTTAGTTCTAATCTTGTTAACTTAAGGTGTATGTTGTGGGAATAAAAGTAAAAGTATATGCTGCTGCTGCTAAGTCCGACTCTGTGCGACCCCATAGACGGCAGCCCACCAGGCCGACTGTCCCCGGGATTCTCCAGGCAAGAACACTGGAGTGGGTTGCCATTTTCTTCTCCAATGCATGAAAGCGAAAAGTGAAAGTGAAGTCTCTCAGTTGTGTCTGACTCTTCGCGACCCCATGGACTGCAGCCTACCGGGCTCCTCCGCCCATGGGATTTTCCAGGCAAGAGTACTGGAGTGGGGTGCCAGGCCTTGCTAAGACTAGTGAGTAGGGGCACTCTGTCCCCCTTCTGATGTCTATGTCAGAAGCTTTCTTTGTTCCCTTTTATACTTTAATAAAACTCTGCTACATAAAAAGCTCTTGAGTGATCAAGTCTGGTCCCTGGTCCAGAAGCTATATCTTCTTCAGAGATCACGAATCTGTCATCATTCACCATAAGCTATCAGGGGCAGATCAGGTGATAGTTTCATAACTTTTAAAATTTACTAAAAATCATTGAATTACCTGGAGGAGGAAATAGCAACCCACTCCAGTATTCTTGCCTGGAGAATCCCATGGACAGAGGAGCCTGCTGGGCTATCGTCTACAGGATTGCAAAGACTTGGATACGACTGAGCAACTGTAATGCTCAAAATTCTCCAGGTCAGGTTTCAATAGTATGTGAACCGTGAACTTCCAGATGTTTGTTCAAGATGGATTTAGAAAAGGCAGAGGAACCAGAGATCAAATTGCCAACATCCATTGGATCATCAAAAAAGCAAGAGAATTCCAGAAAAACATCTACTTCTGTTTTATTGACTACTCCAGAGCCTTTGACTGTGTGGATCATAGCAAACTGTGGAAAATTCTTAAAGAGATGGGAATACCGGACCACCTGACCTACCTCCTGAGAAATCTGTATGCAGGTCAAGAAGCAACAGTTAGAACAGGACATGGAAGAACAGACTGGTTCCAAATCGGGAAAGGAGTACGTCAAGGCTGTATATTGTCACCCTCCTTATTTAACTTATATGCAGAGTACCTCATGAGAAATGCTGGGCTGGCTGAAGCACAAGCTGGAATCAAGCTTACTGGGAGAAATATCAATAACCTCAGATATGCAGGTGACACCACCCTTATGGCAGAAAGCGAAGAACTACTAAAGAGCCTCTTGATGAAAATGAAAGAGGAGAGTGAAAAAGTTGGCTTAAACCTTAGCGAAAACTAAGATCACGGCATCTGGTCCCATCACTTCATGGCAAATAGATGGGGATATAATGGAAACAGTGACAGATTTTATTTCCTTGGGCTCCAAAATCACTGCAGATGGTGACTGCAGCCATGAAATTAAAAGACGCTTGCTCCTTGGAAGAAAAGTTATGACCAACCTAGACAGCATATTAAAAAGCAGAGACATTACTTTGCCAACAAAGGTCCGTCTAGTCAAAGCTATGGTTTTTCCAGTAGTCATGTATGGATGTGAGAGTTGGACCATAAAGAAAGTTGAGCACCGAAGAATTGATGCTTTTGAACTGTGGTGTTGGAGAAGACTCTTGAGAGTCCCTTGGACTGCAAGGAGATCCAACCAGTCCATCCTGAAGGAAATCAGTCCTGAATATTCATTGGAAGGACTGATGCTGAAGCTGAAACTATAATACTTTGGCCACCTGATGTGAAGAACTGACTCACTGGAAAAGACCCTGATGCTGGGAAAGATTAAAGGCGGGAGGAGAGGGGATGACAGAGGATGAGATGGTTGGATGGCATTACCAACTCAATGGACATGAGTTTGAGTAGGCTCCATGAGTTGGTGATGGACAGGGAAGCCTGGCGTGCTGCAGTCCATAGGGTCAGAAAGAGTTGGACATGACTGAGCAACTGAACTGAACTGAGCAACTGAGCACGCACACACACACATTGAATAACCATGTATTAATGGTGAACTTTATGGTATGCAGATCATACTTCAGTAAAACTATTTAAAAAATTAAATCTTCCAATTTTAAAATGTTTTTGGGAATTCCTTGGTGGTCCAGTAATTAAGACTCTGTGGTTTCACTGCTAATGGCCTGGGTTCAATTCCTGGTTGGGGAACCAAGATCCCACAAGCCACGAGATACAGCTCCACACACAAAAAAACCCAAAAAACAATATTCTCACCTAGTTCAAATTGTTAAAGAACCTCTGTGGAAAAAAATGCCCCAAGTTTAAGCCCTTGGGCTGCCTACTTGCTACATTAGTGCTAAGCTGCATGAATAGAAATTTGAATAAAATAAAATCCTTGTCCTCCTGGACAAGGATCTCCTTTGAGATCCAAAGGGAGAAAATGGAACAGTTAGCAGTTATGAAACCCTATAATAATAAATATTCATGTGCAAGGAGGTATGGGTTCAGAGAAGGCCTGGCTCTGACTGAGCAGGATTGGGGGTGCCACAGATGAGCCTGGACACTCAAGTGAGGTTTTGAAAGGTAAGTAGGAATTCAGGAGATTACTAGGTATAGGAAGTGGAGAAAAGGGGTGGGTGATATTTCCAGGTAGAGGGAACAGAATGGGCAAAGGCTTGGAGGTATGAAAAAGCATTTCCCTTTTGAAAACTGGGAAGGTCACAGATACAGTTTACCTGGAGATAAGGAGCAGGAAAAGAAGGCAGGGGCCAGATCATGAAGGGTTTGGCAGGCAGTGTTAAAAGTCTTTGGACAAAAGATTAAGCATTAAGAATTTATTTCTTGGAGGAATATGGGCATCCTTCCTGTGGCCTGAATTAAACTGTATCTTGGCAACATCATATTGCACTGATTAAAAAAAAATCCACTAATATACTACTTACCATGTGCCAGCACTATTTTAATACTTCCCTGGTGGCTCAGACAGGAAAAGAATCTGCCTGCAATGCAGGAGACCTGGGTTTGATCCCTGGGTTGGGAAGATCCTCCAGTGTTCTTGCCTGGAGAATTCTGTGGAGAGAGGAGCCTGGTGGGCTACAATCTATGGTATCTCAAAGAGTTGGACATGACTGGGCAACTAACATGCATAAACCCCGTTAATCCCATCTATAGTGGTTCTCAGACTCTCACCTATGTCAGATTCACTTGGAAGTCTTCTTAAAGCAGAGGAACCACCGAGTTTTAAATTTAGGAGGTCTGGAGTAGAGCTGGAGAATTTGCATTTCAGTCTAGTTCCCAGGAGAACCTGCTGCTGCTGGTCCAGGAGGCACACTTGGAGAACAGCTGGCTTACACACACCTTATAAGAAAGGTATCATTATCATCACCATCTTTCCCATTTTACAGAGGAAACAGATGGAAAGTTAAGCAGTCTGCCCACAAGGGCATATAACTCTTGGTGGTGGGGCAGGTGGTCAATACCAGGCAGTGTCTGCCGTTTCCCAGTTCACAGGTTGCAAAGAAGCAGAGTTAAGGGCTGGCATTTTCAGTCCTTCCTTACACCTGTCAAGAATATATTACACATGCACATACACACACACGCATGTACACATATGCACAGGCCTTAACAAACATCTGAGCTAAAAGAATTAGGGATGCTAACGGATGCCAAGTGGGTAGTGAGGGAAACTCTTTGAGAAACTCTTCAGGCCATTCCATTGAAGTATTATTTTGGTCCTACTGGAATGAAGCCAGGATTCAGACATGCACAAGTATCAATGTACAAAATGACTAATTAAATATGCAAAAGGAAATCATAAAATTAAATGTCACAACTCAAAATTGAACCATACATGAATCCTCAGTCTCTGTTGTTTTCAATATATTTGAAATGTTTTTATATTATGAAAATTAACAATATCTAGAGACGATATAACCTTGTTATACATGCTGCTTTAAGGGGGATAGTCCCAAGAAGAAAATGGCAGTTCTTTCATGAATCGGCTTGCTTTTCACATCTTAACCTAATTTGTAGCATCTCCCTGGTTGCCTTCCAATAAACAGCAACTTCCCTAAATCAGTGGCATTATGTTATTTCAGAGATCTGAATCACAGAGAATGTAATCCAAGCCCGCATGCTCCATCTTGTCATTTGTGTGGAGTGCTGTATATCTAATTAAAGCTTCTTACAGGTCCATAAAAAGACCTAACATTAAAAAAGCAGTCTGGGTTGGGGAAAACCCCAGGGCAGACTGAAGAAGGGGGTTCTCATTAACAATGAACACATTTGCTTAAATTCAAAGTTAAGTAATCATATATTTATACTTGAATATTTAAAAATATTGCCTAAGCATAATCAGATCATGTTACAACATTGATGGTGTGGAACTGAAAATGGGTCATGTTCTTGCCAGCAGCACTCCAGCTTCCCAAGAAACACCGGAGATGAATAAATGATTCACCATGTGGCCAGGACTGCAGCCTTTTCTCTGGAAGAGAATTCAAGCCCACTTTATTTAAACCAAGGTATTATTCTGTTCTTTTTTTGTTTGTTTTTATTGTTTTTCTATTCTTGTGTCCCGTTTTCCTTATAGAATTTATTCAAAACCTGAGTTACGTATTTTCCAAGGGTTATCTATTAAGACATTGTTTTGTGATGATTGCTTTATCTCAGGGGCTACAGACCTGGTGGTGGAGGTCTTCAACCACTGGCATTCCCTTGGGAGACCATTAGAATGGTATCTTTTCCCCTTTACTTGGCTATGGGGTTCCCTGAATAGTGATACCCTCCTAAGGAGAAAAGTGCAAGGCCTCACCACTGTTTTTCAGCAACAAAGGAATGAATTCCACAAGCTCCTGCTGGACATACTGCTAGAGTTAGAATGTGTGTCAAAGCGAGATGATTCTTTGAAGGTCTTTGTAAGCCAGTGTTATCCCAGGGATGGGGCCTCGACTCAGCCCCGAGGGGCAGAGGCCCATAGCCCAAGGCTTTTCCCAGCCAGTGACATCACCCCATGCCAGAGTGTTAGGGTAACTTGGAGTCCTCTTTTAACCACCCCCCCCCTTTTTTAAAATAATAATAAGCCTTTATTAGATACCTTTTACATAGCAAGACTGTTCTAATTATTTTATTTTTGTTTTTTTTTTTTAAATTGGAGTATAGTTGCCTTACACTGTTGTGTTTCTGCTAGACAGCAAAGTGAATCAGCTATATTTATACATATATTCCCTCTTTTTGGATTTCCTTCACATTCATGTCATCACAGAGCAGAGTCTGTTCCACCCTGTGCAACCCCATGGACTGTAGCCCTCCAGGCTCCTCTGTCCATGGGATTCTCCAGGCAAGGGTACTGGAGTGGGTTGCCATTCCCTTCTCCCTTCCTGACCCAGGGATCGAACCTGCGTCTCTTCCTGTACTGCGTCTCCTGCATTGGCAGGCGGGTTCTTTAGCACTCCTGCCACCTGGGAAGCCCCCCTTAACTTTAACCTTCCCTTATTACTCTGAGTGTTTGTACCTCCCAACAATCCACTCTTGCTTTCCAGTCATCTTCGGACATGCAAAATAGATGCCCAGGAGACAGTCTGAAAAAAAAAAAAAAAAAAAAAAACAGGCTTCTGACGTTTGCAGGTCGGCAGAGACAATTGCTCAAGCCATCTAGATTTCTTTTTTCCCTCCAGTCGATTTAATCACATTCGGAGCATCTAAACAGCTCACCCCCTCCCCCGCTCTCTACGCAGCAGTTTGTGCCCTTTTTTGCTAGGGGTCTTCTCTTGGGGGAGGGGTGGAGGGCTGGGAGAATCCGAAATGGAAAAGCAGGTTGGAGAATCTGGCATCTGGCGTGTCACTTATTTCCAGAAAGCAAGGGAAGCTAATCTCCATGGTGCGCCAAGCTTCCAAGGATAGGAGATGGGAGCGCCTGCCCTTCTCTCCCACCCTCCCAAACTCTCCACTCTGGCCATCGCTAAGCTCCATTTGGGATCCACCTGCCAGGTGACCATGCCGCTGAACCATCCGGGGCACGGTTAATGCCCGGCATGTTCTGAGTCCCTGACTTCACAGGCTTTAATACTTCTCACGACCTTTCGCCTTTTCACGCTTTTCCAGAGGAGGCACCCTGGCCAGGCAAGGGTCTCCTGCTGACCTTTAAAAGCCAGCGCTGTGTTCAGATGCTAAGCTTTTCTCTTTTTTAAAAATAGCAACAAAATCAAAACAGTTCCTTCTAATTGGGTTCCCAGAGAAGAAACTGTAGAGAAAAAAAATATGTACGTATATTCGTGAACGTATATTTTTTTCCCGCTCTTTGTTTAAACCTGGGCGGGAGATGGGGGTGAACCTTTAGACGGGTGAAGACCCCCGCCCCCAGACGCAGAGTCCCGTGGGGACCCGGTCCCTTCCCTCCGATTTCCGCCACGGCTCGGCTACTTTCTGGGCCATTGTCCCGTGGCCCTAGTGCTTCCTCCTCCATCAGCTTGCTCTCGCTCGGGCGCCTCGCCCGCTTCCTACCGCCAGCCGCAGCCCAGACTCGCCGGGGTCGGGGCGCTGCCAGGATGCCCTGCAGCAGCTCGCGCGCCGGAGCCCGCAGGTGCGCCCCGCCCCGCCCTCGCCGCGGCCCCGCCCCGGCGACCGCGTCACAATGACGCGCGTCCCGCGCAGGCGCATCTCGGTCCCCCACCCCCTCCCCGCGGCCGGCTGCCCGCTTGGTATTATGATTAGTGCTGGGTGCGGGGATTCGGCGGCCGGGAGGGAGTTGTCGGCGCCGCGGCCGCTGCGGACGGAAGCCCGCCTGCTTGCTGAGGTAGGGGCGAGCGCGCAGTGCAGCCGGGAGCGGCGGCCGTGGGAGGGGGACGGGCTAGCCTCCGCCGCCGAGTGGCCTCAGCGGTTGCCGGGCTGGGCGCCGGGGCCCGAGCGCCCGCCGCAGGCGGAAAGTAAGTTGCGCGCTCCGCGCTCCCCGCGTCGCGGGCCCGGGAGGACGCGGGCCGCTGGCTGCGGCGGCCCGGACTCCGCGCGGCGGCGGTGCGGCCTGATGGCCTGGCGGCAGGCAGCGGGCGGCAGCGGGGCCCGCATGGGAGCGGGCATTGCGGCGGCCGGCCACGGGCGCCCCGAGGCCCTGCCCTTGCGGCCGCGGCGGGATTGCGGCACCTCGGGAGGCGCCCGCATCCCCGCGCCCCGCCCCGGAGCGGGCCGAGTGCGGCGCCCGCGGCTCCCCGCGCCCAGGTTCTCTCGTACGGTGTTTTCCTCACTAAAGGTGTTTTTCTTTTTCAAAAGAATCTGGAGATCTGGCGCAGCAAGGGGATTTCTTGCTAAAACTGCAGTCGTACAATAGAATGGGGATATTGTCTGTAGAGAAAGGGCATCGGGGTAAGGAAGGAGGAGCAGTGTCGTTCCCGAGGGACAACTAGAATTTTTGATTGGAAAACCTCCGTTCTTTTCCATAGTCATCGCCTGTTGATTCCTTTCTGGACCGTTTTACAAAACCCTTCCTTCCGTTTGCTTGGACTTGGGATCCAGGAAAGTGACAGCCTTTTATCCTGAGTGGGGTTCCTGGAGCTGTGCTGTTCTTAACAGTTGGGTCAGGTAAAATTCGATAGCTGTATAGTGAGTTCGGTTCAAGTCCAGTATTTGGAGGGGTGAGGGGGCATTTGGCAGTAGGATTCTTCAGCTTCTGGACGTCTAAGGGTATACGATTTTTCACATTATCTAGTTACTTCCCCCCCTTCCATTTAATTGAGTACATTTTCACAATCTTAGGAGCAGGTGGTAAAGCTGACTTAATGCGTTTCACGTTTTATGGTGAAAGGTGAAGCGTGGCTAGCAGGTAATGGAACTGCAAATGTTCCGCGTCTTGATCAGATTCCACCTGATTCCTATCAAACACCAGATGCCTCAGTTTGGGTTTCTTGTATGGGGTTGAGGCGCTAGTCCCAAATCAGTCTAATTTATCAGAATGTGCATCAGTGTACTTTAAAGCCTGAGGTTGTCAAGGCTTATGTAATCAATTTGTTAATTTATAATCTTGTTACATTGCTCTCCAGATTTATAAAATCATTCCCTTAAGGAAATCTGTCCTCAACGTCTGCTTAAATATTTTTCTTGGAATTGGATTCCTGAAGAGGAATGTACTGTACTAGTGGTGATTAAAGCAAACTAATTAGACAAGTTTCTTCAAAAAAAAAAAAAAAATCACATTCGTTCTTTTATTCGACCAATTGTCTCAGGTAGGAAAACAGATGACATTCCCATTTTACAGAACTAAAAATGAGAGAAATGACATGACATTCCCAAGGTCACTTATTGAGGCAAGTCACTTACTGAAGCAGTATAGTAATTGAAAGTCAGGTGCATGGAGTTAACTTTTCTTATTTCTCCATCTTTAAGGTTTTCCTGGCAGGGGACTTTGCCACCTTTCTATTTTTTTTTTAAATTTGCACAATCAGGTTTTTGTTTGTTTGTTTGTTTTCTGTAGTATAGAAAAGTTATTTTCACTTTTTTTCCTTTTTTCTCTGCTCTTCTGAGTAAGTTTTTCTGTGTTATTGCAGTAAGATACATTTGTAGAAAACATACAAGGACTGAGAAGTTACGTAATTTTTGTTTTTCTAGAACAGAAGTAAACATTGGGCCGTTAAGGTTCAAATGTAATCCCATAATCTTAAAATGAAGGCTTTTGAATGTCCGTATTAAAATTGAAGGGCTTTCAGATATTTTTACTGGTTGCAGGAAATATTGTGTGTCTAAACTTTACTATGGGTGTTTCATATAGAAAGTGAAACTAAATAGAAGGAAAAAAATTTTTTTTGGAGCTATTGAGCAGCTCAGGTTCTAAGCATTGGTATAAATAAGGCTTAGTTGCTTCTCTGAAGCAGGTTTTCTGAGCCTAAGAATTCATTACACTGCCCAGGAAAAAGGTGCACTTTCCACATGGTTAGAATTTTAGGAATAAAAAACGTAGATGAGGAACTCTAAAGAATTGATTTTACTGCATGCCAGCTGTTTGCTTAACCACCAAAATTTAGAGTTTCTAGCCAAAATGCTGTTATGAGAAAACTGATTATTCAGAATATAGATACTTCCTAGTGTGTGTGTGTGTGTGTATGCAAGTCTATTCTTAGAGCAATTTAGGTGGAAGAGTTGAGTTGTTTGTAGCAGTTTTGAAGGTAAACTAAACTTCTGATCATTTATTCATGGAGCCTTTGTCTACTTTGGGGGCCCTGGGTTAGAGGGTGGCAATAGAAAAGTGAATAAAAATGAGTTCCTGTCTTTCAGGCTATTGTGAATTATGTTTACACTGAGGTAAACAATGACAGTAGGATCAAATACTGTGATGAGGCATAGGCAAAACCCCTGGGCAATTTGACTGGGGAATGCCTCACAGAGAAGGCGATGGTTGAACCAGTCCTGGACAAGGTAGAGTTTCCAGGCAGAGAAAAGGGGAAAGGGCTCCAAGGGTTTAGGGAGGTTGAAAAGACAAGGTCAGATGGTGGAGAAATAATTTAGATCCAAGTGGGTGAAAGGAAGCTGAGGAGGTAGAGACTGTGCAGCTGTTTTTGTTTTTTTAAGGCTGTGGAAAGGAAGGGGGCAGAGAAGGGCAGTAGGTTTGGGGTTGAAGGGGATTTTGGTATTTTGCTTTAGTTTGGAAGTGGCCAGTATAAAACCTCTCAGATTGAATGACCTCATGAGTGAGCGCTGGAAATGCGTTGTCTGGTCTGGATAATCTGGAGCTGTGTTATTCTCACTGCAGATCATTTCCTCATCTTGTTTTCCTGTGTATCTGCTTTGGGTTGAGGCCTTCCATCCCGTGGGGAACCATTTCTTGCTGGTGGAAGGGGAGGAACCTGACTAAAGAGGATTCCTGCTCTACCTTCCCTGAATGTTTATTTCTCTGCCGTTACTTCCAGAGCCTCCTGAGATTCTACTTTGGCACCTGCAGCGTTTGGCCTCTGCTCAGGTAGGCTCTTTGCTGACCAGGCAGGCCTCTCTCCCCCTCCTTCCTGGTTGTGTCTGTTCCCCAGACTGCTGCCCTGTGACCACAGCAGCGACTTCAGAGTTGGAGGGCACTGGCTGCCCATGCACCATGTTTTCAGTTCTCGAGTGTCTCCAGGCTCAAAGCAAGATTGGGAGGAGGGGTGTCCATCTGAATGTCCCAGCACATAAGCCCTCAACTACATGTTGGCCTGAAATGTGATGGGAGTTATGAAATCAGTGCTCCAGAAATGCAGGTTACAGGACATGTAACTGGTCAAATCATAGCCTCACTGGCCTCAGTTTCTCATGCAGTTACCTGTCTCAAACCCAGAAGACTGTCAGCTCCTTGGAGGCAGAGATGCCTCTTCTTTGATTGCTGTATCCCCAGACCAAGTGTTATGCCTCATACGTAGTCGGTGTACCCAAGAAATGTCCTGGTGAAGAAATGTGAAAGATCTGAACTGTAGTTTGCTACCCATTAATGGACACCATACCCATTTTATCCCAAGGGGTTGGATAGAAATGGCTTCTCATTTATAGAATCCCAGAGCTAGAGGCAGATCTTCCACTCTAGAAAAGATGCTCAGGAGATGTTTGTTGCCGTCCTGTATTCCTGGTGTGAGTCAGTTCCCCACCTGCTACCAGTCTCCACTAGAGTCATTTCAGATTCCTGTCTGTGCTTTGCCCCCTGTGCATTGAGCTTCTGGATTCTACTTCCCAAGCGCGTCTCCTCTGTTACATCCTCCTCATCACTGCCCAGACTCAGGCTGCCCTTGTTTTTAAGTCTTTCATCACTTTTCTGGAAACATTTTTCACTAGTCTCCTCACCTGTGTTCAGGCTCTAGTCTTCCCCTTCCAATGTGATCTTCACTTTGCTGCCAGAGTGGTTTGCTCAGCTGTCATCTCTGATTGCCATTCCCCTGCTCAGGATTCTTCCTTGGCTTCTTGGTGCCAGCTTTCATTTGTTCATTTAATAAAGTGTATCTATATATTTCAGGCAGATGCTATACTCGGCGGGCCCAGGGATGCAGAGCTGAATAAAGCAGACATGTGTGTTACGCGGCCTGAATTTATCATGTAGTCTAGTGGGGGATACAGATTATTAATCACATAATCACACAAATAATTATATAACCACAACTGTGACACAGGCCGTGATGGAAGAGGGCATAGTGCTGTGAGAGTGCCCAGGAGCTGGTGTGCAGGCGGATGGGAGGGGAGGGAGAGGCGCTGGTCTGGGTGGTGGCCTCTGTGCTGGCCCTGAGGCATGGCAGAGGCCGGCCAGATGTGGGCAGCATCCACTCACGCGCAGGGACACAAGGACCTTCGGGTGTCCGGTCCTTCCCCGCCGATCTCTCACCTTGTCTCACACCCTGGGCTCCGTGTGGGTTACTGTCCCAGTCACGCTAAGGCCGCTTTTCCCCCTCAGCCAATCTCAGTTCTTAACTTAAACAGAATAATGTCTCTGAGATGCCTCCTGTGAACTCCCAAAGGCAGATTTAGGGGAAAGAACACCTCTTCCAGCCTTCCAGTGAGAGGTGTAAACAGCGTAGGGCAGTGGCCTTCCTGTTATATCCAGTGCAGGCCTTGAGGGGTAGTGTTCTGGGCCAGTGAAGGGTGAGGCTGAGGATGTCACAGTAAGATGGGGAACTTAGTATACAGCTCCTCTCAGATGTCAGACTCTCTGAAAGGGAAGCCAGTTGTGAAAAGCTGGGGGAAAAAATCTGGGTGATTTTAATCCCACTGACACATTGCTAATGTGTATTATCGCCTTTTGCTTTCATGATTGTCCCAGGTGGTGCTTATCTTTGTGTTATAGACAAAGACATGCCTGTTGACAGAAGTGGAATATCTCCTTGGGCCCCAAGTCCTGTGGTACTCTTTTATGCTATGATGCTGCTCCTCATGTTTGCTGAGTAAATGAATTTTGATAATTTTTAATGTGCACCTCTGTGGTTTAGACGAGAAAATTTGGCTCTGCGGCACTTTGAAATGTGACGCTTAGGTTGCTGTCCCAGCTCTTCTCTGATGTTCCCTCCCCTTCTGTGTACAGACTTATCTCTTAGGTCATTATATTGTCTTCATATTGCATAGATAGGGGAAAATGTTTAAATAGTATATCTAACTGGGTTTAATATTTAGACACATTGGTTCTTTTGTGTTAAGGAGAGTATATTTTAGGTAATGTAGGTTTCACTCAGATGGTGTAAGGTATGTAGGTAAAGTTCATTTTAGATCTAGGACACTAGACTAACAAATATTCATTGGACAAGTTATGAAGCTTAGAGTGTGCCATATTTATGGGTCTCTTAAGTAGTCCAAATATTGCACAGTAATTTTTTTAATAGTAGACAAAAGTTAAGCGATTGAATTTAAGAGTTAAGCTTTGTGTTCTATCTCATTTTCTGCAGGTTAAACAATTCTCTCTTATTGGTATAAAGCATTATGAGTACTACAGAAGACGTGTAGAATGACAATAGTCAATCTAGTGTTTCAAGACATGATCTGATCCTTTGTTCTCCTCTTTTATGAGTATTTGCTAATCCTCTTGTGAAGGAAGATGCTTTGTTAGAAACAATTGGAGAGAATGTAATTTGCAAAGTACATTAAAATTGTAGTTTGGGTAAGGATAAATTTTTTAAAGCAGAAAATAAAACCTTCTTAAATTGTACTTAAATGATTTGCTTGGTGTTGACTGTTCTGTGCCATTGGGGAGAAATCTTGCCATAACAAAATTGTATACAAACTGTAAAGGTGAAGTTTTTTCCAAGGTGCCAAGGTGCACTTTTAGATGACCAGTAATTCTCAGTCTGTCTTTTGAATGGTTATTTGCCTGTTGTTTCCTTTCTCAAACTGTAGTTCTAAACATTTCAAAAAGTTCTTAATGGAATTGTTTGTTAATAATGTTTATTAGGTGAGTCCTTGGTGGCACTCTTGTTAGTTGATGGCTGGGTCAGAATTGGAGGAAAAACACAATTGTCAGAATAGATTTATTTTAGTGCTGTTGTTTTCCTGGGAGTTCGAAAGATCCAGATCAAAGTGGGGAGGCATTGTATTATTGCACGAAAAAATACAGGACTCAGGAGTCAACTCAGGCAGCTCTTAGCTGGACGTAGGACTGGGACATAGAAAGACTTTATCCTGTTTGATCGTCCTCTCTTATATAAAATGGGTATGGTACTTCCATCACATTCCTGATGGTAAGGAATAAATTGTAGAACAAATGTAAAGAATTCAGTGCATACATAGATTCCCAGTAGTTAATTTGTTCTTTTTTTTTTTTTTAATTGTTTACTCTTTTTGAAACCTGCATTTAAACAAAAGTAAACTTCTCAAATGGGCAGTTGTGGCAGTGAAAGATATTTTTAAAACTTGAAATGAGACAATGAAAAGAAATGTTAACTGTGGTTTTGCTGTAAGACTCATTTCTATATAAACCTGTAAACCTGTTTAGTTATAAGTTAGTAGGTTTTTAGGAAAGTAGTATGGGTAATAATGAGAGAATCCAGTAAGTCAAGACAAAAATTGGTATTTTATGGAATCTTAAGGTGAACACTCAACTTTTATAATTGGTTTAAATTTTCTAATGACCTTATTCTTCTGTTGCTTTCATGTTTAAACCTAGAGTTTTCCTTTCTTTTGAGGCCTCACATCAGCTCTGTGATGTGAAGCTGCTTCTGTGCATTTTTAACTCTTTGATGACACTTGAATTAATCTAAAGTACAATTCGAAGATAATGTGGTGAATTTAGTTTAGCAAGTTTTCCATTGATGTTGAGAGACTGAGAGTTCATCACAGTTCCCTAAATGGTGAACCACTAGGTAGTTTTCGGGATCAGCCTTCCTCACCCTGTTACATTTATCATCTCACTTTGCCCACCGGCCTGACTTCACCCCACACGGCCATGTGTACCCTGCTGTCCGTTTCTCCTATTTCCAGAAAGGGTGTCCCACTGCTCCTAGTGAGGGCTGAGGCCTGATCTGTGGGCTGCCCCGTCCTTGGGGGTCCTGGCTTTAGTATCCTTTGCCCTTCCTTTGACGTAACTTGCCCCGGTTTTCTTAGTCCCTCAGTCGTGGCCAGCTCTTTGCAGGCCCAGGGACTGCAGCACCCAGGCTTCGCTGTCCATCACTGCCTCCCTCCGTTTGCTCAGACTCGTGTCTGTTGAGATGGTGGTGCTATCCAGCCATCTCGGATAATTATCTTTTTGTATGTAGATAACTTATTTGTAAGATTCTAAAGGACTGGGGGACTGTATTGTCCCCCATAATTCATCCCCCACAATTAGGGCTGAAATATTTGCTAATAAAAAATTAGACTCAGTGTTCCTGTTCCTTCCTTAGCCTGAAGGAATTGCATACTTTGTCCCTCAAAGGAGGCAGAATATTTCATTGAGTATGTGTGTTTATTAAGATTATATAAATATACATATATTTCAGGGAAATTGGTTTATTTCTTTGGTGTCAATTGAAAAGTAAGTTGAATGAATAATTATGTACAGAAATTCAAAATTTTAGTAACTTCTGTCTTTCCTAGATTATAAAGGCAGCACATATTCACTGCTAAAAATTTGAAAAGAACAGAAAAGCATAAAGAGAAAAAAATCTGTAATTTTAACATTTTTTTTAAGTATATATGCAGGCAGATTATATGTTTTAAAAAAATTTGGGATTCCCAAGCCATGAAATTTAGTGTGTGAATTTTTTTACTTAACATTTTGTTGTGACAATTTCCCATGAGATTGAATAGATTCAAAATATAGCAGCATAGTCTTGTGTTAGCATGCTGGTTCCTTATTGTAGACCATTTGGTTATTTCTGATCTTTTTTTTTTCACATATAAATGTCCCTGAACATTGTGACTAAATATTTGTCTATTTCTTTAAGCCATAAATCTATTAGTAAGATTATTAAATGAAGGATATTAACAATTTTAAGGCTTTTAATACAGGTATTGCCAAATTGCTTTTCAGAAAAGTAATCTGTGGTGCCAGCAATATGAGAAAATTCCCATATGCTTCTGCCTTTTAAGTCAAAGTCAGACATTAGGTGTTGATATTTTTGTTCATGGATTAGTTTTTCTTTTTTTCTTTTCCACATTTTTTTTGATCACTTTTTCATGACCATCTTTGTCACAGTATCAGCAGGGGGTATCAAAAAGATGATATGGAGTTAAAATGAATTTTGACAGTTATTAATAAAAGCTCTGGAAGAGAGATTTAGATTAAGATTTTAAATTCTCCGTAGATTCCACCTTACATTCTGTTTTCCTGGCAAAGGAGCAATTGTGGGTTGGCTTTATTTATTTTGGAGTAATTTCTACACACCAACTTGTGCTTAAATCATTATTTATTATGTGGACACTTTATACCAGAGCTGTCACCATACTAAATTTTAAAGACTCATTTACCCTCAGGTAGAAATGGTGACATGCCTAGCATTTTTCACCACTTTAATGAGAGGCAGTTCTGTGGAAGAATTTGAACTTACTACCTGTGCTGCTGGTCTAGGTTTTGTGGCTTGGATGTTAACCTTTTTCTCTGTACAAATACTAAGTGCTACTTTCCATCAGTCAGTTAATAGATTGTCTGACTCCTCCTTTCATTCAGATCCCTGGAATATAGCTTGTTATATTTAGAGGAAATAAAGATTTCTTAAACCAGCACTTTAAGGGATAGGATCTGCGTTGGCAACCCAGTCGCTGCCTTGAGAGACTCGAGCAGACTTTTCAGCCCGGCGTGCTGGTTACCTCAGGTGGCCCCGAGTCCGTTAAAATTCACTGCCTGGAAGAAAATTTTGAGGACATACTTTAGTAAACAGTGACTCTGCCTTCCCTTGGCAAATGCTTTATTAGACATTTGGAGGTACGTTTTTGCCTATTGGGCCATTTCTCATAATAAATGATTGACTGAAACCTTCTAATTTGCAGTTTCTGTCTTGATTCCATCCAGTGGCTCTAGACTGATGCTGATACCCACATAGTAATATTCAGCCATTCCAGTGAAGAATTCTGGATTCTTCCATAACTTGGGACCTATTGACTTGTTTGTGATGGTTTCTTCTTCTTTTTTCTTTTTTTGGCCATGCTATGAGACATGTGGGTTCTTAGTTCCCCGAGCAGAGATTGAACCCAGGCCCGCTGCATTGGAAGTGTCAGATCCTAACCACTGGATGACCCTGGTTGTTTCATCCTTGCCTTATAGCCTATGTTAATAATGCCCAGGAGGAGTACCAGTCCAAAAATGTGGAGTACTGTTTACTTTGGATGAAGAGAACAGCAATGGTGACTGCAGCTGGGATTGCATTTGTTTTTTTTGTTTGTTTGTTTGACTTGGAGGTTACTGATATTCCTGGAGGATTGAGTCTGTTGCCTTCTTTTCAGCCTATACTGTTTTTGTTGTAGGTATCTTCGAAATTTTAGCAGTGAGATCAGGGCAGCAATTTTCGTGAAACGTGCATTAGTTCCTCTACTTGAGTTGACTTTTCTCTAAATGTAGGTTTAGTCTGACATTTCCCATGAGTAAGAGTTACAGTTTTCATATTTTTTCTGTTTGTGAAAGATACCAGATAATTTCCATGTTTAAGAAGCTTAAATACAGTTTTAGCATAGTTGTATAAAAACTCATCTTTTAGCTGTCTATATTGGAGGGAGAGCACTGGCACAGATCATTTTTTGAGGCATGTAAATTGTTTGTAAGGTTTTTCTGTGTTTGAATACTAGTGGTCTGGTTTAAAAGGGAAATGTATAATATCCCAAAGTGTAGAGAGGCTCTGGAGAGGCTTAATTTTTGCATATGGCCTTTTTTTGTGTGACCTGCTTTCTCATGCCATGGCTTGGCAATGATTACCCACACGGGGCCACCTTCGTTCAGCGTGCTGTTCCTTGCCTCTTCTGGGGAGAGGTGTGAGTTGGAGACCTGAGTTTGGTATACAGACCACACTCCAGTGGTAAAGGTGTCAGTGAAAAGCTCGAAATGAGTTTTGACAAGAATAACAGGGTGCATTCCAAATTGACAGTAGGTTTAACAGAGGCTGGTTTTACAACTGTTTTCAGCAGCTTGCAAAATGTGTGTAGGGCCACCCACACTTCCTTCCTCTTCTCCAGCCACACCCGCACACTTCAGTTGCTTCTGCTGTCTTTAGTAAACTGGGAGAACATCAATGTATTCTTGCAGCATACACCAGTACGTGTTTCTCAAACATGAATTTACATATTACAAACACCCTGGACTGGATGGTCTGTTTCATTTAGGTCCAGCTGCGTCATATCCATGTATGAGCATATGCTATCATAAGTAAGAAGACTGCTTTAGAATGGCCTAATTTAGTGCTTTTGCTGTTTTAAAAGATGTCATAGTAGTTAATGTAGTCATTAAAAATAGTGATTCAGAAGAACATAGTGCATGGAAAATGTTCATCCTGTAGTAGACGAAAAAGTAGTCCTGTGACTTCATATACAATATCTTAGCTTTGTACAGAAGCCCAGATGTAAAGAATATAAACTGAAACCTGAAGAGAGGGTATCCTGGATGAGATTATAGACGTTTTTGGTTATCTATGGTGCTTTTCTGTATTTTCCAGATTTTCTAAGATGAACTTGTTTTGTGGAAATACTTAGAAAATGGTCACAACTTCCCCCCATCCCCAATGTGTATATATATATATATGTGTGTGTGTTACCCCATTTTGTGTCTGGCATGTAGTATACATAGAAAATAGTTTGGAAGGGCATGTCCAAAATGTTAACAGAGATTATCCCAGAGGGTAGAATAATGGATGATTTTTTTTTAAAACTTCCCTCTTTTATATTGCCAATATATATGTTCTGATTATACTTTTTCTTACACTGCATAGATGGTTCTTTCATAATGAAACAAAAATACTGAAAGGAAAGTAATTGGTCAATTGAAAAAAGCAGAATACAAGATATAAAGTTATATACAAAATGATCACACCTAGGGTTTGGGGGAGGATGGATACATGCATGAGTATGGCTGAGTCCCTTCTCTGTTCACTGGAAACTATCACAATATTGTTAATTGGCTGTATTCCCAATACAGAATAAAAAGTTTAAAGAAAAAAGCAATTAGTTAGATTTTTGTGGGATGCTTTAATGAAAAATTATCAGACTTTGCTACCCAACTAGAGATTATAGAGATTATAGACCCAACTAGACCCAACTGCAGCCCGCCAGGCTCCTCTGTCCATGGAATTCTCCAGGCAAGAGTACTGGAGTGGGTTACCATTTCCTTCTTCAGGGGATCTTCCCGACCCAGGGATCGAACCTGGGTCTCCTGCACTGCAGGCAGATTCTTTACCTTCTGAGCCACTAAGGAGTTCTCTGAAAACAGAAGAGATGGTAGCTCAGTAAATTCAGTCTCTTGAAGTGGAGTGGAAGACTGAAAGAGTTTCTGCCTGGGTGGAGGAGATTACTATCATCATAACCGTGGTAGTGGTGGTGTTAGCTAGTGTTTATGGACTGCTTCCTCTGTGCCAGGCTTTATTTTAAGCACCACCTTTATTAACTGATTTAATTCAGCACGATCTGGGCCATGCTCTTGCTACTGGTGTTTTCTAATGAGGAGACTGACCATACAGAGAGGTCAGGTTTTCCTCAGATCCAGTGGCTAGTGGCTGGTAAGCTGGCATTCAGATCCAGTCATTAGCCTTAACAGAACCAGCCCTCAGCCAAGCTGGACCATCACACTGCCTTGCCTGACTGTGGATGAAACCGTCTGTTGGAGAGAGAAGCAGGTGTGGGTAATGGAGGGAGCTATTATATCTCACTTGGAGCTGAAGGAGCAGGTCGGCATCCCAGAGCTCACCTGTCTCTAGACGTGGGCCTGTGCCCATGACTTTGCTTGGCTCACAGTCTGTGAGCAACTGTCTCCATTGCTCTTCATCCCCTCATTCCCAGCAGTAGACTTGTTTTCACAGCCCCCTTTCCTTCTTCCTCCTTTCTCTTTCCTACTTCCCCCAGCCTCTCACGTGCTCTTTTCCCCAGACTCACACGAGCCTGAGCTTAAGGATTAGCTGGACTCACCTGTAGTGTGTTGTGTGAAGTGCCTTGGCCTCGTTTGGATATTTAGAACTTGAAGTTATTAATGTGATATTCCAGTGTTGAGGAAAGGCCTGCAAGGCTGCCTTAGTCCCCTCCCTGGCCACGGACTTCGGTATCAGTGGTCCTCTCACGGTCTCTTTGTTCGTGGAGTCTCTTCTTTACTCTCAGCTGGAAAGCCTCTAGTGCAGAGCTGTTGTGTGTGTCCCCCAGTGCTCGTGTTGATTTCTGCTGGCCTGCTAGAGGATGGGGTGTTGGAGAGGTTGCCCTCCTCGGCTATTGGAGTGGGTATTTCGTGAGCCAGAGAGGCTCCTGTTGGGCTTTGAAGCCTGGCTGAGCAGCTTGGAGCCGCAGGCTGCTGCTTGTGGGGCAGGTGGAGCCTCCTGGTGCCCACCCCGCAGACCCTGGTGAGGGTTCATTGCGTTGTGGATTCATGCTCATTACCCAGGAGGCATTTCAAAAACAGTGACTTTACTCTTCATTATTATAATTCCCTCCTCCTTCAAATGGGATAATCCTTTTACTCTGCCTACCTGGACCAATCTCCATGTATCTGTTCACTGTGAAATCAGTCAGTTCAGTTCAGTCGCTGAGTTGTGTCTGATTCTGTGTGATCCCATGGACTGTAGCTCGCCAGGCCTCCCTGCCCATCGCCAACTGTCAGAGTACTCAAACTCATGTCCATTGAGTCAGTGATGCCATCCAACCACCTCATCCTCTGTCGGCCCCTCTCTTCCCGCCTTCAGTCTTTCCCAGCATCAGTGTCTTTTCACTGTGAAATACCTGTTGCCTAAAGATTCCTTGAACGGCCTGTAATTGACAAACGGGAGAAAAATAATGGAAGACTGGGTCACTGAAAACAAATTCGCCATTTTTATTTGTCTGGGTCCACTCTGAGGGTTTATATTTTAACTTTCAGCAAAAGTTAAATAGAACTAAACTAATATCTTTGTATTTTCTTTTAGGAAAAAGAAGCAACTAACAAAACACAGTATTAACAAGGATTACTCCACGTGCAGTTTGCAGGGTATGTCTTGGAGCTGGCACAGTCGCCTTTACTTTACATAAGCCACACCTTAACATTCTCCATTGGTGTTCAGAATGATTTTTAGGCATTGCAAGATCCTCAGATATCAAAAAATGATTTAATTATTCCCTATGTTAAGTTGCTCAGTTGTGTCTGACTCTTTGGGACCACATGGACTGTAGCCCGCCAGGCTCCACTGTCCATGGGGATTCTCCAGGCAGGAATATTGGAGTGGGTTGCCGTTTGCTCCTCCAAGGATCTTCCCTACCCAGGGAGTGAACCTGGGTTTCCTGTGTTGCAGGTAGTTTCTTTACCGTCTGAGCCACCAGGGAAGCCTAATTATTTCCTGTAGTAACTCAAAATACACTTGATAGTATGATTAAACAGTATTTTTAAAGGTGTTCAATAACAAGGATATTTTTCCTCTGAACTTTCACTGATTTGTAACTTCCTGTTTTTTAGGTTTATAATTGTAGTTTGAAAGACACTGAAATTCACTCAGTCGTGTCCGACTCTTTGCAACCCCGTGGATCATCCATGGAATTTTCCAGGCCAGAATACTAGAGTGGGTAGCCTTTCCCTTCTCCAGGGGATCTTCCTAACCCTGCAGGAGACCTGGGTTCCATCCCTGGGTTGGGAAGATCCCCTGGAGAAGAGATAGGCTACCCACTCCAGTGTTCTGAACTAGAGAATTCCATGGACTGTATAGTCCCTGGGGTCGCAAAGAGTCAGACATGACTGAGCGACTTTCATTTCACTTCACTTTTAGGCAATGAAAAAGGGATATGTGTATCCAGAGAAGTACCCAAAAAGTGAATTCTTTGATAGTGAAAGCAATTAATCATTTACTACAGGATTGCTTGTCATTAAGAAGATACCCTATGAGATTTTTCCCCATGAACTTGCTAGTAGATTAAAAATTATTTCATTGTGCCCTTTTGCTAACCCAGTTTTGGAAAGATAAATGACAATGTGAATAGTGATTATCTGTGGGTGTCTGAGACCCTAAAAAAAGACCCCCCATATCTGTATATTCCTTTGTAATACATAACTCTTTAAAAAGTAATTAAAATGTAAACCAACTGAAATTTGTTTATAAAGCCTTGATTTCTGTGCCGCTTTCCAGGAATACATCTAAAGTGATAGATGAAAAAGTAAATGTTACATAACTTGGGGGCAGCCTGAAGAAGCTTTTTTTTGAAAGCTAAAGTTGCATTTGTAAGCTTGTGCAATAGAAGCATAAACTCAGGTAGAATTTTAAGAGTTACTACTGCCCTTATAATTAATCAAAGTTAAAGATTTAAAGGTAGTTTTCTGCCCCATGGAGTTAGCTTAGAGTTTTTGTTTTTGGAAATTAAATATACTTAAATAAATTTTTTGGGGGGGAACTACTGTTCAAATAAAGCAAGATCTTTCCTCTTGGATTTTCCTGTTATCAATAAAATGAGCAGCTCAGATGACAAGGATAATACACGAAACAGAAGAAATTTGCTTTTTCTCCAAAGAGAAAGCCACATAAGCCGTATCTTAACAGTGCAGATTTCTCATTTTTAAAAGTCTCAATAGAAATAGGATTTTGTTTCTGAAATTAATTTGCAGAAAAAGTGTAGAACAGTGGTTAAAAGAACAGGCTTTGGTGAATCTCAGCTCTTTAACATATTGGCCTTATAGCCTAGGCCAAGTTACTCACTGTTTTTGTGCCTCAAAATGAGACTAGTAATCCTATCTCTGAGGGCAATTTTCAATTAAATGAAGCACTCAGAATTACTTTGAGGGTAATTTACAATTACAGAGAAGTTTGAGGTGGCCCCAGATATGTGATTCAGATCATTTTATTTATTTATTTCTTGATTCAGATCATTTTAGCCTGCATGGGAGAATGACTGTGAGAATTTTTTTTTAACTTCCCGATATTATTATCGTAAAAATAATATTGTTTAGAATGGTCATATGTTTATAAGAGGTCTTCGCTTTGAAATAAGAATTTGGTTTGAATCTTAGCTTCAGCACTTATCTGAAACACAGTGCTTTCTTGGCTATAAAATGGGAATAATAGTGACCTCTTAGGATTGTTAAGATCCAATGACACAATCTAATTTGATTCATTTTTTGCAAATATATATAGTGGGTTTTCAGTAAATGTTAACTGTTAGTTTTTCTTCTGTTCTTTTAAGCAAAAATGAGATTTAAAGGTATTTAATGCTAGTGCTTAAAAAAAAACTTTTATGTACATACAGTTTAGGTTGTTGGGATATTTTCATATAAGTAGAGTAACTGCTCTAAGTACTGTTAATAAAAAGTTACTGAAAATGTGAAGTTGCATATGGAAGCATTAGAAAAGGCTTCACTGCACGGATTAATGTGCACTGATAGGAAAGATCTAGTCTTAGGAGATGGCTGTATTTTTCATGGGATTTTGTTATTCTATTTAATTTTGGTAAAAAAAAATAATAGTGGGAGTTTGTGAGATTTAAAATGTCTTAATTTGTATAATTATATACATTTAAAAATTTTTCTGAGTCAGGATCATTTATAAGAACCTATTTCTGTATTTTAAGGTTTATACTATGTAGGTTAAGAATTTTAAACTCCATATAAAATGAGGTTTTTAAAGCCAAATAATCTTTAACATGTAAATAGTTTAAATGCATGCTTGTGTGTTCTTGAAATGTACGCACATCGTGGTAGGTTTTGTTTGAGAGTTGGAAAGCCATAATAGAGACAAACACAAAGAATAAGTACCTGTCAGTCAGCAAATATTAAAACATCTAATGTGTACCAGATACTGGTCTAGGTACTAGTGATGCAAGAGCAAAAAATTTACTTGTAAATATTTTGAAAAAAGTTGCATTTCAAAATGTGAAAAAATTTTGATTACTTGTTCTATATAAAACACTGTTCTTGGCATTAGCAGAGGGTGGAAATAAAACATGGAACCATAGAGTCCTCAAGAACCTTGAGGTCTCAGGATAGAGATGGTGTGTACTGAAACCTATAAGATTAAGGCCACCTGGGATGGAGGTGTCCTCATGGTGCTTTGGAGATACAGGGGAGGGAAGGTAGATGAAAATACCCCAGAAAACTAAACTGTACTCTTCTGGGAAAGTCACAAGTCTACTGAAGGGATTTTATATTAAATAGTGCTAATTTTGGAATAGCAGGAAGAAGTTGTTGGTTTCTGTCCAAGTGTATATTTATTGTGTTTTCCTTTTCTAGTCAGTCCCAGGCTTCTTTTTTAAGACGCTAATTGAAATTACTTTTGGAAAATATTCTTTAAATGCTTTTTAAAAGCGTATCAAACTTGCCAGTTTTCTTGTGACATCACCCAAAAATTGTTTCAACAGATTAACTTTGTATCAGTTTGCAAAATAAAATGGCACTTAAGTGATCAAGCTTTATAATGTAAACCCTAAATCTGTAAATAGGTAATTATAAATGCCCCTGACTGATTTACTGATTTTATGTTTCAATATATTTATTTCAAGCTTCTTATAAAACAAAATTTTCAAAAAAATGAAGCTATAAAAGGATAAGTCACAGAAAACTTAATTTTATTTCTCTTATTTTGTAGATGTCCATGACGATATTGAAAATGAATTCCTTATTTTCACCAGATATATGAGAAGATCCATTTTAAACAGTCTAAATATTTTTTCTACGTTGGGCCAGCATGGCAGGATTCAAGCGAGGGTATGATGGGAAGATTGCTGGATTATATGATCTGGATAAAACCTTGGGTCGAGGTCATTTTGCAGTGGTTAAACTTGCCAGGCATGTCTTTACAGGTGAAAAAGTGGCAGTAAAAGTTATTGACAAGACAAAATTGGACACACTAGCCACTGGTCATCTTTTCCAAGAAGTGAGATGCATGAAACTAGTGCAACATCCCAACATCGTACGCCTTTATGAAGTGATTGACACCCAGACCAAACTTTATCTTATCCTAGAACTTGGGGATGGAGGAGACATGTTCGATTACATAATGAAGCATGAGGAGGGACTTAATGAAGACTTGGCCAAGAAGTACTTTGCTCAGATAGTTCACGCCATATCTTATTGCCATAAACTCCATGTGGTTCACAGAGACTTAAAACCTGAGAATGTGGTCTTCTTTGAAAAACAAGGTCTTGTAAAGTTGACAGACTTTGGTTTCAGCAACAAATTTCAACCAGGGAAGAAGCTCACTACAAGCTGTGGATCTCTTGCATATTCGGCCCCAGAAATTCTGCTTGGTGATGAGTATGATGCACCCGCAGTAGGTAGGTACCTTTCAGTATTTGCTGTCTTGAATTCTACTGGCTGAAGTGTAGTTGGTCAAATCAGTTGTTGTTTATGGGAAAATAATTTCTAAGAGAATTTCTTTTAAATGGATCTTAGTAAACAATTGGGTTTCATGACTGCCATGTTTCCCTAAAGCTGAGTTTATTTTACCTTATAGATAGCTAATGTCTAAAGTATATTTGTTAGCACAAAAGAAAACGAGTAAGTTACCTTTTAAGATAACCTCTCATCGGCCTGTTTTTTTTTTTTAGGGTCTGAGTGCTTTTCCTATCTTTTTAGATACTTCTAGTTATTTCCTTCCTGTGAATACAGTCATGAGACCCATGTTAGAAAGGTACTGTGAATATTACAGTGTGTAGCGTGAAGAATTCTGGCATTGGGATCATTTATTGTGACCTTGAACAGTGTACTTGACCTCTGCTTCATTCCTCATCCATAGAATGGAATTAGATACAGGTATTGAATGTTACCTTGTTTACTTTTCACAGTGACTCCTGTGGTGGTTACTGTCTGTTTTCCTATATAAGATAGAAAGTTGATGACAGAGTGCCTACTGTGTGGTGAATTCCGAAATAGTTGTAGTTCTTGTCATTCCACCAGCCTGCTCCCTTCACTCCAGCACTTTTCACGCTCTCACTGGTCATGAGTTACTTAGTTGTGACAGAAGTGTTTATTGCTTTTCAGCTTGTGTCAGTTTTGTCCCCTTGGAATTATATTTGTTGTGAAGGTCATTTAGGAATTTATTTTCAGTTTTTAAGGATTTGTTAACCTGAGGGTGTGGTCAGCTTTTAAAATTTTGGGTTTAATCTTAGAAAAATAATATTACATGCATATGATATCAAACTTCATAGATAATGAGGCTTTCATTTGCATTCTGATCATTTAAAATGCAGGTTATAGAAGATTAAAGATACACATTGAAGAGTGCTGATCTTATGCTGAATACTCTGTACACCAAGGCACTGTTTTTCATGGTAAACTATGTGTTCTGGAAAAGAAAGGGTTAATAAATGGTTTCTACCCACTACGGATGACCAGGCTTCACTGAAGTCTTTCATTAGAATACTTGAGGCAGACAGTTTTTGATCAGTGGAGACTCTAATCTGAAAATGGAGGCAAGAATATGCAGATGAAGAAACATCACTGTGTCAGTGTGAAAGGATATTCAGCCTCACTAATAATCAGGGAAAGGCAAATTAAAACTTTTCATATTGAGCAAAGCTAAAGGCAGACAAAACCAAGTGTGGAGAAGGCTATAGAACATGAAGAACTCTTGTACTTTGTAGATGACAGTTTGTCAATATCTAGTAAAGCTAAGTAGACATCCTGAGACCCAGTGGTTCTGCTTCCTGTGTGTGCCCCATAGAGAAGCTCTCATATGTGCTGGAGATTTTCAGAGAATGTTTTTAGCAGTATTGACTGTTCATCAACAGGAGAATAAATTGTTCATTATTCATATGGTGAAACTATAGCTTAGTGAAAATTAATTATGTCAGCATGGCTGGAGTTTCACAAACTTGTTTAAGTGAGAAAATGAATAAAGAGTACATATAGTATTAGAACATTTATAGGAAAGTTTAAAATATACAAAGCAGTATGATACATTGTTTAGGGCTGCAGTACATGCTGAGAAGTATGAAGAACTGTGAGATCAAGGTCGTTAACTTCTGAGGTGCAGGCCTGTCTACAGGGTTTCAACTGTATTGGTGATGCTTATTTCCAAAGTTGGGCAGTGAATGCACAGGTGTTCATTGTAATGTTCATTTTTCCCTCCTCTTAAATATTGCATCATACAACTTTAAATACGTTTTTAAAAACAAGAAGAAAATTGTCTGAAAGGATAATCACCAGTCTGATAAATGGTTAACTTAGGTTGGTAAAGTGGAATTGGGTAGAGTTCATTTTCATTATTTGTATTTATTTCCATACATTTTGGGTAATTGTGTGATTGAAATTACTGTAGAATTGCTTTAAAAAGCAAATGGAAAGTTACATTTCTGTTAATGTAGTATTAGTTTATTATGCCAAAATCAGTCACTGATTTTTCACAGATATTTTAGCAAAATTAGTTGGGGATAAAGATTAGAATCTGTCACTTAATTATCAGATATTGTTAAGTAAAACAACTTTGGTTCAATTTTATAATTAAGTTTTTTAGGAGTGCACTGGTCCTCAACATTGAAAATTAGTTCAGAAATTGCATTTTATTATATTCAAAGATTCAAATTTGATTTTATTCAGCTGTACTTTTTTCTGTATCATTACTTTTTCTTTCACTTTTTATTAATTCTTTCTAGGACCTTCGAGTTTCCCTTCTGACTTCTTTTTTAGTGTCTTGAATTGAAAGCTTTTTTCCTTTATTGTCCTCATTTCTAATGAATACATCTGAGGCTGCGCTGTCTTCTCCCACAGTCTCTGGTAACACCCCAGGAATTTCACTCTGCAGTCGTTGTTGTTCATCGCTCAACTGGACTGCTTTGTTTATTGTTGAGATTTTTTGTTTTTTAAAAATTCAGAATGGATACGTTTATTTTTCCTTTTAGCTATTTGGTTTTAACTTCTAATTTTAGTACATTACAGTCAAATATGCCTGATTGGTTTCTGCTTTGGGGAGTATTTTTAGATTTTCCGTGTGGTTTAGTACATAGTAATTTTTGGTTATGCTTCCCTGTGTGAAAAAAATATTTATATTTTTGGTACATAGAGTTTTTATACATAATTAAGATTGTTAATTATGTATTTTGTTCCTTTGTGTCATGTTTTTATTCTTATCTGTTATTTTTGAGAGAATTATGCTAGTCCCCTACTCAAATCTGTCAATTTTGTATTTTAATCAGTTTCTGCTTGTACATGTTATTTTCATGCTGTTAGGTATATAAAAGTCTATATAATTTATTTTACATGATGGGCTATCACTTTTAGCAGTATGAAACTATACTTATTTGCTTATTGCTTTAAATCCCATTTGTCATTTTGTTTCAGGTTTTTCTTAAACAATATATAATTTAAGGTATCCATAATCCATAAGACTTTTTATAGGTGAATTTGGTTCATTCATATTTGTTTTTTACTGGAATATTTCAACTTATTTGTGCTATTTTGTATTTTTCATTTGCCTTATTATTTTGTCATTACCTTTTGCCATATTTTGTTGGAGTATTCAAGTTTTCTTTGCTCCTCCTCTAGTGGTTTGCAAGACATGCAATCTGTTTCTCTGTATTAGTGTCTACTCTTAATGTCTAGAGTTAATATTTGTATCAGTCCTTCTACCATACAAAAGACTATAGTTTGCTTTCACTTTCCTTTATTTGCTTTTATTTATTTTATTAAAAATTTTTAATTTTGAACTTAATTTTACTAATTTTTTGGTTTACCACTGATTTGTCACCTTTCTATCTTAGATTACTTTTGTTTTGTTTTTAATTCTTTAGAGAAGATTTGTGAAAAGTTTCCCCAGTCTTTGTCTGAAAGTATCATCACATTTGAATGGTACTTCTGCTGGGTATGGAAGTACATATTGAGAATTGTTTTCTTTCCAACTTTAAAGATACTTTCCAGTCATCTTTTGCTTCAGATGCTGCGGGGGCAAAGGCTCGTGTGAGATTAATTTTATTTTCATTGTTGGGCTATACTTTTCATTTACTCTTTGGTGCATAGTTTCACTTCTAGAAATGCTGTATTAAGTGGTTTTTCTTGGGTGTTAGTTCTGTTAGATGCACTTGGTTCATGTCCCATGCTGCTCATGTTCGCTTGGTGCTTGGAGATTGTTGGTTCTGTGCTTAACTTTTTATTTTTTTTGGAGATTCTCTAGTAGTCTGCAAATACAATGTCTGAGTAACCTCCGGTTGATGCGGGGGAGGAGCAGAGGGTGGCCTGGTATCCAGTCTTAGTATTTGACAGACTGTCAGTACACCTCTGCCCCTGTGCCCACGGTCATTACCCCCACCTGGAACAAATACCTGCTTGTTCATGCTCAGTGAGTTACAGAGTGAGAGAACTGGATTCATTCTTTTTAAAATTTTTTTTGTGGATTCGTTCTTGTAGTGATTGTCTTAAGTGCAAGTCTTTCCTGTTTCCAGACTGTCTCCTGGAAAGGACCAACACAGATGCTTCTATCAGCTGGTTCTTTTAGTCTGATCCTGTGTGCCATCTACCTTTGCTGTCATATCTAGAGGTTTGTGGGGAGAAAGAGAGTTGGATCATAATCAGCGAGCTGTTGATTCCAGTTGCCTCTGTTGGCTTTCAAGAATGTGTACTAAGTTGACTTCAGCGAGGTAGAAGGGGAAAGGGAAAAAATGGGATTATTCAGGCAAGAATACTGGAGTGGGTGGACATTTCCTCCTCCAGGGGATCTTCCCGACCCAGAGATCGAATCTGCTTCTCCTGCATTGGCAGGGGGGTTCTTTACCACTGAGCCACCAGGAGAAGACTTTACTCTGCTTTAAAAAGCAAAACTATACTTTATGGGTTTCTTCAAATACAGAAACTCTAAAATGAAAAAATACTGTTTCTCAGATCATGCAAGGAACTTTTCAGTTGTTATAAAACCCTGACATTGTTTATATCTTTTTACTTCACTGAATTTTTTAAGTTTAGCTTTCAAGTTAACATGAACTAGATTTGGTATCGAAAACTTTATCATCTCACTTGAGATTCAGAGGCTTCCAGGGAGGTTACAGTTTTGGAACTGAAACCCCCTATATTAGATGCTTCCTAGTTTATAGACAGTTTCAAGGATGAAATATTAGGTCTCTTCATTAGTTTATTATTTGCTAAATTAATACGCAGGAGAAATCATTGAAAGCTAAATTATGTAAAATGTGGCACCGTGTTAATACAGTGCAAAGGGTTGGACTTAGAAGTCCGTGTGTATGAACTTTTGGGGATGTAAACAGAAAATCTATACACTGTCCACAATTTGCAGTTCAGTATTTAATAGAGATTATTCATTTCTGGAGTTATAAGAAGTGTCCTCATGCATATGAGTATGCAGAAAACTAGAGTTCTTTTTATAAATCTGTGTTTTGTCCCACATTAAAATATTACTCTCAGTAAACTAAGAATAGAGGGGAACTTTCTCAACTTCATAAAGAACATCTTCAAAAAATCTACAGCTAACATACTTAATGATGAATGACTGAATGCTTTCATCTGTAGCTTTCCAAGTTTGGAAACAAGACAAAGATTTTCACTTACCACACTTATTGGGTGTAGTACTAAAAGGCGTACAGAGTGGAAAGGAAGAAGTAAAACCACCTCAATCTGCAGATGACATGATTTTCTGCATTGAAAATCCCGAGATGTGTATTTACAGAAAAATTCCTAGGAACGAAAAGTGAATTCAGCAGGATCACAGGATACAAGATCAACACACAAAAACCAATTGCATTTCTCTCTATATTAACAAACATCTGGAGCCTGAAATTAAAAACAATAATATTTACAATCCTGTGAAAGAAAATGTATCTAAGAAAACACATATAACATAGTAATTTATGCTGAAAACTGCTAATGAAGGAAATTTTAAAAGACTTAAATGAATGGAGAGATGGATCATTTTCATGAATTGGAAAACCAGGTAGTACAGATGGCACTTCTTACCAATTGATCCATGGGTTTAATCCAGTTCTGCCACAAGTCCTGCAGAGTTTTTGAGGACGTAGACCTCATTATTCTAAAGCTTGTGTGGAAAGGCCACGGACCTAAAATAACTAAAACAGTTATGAGAAAGAAGAGCTGGAGAGGAATCGCTATTACACCACTCTGGAAAATAGTTCGACAGTTTCTTATAAAACTAAATATATACTTCCCATACAACTCTGCAGTTGCACTCCTGGGAGTTATTTTCACATGAAAATCTGTATGTGGTTGTTCATAGGAACTTTATTTGTAATAGCCCCAAACTGGAAAGAGGCCACATGTCTTTCAGTGGGTGAAAGTGTGGTGCATACTTGCCCTGAAATGCTATGCAACAATAAAAAGGAACAAACAATTCATATAACAGCCTGAATGGATCTTAAGAAAATTACACTGAGTGAAAAAAATGCCAATCTCAAAAATTTACATACCGCATAATTCCCATTTATATAACTCTTGAACTAAAATTATAGAGGTGGAGAACAGACTGGCAGTTGGCAGGCTGGAGATGACAGTGAGTGATGTGGTTATACAGGGATAGCATGAAGGAGCCTTGTGATGGAGCACTTCTGTATCTGGGGTCACTAAATGGATCTGTACTTGGGATGAAATTGCACGGACGCCGCACACACAAGTGCATGTAAAACGGGGCGATCCGAGTAAGCTCTGTGGAGTACGTCAGTCAGTCTCCTAGTCGTGGTGCCGTGCTGCAGTTCAGTAAGCTGTTGCCGCGGGGAAGGTTGGGTGAAGGGTACATGGGACCTCTCTCTGCTTTTTTTTGTGGGGGGAAGCAACTCTTGTGATTTCAAAATAAAAAGTTAAAAAATACTTAACTATTCTTTGCCTAAAATGAAAGTGAAGTCGCTTAGTTGTGTCCAGCTCTTTGCAGCGCTGTGGACTGTAGCCCACCAGGCTCCTCCGTCCATGGGATTTTCCAGGCAAGAGTACTGGAGTGGGTTGCCATTTCCTTTTCCAGGGGATCTTCCCCACCCAGGGATCGAACCCAGGTCTCCTGCATTGCAGGCAGACACTTTACCACCTGAGCCATCAGGGAAGGCAAGCATTTCAGTGTCGATGTTCCTGAGCTGTTGTGTAGGGGTTGTTTTTACTTTATTTTTAACAATAATGCCTGATTATGGTCTGAGAGTGAAGGTCACCATGGAAGAAGCACACTGCATTTTTTCATTGCTAACAAATTATTTTTATATTGTATTTTTAAAAATAAAACCAATTGTAAAACCAGATAATCAGCCAAAAATTATCCTGTATCCATTGAGGTCAGAGCATTTAAGCTTCACCATGTTGAAAATATGTATTTGCAATTATCTTGGAGAAGTGGTTCTTAGGTTTTTCTGACTCAGTGATGCCTTACCATCCGATGAAGTCTATGGACACATCTTAGAATTGTGTCCTTTTTAATTATTATTTTGTTTGTCCTGACATACTGCATGTGAAGAACATCTCGAAATCCAGTGTGAATTTAAAAATGACTGTCTGGTCTCCCTGAAAAGGATTACCTTGTTTTGTCAAAAAGTAGATCAGTAAAACATAAATTCAGACATTCTTGACTGTTAATTTATATGCTAATTGTATCTTTATAATATTTGGGAAATCTTGGTGTATTCAAGCCCAGAGCTATAGTTAAGCTGGTGGCCACATATCATGTGCTTGCAGCAGTCATTCCTCAGTCTGTTCTAGTCCTGTGATAAAATATCTCTACATGCTCTTAACCATGAAAGAGTCAGAGGGCTTAGGAAACGGGAGCCACCAAAAGACCTGTGCTTCTAGCATTATATGTATAAAAACATTTAAATATTCTCTCTGACATTTTTTAAAGGATTCCTCCTTCCCATACAGATAGTGCAACCTAACCTAAACTTTGTGACAGAACTTTGAAATAATCCAAAAAGATGTAAACAGATGAGAAATTTTTTCATAGGTTTACATCGGCCTGCCATTATAGCTTATACCGTGAACTGATGGTGCCTTGCTTTTATTTCAGACTTGTTACAGAAAAGCTGTTTATGTACTTGCTAAAAGTCCCTGCCAGGCTGCACGAAATTTGGGTACAGTTTCATTTTTCTCAGTTGTCACTTATTAGAGACAGATGTCTTTGTAATGTTTCAGTATTTTCCAACTTGAACCTTTTCTTCCCAGTCAGAATCTGGCTAAATTTTATATTATTTATTCTTATCCTATTTGTCATTTGAACATCAGGTCTCGATGAGTATAGATTGGAAGACCTTAGGTGTGTGTCAGAGTTTTAGGCCCAAAACTCTGGAATTTGGGATTACGTATTTTTAAGGGATGAGTTATGCCTCTTCTTTGTGTAGGTAAGGAAGTTTGGTCCTTTTTAAAGTAGCACCGTGTTTTACTCTAAAAAAGGGACATAGAACCTACTTGTGTAAGTGCGCCCAGCATGAACTGCCCTGGACTCTGGGGCTCAGGCCTAGTCACACGGGTAGCGTTTGTTTGCCGAGAAGTGAAAAACACATCCATAGAAATGTGGCACACGCCTTCCACAGCCCAGCTATGAAACACAGGGTCACATGCTCTGAAAGGTATCTTTTTCAAAGTATAGTGCCATCACTTGTCGTATAAAACCAAAAGAAAAAATGAAAATCCTTCCTTAAACTTTCTGAAATTTCACATGCCTAGGAGAAATGAAAATTATTTCAGAAATCACAATTAAAAATTGATCTGTCACAAACCCTTTGTAAGTAAAAGCACTTGACTTAGTATTAGTTCTGTCTTCACAGTGCGTTGGCTTTAAATGTGAATGTTTAATTTGAGAAGGAGGTAGCAATGCCTTGAGTAATAAAATCTTTTGGGTTTTATAAATAAACCGTTATTGAATTTAATGTCTGTACGGAAGATTCTTGAGCAGGATGTGTCAGGTGTGGTATAGTCTTATAGGTACCCTGTAGATGGGGTTTTTTAGGCTAACTCAACTGTTGATTTCTTAATGAAAGGTTTGAGAAACATGATAGAAATGATTTGCATGTTTTTGTTTTCCCTACTGCCTTTTTAGCCGTGGTATATATTATTCTTACTGTGTAATGAGGTCAGATCAAATGAAAGAGATGACTCTGTTTTGAAAAGTATAACTTAATGTCTGGTGGTATGGTAAGATTTAAACCGATGGTTCTTAACTCATCAGTCACCAGTTTCATGGGGGGGGGGGGGTTTAAAAAAGAAGAAAAAAAAAAAAAAAACCAATACCTGGGCAACCCTGCTAGAGATTCTGATTCTGATGGTAGTTGGGTGAGGCCCCCCACCAGAAGCCTTCATGAGATTCCGGTATGCATCCAGCCTTGCCTACCACTGATTCAAATCCATAGAATCAAATGTTTTCAGCCAGTAGTGAAAAAATAGATTCCCAGTATTCAGATGTTCTTTAGAGAATCAGTAAGGGAAAAAAAAAACTTATTTTAACCTTTAGGTTCAAAAACAGTGAGAATGTGGATTCATTTTGTTGTTAATAATGGAGCTTAATTTCTCCCCTCCACCTCCCACCCCTCATTTTTAGGCACACTGTGCTCATTCAGTGAAAACCAAATTTCAGGTCCCTTTGAAAAGTTTTCTGACGCTTCTCCGCTGCCTGGAGCCTGCAGCTAAACACGCACCAGGGTCCCCTGTCCTGAGGAAACCAGGGACTGTCCTGCTGCTTCCTTTCCACAGTGGTCAGAAGGGGGCTTCACTGCATTGCTCAGAACCAGTTTCTTCATCCAGAAGATGTACAGTACCTTTGCGATTTTCTCAGGGCTCTGAGGACTGTTAACTAGACAGGGCTTTCGTTTTGTTTTAGGTGAATGTTAGCGCACCTCTTACTCCCTGTAAAATCTTGTAGAAAGACAAAGGTGTGCAGAGCTGGTAATTGCAGGTCCTATTCGAATAAAACCAGAAGCTGCTGTTGACCTGCGTGTGTGTGTGTGTGTGTGTGTGTGTGTGTGTGTGTGTGTGTGTGTGTGTGTGTGTGTGTGTGTGTGTGTGTGTGTGTGTGTGTGTGTGTGTGTGTGTGTGTGTGTGTGTGTGTGTGTGTGTGTGTGTGTGTGTGTGTGTGTGTGTGTGTGTGTGTGTGTGTGTCCCCCTCTAAGGAAGCAGGTGAGAGGAGGGATCTCAGCAGCAGGTGTCCTTTCCCCTGCTCTGTGCTGCTGCCCTCCTCAGACGGGGCTTTTCTTGGGCCTGCAGCCTGAGGCCACTGTCTCAGGCACCCAACGCCCAGGAGGAAAACAGTGCTTCTCAGTGCCTTTGAAAACAGGAATCTGTTATGTCACTCCTCTGCCTGGAACGTCTTAAAGACTTGCCATTTCACTCAGTCAAAACTGGCATCCTCACAGTGGCTGCTGGCCTGGCGTTTGAGATTGGTTCCCCCATTTCTTTCCTGACTTTCCCTCTGAGTTTTCCCCGTCATTGCTCAGCCACCAGGCCTGTCAGTCACCTCCTCCTGCTCCAGCCCTGCCCTCAGGCCTGTCTCCCCACCTCGTCCGCTCTCCTTCCCCACGTACCCCGTCCCTCTGTGCTCTGGGGGTCGGGGCAGTTCCTGCCTCGGGTTGTTGTAGGGATTAGGTGAATGGAGACCCCAGGGAGTCCGCCTTCAGCCACCAGCTGTGCGGGTCTGCACAGCCACCCCTGGAAGAGAAACCCGACGCCTTTCACTTCTGGGGCGCTGCGGTGGCCTCCTCCTCCCTGAGGTGCGCTCTCCTCCTCTGGGAACCTGTCCTGGCGGGATTTCTGAAATGTTGGCTGCGTGGGGAAACTGGGAGGAAGGGAAGGCCTCCGTGCCTGTGCTTTCTCGCTCGTGTTTGTAGTTGTGATTAACTTTCAGATTGTTAGGTTTGTGTTGAGGGAGTAGGTTGACTTCCGAAGAAGGGTGGGTATGTGTGTTTTAAGGTTAGGTTTTTTAAAAACACACACAACACGAAGGTCCTGGTATTTACTTAATAACTGCTTAGTTTCTTGCAACTTCAGAAGAGTTGTTCAAAATATCCAAAACAGTAACTATTTTAATACAGAAATACATATGAAAACTGAAGCCACTTGTCTTCACCACTTACCTTCACTTCAGGTGTGACAAAGGAACCTTTGGGGTGTTGGAAATGTCAGACTTGGTTGTTTTAAGCCTTCTGTTTGTGGAGAGAAATATACACCTGTTAAAGACTAGTTTGCCGAACAAAGAATCAGAATAATCTCAGTGACACAGGAAATTCGGACTCCTTTCAGTCAGAATGCACACTGGTTGGACAGACTCAGAGCTCCAAATGCCCCCCGAGTGACAGTCGCGTGTTTAAGAACTGTTGAGGGACCTGCATCTGCTTCATCAGGGCTCTGGGCTTCATCCCTCTCCTGTGTGTCTCCTGAGGCGGGCCTGGCGGGACTCGTCAGCGACAGGCCCCCACTTTCTGGGGTCACCCTGCCCAGCGGATCCTGGGGCTGTCATGACTCCCAGGGTCGCTGTCGGGACGTGCGTTCACAGTCACCTTAGCACACAGCTGATGTACTTCTTTCAAGGGCCGTGACTTCTTTCAGTCAGATCCTCATGGTAGTGTTGACTTTGGTAGAGAAAGGCGGTTCACTCGTGGCCCAGGGCGCCTGGCGCTAGGCCGGGTTCATCAGCAGAGACTCCTGTCGAGCTGGTGCTTGGATACAGCCATGATGCCAATTCGTGTCCTTCACCGGTTTTCATTTCTTAGTCCCATCATTCTGTGTAACCCATTTTCTGATTAATCTGCTCTGTCTCTGGAAGATGTTGGTGTATCTTAAGTATTTTTATTGATTTATTAGCCTGACGGTGATTTAGTTAAAATTATACCCAGTATAAGGCACTGCCTAACTTAATATTTTAGAACTTGTAACTCAGAATTATTAATATTATTTTTTAATATTTATTTATTTGGCTGCATCAGGTCTTAGTTGTGGCATGTGGGATCTTAGTTCCCCAACCAGGGATCAAACCTGCATTTGCTGCATTGGAAAGCAGATTCTCAACCACTGGGCCACCAGGGAAGTCCCCTATTGAGAATTATTTTAAACCCTGACAGCTAAGGAAAAATTGTGGGTCCCCAGCATTTGTGACAACATCTGATGAGTAGGAAAATAAGACTGTGAAGTTAGATCCTCCTCACAAATATACCCTAGTCCCCCCTGGTGCCTGGGGTGCAGCCAGGCACAGAGTAGGTGCTCTGGTTTGTTGGATAAAAACAAAAGCTTGAAAATGGCTTAAAAAAAAAGAGGTGATGAGATGCAGAGGACATACGTCCTGTTGGCCCTTTCCCTTCGGAATTGGGTGGCATGATGCCAGGTGTAATCACTCCAGATGGCGAGCTTGTCCCGCGTGCTCAGCAGTAAGGTCATGGAGAGGGAACTGCGTTTCTTTCCATCTTGTCTATGTTCCATCCTCATCTCCTGGTAAACACAACGAGCTCTTCCTGTTTGTTGAATAAACATTGCAGAGATGAAATGAAAATTTACCGTCTTCTAAACTTCTTTACAAAGTTTAGTTGTGGCTGCCCTCCTTGACACTTCCTGATCTCTTTGGTCACATCACACCTCCTTTTCCTCACCTTCTGTTTGGATATGTAATGAGTCCTAGATTCACACGAGTCTGATGAGAGCTGTGGTGCTTCTTTGGGAGAAATGCAGAGCTGCGGTTTCTGAGGTGTTTTATGAACCATCATGAAGCCCTTTTTTAAAATCTGACCCTGGAGCCGTGTAAAAAGTGGGCCCACAACTTTTTGACAGAAAGAATGAGTGAGCACTATTGCAGCAAACCGTGGGGCATGAGGTACAGGTGCAGAGTCGTGGCCTTGTTGTTTGTGCATAACTCTTCAGAGTTCTCATTTTCCTTGTTGAGTTTTCCGTTTCTTAGCTGCGACTTGGGAAGATGGTAATGGAAAATTGGAGGTAGAGTTTTAGAAAGGGCTACTTCCAAAAGGAACATCATATCATTTGAGGGAGCACTGTTCTATTTTTAAAAGCTAAAATAGATTTAATTGGTTGGTATTGGGTGTGTTTGATATGATTTTTTTTTTTAAGATTTTTTTGATGTGGACCATTTTCAAAGTCTTTACTGAATTTGTTACAATAGTGCTTCTGTTTTACAATTTGGTTTTTTTGGCCCCGAGTCATGTGGGATCTTAGCTCGCTGACAGGGATTAAACCTGTACCCCCTGCATTGGAAGGCGAACTCAACCACTGGACTGCCAGGGAAGTCCCATGATTTAAAAAAAAAAAAAGCAAAACAAAAAACCCACATACTCATTTTTGGGTTGTAACAGAGTTTTTGTGTATTAACTCTTCACCGACATTTGGAGGTTCTTGTTAGAGTGTGAGAGAACATGGATCGGGAGCTCCAGAAGATGCAGGGAAGCCCCTCAGATGGTGTGACCCTGTGTTACAGGGTGTGGAGCCCAGTTTTGTACTTAGTGGTCATTTCTAGAGGGCAGAGACTGATTTAACAAATCCGCAAGAGACTAATGTATACATATACCGGTTGATTGATATATGAGACATAATATCAGTTCACTGTAAGCTTATATTCTTGCATCACAGTAGCTGCATTTTCCCAACCTTACCTGTTTTTCAGAGTTTTAAAAAGGATGTTATACCTAAGGTACTCATATAGTGTATTAAAAGTTGATTGGGCTTAACCTTTTCAGGAACTTTTGTGATCCATTGAAACTCTGGAGGTCACATGATTCTTGTTTGAGTTGCTGCCTCACCTCTAGAAGGGGCTCTTTCCGATCTGGAATTTTAGTTCACCTGTTCCTCTTGTTTCCAAGAGGAAACATGATTTCTGCAAGTTATCATTTTGTTTCTAGTTGTTAGAGCAGGGCCCTGGGTCTGCTGTAGCCCATTCTGCTCTGCCTGGAAGCAGAAGATTCCCAGAGGTTTTAGACTAGTCTGAATTTTTCCCTCAGTCATGAGTTTGTGGGTGGGACACTGTGCCATCTGTCCCGCGGGCCGTTGTATTATCAAGTTGTCAGTAAACAGCTTGATAAAAATTTCTTGGATTTACAATCTAGCTTCAGTAGTGAAATCATCAGTCAGCAGAGGCAAGAACAGAAAAGAGCTTGTGTTCCGTGACTTCCTGACCTCTGACTCTGAGCTGCTATCTGGAGCAAAGGGAGCAGCGTTTCACATGGTGAGGAGGCTTTCTCACGTTGTTCTCGTGTTGTTTAGGTAGGGTAGGTGGACTCAGAGTCCTTGGCCATCAGTGTCTCATACCAGTTAGGGAGCTACTTACTGATTGCTTCCATTAGATGAACTCTTGAGTTGTCCCAAGCACAGGAGAGCGCTGGAAAGCAAGCGGATAAAGGCGGTCGGGATGTTGGAACGGGCTGTCCTTGGCCATGCGTAAAGCTCATGCATTGTGTTTACAGCTGTCGTTTTCAGCGTCTCATGTCCTTGTTTATTAGCTAATTTTACATAAAATTCTGGCAAGATCAGTATATTTGTTTTTCTAACCTTCAGCTCACAGGTAACACAGCGACTTCCTAGAGGCCAGCACACTGATAGCAACAAGAGTTGAGGGAAGAATCATGAAACTGTAATCAACAGCTCTTATTTTTGTCCCTTTGTTTGTTGTCCGGAGTCCAGGCTTTTATCTGGGCTTGTGGGTACTTTGGAGGTAGAGTGAGATACGTGGAAGCCATTCTAGAGTGGGATTCCTAGATGGAGGATAAGATGGAGCCATCTTTTATTATTTTCTCTGTAAATGGATGAACAGAGATGAACTGTGGCAAGACCCAGGACACAAAGGGCAGCAGAGCCTTGTCTCCTGGAAATTCATTACCAATCTATAAGGTCTTATTACATTTCGTCTCCTAACACAGTGCCTGGCAAGCAGTGGTGCCGTATACTTGCTGAACACACGCATCAGTTTCTGCTTGTGGCCTAATCTAAGGACTGATGCTGGTGATTAAGTGATGCAGAAAAAAAGAAGAGTCCCCCCTAATGATTTAAAATTCTTCCATTATCAGAAGGTATCATAGGAAGAATTATTTAGTAAGTTGTACTGGAGTAATTAAATATTTCAAGAAGGGATGATAGATCCCTACCTGTGTCATAAGTCACAGTAAATTCCAGGTGAATTCAGATTTTGTATATGAAGAATTAAGCTCCCCCAGAGTTGAATATTCTTAAGATCTTGGCATTTCTAAACAGGAATCATAAGAAATTGGTGATAGATTTGATTACTTTATGGGTATGGTGCATATATGTTTAAAATAAAGTTATAATGGGAACAAACAGGGGAAATGATTTGTAATATAGGTAACTATTCTTACTATAGAATGAGCTCTTAAGAAGTCATTGAGAAAACTCTCCTAAAGACAGATGCAAAGAGTTGATTTACAGGTCATAAGAATAGCCAATGAAGAAGGAAAAGGTTAACCTTAAAGTAATTAGAATATTTGGTACTTAGTGTAAAGGTACAGTAGACTATGTGGGGGACTCCCCTAGTGGTCCAGTGGTTAAGACTTCACCTTCCAATGAGGGGTGATGCAGGTTCGATCCCTGGTCAAGGAATGAAGAGCCCACATGCCTCATGGCCAAAAACCCAAAATATAAAACAGAAACAGTATTGTAACAGATTCAATAAAGACTTAAAAAAAAAAGACTATATGGTATTTAAAAAAAGGATTGTGTGAGCCAGTGGAATTGAAAAAAGAATCTGTAAATGAACATACACATGTTGTTTGATAGTTTCTGATAAAATGAACATACATCCCAGCAAGCCTACTCCTAGGTGTTTACCCAACGCAAATGAAAATTTAAGTTTGCACAAGTACCTGTACACACATGTTTTTAGTGACTTTATTCATAACTGTCTGAAGCTTAAATAAGCTGTGGAACACCTGTGCAAAGGGATACCACTCAGCAGTAAGAAATGATGGATTATTGGCACGTGCAGCAACATGGGCAGATCTCAGATGCATCCGTGAAGAAAGCCAGACTGCAGACAGTACGCACTGCCTGAGTCCATTTATAGGCAAGACTTTCGGGACATAAAACAGACCCGCTGTTGCCAGGGCCTGGGCTGGGGGAGGAGTTGTCTGCCGGGTGGCACAGGGGACTCTCTAGAGTGATGCTCTGGGTCTCTTGGCTCTGCTGTGATGGTGGCTCCATGACTGCTTGTGTTAGAACTTGCAGAGGTGCACACTAACAGTGGTGAACTCTAGCGTGTGTCAGTTTTACATTGGGGAAAGTGGGGGGAAATAACCAGGACGGTGCAAATTAAAACAAATGTGTTAAATCTTTAGCCTATCTATTAATAATAGGCTAATATGAAAGATCGTGGTATTGGGAAGTGGAGGCTTGCCTTAGGCTGCCAATAAAATCTTACTGTCATTAAACACATATCTCATAATCTGAAGAAAGTAAATGTTAACTTTTAAAAACAGGAAATAATGTGGTTATATTTGGGAGAGCTTCCTAGGTAAAGTTTTAATGTGAAGAAATCTAACAGTTATAATTCTGTGTAGGACCAACCAGATTGTACGTTTATTGTAATCCCTAGAAAAACATATTGATATTTTTTAATGTAGGAAGAGACCCTGTGTACGTTTTTAAACCACACGGCTTGTGGTGGTTTCGTCCCTGAGTCGCATCCAACTCTTTCACGACCTGATGGACTGTAGCCCACCAGGGTCCTCTGTTCATGGGATTTCCCAGGCCAGAATACTGGAGTGGGTTGCCATTTCCTTCTCCAGGGGATTTTCCTGACCCAGGGGTTGAACCCTGGTCTTCTGCACTGTAGGCAGATTCTTTACCAGCCAGGCCACCAGGGAATTCCATGCATTTTAAAACCATATGGCTAGTTTAGGCTTTATGCATAGAGAACTAACCCAAAGGCACATTTCAAGAACTAATATTTTGAATTTTGAACCTTTTTTAAAATATAGCAAATAACTGTTTTAAAGTTTATTTCTCTTTATCCTCAGATGAGAATGTTAAAATTCCTTGACATGTTTCACATCTTAGGGAGTCTAGAGAAATGCTGTGTCCGTTCAAGGATTCACCTCACTTCACTTTGTGCCTCTGCACCCAGAAAGCTGACTTTGCTGCATTTTCAAAGAGAATCGCAAGAGTCAGCATATGCAGGTGATTTTTATTAACTGGTATTTTAATGGCTTATATATTTGTCTCATGTTAGAACACCTCAGTCTTACACAAAAGGCTCAGTGTTTTTAAAATCAGTTTAAGAAAACATCAAAATGCTCCACTAGCTATTAAACTAAAACATCGAGTTAATGGAGACTTCACATTTATTCTTTAGTCTGCATAATTGATATTGTTTGAGATGACATTTTTAGGTTTGGTACTGAACTTGAACATTTTTTACTTTCTAGATCAGAGTCAGATTGTGACATCACTTCGCATTTGTCACAGTCCTGTAAAATCAGTTCTTAAAATGAAATCAAACTCCCCGAAGTGTCCATGATGTGGCAGTGTTCCCATACGCACCCTCTCCTTGAAAAGTATCCACACTGAAATTTGTAGTAGAAGGATGTCCTCTTAGGCATGTTGCCATCCTCTTGACCTTTGTTACTAGAATAAGAAACTATTTCTCATATGAACATTTTAAACTTTGTGGCTAGTATTGAAATTGGACAAAAGTTAGAGATTTTTCTCATAAACTTATAAAAGGAAGTATTTAGGTTTCACAGGTTTTTGTTCTGAGATCTAATTTTGGAAAGATATGAGTTTGTAACTGACTGTTGCTTCACCAGAGTATATAGAAACCAGTGCTTCGAGGGAGGAAATTTCTAGGATGCCGGAATATCCACACTGACTCTGGGAGTGGACCCAAGCTGGATGACTGGTGGATCTGGCTTCAGGGTCACCTTCCCCTTGAGAACCCTTGGGTTTGTCTGAAGCAGGGAAATGGAGCTAGAGGGTGACCCAAAGAGCAGCACTCCTCTGACCCCTTCCCAGGCTTCAGGAGACCCAGACCCTCTTCCTAGACACTGTAGCACCGAGATACCACCAGGAAAACAGGTTACCCAGCGTGTCTCTGGACCACAGCTTTGCCCTTTTTCTCTTAATCACATTCTGTAAGACTCTCAGGGGTGTTTCTGAAACATCAGTATGTTTAATATTTGTTTTCTCTTAATCCTTGAAGGAAATTTTTTGTGCTAAAAATTAGAAGTAATATAATTCCCATTATTGCTATTCATGCAGTGGGGAGGTTGGTCTGTGAAGCCCTTAAGCGAACCCTGCAGAACCTAATGTCCCCACACCACAGGTTCACTGTGAGCCACTGGCTCAGAGAATAGAGAAAGTGTCCTAGACGTTTTTTTAAACTATCTTTTACATTCCTATAAAGAGGTTTCTGCTTGTTCATTTAAAATATGTACACATCAGAATAGTCTGTTAGGCACAGCTAATTTAGATTTACTTTTTAAAACAAGTAATAAATGAATTGTCTTCTAAGGTAATTCAGATAATACAGAAGTATATTTACCCTTTGCTTTCTCCTGCCGGTTCCACTGGGCCCTCCCAGTTTGCTCAGTAGTAAAGAATCCTGCCAATGCAGGAGATGCTGGAGATGGGGGTCTCCTGGATCAGGAAGATCCTTTGGAGGAAGAAATGGCAACCCACTCCAGTCTTCTTGCTGGGAAGTCCCATGGACGGAGGAGCCTGGTGGGCTGCGCAGTGAGCTGGACACGACCGGGAGCCTGAGCATGCACACCTGCTCGTCCCACTGCTGTGTCTAGGGGAGCTCATTCGTGATCCTCGCAGACTCTGCAGGGATACATGTAGCACTGTTTGCCCGGACATCCTCTCAGAAGGTACCAGATAGGTAGTGGTGTCCGCATTTTGAAGAAAAGAAAACTAAGATGTAAAGAAGCTGGGTCACTTGGCCAAGAATACATAGCTAATTCGATGGCCAAGGTAGAATTTGGACCTAGGTCTCTGATGCTGTAGCCCGGGCATGCTCTTTTCCTTAGGCTACCCTGAAAGGAATCACACAACTATTGTGTTGCCTGGCTTATCTTTCCTTCCTCATCTATGAAGTCACTTCCCAACTGGTATCAAAATTAGACTTGTAAGGTGACTTAGGAAAGCACGCTGAGTTGGAAGAGTGTCTGCTACTTGTCTGGTTTGGATCTGGGTGAACGTGTGTAGTCCTACACTGTGTGCTTCAAAACCTTTGGCTTCTTGAACTTTTCCCTATTTTCTCTTGACTTGAAAAAACAAGTTTGCATAAGGCCTTAAGCAGCTGACTCTGCATCTTGTCCTCATTGACACACCTCCCTCCTTGGCCCCACTCACTCAGAGCCTCCCTTAGTCTCCTTGCCCTCTCACTAGCCACTCACTGCCCCTGTACCTCAGACTTCTGCTTCAGCTGCCTTCTGGGGGCCCGTCAAACAGTATTTGTAGAAGTCCTGCTGTGTCTTCAGTTTCTCATTCACTCCATTCAGCAGACTTCCATTGAGCAGACATTGCCTGGGTGCAGGGGACGAACTCAACACTAAGGAGCTCTAAGCAGTGGAAGAAGACAGAGCCTGTGTGGTTACAGCTCACTGTGGTGATGCTGAGATCACCAGTGGCCCATGGCGCCGGCTTGGAGGGCAGTGAGTGTCAGTGGTAGGAGCCTTTGCTTCTAAGTACCTGTTGGAGCTGGACGTATCTGCCTCATGTGGAGGTCTTCCCTGGTGGCTCACTCGGTAAAGAATCCACCTGCAATGCAGGAAACCTGCATTCTGTCCCTGGGTTGGGAAGATCTCCTGGAGAAGGGGATGGCTCCCCACTCGAGTATGCTTGCCTGGAGAATTCCGTGGACAGAGGAGCCTGGCAGGCTACAGTCCATGGGGTCGCAAAGAGTCGGGCACAACTGAGCGACTCACACTGGAAGTCAGAGGACCCACAGAGTGTAGAGTCTGGGATGTCTCCAAAGTTTTGATTGGGTAGGTGGAGGTGCCGTTGTCCAGGTTAGAACACACATGAGTATAGGTAGGTTTGGGTGATAGGTGATAAGCTTGGTTTGGGCAGCATTGCTATTTGAAGTCCCCAGGGAACGTTTAGGTGAATTCAGGTCTGGGAAAGAAATTTTTTCAGGTAGATGAGAGATGATTACATTCATTCTCGCTCTTTCAGGAAAAGAAATGATTCTTTGTTAATCACTCTTTCAAGAAAAGAAATGATTCTTTGTTAAATTATAAAACTTTATGGGACTTCCCTAGTGGTCCAGTGGCTAAAACTCTGCACTCCCAATGCAGGGGGCCTGGGTTCAAATCTTGGCCAGGGAACTAGATCCCACATGTCACAACTGAAGAGTTTTCATGCTTCAATGAAGATCAAGAGGCTGCGGACCACAACTAAGGCCTGCTACAGCCAAATAAATATTTAAAAATAATAATAAAACTTGGCTTCCAACTAGAGTGTTGATAAAATCAGGAGTAACAGAGCTGTCGTAAAGCATAGACTTATCCACGTTCTGCTTTCCTCTTCTGCCTCACTCCTCAAGGTGTTAGTTCAAATTACCTGACAGTTTTGTACTTTTAGAATGGCCTCTAGTTATGTCCCTTAGATCCAGCCACTGATCTTGTTCAGAACAAGAAAAAAATCCTTAAAAAAATAGAGCGCTAGGTGATTTTGAATGCAGATGAGTAGCTCTTACTGTGTAGATAGGAATTCATATCAGTGAACCATAGAGATTAGGCTTCTGAATCTCATACAAGAAACAGAGGCCCTCGGTTTTGTTATAGCACTCCTGAGACCTGCACACTTCTGTAACAGTGCTTGCTATTCTGAGGAAGCATTCCCTTGAACATCAGTATTGGGTCATATGTCAGTGGCTAGTGACCGTAGTTGGAACTGAAAGTGATTGCATAAATCCTGTCAGTTGTCAGTGGTGTTAGGAAAGGTGCAAGTCCCTGCCTCATCTGTAGCAGTTTTAGAACGTTCTATTCTTGTCGCTTGTTTCATGAGTCATGACTCATGGCTACTGATAAAAGAAAGCCAGAGGGAGCAAATAGAGGGTTCTACCTAAAACCTTCCTTCTGGTCATCCCATTTTTATTACTGTCTAATCCCTGTTCATTTTTCTGCTGTCTAGATAATTCACTTCAAAAATGATTTTTCAGAAAACCTTTCGGTAGTTGTGACGTTCTCCCTTCTACACCCTTTGGCAGTTACTTTTTCTCAGTGCAGTCATTCTTTCATTGTTCTGTGTTCATTTTGTTCTTTTGTTAGCCTGCCTGAGTGAACTTTGAAATATAATCTCCACTTCCAGCACTAGAAACAGCGTAATTCAGTTGTAGTATGATGAATTGACCTACTGAGTGTCAGCAGATGAGACCTCAGTGCTCATTTTTGTCATCTTGTTCCCAGCTACCTTGAGAGCCAGTAAGGGAACCAGTAGTTTCCACCCTTTATACTTTCTTTTAAAAATTTTTTTGTTTATTTATGTATTTGTCTGCACTGGGTCTTAGTTGCAACCCACGAGATCTGTGATCTTCATTGTGACATGCGAACTCTCAGTTGGTGGTGTGTGATCTATCCTTGACCTGGGAATCAGACCCAAGCCACTTGTATTGGGAGTGCAGAGTCTTAGCCACTGGAACACCAGGGAAGTCCCTCCCATGCTTTATACTAAAAAGACTTCATTATCTTTCCATCCCTTTCCCTTCCATGAGTTGAAGGTTTGGGTTTTTTTTTGTTTTTTTTTTTTTTAAACCACAGGAACTGTATTTGTGAAGTGATACTTTCTTTTTCTATTATTAACCAAGGGCCTATAGTTGGGCATGAAATAAAAACTTATGTTTCAGATAGTAGTATCAAGATTAAGTTTGATTTTTGAGAGAATTGGTATTTGTTTCCCTGTGGACCTTTAATATGAATAGACAGTTCTGTTAACCTTTTTTCTTTTTTAATGAAAATAAAGTCCGTGTTCTATAATCTCTTTCCCCAGTTCCTCACTCCCTCACCACTCACAGACTTGGTGAATTCCTTTTGGTCCTGGGATCTCAAGCTGCGACTGTGATCTATACCTTGGGAGTTTGTAGTTTTATTAGCAATTTTTTTTTAATGGAAAAGGTAATTTAAAATATCCACTAAAATTATTATTATGCCAAGTAGCATTTCCCTTCTCCATTTTGGGTTTAATAATCATTCTAGATTCCATTTAGAATCCTGTTTCACCAGATGTCTAGTCCTGGGGCCCTAACCCGAGTTAACACCTTTTTTTTTAAACCTGAATTGCTGGAAGACCTTCCCTGTCCTCTGGCCCCTCCCGTCTCTGTTAGCTTCTCTCTCTCGTTGGCCTGGCGCCTTCTTGAACTTCTGTCTACTTTCTTTTTCTGTTACCTGCTGTCTGTTTCTCACAGTGAACTAGGAGCCCTGTAAGGATAAGGGTGTCTCCCATTTATTTCTGTCCTCACTGTGGCCTGGCACAGGTGAACAAGAGTGGGGTGGCAGCAGCCTCCTTGGGAATGCTTTCTGTGTCCTGGGTCTGTCCTCAGTACTTACTGTGGATTCAGTTCTCATCTTTTTAATGCCCACAACAGCTTTAAAGGAAATAACGATTCCCGTTTTAAAGATGGGTGACATATTTTTCAGTAACTTGGTTTAAGTCCTACTTTGTGTTCATTTAGTGACCGTTTTTATCTCTTTCCTTTGGCTGTTAGGATGGAAACGTTAATGATTCAGAGATAATAAGGAGAGGAAGAAGAGAAAGATTCTGAGGGGAAAAAGTAAATGGAGTAAATGGTCCCTTGAATGATGTCTCCATGAGAAAGTCATTTGTCCTTTCCAAAACTTGACCCCCGCAATTACACTGCTGTTCTTCTCCAGCTTCACTGCTTCAGATGTCATGTAGCTTTGTAAACTACTTGCCCTAGAATTGTATTTCTGAGTTTCGCAGTTCAGTTCAGTCGCTCAGTTGTGTCCGACTCTTTGCGACCCCATGAACCGCAGCACCCCAGGCCTCCCTGTCCATCACCAGCTCCTGGAGTCCATCCAAACTCATGTCCATTGAGTCGGTGATGCCATCCAACCATCTCATCCTCTGTCGTCCCCTTCTCCTCCTGCCCTCAATCTTTCCCAGCATCAGGGTCTTTTCAGATGAGTCAACTCTTCACATCAGGTGGCCAAAGTATTGGAGTTTCAGCTTCAACATCAGTCCTTCCAGTGAACACCCAGGACGGATCTCCTTTAGGATGGACTGATTGGATCTCCTTGCTGTCCAAGGGACTCTCAAGAGTCTTCTCCAACACCACAGTTCAAAAGCATCAATTCTTCGGTGCTCAGCTTTCTTTATAGTCCAACTCTCACATCCATACATGTTCAGCAATTATTTGAACCTGAACTGGAAACAGAACAGTGTATACATCTACATTATTTTTCTTCTTTACTCTTCCAGACATGCATCGCTTCATAACAAGCTGAGTATGTTAACTTGCTTGGGCAAATGATCCTGAAGAGAACTTTTCCAAATAGTTATTGCTGTTGAGGTTACTATTTAACAGAAAAATAAGTTTTTTAAACAAATTAAAATTTGGGGGTAATTATTAGTTGATATTTATATTATTTGTTATATTTTTAAATCATTGGTTTTTTATAATTGTACTGTCAGATGTCACCTCCAGTTTAGCATAGAGAAAAAGTAAAAAAGCCAAACTAGTTTATCTAGAGTGTGAGCTGGCCAAAGAAATAATACAACCAAACTTACTTTATAAAAATATTGGTTCGTTTTTTTTTTTTTTTTTTTACAATTTATATGGAGAAATATGAATTTGTTATATCTCATATACATATGTGTTAATGGTTAGGTTTGGTTACAGTAGTAGCATTGTCAGTATTTTTAAAGACAGAAGAAAGTTTTTAACTATCTTGATATTTATGTTTCTGCATTTTATTGGAGTATAAATGCTGAGCAGCGTTGTGTTAATTTCTGCCGCTCAGCAAAGTGAATCATCTTATGTATACACAGGTCCCCTCCCTCCTGTCCCCCCTCCCGCCTGCTCCCACCCCAGCCCTCTGGGTCGTGACAGAGCTGGCTGAGCTCCCCGCGCTTTGCCGCAGGGCCCCCTAGCTGTCTGTCTCACTCGCAGTGGTGGTTTGTGTCCCAGTCTCCCAGTTCATCCCACCCTCCCCTTCCCGCTGTGTGTCCACAGGTCCATTCTCCGTGTCTGTGCTTCTGTTCCTGCCCTGGAACTGGGCTCATCAGCACTGGCTTTCTAGATTACACAAACGTGTTAATGCACAGTGTTTGGTTTTCTCTTTTTAACTTACTTCACTCTGTACTGGAGGCTCTAGGTCCATCCACATCTCTAAAAATGACCCAGTTTTGTTCCTTTTATGGTTGAGTAATATTCCATTGTATATATGTACCACATCTTCTCTATCTATTCATTTGTCAATGGACATCTGGGTCGTTTCCATGTCTTGGCTGTTGTAAATGGTGCTGCAGTTATGGTTTTATGCCCAGGAGTGGGATTGCTTGGTCATATAGGAGTTTTATTTTTAGTTTTTTAAGAAACCTCCATACCGTTCTCCATCGCCCTTGTATCAATTAGTGCAAGACTGTTGCCTTTCCTCCACACCCTCGCCAGTGTGTATTGTTTGTAGATTTAAAAAATTACTTATGTCTTCATTGCTGTGTGAGGGCTTTCTCTCGTTACAGGAAGCGGGAATTGACTCTGTTGCGGTGCCTGGGCTTCTTGTGGCGCCTCCTCTTGTCGCAGGGCACAGGCCCCAGAGCTCGGGCTCGGTAGCTGTGATGCACACGCTCAGCTGCTCCATGGCCTGTGGGATCTTCCCAGACCAGGGATCGAACCTGTGTCCCTCCGTTGGCAGGCGGATGCGTAATACTGGGCCACCAGGGAGGTCCCTGTGTGTAGAGTTTTTGATGGTGGCCATTCTGACTCGTGTGAGGTGATACTTCATTGTAGTTTTTATTGGCATTTCTATAATAATTAGTGATGTTGGGCATTATTTCGTGTGCCTCTTGGCCATCTGTGTGTCTTCTTTGGAGGAATGTTTATCACTTCTGCCCATTTTTCATTGGGTTGTTTATTGTTTTTAAAAAAAATTTTTTTGCTATTGAGCTGCATGAACTGTTTGTGTATTTTGGAGATAAATTGTCTGTTGCTTCATTTGCAAGTATTTTTTCCCATTCTGAGGGTTGTGTTTTCATTTAGTTTTTGGTTTCCTTTGCTGTGCCGAAGAGTTTAAGTTTAATTAGGTCCCATTTGTTAATTTTTGGTTTTATTTTCATTATTCTAGGTGGTGGGTCAAAAAAGATCTTGTTGTGATTTATGTCACCAACTATTCTGCCTGTGTTTTCCTCTTAAGGGCTTTATAGTGTCTGGTTTTACATTTATGTCTTTTACCCATTTTGAATTTATTTTTGTGTCTGGTGTTTGGGAGTGTCCTGGTTTCGTTTTTTTACACGTAGCTGTCCAGTTTTCCCAGCACTGCTTACTGCAGAGACTGTCTTTTCTCCGTTGTATGTGTTTGCCTCCTCTGTCTTAGGTCATTGACCACAGGTTTCTTTCTGGCCTTCCTGTCCTGTGCCATTGATCTGCGTTTCTGTCTTTCTGCCAGTGCCACACTGTCTTGATTACTGTGGCTTTTACAGGACATTCTGAAGTTGAGGAGGCCGATTCCTCCAGCTCTGGTTTTTCTTTCTCAAGCTTCCTTTGGCTGTTTGAGGTCTTTTGTGTTTCCATATAAATTGTAGAATTTTTTCTTCTAATTTTGTGCAAAGGTGCCATTGATAATTTGATAGGGATTGCACTGAATCCGTAAATTATTTTAGGTAGTATAGTCATTTTCACAATATTGATTCTTTGAGTCCAAGAACATGGTATATATCTCCATCTGTTTGTATCATCATTGATTTCTTTCATGAGTGTTTTATAGTTTTCTGAGTATAGGTCTTTTGCCTCCTTAGGTAGGTTTATTCTTAGATTTTATTCTTTTTGTTGTGATGGTAAATGGATTGCCTCCTTAATTTCTCTTTCTGATCTTTCATTGTTAGTGTGTAGGAATGCAAGAGATTTCGGTGCGTTAATTTTGTATCCTACAACTTTACCAGATTCACTGATTAGCTCTAGTAGTTTTCTGCCATTATCTTTAGAATTTTCTATGTGTAGTGTCATTTCATCTGCAGTGACAGTTTTGCCTTTTCTTATTTGGATTCATTTTATTGCTTTTTCTTTTCTGATAGGTGTGGCTAGGACTTCCAAAACTGTGTTGAGTAATAGTGGTGAGAGTGGACATCCTTGTCTTGTTCCTGATTTTAGAGGAAATGCTTTCAGTTTTTCACCACTGAGAGTATTTACTCTGAATTTGTTGTCTATGGCCTTTATTATGTTGAGGTAGATGCCCTCTCTGCCTTTTTTCTGGAGAGTTTTTTTTTTTTTTTTTTAATTATAAATGGGTATTGAATTTTGTCAAAAAAAATTTTCTGCATGAGATCATCTCATTTTTACTGTTTAATTTGTTAATATGGTGTATCACATTGATTGGTTTTGTGTATATTGAAGAATCTTTGCATCCCTGGGATAAATCCCACTTGATTGTGCTGTATGATTCTTTTATTGTACGTTAGATTTTGTTGAGGATTTTTGTGTCCATGTTCATCAAGAATATTGGTTTGTAATTTTCTTTTTTTGTGGTATCTGTGTCTGTTTTGATATTACGGGATGGTGGCTTTGTAGAATGAGTTTTGAAGTGTTCCTCCCTCTGCAGTTTTTGGGAAGAGTTTGAGAAAGATGGGTGTTAGCTCTTCTCCAAATGTTTGATAGAATTCGCCTGTGAAACCATTTGGTCCTGGACTTTTGTATGTTGGAAGACTTTTGATTACAGTTTCAAATTCATTGCTTGTGATTGATGTTTATATTTTCTAGTTCTTCCCAGTTCAGTATTAGAAAGTTATACCTTTCTGAGAATTTCTCCATTTCTTCAAGGTTGTCCATTTTATTGGCATATAGTTGCTTGTAGTAGCCTCATGACTCTGTATTTCTGCCATGTCAGTTCTAATTTCTCCTTTTTCATTTCTCATTTTATTGATGTGAGTCCTCTTCCCTTTTTTCTTGATGATTCTGGCTAAAGATTCATCAGTTTTGTTTATGATCTCAAAGAACCAATTTTTAGTTTTACTGATATTTGTTATTGTATTCTTTATTTCTGTTCATTTTTTCTGCTCTGATGTTTATGATTTTTTTCCTTTACTAACTTTGGGTTTTGTTTTTCTTTCTCTAGTTACTTTAGGTGTAAGATTGTTTATTTGAGGTTTTTCTTGTTTCTTGAATTGCTGTAAACTTCCTCTTAGAGCTGCTTTTGCTGTGTCACATAGGTTTTGGGTCATCATTTGGGTCGTGTTTTCATTGTCATTTGCTTGTATTTTTAAATTTTTTTTTTTTTTTTTTGGATTCCTTCAATGATCTCTTGGTTATTCAGCAGCGCACTGTTTAGCCTCCATATATTTGTGTTTTTTACTTTTTTTTTTTTTTCCTGTGATTGATTTATAATCTCACAGCATTGTGATCAGAAAAGATGCTTGATATGATTTCAGTTGTCTTAAATTTTCCAAGGCTTGATTTGTGGTTCAAGATGTGATCTGTTCTGGAGGATGTTCCACGTGCACTTGAGCAGGAAGTGTATTCTGCCCTTTCAAGTGGAATGTCCTATAAATTCAATTAAATCTGTCTGGTCTGTTGTGTCATATAAGGTTGTGTTTCCTTATTTTCTGTCTGGATTATCTGTCCATGGTGTAAGTGGGGTGTTGAAATCCCCCTGCACTATTATTGTAAAGTCTGTTTTATCTAAGAGTATTACTACTCCAGTTTTGATTTCCATTTGCATGAACCATCTCTTCCCATCCCCTCATTTTCAGTCTATACATGTCTCTGGTTCTGAAGTAAGTCTCTTGTAGATGACGTACGTATATATGGGTATTGTTTTTGTATCCATTCAGCCAGTCTGTGTTTCTTGATTGGAGCGTTTAATCCATTTACAGTCAAGGTAATTATCAATATGTATGTGCCTGTTACCATTTTAAAAATGATTTTGGTTTGTTTTTGTCGGTTTTTTTTCTTCTCTTATGTTTCTGCCTAGAGCAGTTCCTTTAGCATTTGTTGTAAAGCTGGTTTGGTGGTGATAAAGCCTCTTAGCTTTTGCTTGTCTGTAAAGCTTTTGATTTCTCTCTGCCACTCTCTCTGGCCTGCATAGTTTCTGCTGAAAATCAGCTGATAACCTTTTGGGGATTTCCTGGTATGTCATTTGTTGCTTTTCCCTTGCTGTGTTTAATACTTTTTCTTTGAATTTAATTTTTGTTAGTTTGAATTTTATGTATCTTGGTGTGTTCCTCCTTGGGTTTAGCCTGCATGGCAGCGGTCCCTAACCCTGGTACTTGTCTGCGGCCCGTTAGTAAAGATGCACATGCAGAGCTTCATCTGCCGCTCCCACTGCTCACGTGACCGCCTGGACCACCTCCTCCCCCCCAGTCCACGGAAAAGTTACCTTCAGTGAAGCTGGTCCTGGTGCCAGGAAAGGCTGGAAACCCCTGCTGTGTGGGACTCTGCTTCCTGAACTTGGGCGGCCGTCTTCTTCTCATGTTAGGGAAGTTTTTGTCTGTGACCTCTTCAAATATTTTCTCAGACTCTTTCCCTTCTTCAGGGGCCCCTATCATTTGAATGGTGGTTCGTTTAATGTCCCAGAGGTCTCTGAGACTGTCCTCAATTCTTTTCTTTTTTATAAATTCTGCTCCTCAGCAGTTATTTCGACATTCTGTCTTCCAGCTCACTTGTTTGTTCTTCTGCCTCAGTTATTCTGCTGTTGATTTCTTTTGCTGTGTTTTTCATTTTGGTTATTGTGTTGTTTATCACTGTTTATTTGTTCTTTTGTTGTTCTAGCTCCTTGTTACACATTTCTTATATTTTCTCCATCTCTGTCTCCACTCTATTTCTGAAATTTTGGGTCATCCTTGCTATCATTTCTGTTCATCCTTTTTCAGGTAGCTTGCCTGTTTCCTCTTCCTTTATTTGGCCTTGTAGATGTTTAGCTTGTTCTTTCATTCGTGACTTGTTTTTTGTTGTCTCACTTTTTTGATGGGTGAAGCCGTGTTCCTGTTTTACTGTTGTTTGGGTTGAGGCATTCAGCCCTGGAGTTTGCAGGCAGTTGGGTAGAGGCAGGTTTGCTGTGGAGGGCAGGGTCTTGGCGAGGGGGGGTACCTAGGCTCAGGACCCCTGTGCAGGGGAATAGGTCCTTGCGGGGGAGGTGCAGGGGAGGGAGCTTAGGTTCTGTGTAGCTGGAAGGGAGAGGTTTGGCCCCGGACCCCAGCAGGCTTGCCAGAACCCAAGCAGGTGTGGAAAATGCTGGCTGGCTCCCCTCTAATTCCCCAGTCCCCTGAAGGTCTTCCCCCATCCTTGCTGATCTTACAGTGAGTGGGCACCCCTGGACGTGGGACGCCCACCCCTCCCCCAGCTGCCCCTTAGGGGCTCCCGTCCGTCTCTCCCCTACTTTTCCTCCCCTCCCTGCCTCCCGTTATCCCCCAGGATCCGCGAGGCTGGAGAGGGCCTCGGGGGACTGAGGTTCAGGCTCTGGACCCAGCAGGCCGCCCGGGGCCTGAGTGGGCAGCAGCAGCACTGGCCCCATTCCCTTCTGGTCCCAGTCCCCTGAGATCCCCCTCTTTGCTGACCTCCTCACCATGAGTGAGCCCCTGCAAGCATGGGAACCTCTCCCCTCCCTCAGCCGTCCCTCAGGGTTGCTGGTCCCCCCACCTGCACTTCTCCTCCCCTCCCAACCCCCTGAACTCTGCCTGGTCATGAAGGGGGTTCCTCCCGTCCACTTAGGTGTCCAGGGTCCCGCTCAGCGCCTGGTAGTGGCCCTAGTTGTGAGGAGACAAACTCTGCATCCTCCTACCTGCCATCTTGACTCTGCCTCAGTGTTTATGCATTTTTATTGAAAGCAGTTTAAAATCGCCTCCTCCTTTGGGGAGGAGACAGTCAAGTATACATTATAAATGAAAATGTGAGTTTCCGTCCTTGTGTAATGAACATCAGTGGAAGGTTTATTTTACAGTTAATTTCTAGATTATGACCATTGTGTACCATGAAGGACACATGCATTGAAGGGAGAATAATTGTAATTACCACTTGTTCACAGTGGCTTGAGAGTTGGAGCAGGTGACCAGAAATAGCAGGTTCATGTTGTACAAATCTGGTTTAAGTTAAACATCAGCTATATAATTTTCTTTAAAAATCGTAAGAAGGTATTCCTAGAGCTGAGGTTATAAATTCTTCTCATGGAATATTTCAGAAACAGGTGCAAGTAGCCACCATTTCTGATTGTTTGAGTGGAGATGGCCCTTTGGGTTCCAGAATCAAGATAAAGAAGTGTGGGTCAGTGAGGGGAGTGGAATCCGAAGCTACCTGCTGTCCTGGGGCAGGAAAATAATTCCAGCATCCAGCAAGTAGTGCCAGGCGGCCTCTTGGGGACACTGCGGAGCCAAGGTTTGAACTGAGGGATCCTCAGGTTCCTTTCATTCTCATTTTTATAAATGCTTTAATTTTAGTAGATTTCCCCATCTCCTTCAATAATTTCTACTGGGAAAATTAATAAAATTTATTGAACATATAGAAAAACCACAGGTGTGTGTAACTTTTGGGCTTCTGCATTTATTGCCCTTTTTGTTTAGCTTGGAGCAAGGAAAAGATTTTATTAACAAGTCTTAATTCCCATGGAATCTACATAATTTTGAGTATTTAAGTGAAAACAGCAGTTGAGTGTTAACAGATGTGGTGACCAAGGCCACATGCCCTGTCACTTGCTCTCTTCTAAGCTTTCCATGGTCTAGAAAGCTCATGGAATTGATGTTGTGTTACTTGAACATTGATATTATCATGTCTACACTTTTCGTTTTTGGATTAAATGAATGACTTATGATGTCCTTCCTAAATGGAGTCATTCTGTTTTCATCTGAAAGAAACATCATTTTTCCATCTCGGTGATGGCTTCATTTTTTATTTAGTGGCAAGAAGTAGCGGGTAGTTTGTTATCACAGGAGTCAGTGTAATGCTGGAGTTCTGAAGGTCCTCAGATTATCAGCTGGTCCAGGCGCCTATGCAGGAGATTAGACAGATGATTACTCAGCCTTTCCTGAAATACTTAGAGTGATAAGAAACGTACTATCATGGTAGCATCTGCTGTTGAAGTCAGCGTTGCCCTCCTGGTTGCTTACACCCTCAGTCCTAGTCCTTTCCTCTGAAGTAACACATAGCAGTCTTTTTCCTCGTCGACACCCCAGCCCGGGAAAAGTTTCCTCTCCAGGAGCTTCAGTTTTCTGGTCTGTCACATGGTGTGGTTACCTAACCAGGGTTGAGGTTTGAGAACAGCCTGAAGAGTTGTAACCTTGGGCAAAACCCCTTGCATGTTTCAGAGCATTAATGTCTTAGTTTCATCTCTGGTGCATAATGTAATGGGGAAAATGGCAGTGTGTGTCCATAGATTTGGGAATCCTGATAGGTACTTTAAATTTCTATTCTTGTCACTAAGAAATGATAATTCATTTGTTTATTGAACATTTATTGACTGTTCACTGTGTGCCTGACACTTGGATCTTAAGTGAATATAAAAACAGAGTAAGACAGATACCTTCTCTGCCTGATCGGGGCTTACCTTCTCTTCCCTAGATCTTTTTACTTTGAGTTATAGATGACTTTTTAAAATTTCCATTTTCTTTAAATGTTTTTATATTTATTGGAGTAAAGTTGATTGACCATGTTGTGCTAGTTTCAGGTATGCAGCAGAGTGATTTAGTTATACGTATCAATTCTTTTTTCGGATTCCTTTCCTATATAGGTTATTACAGAGTATTGAGTAGAATTCCTTATGCTGTATAGTGGATCCTTATTGATGATCTATTATATGTCTGATCTATATATATGATGATCTATAATATGTATATTATATATACATATATATATATATGTATATCTGCGTGTATACATTTATATTTGTGTGTATACATTAAACCCAACCTCCTAATTTTTCCCTCCCATCAGTCTTTCCCCTGTGGTAACCTTAAGTTTGTTTTCTAAGAGTGAATCTCTTTCTGTTTTGTAAGTTCATTTGTATTATTTTTTGGATTCTACATAAAAGTGATGTTACATGATACTTATCTTTGTCTGACTTATTTACTATGATGATGTCCAAGTCTATTCAAGTCACTGCAAATGGCATTATTTCTTTTTTATGGCTAAGTAATAGTCAATTGTAATATATATGTACCACATCTTCTTTATTTGTCTATCGATGGATATTTAGGTTGTTTCTATCTCTTGGCTGTTGTAAATAGTTTGCAAAAAAACATGGGATTGCATGTACGTTTTAAAAGTAGTTTTCTGCAGATTTATGCCCAGGAGTGGGATTGCTGGAACATTCGGTATCTCTGTTTTTAGTTTTTCAAAGAATCTCAGTACTCCTCTCCATAGTGACTGTTACCAATTTACATTGCCACCAACAGTGTAGGAAGGTTCCCTTTTCTTCACACCCTCTCCAACATTTATTGTTTGTAGACTTTCTGATGATGGCCATTCTGACTGAGGTGATGTGATATCTCAATTAGTTTTGATTTGCATTTCTCTAATAAGTGATGTTGAGCATCTTTTCATGTGTTTTTTGGACATCTGTATGTCTTCTTGGGAGAAATCTATTTAGATTTTCTGTCCATTTTTTATTGTTTGTTGTTTTTTTAAAATATATTGAATTGCACGAGCTGTTTGTATATTTTGGAAATCAATCTCTTGTTGGTCAGATCATTTGCAAATGTTTTCTCCCATTCTGTGGATTGTCTTTTTTTTTTTTTTTATGGTTTCCTTTAAGTTTAATTAGATCCCTCCCCCCTATTTTTTTCATTACTTTAGGAGGTGGATCCAAAAAGAATTTCCTGCATTTTATGCCAAAGAGTGTTCTCATATTTTCTTCTAAGACTTTTATAGTATTTAACCTTACATTTAGATCTTTTATCCATTCTGAGTATATTTTTGTGTATTGTGTTAGAGCGTGTTCTGATTTCATTCTTTTAGGCATCGCTGTCCGGTTTTCCCAGCACCACTAATTGAAGAGACTGTCTTGTCCCCATTGTGTGTTCTTGCCTTCTTTGCCATAGATTAATTGACCACAGGTACATAGGTTTATTTCTGGTCTTTCAGTCCTACTGATCTATAAGCCTGTCTTTGTGCCAGGTACCATATGGTTTTGATTATTGTATCTTTATAGTATTGTCTGAAGTCAGAAAGCTTGATTCCTCCAGCTGTTTTTCTTTCTCATGACTGCTTTGGCTTTTCGGGATCCTTTGTGTTTCCACATACATTTTAAGATTTTTTGTTATAGATCTGAAAAAATGCCATAGGTAATTCGGTAGGGATTGCATTCAGTCATTGGATAGTATAGTCATTTTAACAATATTGTTCTTCCAATCCACGAACGTGGTATATCTTTCCATCTGTTTGTGTCATCTTTGATTTCTTTCATCATTGTTTTCAGATTATCGATCTTTTTCCTTATGTAGGTTTATTCCTAGGTGTTATTCTTTTTGATGCAATGGTAAATGATACTGTTTCCTTAATTTCTCTTTCTGATCTTGTGTTGTTAGTGTATAGAAATGCAGGATGTATGGCTGATTCATGTCAATGTATGGCAAAAACCACTACAAGACTGTAAAGTAATTAGCCTCCAACTAATAAAAATAAATAGAAAAAAAAAGAAATGCAGGAAGTTTCTGTGTATTAGTGTTGTATCCTACCACTTCACTGAACTCATTGATGAACTCTAGTAGTATTCTCGCAGCGTATGTAGGATTTTCTATGTGTAATACCATCTCATCTGCAAACAGTGACAGTTTTACTTTGTTTCCAACTTGTATTCCCTTTCTTTTTCTTCTCTGATTCTTATGGCTAGGTCTTCCAAAACTGTGTTGAATAAAAGTGGCAAGAGTGGACATCCTTTCTTGGTCCTGATCTTAGAGGAAATGCTTTCAGCTTTTCACTGTTGAGAATGATATCTGTGTGTTTGTCATAAATGGCCTTTATTAGGTTGAGGTAGGTTCCCTTTGTGCTCACTTTCTGGAGACTTTTTATCATAAATGAGTGTTGGATTTTGTCAGAAGCTTTTCCTTTGCATCTGTTGAGATGATCATCTGGTTTTTATTCTTCAGTTTGTTAATGTGGTATATTACACAGATTGATTTGTGAATATTGAAAAATCCTTGCATCCCTGGGATAAATCCTACTTGATCATTGTTGAATTCAGTTTGCTAGTATTTTGTTGAGAATTTTTGTATCTGTGTTTATGAATGATACTGGCCCATATTTTTCTTTTCTGTGATATCTTTTTCTGGTTTTGGTATCAAGGTGATCTTGGCCTCTTAGAATGAGTTTGGGAGTTTTCCTTTCTCAGGCATATTTTGAAATATTTTCTGAAGGATAGATGTTAACACTTCTCTAAATGCTTGATATAATTCACCTGTGAGTCCATCTGTTCCTGGACTTTTGTTTGGGAGCTTTTGGTTTTTTTAATCACAGTTTTAGTGTCATTATTTGTTTTTGGTTTGTACATAGTTTCTGTTTCTTCCTGGTTTAGTCTTGGAAGATTGTATCTTTCTAAGAATTTGTCCAATTCTTTTAGCTTGTGTGTTTTATTGGCAGACACCTGCTTATAGTACTCTTGTGATCCTTTATATTTTATGGTGTCTGCTATAACTTTTCGTTTCTAATTTTATTGATTTGAGCCTTTTTCATTTTTTTTCTTTTCTGGTTAAAGGTTCATCAATTTTCTTTATCTTTTCAAAGAACCAGGTTTTAGTTTTATTGATCTTTGCTATTATTTTCTTCATCCCTGTTTCATTTATTTCTGACCTGGTCTTTATGACTTCTTTCCTTCCACTTTTTTGTCTGTTTCCTGAAGTAGGATTGTCTTGCTCTAAACTTCCTTCTTTGAGCTGCTGTTGCTGCATCCCGTAGGTTTTGGATTGTCGTTTTCATTTTCACTTGTTCCCAGGTTTTTTGCCTGTTCAAAATAAAATAAACTTGATAGTGTACTTTTATTCCTCTGAATGTTTTAGTTTTCTTATTAATTTAGTATTTAACAGTATGTCTTTGATTTACAGATATATGGAGTCTGGGAGTGATCCTTTTCATGTTGGTATGTGGGCAGCCACCCTTTCAAGAGGCCAATGACAGTGAAACATTGACCATGATCATGGATTGCAAATACACAGTACCATCCCACGTGTCTAAAGAGTGTAAAGAGTAAGTAAAAAATAAAAAGTGTATATGTATCTTTGTTCATTTTAACTTTTGAACCCAGTGTTTATGCTCTTGGTAAGAGTGTTTTGGGAGTTAACCCCAGAATGTGATTTGAAATTTAATGTTGGAGAACATAATGTATTAGTTTGTGTTTCAAATAAGCTAGTTTTCAAGAAACCCATTATATGCCTCCTCAGCCTCCAGGAGTGGTGGGTTACTTTCGCTTGAAGAACTGCAGTAAGAACTACTTTCTGTTTTTGCTCCTGGAATTATTTAAAGCTCCAGAGAAGAGTTAGGGGATTTGCTTTCCTGAAATAGACTATCAACACACTATTTCTGGGTATACAAGGCGTGCTTCATAATTTTATTCATGTACTCCTCCCCGCCGTTGACTAAAGAGCTCTGTTTGGTTCATGTGACTATAGGAAGAGTACATGCAAGCTGATTATTTGGAATTTAAAGTACTATATATAGCACTGTGATGTATATAGTGATAAATTCATAATGAAATAAAAGAACTGTTGGAAGTTCAGTATTTCATTGATTTAAAGTTTTTAGTTTCTCCCATCATTTGATATGAAGGAAATCTGATAGTTTGAGGAATCTTCTCTGCAAGTGGATCCCTATCTTAGGCCATAGTTAAGAACTTAGGAATTCAAACTCTCGAGATTCAAATACTAGTTTTTCAGTTTACTAATGATGTGAGAATGGTGGAACCTACCTTACAGGGTTATTTTGGAAATGAAATGAATTAATGTATGTAAAGCTTGTAGCTCAGTCTTAGCACACTCAGAATGAATATTGGTGGTGATTATCATCGTCATCATCCTTATGCCCTGTTGTTATTCTCTATCCCGGAAGCAGGCTGCTGTCTGTGGGTGTATGTTGTGTGTGTGTGTTAGATGTTTGTATTTCAGGAGTATCTTCATAGCCCTTTCTGAAGAAAAAACAGAGTAACATTATGTTTATGTTGACATATATCATTCAGAAGAACAGATAAAATGTGTATGTGATAAAGTGAGCACCTTTGTACCCAGTAGCCAGCTCAAGAAAAGGAACAATTCTAATATTTTAGAAGCCTCTTCTTGGCATCTCCTTCTCAGAGGGATTATCTTTAATTAATCATAGGACCATTCAGTTTCTCCTTTTTCCTGTGTCAGTTTTGCTAAGTTTTGTTTTTTAAAGGAACTTACCATTTTATCTAAATTATCAAATTTCTTGGCCTCAAGTATTTATAACATTCTCTAATTATATTATGAAAGCTGGTTGATTAGTGGATTTGTTGTCCTTTTTTCATTCTAGTATTGATTTTTTTGCCTTCTTCTATTTTTGCTTTCTTTGTTTTTTGTCTTGATCAGGCCTGCCTGAGGTTTGTTCATTTTAATGTTTCTAAGAGCTGTCTTTTGTTTTTCTTGATTTACTGTTGTATTTTTTTTTGCTTGTTTTATGCTACTGATACTATTTTGTCTGTGTTATTTCCTGCTACCTACTTAATGCATTAGCTCATTTTTCCATTTTCTTCTGTTGAATATTCCATAAATTTTTCTTTTCTAATGTAGTGGTTAAGTACCATTTTACCTGCATCCGACTAGTTTTGATTTATAGTCTTTTGTTACTCAGTTCTGATTATTGTCTAGTTTCCGTGTGTTTATTTAACCCATTACTTTTAGAAGGGTGTTTTAAATTTCCAAATGTGCAAGGGTTTTACTAATCAGCTTTTTGTTATTCATTTCTAACTTAATTGCATTGTGATCCAAGGCTATAGTCTATATGGTACTAGTTTTTATTAACTTGGTAAGGCTTGCTTTTGGATTAGCATGGAGTCAGTTTTTGTAAATAATCCTTCTATTCTAGAAAAGAATGTACACTTTCTAATTGTTGGGTCAGACTTCTTTATAAATCCTTAAGACTAAGCTTGTTAATTATGCTGTTCAAAATTATTTAAATCCTTTCCTAGTTATTTGACTTAATCTACCACTTAATGAGATATTCTTCCACTATGTAGAATGCTATCATAGGCAAATAAAGAGTTATTACCCCCATCAATACAACATGACAGGTCAGCTTATTTTTTTGTATTTGGAAGTCTGTCAGTTTTTGCTTTTGGTGTTTTGGGGGGGAATATTATTAAATCCAAACAAGTTGAAAACTGTTGTGTCTTCCTGGTGAGTTGAACCTTTGTATCCCTGTCTATTCTAATAATGCTTTGGGCCTTAAAATCAGTCTGTGTCATCTAGTTTTAGCTAATCACACCAGTCTTCTTTTGGCTAGCAGTCATGTGCTATATAGTTTTCCGTTCTTTAAATCTTTTATTGTCTTGTTTTTAGGTACATCGTTTTTTAGCAACTAGGAGCTAGAATTTGGATTAATACCATCTAACCATTTGAGCATTTTGTCTTTTAATTGGAGAGTTCATTCGATTTATTATTATTGTACTCACTGATAGATATAGATGTATTTGAAGTCTGCATTCTTAATTTCCCATCCTGTCTTTAAGTTCTTGCAGTGGAACTTGGTTTCCATTGCATTTTGTTTTTTTCATTGGGATGTCAGGCTTCTTGTAAGTTCTTATAAGTTATAGTTCCGACACAAAGAATTTGTATTTGCTTTCCTCCTAGCTACCCAGGGGCATTTCCACCCTGAAACCTCTTAAAAGTAACCACACAGATTTAGTGTCATTAATTTGGACCACAAACTTGTGTGAGGACCAGCTTGTACCTAGAAGTTCTTAGAAGAAACTCCCCTCTCCCCCCTCTGCAGCAGTGTTGAGGCAGGCAGGTTTCCACCTTGACATGTTAGCAGAAGATGGGTTTCTCACTTCTCATTCCTCCCCACACTGAAGCTGGGTCCCAGTTCTTTGCTAGGTTCTAGTTGTACTTCTCACCTTCAGGAGGCTCTGCACAACCATTATATTCTGCGTATATTCTGTTTTCAGTCACTCAGTGCAGAAGCAGGAAAAATCAGAGCAAGGCCAGCTTTGTCATTAGCTCCTAAGAGTCTTACTTTTGCTCTATTTTTACTTGCTGAGTAGTTCGTCCATCTCTTCATCCTTCTATCTTTTCTTCCCGTCTTTCATCCCTCCTTCCTTCTTGCCAACACAACCCCCTAAAGGTAGATGACATTTTGGTTGCTTTCATCAGGATGGTCATTCATTCTCCTGGAAACAGAAGTTAGCTCAGCACCCTATTCTCTGTGTTGTAGCTGGTGGTTGTATCAGGTTCTGGTGTGCCACTTCCCCAGTTAACTCAGGGGCAGATGTTGATACCTAGTGTTAATTCTAGGTGATAGGAAACTGCATTTGTGTGTTTGGCTTGTCTGGTGGTTATGATTTTTTATTCTGTGAATCTGTGTGTTGGGCTTGTCTGGCGGTTACGATTTTTTATTCTGTGAATCTGACGACACCAAATCTCCTTCATTCCCATCAGCCCCACCATCAGCACTGGTGAACCTGATAAAATCGATGGTATAAGTTTAGGAAACAATTTTGAAAAATACAGTAGCTCACCATTACTCATCCCTGCCAGGACTTTGCTTTAACAATGGACTTACCTTCCTTTCCAGCCTGATCACACGAATGCTACAGAGAGATCCCAAGAGGAGGGCCTCTTTAGAAGAGATTGAAAACCATCCTTGGCTTCAAGGAGTGGACCCTTCCCCGGCCACGAAGTATAACATCCCGCTCGTGTCGTATAAAAACCTGTCGGAAGAGGAGCACAACAGCATCATCCAGCGCATGGTGCTCGGGGACATAGCGGACCGTGACGCCATTGTCGAGTACGTCGGCGCTCGCCAGTGCAGGGCCGTGGGTTAGGGTTCTTGGGCTGGGCCCTTTAAAAAAAAAAAAAGTTTGTCTTAAAATTTTGTTTATTTATTTATTTTTGGCTATGCTGGGTCTTCGTTGCTGCGTGGGCTTTTCTCTAGCTGCAGAAAGCGGGGGCTGCCCTCTAGGTGAGGTGCGCGGGCCTCTCAGAGCGGTGGCTTCCCTTGTCGTGGCGCAGGCTCTAGGGCTCCTGGGCTCGGCAGTCGCGGTCCCCAGGCCCTAGAGCACAGGCTCAGTAGCTGTGGCGCGGGCCTTGCTGCGAGGCACGTGGGACCTCCGGGTCAGGGAAGGAGCCCGTGTCCCATGCACTGGCAGCGGGTTCTTGACCACTGAGCCGCCAGGGAGTCCTGGGCGCTCTCAGTGGGGCGGGGCCTGTGGACGCGGTGTCGTGGTTGGAGTTCCCAGTTGGCAGGGCTTACGTCACTTATCTCTAGAGTTCCTGGCCCCGGGCCTGGCTCATAGGTTTTGTTGTCTTTTGTTTTTATTTTTGTTCTAGTAGACAAGCACACCATTTCTCGTGGTGTCAGTGAGTCCTGTGGCCTTTCTTCCTGCTCACAGAGGTGAATCGGAGTAGACCGTTTTGTGTCCCGGTAGCGACACGGTCCATTGCTGGGTCCTCCTAACTCCTGGGCCTCCCTCTGGTCCCCACGGGGAAGCAGGGGCAGACCACAAGTTCTTCAAGGCAGGAGTCGGCCTGTCTGTAGCCACACATTTTCATAAGTAAGGGTGTAGAGGCCCACAGCCAAGGCCGTGTGTGCGCACGCTACCGGAGTCACTGTGAGAAGGACCATACGACTTAACGAAACTCAGATGTTACTGTCTGGCTTTTTAGAGCCTTTGCTACAGTAACCTGGAGCCCATGAGATGCACAAGTTAGTTGTATTTTTTAAAAACCGAAGCCAGTTTTTTATAACCTGTGAAGTTTGAAATCAAGGGTAATATAAAGATACAGTTGCTTTAACAATGATTCATTTCTCTAAGAGGTCCTGTCTGTAACAATATGAAGTGTTCTACAAGTCAAAAGTCATTTAACCGATTGGATGAAACAGTTGAGGATGATAAATGAGGATATACTCTGGGGGATTCCCCTCAAGGGGTCCACTCTGGCCTGGCTGAGTGTTCTGACCCAGGTTTCTGACCGCCAGGAGGAGGAGGCTGCGGGCTGGACGTACCACTGCAGCGGGGTGGGCTGTCAGGCTCAGCTCCCCAGGTCTGGTCCTTGAGAAGGGTGGTGTCTTTATAAAGGACATGCAGCTTTAGGGTATACGGCAAAGAAGAATTTATAAAAATAAACTCAGGCTCATAGTTTTGGTTTAAGTACAAACATCTGCAGGTTTCTGAGTGTGTTTTGAGTTTTCACAGATTGACCGGTTACTGAAAAGACCTAAACAAATGGAGAAGAGCAGGACACTTGCTCTTTTTGCCAAGGATACTCACCGTAGGAATGTGTAGAGGATGATTTTTCACTTTTGAGTGGATAAAAGGCTATTTGCATCTCCTTGAATTGGCTTGAGTCTTAAATAAATACATGCAGTGGTGTCCTGTAGAACTGTTTGATTTATGTAAATTCAATTGTAAATCCAAAAGGAGAGATAATTTGAAGTCTCAGGTGTTCCCAGCAGTTCTCAGGCTAATCTTGCCTGCTGCCCACATTATGAGCAGCTCCCCATTGCAGGGTGCTTCCTGAATTCAGAGACACATTTGTCAGTCCCCTTAACACAAGCCCGCAGCTTTATCTGGTGCTCGGTTGAGGAAACACTCTGAGAAGTCATTCTGGTCTGGGATTTCACCTCGATGTCTGACTTCAGAATCTCTCACCCTGGCCCTGGTGGTTTTACGAGGAGTAGCCTCTGTATCGTGTCCTTCCTGAGTGTTCACCGTGTAAGCTCGCTCACACAGAGGGTCCTGAAGCATCGTCGTGTGTTTCTGGCCTTGTGGCTCCTCCGTAGCGCCCCCTCCAGGGTCCGTCCCAGCTGCGGGGGGCGGGGGGTGCCCCGTGGGCATGTATGTGCCCAGCACAGTGCCGGCCAGACTGAGGACTCAGCACTACTTTTGAGGTGGATGTACAAATTTCATTTTATTCACAGATTTTATTCAAAGAAGAGGCTAATAACATGCTTTCAATAGATTAGTAATGCATTAGTGTCTGAAAATGCCAGTAAGCACATAGTGTAAAAGGAAAAGCGTTTCTGATTTTTCTGACTGATACTCGTGTTTGAGTGCACGTTCACATAACTCATTTCATAATTCTGTCGGAAGCAAGTAAGCCACTCTCGTGAAAATAAACTGACACACATTAAATTTTTGGATAATGTATACATTCTTGGAAATTTCATTATCTTAAGCATCTAAAACTGACATCCAGCCCAGCTGCCATCAGCATTTTGGGTTTTTCCTACTAACCGACCATTTTTATGCAGTTGTTTCTTAGAATTTTAAGAATGATCTACTACCAGGTTTTGGGTTTTTTTTCCCCTCCTTTTTGTGGGGGTTCCCTGCCCCCCTTAATTTTAAAGAATTCCAGGTCATTGGATTTCATTTGCTTTTACTTAAAAAACAAAAACTCAGTTGTGCTGTGCGAAGACAGACCTGCTGATGCGGCTTATGTTCTCTCTCCCTTACTTCCTCAGGGCCCTGGAAACCAACAGGTACAATCACATCACAGCCACTTACTTCTTGCTTGCTGAAAGGATCCTGAGGGAAAAGCAAGAGAAAGAAATACAAACCAGATCTGCAAGCCCTAGCAATATCAAGGCCCAGTTTAGGTGAGAAAAAAATCTTCACTGATTTTAGTAAGTTAACGTTTTGAAATAGCCAACTTTTCCTCAGTGTTTCCTGACTCTGTGGGGTGAGGGGATAAAGAGCGGTGACGGCCTCGCCGAGAGGCCGTGTGGGCTCCACGGGAGGGAGGGGCCGGGGTCCTCATCACCGGGGCCACCCTCCTCTCCTGGGCTCGGGGGAGATGGGCTGTGCTGCTGGCCTGGCTGGGAAGACGGCTGTGCAGAAGCGGCCTCACGCTAGGGTGTCTGTCGCTGTTTCTGTTAAACTCTTCCAGATCTGACGTGTCATTTTGTTTTTAAGTTTTATTCCAGGAACAAGGCTGGGTTTTCCCTCAGTATCTGGAATAATTTTAGAAAACCTGCAGGGCATATCTGTGGCATGATCTTATCTCAGGATTGCAGGAATGTGACAGATCAGCTAGTTGATTTATTAGCTACTTCACCTTGGGAGTTCACCTAACCTCTGACTCGGCTTCCTCATCTGTGAAATGGGTGGAATAATGCTCTTTACTCCTTGAGGGTATCGTTGCGATAAATGAATTAATATATATGCGAGGTGGTTTGAACTGGGTCCCGTGTGTTTGCTGTCACTGTTGTGGCTTTTCCCCACCATGTCATCTTTGGCAGAGCAGTGACCCTGCACACGTCTCCCCTGTGGTTTCCTTCCCTTCCTTTTCCAGCTTTTTGCTGCTGCTGCTCTCCCGCTGCCTTCCTGCTCTTCTTTTTCTTGTACCATATTAGCTTTCCATTTAACCTCAAAACTTGGGAAGGCTTACAGAAGGGTTACTTTTGTCACCATTATGAAAATTTATTTAGAATTTATTTTTGTTCAGATAAAATAATGGAATTATAGTGGAATTTAATAGTGATTCAAAAACAGAAGGATGCTCTTGATTCTTAGTAATTCTCTACTTGTACATCCAACTATATATGAACATATGTGTGTGTATATTTATAATAAATTACTGTTTAAAAGAAGAGTACCATTGGATTTTAAATTACTTGCAGTCAGCTTGCCACGGGTAGGTTGTTGCTTGGGGTGGCGCGACGGAGAAGAGACAAGAAAACATTCCCGGGTGACCAGAGACTAAATATTTAAAAGTTTAGTTTAACTGGAAGATGACTTTGGTAACTTCATTTATATCCTGGATGTTTTCTTGAGTAAAGAAAACCAGGCACTCTGTCTGGTGTCAGCTTGGAAAAGGACTGGGCCCCAGGGAAGGTGGGAACCCTTGCACATGGGACAAACCAGGAAAAGGTCGGTGAGTGGTTAGGGTCAGCCTAGTCCTGACCCGAGCCCTCCTGTGTGAAAGAGCAGAGTCACCGCAGGCCTGACCGCCTGGCCTGGAGCCACCTCAGTGTTTGGGAGAAGGGAACATTTGGAATTGAACTATTTTATTTTCAGTGGAACAGATCAGAATTCAATCTAAAGTTGATCAGACAGGTAAATTTATGAAACTGGCTTTACTTTATTATAGAAGTTACACAGCCAACAGCAGCTATAGAGAAGTACCAGAGCCTTCCATGCAATTTTCTGTTACTCACCTGGGGACTAGGCAGTGGAGATGCTGTGGGGGCCTGTCCTCCTCCTGGGTCCCCGGGCCCACTGGCACGGGTAGATGTCTGCTGACTTGCCTTGTCTTCATTGTCAAAATCCCAGACCCTAACTCACTTCCATTGCTGGGTGCGCCTTGGGGTCAGGGTGACCTGGATGCAGAAACGCGGCCTGAGACAGGAGACTGGTGTTAAGCAGCAGAGTTAGCGGTGGAGGGGGCAGTGGGTCCAGCCAGGGAGAGCCTGCCTGGAGAGGGTGCATTCTTTGTGTCCTGCCAGCGTGGGCTGGAAACACGTGCACTCGGTCAGTACGAGAGCCTTGAGAGGTCCTCCGGGAGCCAACCCTCTGCGTGTGAACTGTGCTGTCAGCGCAGCTCGTTTATGGTTCTTGTTAGCAAACTTTCTTATCTCTTGTTAAGATAAGCTGTGATTTTCTCACAGTGTCATGCTTATTTAGTCTAGCACAGCATTGGACCCAGATATGTTCTTAATAGATGTGAGCTATTTAACCATCTGATTAACTCACGTAAATGAGAAGTGGTGATGCAGTGGCTGGTTCAGCTGCAGGGCCCTCCCTCTTGTTTCTGGGTGGGCTCTGTTGTGGGGGAGAGAGAATCCCCTCCAGTCTTTGTCCTGCCCGCCTCGAGTGGCCTGGCTGCGGCTCTGGGGGGTCTGACGTGCCTCCCACCGCAGGGCCACCCCAGTGTTTGCCAGGGTGCATTTTGAGTGGTTGCTCTTTGAGGAATAGATCCCGAAAGGAATGTTGGGTGCCATTTCCCAGGGCCCAAGGCTCACCTGGAGTTGGCACAGTTGTGTCGTGAGGACAGAGGACTTGTCCAGAGATGCTGCTTGACCTCAAAAACATTGAACACTCGGCTTCTGTAGATTACCGAGCAATGGGCAGCGAACAGGCCCACTCCATCCTTGAGAGAGAGGAGGAAGCTCTGAGTTGGGGAACAGAGGTCTGCTGTAAACTCATGGGTTTTTTAAAGCTACAGGTTTGATTGGGTTTTATGTCTGGGATAACATAATTGGTGTGAAGTGCAAGTGTCAGTGTAGCTGTGGCTGTTTCAGTGTCTCCTGCTCCCCCGGGCAGAGAGGGCAGTTGAGAGTTCCAGATGTTTATTCAAAAGAGGCTAGAGACCTCACTTTCGAAAGTCTTCCTTGGGCTACCAAGCAGTGTTCTTACTACTTGGGTGACTCAGGATTGGGAGTAAAATCAAAGTTCAAACAACAGTAGATTTTGCTGTTCAGAACTCCTGTGTGGTCATTAAAATATATATATACAGAGAGAGCAAGCTTATGGGGTGCATCATTTAATTGGTAAAGAAGAGATTTATATGTGGCAGTATTCACTGACTTTTCTCATCAGTAGTTTAAATCCATTAAACTATTTTTATTTTATTTTCTTAACACACCAACTTTTCACACCACCCTGTAAAATCTGGAGGACTAGAAATTTCAGGTGAATTTATTAGCAATACTATACCTACAGATTGTGATCTAAGACCAGAAGGAGCAAAACCTGTGTTCAGGTTTGACTCTGGTGATAACTCCCTTGTACTTTTAAAAAGGCTTTTCTTGTGGTATAAAACATTTATATAGAAGAGATGTTTGCCCCCTTTTTGACAGCTGTGATGAAGTTTTCATTTGATCAATAAGCCAGAAACTGAACCACATGTGAGAACCACGTTTACCCTTCCAGTGTCCTTGTGATGTTTACAGGATGTTGAATGGGTCTGCAGGGCTGCTCTTTCTTTTGTTGCTTTCGTTTTCTTTATGTCTGTGGCTTTCATCCCAGTGTTTTATATATAAGGTACTTGAGTAAAGTCACATATTATTACATAGCTTTTCTTTTTCTCCCACTCTGTTACATAGGCAGTCCTGGCCAACCAAAATCGACGTGCCCCAGGACCTTGAGGATGACCTCACGGCCACTCCTTTGTCCCACGCAACTGTCCCTCAGTCTCCTGCTCGGGCCACCGACAGTGTCCTCAACGGGCACAGGAGCAAAGGGCTGTGTGACTCTGCCAAGAAGGAGGACCTCCCTGAGCTGGCGGGGCCTGCGCTGTCGTCGGGGCCCCCGGCCGGCCTGAAGGCCGCGGGCAGCGGGCGGAAGTGCCTCTTCCGGGTGGAGGAGGACGAGGAGGAGGACGAGGAGGACAAGAAGCCCATGTCCCTCTCCACCCAGGTGGTGCTGCGCCGCAAGCCGTCCGTGACCAACCGGCTGACGTCCCGCAAGAGCGCGCCGGTGCTCAACCAGATCTTCGAGGAGGGGGAGTCGGATGACGAGTTCGACATGGACGAGAACCTGCCGCCCAAGCTGAGCCGCCTCAAGATGAACATCGCCTCCCCGGGCACGGTGCACAAGCGCTACCACCGCCGGAAAAGTCAGGGCCGCGGCTCCAGCTGCAGCAGCTCGGAGACCAGCGACGACGACTCGGAGAGCCGCCGGCGGCTGGACAAGGACAGCGGCTTCACGTACTCTTGGCACCGCCGGGACAGCAGCGAGGGGCCCCCGGGCAGCGAGGGCGACGGTGGCGGCCAGAGCAAGCCGAGCCGCGGCGGCGGGGGCGCGGACAAGGCCAGCCCCAGCGAGCACAGCGCCGGCGGCGGCGGCCCCACGGGGGGCTCGGGTGGCGCCCCGGGCGGCACGTCGGGAAGCGCGCGCCGCTGCGCCGGGCCCGGCTCGTCCACGTCCACGCAGCTGGCCGCGCGCGGTGCCGGGGAGCTGGTGGAGAGCCTCAAACTCATGGGCCTCTGCCTCGGCTCGCAGCTGCACGGCAGCGCCAAGTACATTCTCGACCCGCAGAGCGGCCTGTCCTTCTCCAGCGTGAAGGTCCAGGAGAAGTCCGCCTGGAAGATGTGCATCGGCTCCGCCGGCGGCGCGGCGCCTGCCCCGGCCGGGGGCGGCATGAAGTTCTTCTCCGACCACGTGGTGGACACCACCGCGGAGTTGGACCGGATAAAGAGCAGGAACCTGAAAAACAACGTGCTCCAGCTACCTCTGTGCGAAAAGACCATCTCTGTGAACATCCAGCGGAACCCCAAGGAGGGGCTGCTGTGCGCCTCCAGCCAGGCCAGCTGCTGCCACGTCATCTGAGCTCGGCGCGCCTCCTGCTCAGAGCGGGCAAGACCGGCTCACTCCACTGGTCCCCTTTCGGTTTTAAAAACTCTGTTAAAGCGGGCAGTTATTTATTACTTTCTCGTTTGTTCGCCTGACGACGTGACAAATGCATGGTCTTTGTGCATGCTGCTAGACACTACTTTTCTTTTCCAGCCGAAAAGTCTCGTGTCATTTTTACATTTATAATTTTAATGTGGATGATCAGGATTAAATTAAAATGTATATTTGGAACCTAATAACCATGGAGCACTTAGAAATTTGATGTTCTGCACTTAACTTAGAGAAAATGCTTTTCCTTGTGAAAAATCTAAATTCCCGCCCCAACCTTCAGTGACATGGAATCTCCGTGCTCTGAGGCACACTCTGGTGTCTGAGACAGAACCAAAGCAATAACCTTGTGACGCCGATAGGCCTGGGGCCCGCGAGCGTGGGGAGCCCAGCCTGCAGGCCCTGTGCAGAGCAGAGTGCAGCGAGCGTCTGCACTGACAACCGTAAAACCATGATTTCAGCATAACCCGCACCTGTTTGTCTTAAGCTATAGTGTGGAAACAGTTTGGGCTGTTAAAATTTAACTGAAAAAGATGTTCTTGTTTTGTAATAGGTGAGATAAAGTACATAGATTTATAAGGCAGCTTCCTCTGTAGTGGTCACAAGCAGACAATCTCATTTTGTAAGGTGATAAAGTGAACTGAAGATGTCTTAACTCGACTTCTAGAGTGTGTGTCTGTCTAACAGAACAAAGGGATGCTTGGTGTAAATTCCCTTGAGGAGGGCATACCCCAGGCTTCCTGGACAACCATGTAGGTAGAAGAAATGCTAGGGCCTAAATAACATGGAAGCAAAGGTGTTGGCAAAGTCAAAACCCCATTAAAAAAAAAAATTGGCATTTGATTTTTAGGACCTTGATAATTAGGTTGTCTGTTGTTAACTTCCATTCTTTTATGTCCTTTAGCTCAAGTACCTATGAAAATTGGCTGATTAAAAAGTATACATAAAAGGTTAAATACACAAACGGCCAACAAAAATGCACAAAGCCTGCTTTGTTTTTTGTTTTTGTTTTTTGCTGGAAGTGTTTTTTACCTTACCTTCCTGCCAAAACAATAATCAAAGAACTCTTGCTTTAAAACTACTCCTGTACAAGACTACTCTTGACCAGATAATCATCTTTCGTGGCTTTTATCTTGTAGGACACAGTTATCATTTTGGGAAGGGGCCAGATGCTACTTTTTCTTGCTGTGCCCAGAGGGTCTTAAAAGCAACGCTTAGTGACATTGGTTATAGGATGTGGCCGGTCCCTCTGGCTTTCTCATGCTCCCCAGCGTCCCGTCCTGTCTGAATGACGGTCGTCTGGTCTGTAGAGTGGACAGAGCCGTGAAGGACCGCATTCCATTGGTCACGGTTTCTCCAAGTGTACACCGACTCTGCTACTTTAGGATTCATGTATTTTACTCAGAACTCTGAATTTCACAGTATGCTTATTAACCTAAGTAAAGATGATACTCAAAATACCTATTTTACTTTCTAGACCTAGACTAGATAACGTTTAAGCTACAGCTCTAGTTCATTGTGATATTTATAATTGAAAGCTATGAGAATAGACGTGTGGGTGAAGCCATAGAACATATTTGCTTGAAATTTCTTGAGCAGGGATCTTACAAAGGGCCAGAAATAAGATGTGTGGTTCACATAGATAGTGAGCGTAACATCTGTATTAAACGTAGGAAAGAAGTTTATAAAGGGCATTGGCAATAAACTCTTTGTTGCAGCTGTTTTCCAAGTAATGTAAATACTTTTTCCTGTGATTATGTATAGCCTTAGAATGGCACCTTTTAACTAACCCATGTGTGTTTGGTTTTCAATCGTTTTTTATATTCAGATGTATATATGGTGCTCACTTCTAGGATCAGCAGTGTTGACCATTTACGCTGCATAGCTGTATCATAGCCTTATTAGTCGTGTGTGGTTGGTTGACCCTCTGGGTAGACAGATGTTAGTCTGAGTGGCGTCTTACTCCTTTGTTCATCAGTGAATGATTGTGCATGTGTTGTATGTCACAGTATGTCGTCACATAAAAGGGAGGGAGCAAATAACCATTACGTTAAGATAATATTGGACCAAACGACTTACTTGCTCTAAACAGTTTCTTGTGCCCCTTAACCTGTCTTCAGAAGTTAGAGTTACAGTAGTGTGTAAATTAAATATTGTGGAAAAACAATTAGTCTTGTATTTTTCTGTATGTGTGTGTATATATATATATACATTATATATATATATAAAATTATGTACTTCTGGCAGTTCTATCTGTATTTAAAGTTGTGACAATCTTGACACCGATTTTAAGAATAGCCGTGAGACTGAATCAAATTAAAGATGTCCCTTCCAAGTTAGGATCGATGTGTGTTAAGAGGGTACAGAATGATCAGCTGATTTTGGCTGGTTGCTTCCACTGCTGGTTGATTTTCCTCATTGTATAAACATTGACAGGTATGTGACAAATGGGAAAAAAAAAGTCCAAATAATAAAGTGGCATATTGGTGTTCAGCAATATAAACTGTGTCCCATGTTCTGTTTCTTCTCATGAACACAGCTGTGTGTAGTCCTGGCCTGGGTTAGACCGACGTTCTACATGCTATGTGCGCGCCTGCTTCGCCAGATGTGACTGAAAAAATGCAATCGCGACTGTTCTCACTTTAAACTCGGGACCACAAGTCTCAGGTGGGTGTCAGGACTGTCCGTTAATTAAACTGTATTTCCCCAATTATCTGCTTTCTTCACTCAACCAGTCACCATCCTCCCGATAAATAAACCAAAGCACTTATAACTGCCCCAAGCTCCCATTTCTGTCTTCCTACCTTGCTGTGTATTCACGTGCCCTGTTCTATCCACTTGCCCTGCTCTTTTTTTCTGGTGGTGTGATTCCAAGTCAGCCCCTGCTCTTGCCCTTGAAGACTTCACAGGTGTCAGGGAGACAGACCCGAGGACCTTGTCATTCTTTTCTTCGCCTTGCACCATCAATCTTTGCTTTTCCATTGGATCGTTCCTAACAGCAAACAACACAAACATGACTTTATTCCCCTTTCTTAGAAGTGTTTCTGTCCTCTCTCTAGCCGTTGTCGCCTTTTTCTCCTTCCTCTTCTTCTCTCTGAACCCTTCCAACGAGGCAGTGCTGCAGTCACCCCACCAAAACTGCTTTGCTCAAGGTCAGCAGTGATCTCTTCCCTCTGCTAAACCCAACAGTCAATTTTTAGAAACAGCTTTGAGATGTAATCCTCACACCACATAATCCACCTATTTACATTTTACAGTTCAGTATATTTTAGTAAATTCAGAGTTGGACAACCATAAACCCAAACAGAAACCTCGTACCCTTTAGTACATTCTCCCTTTATCTTCAACTTCTGCCCAGCCTCGGCCAGACAAACCCTGATCCAGTGGTGAGTTCCAGTCCCACGTTAGCCTTTAATAAGGAATCGTCCTTGCAAACTTTGCATTGCTCAGGACCCGACTTCTCCCTTGCTGCTCTTCAATCCGTTAGCTCCACAGTCTCCCAACTGCTAAACCTGGAATACCACAGGATTCAATTCTGGATCTTTTCTGTATCTACACACAGTCTCCTGATGATCCCATTCAGTCTTTGTGCTGACAGAAAGCCCAAAATATATTTAGCCCCCATATCTCACAGGAACGCCAGATCCCAACTACCCATTTGATTTCTCTCCTTGGATGCGTCTGATAAGCAAGTCAATTTGTACAAGTCCCGAACGCCTTCCTAATCCCCCTCAAACCTTTACCCTCCTAATGCTGCCCATCTCATAAGACAACTTTGAATCTTCATTTGTTCTGCACAAGTCAAATATCTTGGTGTCAACACTCACTCTTTGATCCCAGCATCTAATCCATCAGCACATCTTATTCATCATTCAAATATTGACACCTCACTGCCTCCACTTTTAACATTCTGGTCCATGACACCATCATTACTTGCCTCTTAAAGAGTTTCACCAATTTTGCCCTTGTCTCTTTTCTTCATGCAGCATTGTGAGTGATCCTTCTAAGCGCTAAGTCATGTCATGTTTTAAAAGGGGTTTAATTTCCAAACATTTGAGGATTTTCCACATAAGTTCCTGTTACTAATTTCTAGTTTAATTGTTTTAGTCAGAAGTTGTCCTTTGTGCAACTTAAGGTTTTTTTTATTTACTGAAATTCGTTTTATGGCCCTTACCAATGGCCTGTCTTGGTGAATGCTTATGTGATTACTTGAGAAGTGCTGCTGTTGATGCAGTGTTCCGTATGTTCTGTACGTGTCAGTAATTAAGTTGGTTGGTAATGGTATTCACGTCTTCTGTATCCTTACCGATTTTCTGCCCCATATAAATTACTGAGATAGGAGTGTTGACATCCAACTGCACTTGTGGATTTGCCCATTTCTCCTTTTAATTCTATCAGTTTCATGTTACAAATTTTGAAACTCTGTTGTTAGAGTAAAGATTGTTAAGTCTTCTTGAATTGATCCCTTTCATCATTAGGAAGTGTTCCTCTTTATCCCTAGTAAATAATTCTTTATCCTGGAGTCTGCTTTGTATGATAATGAGAAAGCCGTTCTCTTTTTTCTTTTATACTTATGGGAGTATATTTTATTTTTAGCTCTATATTATTTTTAGCTCTATATGTATCTTTATATTTAAAATGAGAGTTTAGGGGTTTTTTTGGCAGTCCTTTTATAGAAAGCATGTAGCTGGGTCTTGCTTTTCTGTCCAGTCTGCAAGTCTTTGCCTTATATTTAAAGTAGAGGTCCCCAACCCCTGGGCCACAGATGGGTACCAGTCTGTGGTCCTTTAGGAAAAGGGCCACACCAGCAGGTGAGTGGTGAGCAAGCAAGTGTATTTGCTGTATTTATAGCCGCTCCCCATCGCTCACATTACCTCCTGAGCTCCTCCTCTTGTCAGATCAGTGGTGGCCTTAGATTCTCGTAGACTTAGATTCTCGTAGAAGTGTGAACTCTACTGTGAACTGCACACTCAGAGGATCTAGGTTGCGTGCTCCTTATGAGAATCATCATGAAACCATCCCCCCTTAGCCCCCTCACCAATCTTTGGGAAAATTGTCTTCCACGAAACTGGTCCTTGGTACCAAAAAGGTTGGGGACCACTGATTTATTCAGACCAGTTAGTTTTAGTGTAATTGTCAACATAGTTGAGTGTAAATCTATCTTCTAATTGTTTTCTACTTGACTCATCTTTGTTTTTCTCTTATTTACCATCTTCTTTTGGTTTAACTAGCACTTTTTATTGGCTAATTGGCTATGCCTCTCTCCGTTTTTTAGTGGTTGCTGTTGAGGGGGCAGTGTGGGTGTGTATGGTAGACTGATTTTATACAAACGTAATCTACCTTAATGCTCCTTATAGAATATAATGTTACAACTCTACACTTCAATTTTTTTCCTCTTCTTTTGTTGTCATTTTATTTTTATACTTGCACACATGAGTTTGTTTTAGGCAGTTTTCTTTTTAAGAGATGAAATGGGGGGAAAGTCTTTTATTACCAAAATCTTTGTTGATTCCATCACTCTTCATTTTCTTGTAAAAATCTGCATTTTGGTATTTTCCTTCTGCCTGTAGAACTTTAAATTTGTAATATTACAGGTCTGCTGACAATATATTCTGATAGCTTTTGCTTGTCTGAAAACACATTTGTACTTCATTTGTGAAGGATATTTTCATTGGGTATAGAATTCTAGCTTTTTTATTGCAGTGCTAGTCACTATGAATTTCACTTTGTTGAATGCTGGATTTTGTACTCATGTAAAAAGTGCTGGATTTCATTTTGGCATGGGGTTATTTGCAGTTGTTCTAGTTTGGGTCTTGCTTTTAAAGTGTTAGGACAGATCCAGAGAGGTCTTTTAGGACTGACTTGCCCATGACGGAGGCACTGCCCTTGTAAGCAGTCCACCAAAGTCTTTCCACTCTGTCTGGGGCAGCAGGAGTTCTTCCCAGCTTCGCGTAAGTTCTCAGTGTCAGTCAGTCTCCTGCCTTCCTGGGGCTTCTTTCTCCAGCTTCAGGTAATTTTCTACCTGAAAATGTGTATTGATCAGCACTCAATCTTAGGCCACAGTTTCTGGTGCACAAGGCTTGCTCTTTGTGCCAGGGATACGCCAGACTTCAGGCCCCCTCTGCCCTGCAGTCCAGCAGGGATTGGGTCCCTCAGAGTTGTGGGCCTGGCAAGGGATAGTTGAGAAGGGGATGTGGGATCTGGTCTTTCTGGAGCTAATAGAAGCCAGGTGCATTGTGACTGCTGGGGAGTCACTTGTACTCCGGACATCTCTCTCCCAGCAGAGTGCCAAAGGTTGGCAAGTAAGAAGAGGAACAAACTGGAATCTTGGTCCTTGTGAGTTCATGATGCCCTTGGGGAAGAAACAGGGCTTCCAGTTAGCAGCAGACGCCCATCTGAGATGGTGACGGGTCCCAGGGCGCTGCTGGGAGGTGCTCCTGGGAGTTCCAGGAACGGGGGAGTCAGGGAGGGGGTACGGGAGGCAGAGGGGAGGAGGGTGGGGAGTGCAGAAGCGGAGCTGGGCAGGATTCGAGCCCAGAGTTCCTGTGCGAGCCACGGGGGAGAGAACAACCCACTGTTCTTCTTGACTGCGTTATCCCTTCACAGAGACTCCAGAATTTGTGGATTGGGAGCCTGGAAGAATCAGAGGACCTGGGGGCATGGCTAGAAAGAGCGTTGCTGGGTGGAACAGCAGCATTAGGGTGGGAAGAAGGCAGAGTCAGCGTCCCACTGTCACTCCGGGAACCCTGCTCAGAAGGGCCCTGTCTCGGTTTAATGCTCTCCTCTTAGTTTGTTGTTCTGAGATTCTTGAAACTTTTTAAGAGGGGCTGTGCATTCATTTTGCCCTGGGCCCTGCAGGTTATGCACCAGGCTGAGGGGTTAGGTCTGTATTCTGCAGGTGTGAAGGAGGTGGTCTCAGCCGTGAGGATGGGAGGCTTTGGCGAGAGCACAGGCCCAGAGAGAGCAGCCAAGGCTAGAGGCAGAAGCCTGGGGGCTGCCCCCCATGTGGGGCTGAGAGGAAGCCTGAGGACGCCAGGAGTGGAGCCGCAGAGCGGGAGAGCAGCAGGCGAGCGCTGAGGCCGCGGCCAGGTGCTGGGGTGAGCGGGGCGAGCAGCGGGGCTGCCCGAGGCGGCGGGGCAGAGCTGGCCGGGGAGGCAGTGTGTGGGCGTTACTCGGCGCGCCCCCAGAAAGGGAGGGGCAGGCCGGCCGTGGGGACATGTTCTGGAAGGCATGGGGTCTGCCTGTGGGCACAGCGCTGATCTCACCCCGGAGCTCGCCCCAGGGCACCTCCTGCTTGGGGAGAGATGAGACGGTGGTTGACCTCTGACCTTCTAGAAGGCTGGGCAAAGCCCTATTAAACCTGTGGGCTCTGGGCTCCACTGTGAACCACACTATAGCTCTTACATGGCAGATTTCTGTGCATCTCATCACCTTTCTAACTCCTGAACTGTTCCAAATTCGGTGACACATCTGGTCCTGAGGGCAGCACGTTACCCTCGTGAAGAGAAGGATCTAGACGCAGGGTGAGACCTGGTCTCGCAGCGTGTCCTGGGGGTTCCAGCGGCTGAGGCTCCCCTGGGACCCGCCACCTGGGAACAGGCTGGGCTGAGGAGCGGGGTCTGGGCCCCGGGAAGCTTGTGGTGTGTTAAGCGGCACCTTGTTTTGGGCTCGTGTTCTGGGGCTGGAGGGGCAGCGGCCGCTGTCATTGGCTCTTCAGCCTCCCTTAGGGTGGAAGCCCTTGTTTTCTATGTTTATGGCCAGACAGCTATGTAAAGGGCAGCGTGGATCTGTGTCTGCACCATGATTTTCCTGGTACTGAGCAAATGACAGTCTTCACACCTGGGGCCGGCCATGCCGGCCTGTGCCTGTGCTGGGGGCGGGGGTGCCGTGCCCCCCCGGAGCGTCAGCAGACCGGACTTAGCTGGCTGTGCCTTCCCCGCGTCCTCCCACAGGAGGTGATAGGTAGTGGCAGGAGCTGTGTTCTCCTGTCCCTGGGGGAGTCCGCCAGCACCCAGGAAGGTCTGGAGAGGAGGCCACACGTACGTGGTCCTCGTGATCTGCGCCGCAGCTCAAGGAAAGCCACCACCGTCCCTCTTCTCGGTCAGTTGACGGCTGAGACTCACAGACCCCTGAGCAGGGAGCCCAGTGCCCCCTCCCTCCCGCAGAATGCGGCTCCGCCTCTCACCCGCCCAGTTAGCCAGGGGCTTCCTGAGGGGTTGTGGGGGGCGTGGGTCATCAGTGATGGAAAGCGGACTGGAAAGTCTCTTTGGTCAGAGAGTTCCAGACCAAACTGCCAAAACCCCGTTGCTCAGGCCTGGGTGGTGGCGCCAAGCGTCGCACTGATCAGGGTGCAGGTTCTCTTGGGGGGTCTGCAGCTACACGCTGCGGCCCAGCTGCTGCCGCCGGTCACACTGCCCCCCCCAGGTGCCGGCCTTGGCTGGGGCTCCTCCTGACTTGACTCTCAGAAAGCTGGGATGAGCAGCGTGCCACACCCTCCCCCAGCACCTACCTCTGCAGCCAGCAGAGACCACACACAGGCCTCTGGTTAGGCCGGGGGGAAGGCTGGCGCCCCGAGGCTGACGGAGAGGCCCGAGGACCCAGCCGCCCCCACGGAGGGGCCACGGCTTCCCTCCAGTCCCTGGCGGCCCCAGCTTCTGTCAGGCCCCTTCTCTTCAGGCCACCCTAGGGTGGGGCACGGGGACGGGGCCCGTGCTTGGGCCTGGCTGAGCAGCTCACAGCTCACCGTTGCTGTCCTTGCGGGGCCGGGAGTAAACCTGGGTGAGGAGGCGTCTGGGGCCCAGGGTTCCCGTTCTTGTTGGTCGTTTCCTGCTGGAAGCGGGGCTGGAGCTCAGGGTCAGGATCGAGGAGAGAGCTGGGCTGTGCGCCGTCCTGGCCACGCCGCTGAGGTCGGGGAGGTCACCAAGGTCCCTGTGGCTCAGCTTCGTCTATAAAACAGGCGGGAGGAGAAACCGGAGCTTGGCGGGCATACCGAGGGCGGCAGGGGCTCCAGGCTGCCAGCCTCACGGGAGGGCTCGGCATGCCTAACCGTTTGCTTCTGGTTTCGTGCCTAAAACCAGAGGACACAGATTTGTTCTCAGGTCTGAGCTGCTGGTGGGGAGTGAGGGAGTGTGGCCACCAGCGGGGAGGGAGCGGGCCACTACCTGCCCCCACCCCACCCAGGCCTGACCGTGGAGAGCAAGGCGGCGCCCATCGGTCGCTGTTGGCCCGGCCCCAGCAGGTGTCGGCGGCAGAACTGAGCGTCCTGCTGGTGGCGTGAGAGGGGGCAGCTTGGCTGAGCGGTGAATCCGGCAGGGCCCACTGGCAGCGTGCGGACTTGGGGAGTCTGGACCTCACACCCGAGGGAGGCAGGTGGAGGGAGGCAGTCAGGGGAGGCTGTGGGCTCCGCCTGGTCTCCAGGGGCCTCCATGCGGCTGCGCCCGCCTTGCTTGGCTCAGACCCCCCCAACAGGGAGTGGACGGCGTCACCTCTGTCCGGGGCTCCTCCCCGGGGACCTGCCCACGCAGAGCCGTCTGGTGACCTGGCTTGGGTCCGGAGACCCCAGGTCACTGCTGTGTGGATGAGGCCTCGCACGCCCTCTGAGAACCGAGGGGGCTGTGTGCCCAGGGGGCTCCGCACTCCATCCGCCTGCTCCCTGCTTGGTCCGGACACACTGTTGGGGTCTCCTCCCAGCACTGTTTCTTTATGGGTTCGGCTCCACCTCGGGGGGTCTTCTCTGTTTCAGGCAGGCGATGCCTCAGCTCCTGTCAGCCCTGTGGGAAAAGGCGGGCTAGGAGAAGCGGGAGGGGGCGCTCACCGTGGGTGTCGGGGAGGACAGGGGCACGGGGGACGACCTGTGGGTCACCCCAGGGGCCGGAAGCAGCAGAGCCGGGCGGGGGGAGCACGAGGGTCCCAGGGCTAGCAGGGCGGGGGGCTGGGTCTGAGGCTGGCCTGGGGCTCATGGGGTGAGGCCGGGAGGAGGGGACGGGAGGGGGCCGAGCTGGGAGGAGACAGAGCTCGGGGGCGAGGGGTCGTCCGCGTCACACACGTGAGCCCGGTGTGCTGCGGGACAGGGTCCCCCGGGTCTGTCTCAGGTCAGTTACGGTGACGACCATCACCTGTGAGGCACCGTGGTCTGTTCCAGCCCTGCTCCTGGCCGCCTGCCAGGAGCCGGATGCCACCCTCTCTGAGCACAGGACGCAGACGAGTTGCGGGGCCTGGCGGGCCCACGCGGATCCGCTTCCTGCCAGCCCCGTGGACACCACTGGAGCGGCTCCCAGGCCCATCCTCTCCGCAGCCCCGGAACGCGCCCCAGTGGAGGTAGGTCCTGTGCGTCCAGGCTGCCCCCCGGGTCCCCTGTGCCCCGAGCAGGACTGCCTTAGTGCTGGCTGAGAGATGGGTTCTGCCAGGTCAGGCTGAGGAAGGGCAGGGCAGGGCAGGCTTCTGGGAAGGACAGTCGCGTGCAGGGAGCCTGGGTCCACGCTGATGTGGGGCGGGGAGGGCCGCCAGGAGCAGCTGGGAGCCCGCAGGTGGGAGATGAGCCCATGGGGTCCACACCCCGAACCCCCCACCCAACTGTGCTCATGTGACTGTCCCCAAAGCCCACTCTGGGGGAGATGGAGTTGGGTCCAAGGACCCACCTGAACTTTCTCCTTTCCCAGGAAACACGGGGCACCCTGGCTGGTACTGTGGGGCGGCTCTGGGGAGCTCAGGACTGGAGTGGAAGCTACCAGTCCCTGGTGTTCTGACCCGGGAGCGTGTTCTAGAAAGCATCCACCAGGGAGGACTTGTGCTGTGGAGGGGGCTGAGCCCAGGTTGGGCAGGGCAAGGCTGACCACGGGGGTCCACACTGGTAAAGGTGGGCTGGCAGGACCCCCAGAACAGCCACACAGGGCAGACAGGAGAGTCAGGCTTCCAAAAACCCGTGTGAAGCAGGTCTGCTGCAGCCACCCCCGTCTGGATGAGAAGGTGGGGATCGAGGGGCCGGGCCCCGGAAGGAGGGAGACTGGTTGAGACCGCCTACCCTCCCCGTCTTCCCCTGACCGGTGGCAGCGCCCAGCTTCCCACAGGAAGGTCCCGCTGGCCACGATGCCCGGCTTCGCAGGCCCCGTGGGGCAGGGCTGGCTGGGCCCTGGGGTGGTTTGAGCAGCCGTTGGTGGGAAAGGAAGCCAAGGCGGGCTGGGGACCGCTGCGCCTGTGAGGGCACCACAGCTCCTCGGGCACCCCGCACCCCCACCCAGCTGTGTCCCAAGCACCCGGGGCTTCCGCAGGCTCTAGCAGAGGCCCAGCCTCCAGGCGGGCCCGGCCCGTGGCTCCCCTCAGGGCCCCCCATTCCACGACCGGGTGCAAAGCGGGGGGGCTGCTCTGTCTACACACACGGAAGGAGACGTCAGACGTGCATGGGGCCTTTAATAGCTCGGTGGGCAGTTTCTGTCGATGAAGGTTTGTGAACTTATTGCAGGACAGAGCCAGGAGTGTGGAAACGCCGTCTCACTGGTGCCTGTTCTCCCAGCGGGGGCTCGGCTGGATGCCACCCCCATCGGCCAACAGTCACCCTGAGGATGGTGTGCGGAGCTGGTGGCTGGTCCATATGCGAGGCTGGGCCCTGGTGGCTCTGGAGCAAGGTCAGGCGGCCGGAGTGGGTGTGGGGCTCGGGCAGGAGCCTGGAAGTGGGCCCACCCTCAGGGCACCTTCTCCTTCCCGCCTTCCCTGCACTCCTCTTTCAGGTTCTCGGCTGTGAGCTTCATCTGCTGTTGAGAGAACAGGACATGGTGAGCCCCGCGAGCCTGGGTGGAGGCCCTCAGGGTGCCCCCCAGCGCACACTCCGTGGGAGACGCCTGGCACTGCTCCTTCAGGTCCGGGGACGCACACTTGGAACTGAGGAGCCGGGACCACTGACGCGGCCCGAGGCGTCCCGCGAGTCCGGAGCCTGTTTCTGACCCAGAGGAGGGGGAAACGGTAGGTGTGGGTGGAATGTGTGTGTGCGCCCAGCTCAGCGGGGCTTTTACAGACACTGAAGTGAGAAGCAGCTGGCACCTCCTCCCCCCTGGACCTCCAGGAGAAGGCGGGGAACCACGGGCTGGGGGCTGGAGCCTGATGTGGGGCCAAGTCCGTGCTCTGCCCCTGCACACTGAGTGACCTCGGAAGTGTGGCCGCTGAGCCTCGTGTCACACACGCTCCGTGGGTGAGAGGTGCACACCCTGCAGGCTGATGCTGGGGTGACCACCCCTGAAGCCCCTGGCCCAGAGCAGAGGCCCCAGAAGAGCGGACGTCTCACCAGCCCTCTGTCCCAACAGCCACATCCAGGAGCATCGGGGACACCCTGTGAAGGCTCAGAGGGACGTGTCCGAGGAAGGGGCCTGCACCCAGGACCACGGCCTGTGAGGAGGGAGCGTTCCGGCTCCAGTCCTGGGGCCCCACCCGGCCGTGGGGCCTGGACGCCTCTGCCGTGGGCGCTGGAAACGTGAGCATAGCTCTGCACGGTTGACTGAACCAGTTACGCCTTTGGAATCTGACTTCACACACACACAGATTTTTGATAATAACTTATCTGAGCACAAACACGGCTGGGGCCTGGGAGCCCTGATGCCACACGTCTGGACACGACGCACACTCCCTCTGCTTTTGGGGAGGAGACCCCTCTGCAGACAGTAAGTCAGAGTCTGTGTCTCCAGCTCCGCTCTGAAGGCCCCTCTAGATCGCCAGTAACTCAGGAGGCCCCCTTCACTCCAGACAGTCCTCATCTCTCTTGCCCTGGGTTTAGGAGACCTTTCAAATGTCTTTTCATGAGAGAGAAAAAGGGGTTGGGGGACAGAATTTGACGAGTAGCCATCAGAAATTAAAATCTAAACTGATGAGGATAAAATATTCCCAGGTTTCTCACAGAATCATACAGCCAGGAGTCCTCCTCCACATGGGAAGGAAAATCATAATGAGGTGTTTTTTTTTTAAAGTCTTTATCGAGTTTGTTACAATACTGCTCCTGTTTCTATGTTATGGTTTTTTGGCCAAAAGACATGTGACCTTAGCTCCCTGACCAGGGATTGAACCTGCATGCCCTGTCCTGGAAGGCGAAGTCTTACCCACTGGACTGCCAGGGAAATCTCCACAATGGGTTTTAATGAAACGAGTTTTGATTGAAAGGCGCCTCTGAGGTTCCCCTTCAGGTGCAGACAGCAGCCCCCATCTGTGTGTGTGGCTGGGGATAAGCCCTCTCCCCTGAACAACCCTGCTGCAAGTGACCTGATTCCGGAGATGCCTTTTTCCAGCTCCAAGGCCTGGGAAGAGACTCTGAACCCACCGGGCTGGGTGACCCCCACCTGCAGTGCCTGGCCTGCTGAGGGCAGCTCCTGAGGGCAGGGTCCACACTGGGCTGCGTGGCTGGATCAAGGGTAGGGACCTCAGCTGGGACCCTCCATCCCCTCGGCCCCTGGGTTGGGCCAGCCCTCCCCCGACCTGGCTCCCACCCCAGGTCCCGCAGGGCTCCATCTATCTCATGGGCTTTGTGATCCCCAAAGGCCACATTGCCCGTGGTGGGTGAGGAGCTGGGGCTCAGCCTGTCTCCCCTTTGTCTTCCACACCCCCAGCTGGATATGCTGAGCAGAGAGTAGGACCAGACCTTAAGACCCTAAAGACAAACCAAAGAGGAAACACACTGCCACAGCCCGCCTGCCCAAGGTGAAGCGTTAAACCGCGTGAGAGGTCAGTGAGCGACGCGCCGGCCTTTCCTGCACAATCGGGGCAGGTCTCCACGGCTGCTGCCTGAGAGATGGGGTTAGAGGCCACGTGGCCTTGAGACGGCTCCCCCGGGTCACCCAGTTGCTCTCACTGCTCACAGGTCTGCATCCCCTCACAGTGTGCGGTCACGGAACTCCTAATGAAACTGCCCACTTCCTCCTCGCCTTCCAGCGAAATGGGTGGCTTTAGCAGAACTAACTCTAGAAGCATAAAAGTTCTGATCTGAAGGAACCTTGATGATTATTTGGTGCTGTGGTCCCTGGACCTTGTTAAATGCATACTCAGTCCCTCCCTGAGATGATAAAATGCCATCATGATGGTTTGTAGAGGGAGCCAGGACTCTCTGAACTTTACCAGGCCCTCCAAGTTCCTCCATGGACAAACCCAGGCCTGGCAGTCTGATTTGTGGTCTGCCATCTTTTACCAGAAAGCAAACTGGGTCACTGGGCAGGTCCAGACCACAGTCCATGCTGAGAGTGCTGGGGTGGACCCCACAGCACCCCAGCCTGCCTCCTGCAGCTCAGCTGTTTGGTGAGGGCGCTTCAGCTGCCCTGCTGAAGAGGGTGGGGTGGGAAGGAGCAACCTCATTCCCTTAAAAAAATAGATGGCTTCTTTGGGGATTCTTTAGAATCAAAACCTTTAAAAATATAAGCAGGGTAATAGTGCTGACTTCTTCCCCATTAAGAAGCATCAGAATGAAGAGCAAACGAAAATTTCCTCAACTCACAAGTCATTAAAACACTCATGGTTCCAAATTATTCTTTAAAAAGCACAGATTGATTTTTGGCATCATTATTAGCAATGATTATACAAGCAGACCTGTTACTGTGCTTCGCAGGTACTGGTTTTTGGTTTTTTTTTTTTTTTAAACACACTGAAGGTTTGTGGGCAGTCCTGTGTTGAATGAACACTTCTGTGATGGCATTTCTTGAACAGCATTATTTTTTAAGGTTATGTACATTGTTTTTTTTAAGACATACTGCAATTGCACTTAATAGACTACACTGCAGTGTAAACATTACTTTTATATACAGGAGAAAAAGAAAAATTCACAACTTGCTTTACTGCAGTGGTCTGGAACCAAACCCGCAGTATCTCGGAGGTCTGCCCCTTAACAGGAACCGCCTCACTAAGCGTGTTGGCCAAATGTGCGGCTTCACCTGAGACACGGTGAGTGACAGGACCCCTTTCCCTGCGGAGAAGTAGAGAAGTGCTGTCCGAGACCTGCGCTGCTCCGCACGTCCGCAGACACGGCCTTCCCCTCCCAGATACGTGGCTGCAGACTCCCTCACTGAGCCCACCGTCACTTTCGGGATCCTTCTCTTCACCTGACTCGGGAAGTCAGTTTGGTAGCAGCTGCTCTGTTACCCCTTCCCCCAGAAGGACCCTGCGTGTTCCTCTCCCCCGAATGCTGCAGGGCACCACCCCTGCTTCCCCTGCCCCGTCCATTCTGATTTAATGGGGGGCATGGGGGTTAGGAAGGCTCCCCTGGGTGATTTTCTCGTGCAGCTGGGGTGGAGAAGCACTACCTGGAAAGAAGCCACTTGGGCAGGTAAGGTGGGGGGGTGTGAAGCGGGCAGGAGGGGAGCAGGACCGGGGCCTCCGTTGTCCACAGCTCTGCCCATGTCACTAGCTTGAGATCGTGCAGTTAGACTCAGGACAGACTAAGCAAGGGTCTGCTGTTCAGTGAAGAAAGGAAGTAGAGAGCAGGCCTTCTGACGTACCTGTTTTCACAAAGGTGAGCTTTGTCTGAGAGACCTAGAGACAAGTCCCTCCAACGAGCAGCACCTCCAGTCTTCCCGCTCAGCCCCAAACCCGAGACGTCACCACGGATGGCTCCCTGCCCCTCCCCGTCAGGCCCGGTGGCCTCCGCCTGCCACGAACACCGCCTCCTCCCACTTCAGGACTGTTGCCCCTCCTGCCCTGAAACCACCTCCCAGAAGCCCCCACCCGTCTCCAAAGGCAACCCGAGCCATGTTTAGAACAGGGGGCCAGAAACATGCCACTTGAGGGGCTTCCCGAAGACTCGGGGCTAAGACTCAAGTCCCCCTTTTCTCTCTCTCATCCTGCAGCCTTGGCTCTGCTCCCCAAGCACCAGCTCCTTCCCCGTCTGCCTCACCCGCCCTGCCACTGAGCTCTGCCCTTCAGCCTGGCTCCTCCCGGAACACTCAGCCCGGAGGACGCGTCTCCATCATGTCCCCCTCTCCTGTAACTCCTGGACTGTCGGGTTCTCTGTTTTCTGTGGAATGTCCAGCGTCTCCTCTCCTGACTCCACCCCAGGGCCTGCAGGAGCCCGAGAGAGGACAGCGAGAACAACAGGGGTAAGTGAGACACCCACCTTCCCAAAGTTCGCATCATTTTCTGAACCCAGCCACATGTCTGGGACCTCAGAGCACACGCCATGACACGGGCTGTACGTCAAGTGCCAGGACGTCAGAGTACAGCTGGTGGCCTGGCCTGGTAACCGTGCAGACCTGGGTCCAGCCACGCAGGTTCTCTCCTGGTGGGGACAGGTCTGTCAGCTCCCTAAGCCTTCAGGGCCGGCTCTGGTGAAGGGAAGGGGGATCTGCAGATAGAGCTGGGGGAAAGAGGATAATGGGAAAGTCGCCTGATATCAGCTTGGTCCCTGCTGGAAGCCAAGAAAGTCCAAACCCAGCTCCCCCACCCAGTGAGGTGTGGTGTCCACAAGTTCAGTAACTGCATGAGCTGACCCTAAGTGTCAGTTTGACTTAAAACTAATGTCTACTTAAATCGTTTGGAAGGAGGCGATTGAGGTGGTGAAGTAGAAGAATGCAGAGTTCACTCCACCCACAAATACATCAAAACTACACTTAAAACTGGAACAATTTTCACAGAACACCAGCTGAGAGCAGGCAGATCTCAAATACCCAGTGCTGAAAGAAAGACCCCCATGTAACCTGGTAAGACTAAAGGAAAAAACCGGGGCAGGGAGAATGCAGGTGGGGCCTGCGCCCCAAGGGAGGGAGCTGTGGAAGAGGACAGGCTTCCTCACCTCGGGACCCTCCCATGCCAGGACAGAGGGGAGGCTGCAGGGGCCTGGACTTTGCCCACGAGGAATGTGCACTGGCTGCCAGCAGAGAGAGGAACCGAAACTCCCAGCAGCCGCATCCCCGCACTCCCCAGCCCAAGACCCACGCCTGCTGTTGGGCAGTGCCTGGGACTGAAGCTCGGGCGGACACACCCGAGGCGGGGATTTGGTCTGGTGGTGTGGTCCAGAGTGCGGGTCTGCCCTGCAAGCCTTGTTGTCAGCGTGCTCACGATGAGTGTTAGCATGCCAGAGGCAGGTGGAGCGGACGCACAGACGGGGTCAGTCTTGTGGCTGTGCGTGCTGGGTGGCGGGCAGCGTCTCAGAGTTGCCTCTCCCAGCGGGAGCGCTTCAGTCCCACCTCCCTCTCGCTGCAGCTCAGAACCGGGTCTGGGGGCTTCTACTCCAACAACTGGGGAGCAAACCCTAACCCCCAACGGGGCAGTGACCAGCACAGAGCAAAGAGAAGGCCCTGATCATCACAGCACCAGGCACACCCCACCCCCCATCAAGGGGACAGTGGCCAGCATAGCCTGCGCCAAAGCCACAGCTGGTGTCCACAACAAATACAGCCTTTGCACCAGAAATACTAGTGTGACATAGTTCTACAGAGGGGTGGTCCCACATAAACATGGTCTTTCAGGACCATAGTACATCACTGTTTCTCCTAAATTTATAAAGAAAAAGAAATACATATAAAATGAAAAAGTAGAGGAACTACTCCTGCTTAAGAGAAATTCGCTGAAAGAACAAACAGACCTTTCCAGTCTAGCAGGCCCCCAAGTTCAAAAGGGAGGTAATAAAAATGCTGAAGTAATTAAGAAGGCTATCAGTAGAAATGTAGATCCTGTAACAAGGAACTAGAAACCATAAGGAAGAGCCAGTCAAAATCAGACAACTCAGCTGCCAAGGTTAAAAACCAGCAAACTAAGTAATTCAGAAGAACCAATAAGTGACCTGTAACAGAAATCACCCAATCAGAACAGCAGACAAAGACAGATGAAAAAAATGAAAGAAACACATTAGGTATATAAGATAATACTAAAGCATGCCAACCTATGCATTATAGGAATTTCAGGAGGAAGAGAAAGGGAAAAGTGGATCAAAAATATATTTGAAGAAATTACGGCTGAAAACTTCCCAAACCTGAAGAAGGGAAAAAGGTATCCAGGTGAAAGAAACAGAGTCCCAAACAGGATGAATCCATACGGACCCACACCAAGATGTGTCATAATGAAAATGCCAAAAGTTAAACAGGATTTTAAAGGCAGCAAGAGAAAAAGGTCAGTTACAAGGGAGCCCCCATAAGGCCACCAGCTAATTTCTCTGCAGAAGCGCTGAATGTGTCTTACCACTCTCTGGCCTGCAAAGTCCTGAAAGGGAAAACTCTGCAACCTAGGACACTATTCAGAAAGATAATCATTTAGAACAAAAGGAGAGGGAAAGAATTTCTCAGACAAGCAAAAACTGCAAGGATACAGCAATACTAAGCCTATCCTAAAGGAAACACTGAAAGGTGTTCTCTAAATAGAAAATAAGCAAGAACTTATAGGAAAGGGAAAGTCACATTAGGAAAGGCAGATACATAAAAGGATTGAAGATCAGTTAAATAAGTCAGCATATAATCAATTTCACACACAAAAAATCTATCAACTACAAGATGTAATTTTGTGATTTTTTGTGATTCATCAGAATCACAAAATGTGGAGGAGGGGAGTAGGAAAATGTGCATCTTTTACAATGTAAATGCACATGGACTATCAGTCCAAAGCAAGCAGACATGATAATAAATGAGATAATTAATGAATTTGAAAACCAGGGCAACCACAAATCAAAAACATACACTAGACTCACAAAAATCATTAAGAACTCAAGCATAATACAAAAGAAAATTATCAAGCCACAAAGGGAAGAAAAGAACAAAGAAGAAATATAAAATCAACGGGAAAACAAGGTTTAAAATGTCAACAAATACAGACCCATCAATAAATACTCTTATATGTCAGTGGACGAAATGCTTTGATCAAAAGACACAGAGTGACAGACTGAATAATGAAACAAGAACCTACAAGGTGCTGCTACAGGAGGCCCACTTTAGAACGGAAGACACACAGATTAAAAGTGAGGGTGTCTTCTTCAGAGAAATGTCTATTTAGGCCCATTTTTTTCATTGGGTTGTTTGGTTTTTTTGATACTGAATTGCATGAGCTGTTTGTATGTTTTGCATATTAATCCTTGTTGGTTGCTTCATTTGCAAATATTTCTCCAAAGAAGACATACAGATGGCCAATAAACACATGAAAAGATGCTCAACATCACTAATTGTTAGAGAAATGCAAATCAAAACTAAATCACCTCACATCAGTCAGAATGGCCATCATAAAAAAAAAAAATCTACAAACAATAAATGCTGGAGAAGATATAGAGAAAAGGAAACCCTCCTACACTGTTTATACCAATTTACATCCCTACTATCACTACATAGAACAGTATGGGAGTTCCTCAAACTAAAAACAGAACTACCATATGACCCAGAAGTCCTATTCCCAGGCATATATGTGGAAAAAAACAATTCAAAAAGATACGTAGACCCCAATGTTCACTGAAGCACTTAAAATAGCCAGGACATGGAAGCAACCTAAAAGTCCATCTACAGGGATGGATAAAGATGTGGTACATATGTACAACAGAATATTACTCAGCCTTAAAAGGAACAAAATAGTGCTATTTGCAGAGATGTAGATATACCTAGAGACTGTCATACAGAATGAAGTAAGTCAGAAACAGAAAAAAAGTCACATAATATGGATTCTATGTGGAATCCAGAAAAATTGTACAGATGAACCTGTCTGCAAAGCAGAAACAAGACAGATGCAGAGAACAAACTTACAGATTGGAAGGGGATGGTCTGTGAGGTTGGCACTGTCTCACACACACTACTGTGGATACAGTCGGTAACTAACGAGAACCTACTGTAAACCACAGGGAACTATGCTCAATAATATCCTGTGATAAACCATAATGGAAAAGAATATATATACACATGTAACTGAATCACTCTGCTGAACACCAGGAGCTAACACAACACTGTAAGTTAACTACACTTCAATAAAATTAAAACTAAACAAAACATGGTTACCAAGGGTAAGGCGGGTAAATCTGGAGTACAGGATTGAGAGATACACATCACTGTATATACAAAAGAGGACAAGAATTGGTTGTGTGGCACAGGGAACTACATTCAGCATCTCGCAGTGACCTATAATGGAAAGAATCTGTAGCTGTGCCCTTGAAACTAACTCAATACTGTAAATCAACTGTAGTTTAATAAAGTTTTTAAAAAGTCATCTTTTGAGCCTGTGTTCTCTGCATATTTGAGTTTCAGAGCAAAACTCCCAGGAGCTAAAGCCATTTCAAACGAAAACCTCACAGATCCACCTTCCAGCTGAGAGCGAGGGGCCCCCAGAAGCCCGAGGCCTGGCTCTCGGCCGCCCCGGGTGTGCACTGCGCGGACGCTGCTGCAGCCGGGAGCCCGAGCCGCACGTGTTACCGGCCACAGCCCATCAGAGCCGTTCATCATCCTAGACCTGCCAGGGCTACGGGCCTCGGGGCTCCACAGGTGGCGGCAGCTGGTTGCGAAGATGGCAAAGGGAGTCTGCCCACCTCCCTGGGTTTGGGAAACCTTAGGAAGGACAAGCCCTCATCAGGGCAGCTCACTGCCGGTGTCCTTTCCCACTCCACCTGTGGGTGCTGATACTTCCTCCAACTTAAGTGATCCTTACCAGGTATCCAAAATCCACATGAAATCACTCAGTGAGGAGTCTCTACAGACACCTCTGCGGGCACCTGGGCCCCCGTGTAGGGCAGACACACTCTGAACTCTGTTTCCCGCAGGCAGTGGGGCTCAGGTGGAGTCCACGTCCTCGCGCTTCACACGCGCTCCTCTGTGCCAGCTTCATGGGCGTCTCACTACTGACCTCCCGGCTCCTCCCCATCTCCTGCATTTCTAACTCTGCTTCTATGTCAAAACCTCTTTTTTCCTCCTGCTTTGCTGACATAACTTTTAATGTCTATTACATTCTGTTACCCACCTGTAACTTAATTAACAGTGACCAACACTGGCCACTTGATGTGAACAGCTGACTTAATGGAAAAGACCCTCATGCTGGGAAAAAATTGAGGGCAGAAGGAAAAGAGTGCAGCAGAAGATGAGATGGTTGGATGGCATCACTGACTCAATGGACATGGGTCTGAGCAAACTCCGGGAGATAGTGAAGGACAGGGAGGCCTGGCATGCTGCAGTCCATGGGGTGGCAGAGTCAGAACTGAGCGACTGAACAACAAATAACACTTAGACACAGCAGGTGCTGGTACTTTCTCCAAGTTAAGTAATCCTTACCACGTATCCAAAATCCACACAAAATCACTCAGTGAGAAATCTTAACAGACGCCTCCGTGGGCGCCTGGGCCTCAGCATAGGGCGAACACACTCTGTATAGGTTGTTTTCCGCAGGCAGTGGAGCTCAGGCTTACTTACATTACATACAAGGTACATACACTATTTGCTCCTTGTAACTGCACTATGAGAGGCACACCATTATCAACATGTTAAACAAGAGACACAGGGAAGTTACAAATCCTGCCCGAGGTCGCACAGCTCAGAGGGGTTTGCGCCCAGTCCTTCTGGCTCCACAGCCCACGCTGCTAGCCTGAGCTGCCTGGCTTCTGCTTGATAGCCTGCCAGCTCTGGGCTGCTCGTGGACCACCTATAACATCACCCCACTATCCACTGGGTTCGCCCGTGCTGTGAGATTCGGATTCCAATGAATCACACTTCCATCCTGTGAAGGTTTGCCTGTATTTTGGAAATGCTAGGTGAGACTGAAATTTTGTCCTGTCCCGCCTGGCCCAGATTTTTTCTGCTTCAGCTAAATCTCTCTAAACCAGGGGAGTACAGCTCTAGAACACATCATGTTTACCCTACCCTGACCTTTAGGCACAAATTGAATCAAGATTTTAAAATTTGCTTAAAATTCTGGAAAGTTCAAGAGTTAATAAAAAGCACGGAAATCCATTTGAGTATGTTTTAAAGAAAGGCTTCTAAAGGGCACAAGAACAAGAAAGTGGAAAATGTGGCGGGGAAGTTAGTTGGCAAAGCACAAGCACTTGAGTGGCTAAAACTTGGAAAAGAAAACTAGTGACAGACAAATGGCTTGAGGGAGCATCTCCAATGGAGGGAGCATCTCAATGGAGGGAAATGTAAAGAACGAGCAAACCTAAAACTGGCAACAAAGTGCCACTTACTCAACACCTGCGGGGGGTGGTGGGGGAAGTCCAACTGTTAGGAATCATCCAGGAACAGGAAAGGTTAAGATAAGCCATGTCTCCTTTGCTGGATAATGAGAAAAGCGGTAACAGATGCTTAAAAGGCCACTGAGTTGAGTGGATGTAATTTGGACACACCCAGACATGAGTGGAGAGTAGGAGCGCTGGGCTCTGGGTGGCCTCAGGGACACCCACCAAGGGGGACAGCAGAGCAGGGGGCAAGGCCTGCTTAGGTGGACGATGCCTTAACCCTGGCCACTCGGGCCTGGAGCAGTGGGCCCCACCGTGTGGGATAAGGTCAGAACGCAGATGGCGTCTGTAAGACAGAAGGGTATCTGGAGATAAAAAGAATCAGTGCCCGTAAGATCAAAAACAAGCTATGACTAATCATGAGGAAATAATATATATAAATACCATGAAGAATACTTCTGGAACATCGCATCATGTAATGTGCTTCGTGGCCATATCAGAGGCAAGAGAGACATCACAGGGATGGCCCAAAACGGCAGGACAGAAAAGACAAAGGCGACGCCAATTCTGTGTAAGAAAGGGAAAAGAGCATTTTGGCAAGTAATGATGTAAAACTAGTGCAGTGACTCCCAAATCAGAGAACTCATGACCAACTTTCTTGTAAAAAATGGAGTTCCTTTTTTAAAGGCAACACTCACTGTAGTAACTAGATCTCTGGGTGTGATGTTATCCTGTAAATGAAGTACAGGAGGAAATCATTCAGGCTCTGCTACAACACGATCCTGGGCTGTTTATCAGAAGGGAGAGGTCACCAGTCTGATCTGTTACCATCAGCCCACAACACCAACACTTCCACAACGCTGCCAGGACACCAACCCAGTTGTCCAGGCCATCCAGGTGACCCAGAGCATCTGGTCTCCAAGAGGCACTTCCTGGACAAGATGTGCACAGGAAGTAGCCGCCTCTTGATCTGGATACAGGCCTGGGAGGAAGGGGGTGCCCTTCCTGTCTGGAAGCCTAGGGGCAGAGGGTGGACAGGGGGCTCTCCTCCTGCAGTACAGGTCTGTCGAGGTCAGGAACCCCCTGGAAGTACACAGGTCACTCAGGTTCCCAGGGACGCAAGACCCAAGGAGTCTGGAACCAGCCAAGGCCGTGGCATGATCTCAGTCCTCATCTTTAATGGGCAGTAACACCCCCAGGCTCAGGGTTCAGGCTGGGGCGCAAGGCGTGGATGGGCAAGGACACAGGGATCACAGCACCCTTCCACAGGGGGCCGCTCCACAGAAGCCTCCCCGTCCACCAGCTCCTTCCGTCAGTCCCGAGTCTCATGAGATGACTCGGGGATGGGTCTTCACTGTGGCAGGAAGGAAAAACCCAGAGTTCAGAAAACAACAGGCTGACATAAACAGGCCACTAAATGACACGGAGGAGACCGTCCACTGCCCACACCAGGGCTTCAACCAAGAATTTTTAAAAATTTAAACAGTTTTCTTAAATATCAAGGGAGAACAGCGCTTCATCTAAGAAAACACAGCTGGTTGTCACCAGGAGAGAGAGAGTGGCTGCCTCTGTGCCCACGGTGGCCGCGCCCCTTTCTGGCCCCGATCCCCGGCTGCAGAAGCTCTTCCCCTGTCACAGGCATGACTTCAGGCGACAAGGCGCCAGAGCACCCGTGCCCCATGGCAGCGTCCCTGGCAGTGCTGGGTTTTCTCCCATCTACATGGGGTGTGGCCCTTTGATCAACACAACATCTATATCCTCCATGCATGTCATCGTAATATCTAAAAGTCAACGTGATGACTAAAACCAAGGCCGTAATCACTGTGTTGACTCTGATTTTATTGCCTCCACCCCTAGGGTTAGGAATGGCCAGCTGCATGCCTGTTGATGAGTGCTGCTGCCGGCACCAACGCCCCTTCTGAAGAGCCTGGGTCAAGGTGGGGCCAGAAATGGCTGATGCTTGATCTCTTTCTGCAAGAAAAACACTGTATTAGGCAGACACGTGAGCCTTCATTCTCTCGACTTCCTTTTCCTCAAAACGGCTAATTCCCACCTCTAAGCCTCGTGAACAAGGATGAGGCCCCGTGTTGCCTCTACATCTTCATTCCACTTGAATTCCCCGTCACCTGCATCCCTCGGGGGGCAGGGGGGTGGCAGGAGGTACTGGAACTGACGGGCCGGCCCCCATGGCTCTGTCCTAAAGAGAACAGTTCTAGAGTTCCAGAGGCTCTGTTGTAGAGAGAACTGCAGTGACACACCGCCGTGACGTCCATCCTGAGAACCCACAGCACCCACCCGCACGGGACACGTCTGTGGCTTTCCCACTTCCTCTTTTATACTGATGCCCAGAACTGACCTTTCTTAGAGGAACCAGCTTAACTGTGTGTACACGGCAGAAACACCTGCCTCGGGACACAGCACAGCTTTGTTCGTGAATTAGAAATGACTTCTCCGCAGACCTGTACTCTAGGTGTTTGAGAGCAAAGAACCCAAGACCCCAGTGTGATCAGAGCATCCAGTCCATGTGGTCAGTGCTCTCTTTAGTGTGACCTTTGGAAAAAGAGATCACGGTCCCCTCTGAGATTAATCCGTCAGCCAGTACAATCCTGCTTACGCCTCAGACTTTGGTTCTGACAAAAGTTCTAACCAAAAATCACGTGGTCTGGAGTGGGTCAGAACTCAGCCTCCTCACTTTGTCATTTAGAAAGATGAGCTGCTACATGCAATATGTGTTGAATTAAACATGTCTTCACCTATTCAGTTCTTCCTCTACCATCGTCACTGTTTTCTTGTGTGAAGCCAAGAAGAGCAGACAGCATGAGAGAGAAGCCATTTGCTAACAGGGACTCCCCTGGTAGAAATCATAAAATACAGACGATTTCTGCCTGTTACCCTGAACGACCTGCAAGTCATTTTGTTAAGACAGGTTAAATGTTTTAGGAGCACTCGGCCAGGTTTGGGTGGAGTGATATCTGTTGTCTCCAGCAAAGCCCACGGGTGATTCACAGATAAGTTATGTGGCTCTAGAAGAGGCGATCAAACCAGTGTTTCCATAAGTTGTTTTGGACAATCAGAACAAACAGCTTGCACCAAACAAACAGTCACGCAGTTGTTCAGGTTGTGGGCATATATGTTTTTTACCCTTTGAACCAAGCATTCCAGGTAAGTACGTGGCAAGCCACGCAGAAAAATGCTCTTATTCATATAGGCTTAATTAGATGGGCATGAAATGACTAGAAGGGAAGAGAATAACATCCATGATGACTAATAAAATAAGCTGGGGGTCAAGGCCTCAGCATTCCTGTTTTCAAAAAGGAACTGGTATCAGTAGGAAGGCTTCCCCTGGTGGGCTAGAAAGCTAGTGACGCCCTGGGTACACACACGGCCACGTGTCCTGAGCTAGGAGGAAGTGATGGTGACCACAAGAGGAAAGCACATGCTGGACAGAAATGAGACAAAACCAACAGCGGGTGAGTCGGGGCCCAGAGGCCTCGACACACGGAGACAATAGCTCTTTTCAAACAACGCTGCACTCAAGCTCGCCCCGCCCGCCAGGGACGGCCCCCCGCCCTCCAGGGACGGCCCCCCGCCTGCCAGGTCCCCGCCCTCCAGGGACGGCCCCCCGCCCGCCAGGGACGGCCCCCCGCCCGCCAGGGACGGCCCCCCGCCCTCCAGGGACGGCTCCTCGCCCTCCAGGAAGCTGAGTTCCACTGACCCACTGACGGTCTCCAGCCCACCCGGCCTGGCATGCTCTGTGCTGGGAAGAACTTGCAGCTCCCGGAAGGCGGTAGGAGACCCCTGGGCTTCCGGCCAGGCTGACACACTGGCCTGGCCCTTGAACCCGCCTCTCGGGCCCTTCTCTGGGCCCTCGAGTCCCCTCCCCGCCTACTTCTCCCCTGCCCTCAACGCCAAGGGCAGGGCGGCAGGCCGTGCTCGGCTCTCACCTCCCAGACTAGCACCTGGCGGCCAGTCTCCAGGCCCCACCGCTTTACAGCAACCTGTGAATTCCTGCTGCTCTTCAAAGACACACATGTGTTGCACCTTCCGCAAAGCCCCCTGGCTGCCAACGGGCGGTGCCGGCCCACACCCGTGCTCCGGCTTTGCCACGCCTGGGCGCAGAGGCTCCCCCTGTAGGAGCTGGCATGACAGCCCCAGACGGCAGGCTCCAGGGCAGGGTCCCCTGCAAGGCGGGTGATGATGTGCCCGATCTGTGGGTGAGCCCGAGGGGCAGTGGAGCAGACGCACAGCTCTGTGCTGGGACCAATGGCGCCTACCCCTCACGGTGACCACAGACACCTCCCAAGGCACTCTTTTCTTCCTGAGGCTTCAGCGTCAGAATCCCTGTGCCCTCAGAGGGCCAGTTCTAGGGCTCGGGGAGAGCTGAAGCTCTGGTGAGGGGATGAACAGCCTGTGGATGACCTCCTTTAGCACAGAAGCAGAAGCCCACTTACAACCACAGAGATTTGATGGCAGCTTTGGAGCAAAGTGAGGTGGGTTCTCAGGCAGTGAGACCCAAACCTTGATGGTCAGTCATCAGCAGTCCATACCTGATGATCTTTCATAAAATGAGTTCCCACTTGCAGTGTTCATCTAGCAGGTTTGAGAATTTCTTTTTATAAACTCTAAAATTTGCTATTATTTCAAACTGACAAAAAATTGCAAGCAGACTACAGAGATCTTAAATAAAAGACCCTTACTCAGATTTACCAGCTAGTTCCGCTTTGCACTCTGCTTGATCATTCTCTTTATATTACCTTTTTCTTAATCATTTGAGAGTAAGTTGTAGACAACACGCCACATGCCCCTAGGCACATACATATATATTTTCTAAAAACAAAGCCTTTATCTTACATAGTACAGGAGAATGTTCCCTGATGGTTTTGAAGGGTGACGTGATGGTCATTTCCTATTTTATCAAACTTTCCAAATGCTATCAAGTTGACAGAATTCAGAAAGTGTAAAAACAGCTGGGAGTCCCTAAAGCATCACTGCCAGATGATGAAACAGCTGGCTCTTCCGAGGAAAAGCAGACAGTGATGCCCGCACACTTGCCTCACGTTCACGGCAGATGTGATTTTGATGAACTGGGGTACAACAGGACCATGTCAACCAGCGTCCCACCGAGCCGGGGTCGATGGTGCGCAGTCTGTGAGATAGCCCCTGTAACAGCCACTGCCTGTGGAAACCCCCCTCGGAGTGCTGGCTGGACCCAGGACTCACCTTAGACCACAGAGCACAGCAGAGTGAGGGGACGTCACTCCAGAGACGAGATCGCAAACAGGCTGCGCTTCCGTCCTGGGGGCCCCTCTCTCACTCGCTGGCTCTGATGGGAGTCGGCGGCCGGGTACGCGCAGCCCCGTGGAGGGACCCACACAGTGAGGGATGGATGTCCCGGCCCTGAGGCTGTGAGCCTGGGAGGGGACCCCCGCTCTGGTCAGCCGTGAGACGCCTGCAAGCCTGGCCGACTCCTTGATCACAGCCTCGAGGGGCACCGTGGTGAGCCCGTGTAGACACACAGACGCTGTGAGGGAACCAGCGTCCGTTTTGGGGTCATTTGCTATCCAGCAATAGATGCAGGGGCTGGTCATGATGGAATATCACCAAAACTCATCTGAAGTAAAAATATGCTTGATTTCACGAAGCTCCGGTCGGTGGTATAATCAAGGGTCTAGGGGTCCTGGGCACAGAGGAGGGAGGCAGATACTTCCCTCTCTCCTCTTCTGATTATTCAACCTCTCTCTCATATGAATCCTTTTGAATGACTTTTAAGTTTATTTTTAAAATACAAAAATAGATAAAAAATCTTCTGTATAACACAGGGAACTCTACTCAATACTCAGTAATGACCTATATGGGAAAAGAATCTAAAAAACAGAGTGGATCTATGTATAACTGACTCACTCTTTGCTGAACACCTGAAACCAAGACAACACTGTTGAACAACTACACTCTAATAAAATAAAAACACAGAATAAAAGGGCCAGTAGGAGAGGTGGGGTGATTTGCTTATTTTGGTAATACTTATAGATGCACAAGTGTTAGTATTGCTTAATTTTTTTCTCTGTATCTTGCTAAGTAATAAAAAAAAATGTTGGCATGATTAACCATAAAAAAATACATGTGCATAGTTTAAAAGACTCAAGCACTAAAGAAAAAATACTGTGAAAAAAATTGACCCCATCTTGTGCCCCAGTCCCTCACCTTAGAGGGAATTTCTTATTAATTACCAATTTCATGATCATTCTTTCAAAAGCTCCCCCCCCCCCCAGAAAAAAGATATGTCGGCATACGTTATTTTTGAGATATCTATCTTCTTGTTTTTAATACAAAGTTTTAATACCCTATTTTGCATTTTACAAAATAAATCTTGGGATGGCCTGATAACAGGAGTTGCAAAAAGTTCTTATTCTTTTGACTATCTGCAAGAACTCTAGTGTATGGACAGGACAATTCACTTAACCAGCCTCGCCAAACAAGGATAGTTAGGTTACAGGTGTGTGGGTGTCCTCATGAACATATGCATATAGTGTTAGTCGCTCAATCGTGTCCAATTCTTTGCGGCCTCATGGACTGTAGCCTGCCAGGCTCCTCTGTCCATGGGATTCTCCAGGCAAGAATACTGGAGTGGGTTGCCATGCCCTTCTCCAATATGCATATATCTGGGACATAAATACCTAGGATTCTTCACAACGCCCTAGTTTCTCTCATTAAACAAAGCTCTCCCCTTCACCCCATATCCAAATGCTGACACTGCAGTTAGTGCCCCCCTTTCCTGCCACACTTGGTCAAGTGTCTATCCTGACTGTTTTCTCACCTCTCACTTCCCAACCATTCCAAGTAGCTCCCAGTTCCGTGAACCCACTGCAGCAGACCCACTGAGGTCACCCTGCATGCCATACTACTCAATCCCAGGGACAGGCCCTGATCATCTACTGTTTTCACAGCCACATTTGACATGGTGCAACTACCCTCTTCCTAACCTTTTGCCCTTGACTCTGTGATGTGACAGCTCACCTGGCCTCCTGGCCTCCCACCTCTCTATCTGGTTGTCTTCTGGCCTGCCCTCAAGAGCTGGCATTCCTCAAAGATCAATTCTAGGCCCTCTCTTCATTCTTCTAGATCAGCACTGTCCAACAGAACTCTCACTGAGGATAGCAATGTTTTATTAAGCACTCAATGTGGTCAGTGTAACTGAGGACCTGAGTCTTTTATCTGATTTAATATGAGCCAATTTAAATGTCAGTAGCCACTGGTTTCAGCTTCAGCATCAGTCCTTCCAATGAACACCCGGGACTTATCTCCTTTAGGATGGACTGCTTGGATCTCCTTGCAGGCCAAGGGACTCTCAAGAGTCTTCTCCAACACCACAGTTCAAAAGCATCAATTTTTTGGCGCTCAGCTTTCTTCACAGTCCAACTCATCCATACATGACCACTGGAAAAACCATAGCCTTGACTAGACGGACCTTTGTTGGCAAAGTAATGTTTCTGCTTTTTAATATGCTATCTAGGTTGGTCATAGCTTTCCTTCCAAGGAGTAAGCGTCTTTTAATTTCATGGCTGCAGTCACCATCTGCAGGGATTTTGGAGCCCAAAAAAATAAAGTCTGACACTGTTTCCACTGTCTCCCCATCTATTTCCCATGAGTTTGAGTAAACTCCGGGAGTTTGTGATGGACAGGGAGGCCTGGCATGCTGTGATTCATGGGGTCGCAAAGAGTCGGACACGCCTGAGCAACTGAACTGAACTGAGCCACTGGTTATGAAATTAAAAGATGTTAACTCCTTGGAAGAAGAACTATGACAAACCTAGACAGCATATTAAAAAGCAGAGACACTACTTTGCCGACAAAGACGCATCTAGTCAAGGCTCTGGTTTTCCCAGCAGTCATGGATGGATGTTGAGAATTGGACCATAAAGAAGTTGAGCACCGAAGAAACGATGATTGTGAACTGTGGTGTTGGAGAAGACTCTTGAGAGTCCCTTGGACTGCAAGATGATTAAATCAGTCAATTCTAAAGGAAACCAATCCTGAATACTCATTGGAAGGACTGATGTTGAAGCTGAGGCTCCAGAACATTGGCCATCTGACGCGAAGAGCTGACTCGTTGGAAAAGACTGTGATGCTGGGAAAGATCGAGGGCAAGCGGAAAAGGGGATGACAGAGGATGAGATGGTTGGAGGGCATCACTGACTCAATGGACATGAGTTTGAGCAAGCTCTGGGAGATGGTGAAGGACAGGGAAGCCTGGCGTGCTGCAATCCATGGGGTGACAAAGAGTCAACATGACTGAACAAGCCACTGGTGGCTAAAGGCTACCATGGCCAGTGCAGTTCGACACGCTCTCCGTAACAGAGATCCCATACACCATGGCCTCAGCTACTGGTTCCGGGCAGAGCGCACACACACAGCTCTCATTTCCAGCCTGGATTTTCTCCTAAACTCACGTAACACACATAACCAAAGCCCACTTGACAGCTTCCTTTGGATGGTACTAAACTGACAGTATTAAATTTAAATTCAAGATCCTCTTCTGAAGCTAGGTTATCTTCCCAATTAGTGAAATGCGTGGATAGAGGAGTCTGGTTGCCTCCGTGTCCAAATCATTGCTCAGCTTAGTCTACCTCTCCACATCTCGACTCCCTTCCCATGAACCCACAATGGAAACTGGTAGAACATGCTCTTTACTGGACCACTGGTATCCTCTCTGGCTCCACCTCCCAGTCTGCCCTCTATGATGTCACATAATGTAATGAAGAAGATGCTCAGGCCCCTTCAGCGGCTCCCTGTGCTTTGGGGATAAGTGGGCAAGGTTCAATGCTGCCAACCACCGGCCAGCTATCGGTGGCCCTCCGCCCTTCCCTGCAGCCACCCTGGGCTTCTGTCTTCTGCAGCTACCCCGAGGGGAAGATACCATTTCTTTCTGATCCTTTTCTTTGTTTTCAACACCACCTTCTCTACTCTGGGACGCAAACAAACAAAACCCGTCTGTTAGTCACACCATGAAGATTCCCGAAGAGCCGGCTCCTGAGTCCATGTCCCTTCCATACCAATGCACAACCGGAAGGGACTGTGCTGGTTGGCCCTTCACCCGCCCTCCTGCCAGCTGGGCAGCAAAGTCTGTTTAGACATGCCCAGTCAGAGGGAGGGCACCCCTCATAAAGCAGCCTCTTCCATGCCCTCCCAGGGCTAGCTTACGTTGATAATCAGAAAGGTCTTCTTTATACTTTCCACATCTACCCCATCACCCCTTCCGGCCGGCTCCCAGGCCCCCTGCTGGAGTCATAACAGAAATGACAACAGTGAGAGCAGCTACCATTACCATGTGCCTGCACCGCCGGCCTCGCAACCTCTCCACGAGCTGGTACTATCACTGCCGCTAGTTGCGAAGACAAGAACCTAAAATGTAGAGCGACCAGCAATCCTCCTCCAGTATCAGAGCATTCTGATTGCTCCTGAACTCTTCCATGTCTTTCCTGCAGTGCCTGGAATTTAACAACACTCTGGTCCTTGCCACGCCAAGTGTGGCCTGAGGAGCAGCAGCAGCACCTTCACCTGGGAGCCCGCCCAGACACAGAATCTGGGGCTCATTTCCGGACCAGCTGGATCAGAATCTGCATTTTAACAAGATCCCATGGGCACTTTAGAGCTTGAGAGACACTAGTCTTGGTGTGCCCAGGACACAATGGAACATACACTTATTAATTCACTAGACCAATGACCAATCACAAACACCTGCTATTCGTGCCTGGCATTATACAGGCTCCAGGATCCTCTGAGCCCCTCACAGCTAAGCTTGCGTCCAGCAGAGAGACGGGAGGGTAAGGGAGGGGATAAATGTTAGGCAGGAGTGTGGTGGGGGAAACAAGGTGTTAACGCTCCCGGGGGCCACGGGTCAGGCAGGACTGAAGGAGCTTGCACCTGACCAAGTGTTAAATGAAGGAAGGAACTGGCTGGGCTATCACTGAGATGGGCTTTCTGAGCAATGGGAGGGTGACACCAAAGAATGAAGGCGGCAGAGAAATCCAGGGCAAGAGAGTGGGCAGGAGACAAGGGTGGGCCCAGGAGGCCCTGAGGTTGCACCCCCTTGTCCTGGAAATTATTCTCTTCCTGCAGCCTCTGGTTATGTAATCTTCTCAGGCAGCCTCACCTCTAGCTCATTTGAACTGCAGCTAAGGAGACAGGCCTGCTTTTTCCACATGTACTTGATCTGGTCAGATTTTTTTCTGCCTGTACTTTTGTGATTGATTTTTTTTTTTTTAAAGCAGACCTTCAGTTGATCCTGATTAAATTTTAACTTGTCCTTTTTGACCATCATCACTGAAGCCTGCTATGATCTTTTTGAGCGCCTTCATCCAGCACATCCCCCCAGCTTTCCCCCCATCTTTCCTTTTCATCTTCATTCTTTCAGCTCCCTTTAGCTATGCATTTTCCTGATACTCAGAGCTTCTGGCAGACTTTAATCTACCAGAGGAAATTACAGGCCAGTATCCCTGATGAACACAGACACAAATATCCTCAATAAAACACTAGGAAACTGAACTCAACAATACATTAAAAGGATTATACACTGTGATCAAGTGGGATTTATCCTAGGGATTCTTCAACATATACAAGTCAATCAATGTGATACAACATATTAACAAACTGAGAATAAAAACCACATGGTCATCTCAATAGATACAGAAAAAGCTTTTGACAGAATACAACACCCATTTATGATAAAAACTCTAGAAAGTAGGCATAGAGGGAACCTATCTCAACATAAAAAGAACATTTATGACAAATCCACAACTAATGTCATTCTCAATGGTGAAAAGCTGAAAGCATTTCCTCTAAGGTCAGGAACAAGACAAAGATGTCTATTCTTGCCACTTTTATTCAACATAGTTTTGGAAGACCTACCCATGGCAATCAAAGAAGAAAAAAAAAAAGAGGAATCCAAATTGGAAGACAAGTAAAACTGTTAGCATTTGCAGATGACATGGTACTAAACATAAAAAATTCTACAGATGCTGCCAGAAAACTACTGGAGCATCAATGAATTCAGTAAAGTTGCAGGATACAAAATTAATACACAAATTTCTTGCATTTCTATACACTAACAACACAAGCTCAGAAAGAGAAATTAAGGAAACAATCCCATTTGCCAGCACATCAAAAGTAACAAAATACCTAGGAATAAACCTACCTAAGAAGGCAAAAGACCCACAGTCTGAAAACTGTAAGACACTGATGAAAAAAATCGCAGCTGATACAAACTGATGGAAAGATACACCACATCCTTAGATTGGAATAATCAGTATTCTCAAAGTGACTATTTTACCCAAGGCAATCTACAGATTCAGTGCAATCCCTATCAAATTACCAATGACATTTTTCACAGAACTAGAACAAAAAATTGTACAATTTGTATGGAAACAACAACAACAACAAAAACCTCAGTAGCCAAAACAATATTGAGGAAGAAAAATAAAGCTGGAGGAATCAGGCTCCCTGACTTCAGACTACACTAGAAAAACAACAGTCATTAAAACAGTATGATACTGGAACAAAAATAGAAATAGATATCACTGAAACAGGATAGAAATCTCAGAAATAAACACACGAACCTATGGTCAACTAATTTATGACAAAGAAGGCAAGAATATACAATGGAGAAAAGGCAATCTGTTCAATAAGGAGTGCTGGAAAAACTGGACAACTACATGTAAAAGAATGAAATTAGAACATTCTCAAACACCATACACAAAAACACTCTCACAATGGATTAAAGACCCAAATATAAGGCCACATTCTATAAAATTCTTATATGAGAATATAATCAGAACACTCTTTGGCATAAATTGCAGCAATATATTTTTGGATACATCTTCTAGAGTAATATAAATAAAAACAAAAATAGACAAATGGATCCTAATTAAACAAGTTTTTGCACAGCAAAGAAAATCATTAACAAAATGACAACCCACAGAATGGAAGAAAATATTTGCAAATGATGTGACCAAGGGATTAATCTCCAATATACACAAACAGCTCATGCAGCTCAATATCAGAAATACAAACAACCCAATCAAAAAATGGGCCAAAGGTCCAAATAGACATTTTTCCAAAAAAGACAAACAATGTCCAAAAAGCACATGAAAAGATGCTCAGCATCACTAATCATTAGAGAAATGAAAATCAAAACTACAATGAATTATCATTTCACACCAGTCAGACTAGTAATCATCAAAAAGTCTACAAGCAATCAATGCTGAAGAGAGTGTAGAGAAAAGGAAACCCTCCTACCTGCTGGTGGGAATGTAAACTGGTAACAGCCACTGTGGAGAACAGTATAGAGGTCTCTTAAAAAATGACTAAAAATAGAGCTACCATATGGTCTGGCAGTCCCTCTCCTGGGCCTATATCCAGAGAAAACTGTTAACTGGAAAAAAAAATATATCCATCCCAGTTTTCACTGCAGCACAATTTACAATAGCCAGTACACGGACACAATCTAGATGCTCATTAACCAAGAAGTGGATAAAGAAGATATGGAATACACACACACACAATGGAATATTACTCAGCCATAAGAATGAAATAATGCCATTTGCAGCAACTGAGATGGATCCAAAAGATTATCAAACAAAGTGAGGTAAGTCAGACAAAGACAAATATCATATATCACTCATATGTGAAATCTAAAAAAAAAAAGGAAAAAAAAGATACAAATGAACTTATTTATGAAACAGGTATGTTTTTGAAGATAAGTAAACATAAATAAGTCTGTTATTTACCTCACAGACTTATTTATCTAACAGATAAACAAGACTCACAGGACACATATATACCCGTGGCTGATTCATGTCAATGTATGGTAAAAAACCACCACAGTACTGTAAAGTAAGTAGCCTCCAATTAAAATTAAAAAAAAAAAAAAGACTCACAGACTTCAAAAACAAACTTATGGGAGTTCCCTGGTGGCCCAGTGGTTAAGAATCCGCCTGCCAATGTAGGGGACGCCAGTTTGATCCCTGGTCCAGGACTAAGATCCCACATATCACAGGTCAACTAAGCCCAAGCACCAAAACTACTGAGGCCGCACACTCCCAGCACTGTAGCCTGTGTGCCCTGGAGTCCACGCTGCAGCAAGAGAAACCATCTCAATGAGAAGCCTGCACAATGGAGCAGCCCCTGCAGGCTGCAAAAGAGAAAAGCCCATGCAGCAATGAAGACCAGTGCGGCCAAAAATAAACAAATTTATGGTTACCAAAGGAGAAACATGGGAGAGGGTCATAAATTAGCAGTTTGAGATAAATCAACACAGGATACAAAATCAACAAGGTCCTACCGTATAGCACAGGGAACTCTCTTTACTATTCCGTAAAAAACCTGTATGGGAAAAGAATCTGAAAAAGAATGGATACAAGTATAACCGATTTACTCTGCTGAAAACCTGAAACTAACATAGCTTTATAAATCAACTATACTCTAAAAAAAAATAAACCTTTCATCTGTCAGAACAAGGTGCCTTCCCGGTCAGTCTCTACTTCTTCCTTCCTACCAGAACCTGTCTTTCCCTTTAGAATCTGAAGATGCCAGGTGCTTCCAGTCTCCCCATTGGTCAGGGCATGAACCAGTAACCAAATTCTGGTCAGTGGGGCTTGAGGATGAGTCTGCTGGAGGACTTTTCGGTAACGTTTTCTTCCTTAATATAAAGAGGCTCTGAAGAGCAGCGCCGTTTTCTCCCTTGCCTTTGGATGTGGGTGTGAAGCCAAGATGCCTGGGGCTGTGGTAGCCGCCCTGTGACCATGAGGAAAGCCACTGAGGGTGGCTGGACCGGAAGACGGAAAAGGCTTCCCTAGTTCCTTAATGACGTCACTGGCTGTTCCCAAAACCCTGGGCCAGGCCCACTTAGGGATCTACTCTTGTATTATACTTTGAATCCATTTAATAACATTTATTTTTTATAAATAATATTTATTCTTTATATGGGAACAAATCAGAAATATCCCAGGTTATGAAAGTTCCTAAATCTCATCATTCTTACATTCTCCTGTAAATTACTGGGCACTTTCTCAACTAAATGTGTCATCTCTACTGTTTATAATTCCACCTTGTCTGAAGGCTCTGTCTGGGCATGTTTTTCTCCCTTAAATTATAAAGTTCTCTTAACTGCACCAGTCAATTTTCTGACAAGTTCATTCTTCTGGTGTATGTCGAGGTACTGTCTATGGTTCTTAGTTATACTATATTTTATATATTTCATACTGTGATATTTTAAGGTTTGTTCAGAAATCCAAGTCACATTCTTTGACATTCCAGGCAGCTATTATTTCCCTTTTTCTTTGGTTTCTTTGGTTACAAGCTCTTGACCTCTCTCTGCACAGGGAAGCAGTTCCAGGCCCCTCTCTGCACACAGGGCTCCAACACAGTCCAGAAGCACCTTGAGGCCCTTGCTGTGAGCTGACCCCTGTGGCCCAGCGAGTGTGCCCCGGCTCTGGTCTCTGCTCCCTGCTCCATTTTCAGACTCTTTCTTCCTCATCTGCTCTCATCGGTAAAGCAACCTGGCCATCGCCTCAGTCCTCTCTTCACCGCACTGTTCTGCACATAAGCCAGTGCCAAGCTGGCAGAGACAGGACCCTCCCGCAGGAGGTAAGGTGTGGACGCACAGACATGACAACTGTTTTTTCGATCACACTTCATTTTCACAAGAATCAGGGGGGGTTTAGGGTGACGGGCAGGGTGAGAGGTGTTGGCAGATTTGCTTCTGCATCTTGGAAACACATGCCAGAGAGACCACATTCTTCCCACTTGGCAGTGCGGGCCTTATACTCACATCCCCTGGTCCCACTTGGGCCAGTGGCCTGTGTGGTCAGTACCAGGCGTCCTCGGACCAGGCTGATGCTCCTTCTTGTTCCTGGGCCTGGCGTGCCGTTGCCTCTCAAGCCGGCCAGAATCTCCCGCCATGGGAACAGCATCTGCTGTAAATACTCCTCCAGTAGCTCTGCATTTTTCCTTTTCCCTCATGTCAAATTCTTCCACCCTCACCTCTTGACTCTAAGCCTCCTCGGGATACTTGTTTTCCTGGCTTCCTTCTTGAATTTTTCCATCCTGCACAGGAATGTTTAATCCCTTCTGAAATGTTAGAGCCTCGACCTTCTCTTCTAACAAGGAGATCAGTGAGAATTCATAGGAAACAAATCACCTTACACTTGCATGCACTTTCCACATGTGATGGGACAGGTTCTCAGGCTGGCTGGGAGACCCAGAGGTGTCCCTGTCACTGGGCACACCTGAGTGAAGAGCGGCTCCCTGCGGGCCACTGGTGCTGCTGTGGGGGCACGTGGCCTCCCCATTTCTAAGTCTCACCAGGCTTCCCGCTTCACGGACGGGGTAACTGTGCTGAGGTCACACGTCTGCAGCTAATGAGCTTAGCAGGCTATAATGCAGAGCTGCCTGGCACCAAACCACTACTTTCCCCGTCCCCTCCATTTCTACACTTTCTGTCACTCAAGGGAAGTATACATTTCTCTGTGACTTTCCTAAAAACAGTTTTGATTTCAGGAAACTGCAGTTTTTCTATACTTGTCTGCCACTCTATTTCTGCTCTTACCCTGTGGAGCAGGGCATGGGCTGTTTACCTCAACTCTGACGCAGCACATTTCCAGCTCTGAGTAACCATCAGTGTTCCAGAGGCTGCCCCCCACCCCCACCCTCGTCCCCGGCCCGGATAGTTTTCCAGAAGATTCTCCTGCTTTTCTCTTTTAGCTTTCTCACTGCACAAATGACAGATTTGGAAAAACATGTTTTCAAGTTTGATGATGTGCCATTTATCTATTCGTCCTTTTATGGATTATGCTTTAGGAGGCTAAGAAATCTTAATGCCTAATGCAAGAGACTCTTGAGAGTCCCCTGGACTACAAGGAGATCAAACCAGTCAATCCTAAAGGAAATCAACTCTTGAATAGTCACTGGAAGAACTGATGCTGAAGCTGACGCTCCAATACTTTGGCCACCTGACACAGAGAGCCAACTCATTGGAAAAGACCCTGATGCTGGTAAAGATTGAGGGCAGGAGGAGAAGGGGACGACAGAGGATGAGATGACTGGATGGTATTACTGATTCAATGGACATGAGTCTCAGCAAACTTTGGCACATGGTGAAGGACAGGGAAGCCTGGCGTGCTGCAGTCCATGGGGTTGCAAAGAGTCAATGCTACTGAGCAATAGAACAACAAATGCAAGGTCACAAAGATTTTGTCCTATTTTCTCTCCCAGATTTATAGTTCTGGGTTTTACCTTGAGGTCTGTGGGCCGTGGTGATGTGAAGTGTGGGTCTGTGTTCATTTTGTTGCATATGGAAGCCCAATTGTTCCAGCACCATTTGTTGAAAAGACTACCCCTTCTCCCCTGCACTGTCTTTGCATCTTTGCCAAACACCAGTAGCACAGCCTGGTGTCCGTCTCATACTATTGGTTTTCCTCACATTTCTGTTGCTCCTTAGTGGTCCTTTGCATTTCTGAAAGAAGGCACTAGGTGGTCTTTGGTGGCCTACTCACCTTTGGGGAAGGAGGACTGGGTGACAAGACGGGGGCGCCTCCGAGGGTTTCCTCTCTCCTGCTCCCCTCTGGATGGGGAGACTGCACCACCCCCAGCCTCTTTCTCTTTGGGGTGTGCGTGCAGGTGGCAGCAAGGGACCTGCAGCCCGAAAGGAGTGCAGGGTTAGCATCTTCCAGCCCAGGTACAGGGCCTTTCCTGTGGCCCCTCCCTGGGGTCCACGGAAGTCCAGAATGACTTGGAGATCCCTCACAGTTCCAAAGCTCCTTGCCTGCCTCACCCGCTTCCCAACTTTTCTCGCTCTGGGGAAGAGGAGCTCCCATCATGATGCTGGCCTGCTCCCCAACCCCTCCCCACGGTGCCGCCCTCAGCTCCCAGCAGTTGGCTGCAGCATCTCTGCTCCAGTTCTCTGTCGACCTTTCCTAATCTGCTTTCTATTCTACAGAAATCTCTCCCATCTTTTGTGGTTAGCTGAGGGTGCTCTTTCTTACTTTCCCATGTTTTTAATGCATTATGCTTTTATTTTTCCTTTTGTTTGAAATGGTCTTTGGAGGAGGAAGAAGGACAGGAGCTATTTTGAGCTCGGAAGCCCTACTGGATGGTCACAAGGGTTGGGGACACACGAACTCACTGTCCCACAGAACGTCCATCAAGTCATCCCCTGAGACAGAGGGCAGTCTGGGCAGATCACCAAGCTGACTGGATGCACTGTGTGTAGAAAGCGGGCTGGCCGGGAAGTCTGGGAGGGTCCTGAGCTTGTGTGGTCTCGCTCTCCACCTGGGATACACTGCATCTTCTTAACAAAGGCTCCTCTCACCCTCCAGCTCTGTGGGAGGGAGCCAGAGAGAACGGTGTGGGAGGGATGTTGGAAACCGCAAGTCACGTGTGACGGACTGGCCCAAATCAAGCCCATGGTCTGTCACATCAACAACTTTGTTTCTTTCCCTTAATCATCTTTCAGATGGACTAGAGTCTGCCTCTGTTTTCTGGAAGAAAAGTACACATGTATGTATTTGTAACATCAACCCAGTACTCAGTCCTACTAGGCTTTTAAAAACTATATTGAGAGCTTCTCTGTTGTCCTTAAAAGCATCAATACTCTTGGTCCCGCAGACTGTTTTTTTAAGTTTCTGTAGCATTTTCTTCTGTGGTAAGGCCGGCTAGCCACACCACTTATCAAGGAACTACAGGGTGAAGTATCAGGGATCAGCATAGTCAAACATGCGATTTCCATCATATTCATGATCCAAAGAAGGACACAGCTGAGTTTAAAATTTTTCAGGTTCCCATATAGATTGAAGTTCTCTCATCAAATCACTCTGTATAAGAAATACATTAAATTTTTTAAAAAGGGGGGAAAAGTAAACAGAAAAACACACCACAGATATCTTTCAAGACTCACTGCATTTGTTAATGGGTTCCTGCTTCTGCCATTGGTTCTGTTGTTAACTTTGATCTGTGCATTTACACACATTTTTAATTCATTCAATGATTTTACACACCAGCAGTTTCAATTTGTTTCAGGCAAAATGGACTGTTAGAAAAGATCCAGGCTATTTTCAGGTTGGAAAAATAATAAATTGAAATTGGGATGATTCTACAGGATTGATTTTTTTTTGTTCTAATTACAGAATGGAGTCCTTTCCATAAAAGCAAAAATGTTCAGTTCTTGTATAATACATATAACGTGCTCAGTCATATCTGACTCTTTGGGACTCCATGGGTGGTAGTCTGCCAGGCTCTGATGTCCACTGGATTTTCCAGGGAAGAGTACTGGAGTGGGTGCCATTTCCTTCTCCAGGGATCTTCTCAACCTAGGAATCGAACTTGTATCTCCTGCAGCTCCTGCCTTGGCAGGTGGGTTCTTCACCACTGAGTCATCTGGGAAGCCCATAGTACATGTAACAAACACAATCAATTCAAATATCCTCCTGTATTTCCTAATCTTTCCTTTGTATTTTTTTCTGCTTTGTTTGCTTTTTGGCTACACCACATAGCATATGGGATCTTAGTTCCCCAACTAGGGATAGAACCCATGCTTCCTGCAGTGGAAGATCAGAATCTTAACCACTGAACAACCAGGGAAGTCCCTCCCATGCATTCTTAGAAGCATCCAAACGTCATCACGTTTGTGGAGGCAGGTTTAACCAATGCTCACGCAGTGCTAAGTGCCAGGTGTGGGCACTGCTATTTCTTCTTCATCTGCACGATGGTTCTGAGGAGTGGAATGACCATCCCATCCTCCTGATGAGGAAGTTCAGCTCTGAGAGAGAGGTCACTGTGCCCAGAGTCAGAGCAGTGCTGGGGGCGTGGACCCCCCACCCCCAGCTTTTCCCTCAGCTCGGTGGCCAAAGAACTCAGTAACCACATAGGGACCTTGGAGTACCTGCTCCTTGGCTAGTCTTCCTCAAATTCAGAACACAAAGGGAACAACTTAATTCTCACAAACATGTGAAATATTACTCTACCTATTAAAAATTATAAAATATTTCACACAGACATTGCATGGGAAAGAACTCTGTACAATCTCTGCCCCCCCTCCCCACCCAACTTCTTTAAGAAATGAGCATTGTTTACACGACCCCTTCTGTCCTGACAGCCCCTTGGAGCTCATCCTTCACCCTCCACCCACAGCGGGGTCCACTCCCCTGGATCTGGTGTTTATATTCCCATGTGGTGGCTCCCCCCAGATGTACTGTGCCTAAGCAATATGTTTCAGAGCTTTATGTCAGCGGTGGAGGGGCCCACATGGGGCTCCACGGTGAATGGTTACTAATGTGCCAATTCCCGCACCCCCTGGACAGTGGTCTCCTCTCCCAGCAGCCCTCACCCTGTGTGTAGCAGAGATGCCTTCACCTTTCTGGATGCTGGGGGAGTCCTGGCCCTTGCTGTCACCTCCACCTGTGCCCTCCACCCCACAGCTGTCTTGCATCCTGGCCCTGAGCACAATGCGGGCCGCCAGCACCCAGGACCTCTTGGCCAGCCCAAGGGTGAGTGCTGAGGTGGGACAAGTGACTAGAGTTCACTTAAGCCAATAAAAAAACACACCTCGATGTCCTCATTGAGGATGATCAGACAGCTTACGTCTCAATGGGAAGAAATGAAGATATTAGCGACAGCAGATCACCAAGGCCTCATCCATTGTCGACCAAGGGTGTCAGCTCTGCTCCAGGCAAATGAGAAGGGCATGTTTTCAGGAACCATCCTGCCGTGGCTGACACTTGTTTTGTCTGAAGGCAAGTGGCCCCTTTCCACATCAACCAGGATTAACATGTCTCCTCTGTCCACCCCAGAGGGAGGGCCTGGGAAGCCTCTAGTCCATCCTTCTCAGTGTTCAAGTCCTTGGTTGACATATTCCTTCCTCCACTTGCCACTGAGCCCCAGACACTGGACCCTGCAAACAGTGAGTGCTCAGCAGAGGAGTTAGGGGGAGGGTCCCTGCCAGAGTAGAGAGACAGCTCTCAGCGGCACACGGGGCACCCAGAGCACTGCACTGCGCTCACAGCAGCACCAAAAACACTTCAAATTTTCCAGGGAAACAGTGCCACCCAGCATCAGCTGTCAGAGAGGAGCCAAGGATGTCAGTCTTTCTCCCTAGGTTAGACACAACATGGCAGAGAAGAAGGACTTAAGCTCATCTCCTCTCACGAAAACACCAAAAATCACAACTACCTGCTGAACAACCATTGACAAAAAAAAGACTGGAGCCTATCAAAAAGATATTCTACACCCAAAGACAAAGAAGAAGCCACAACGGGACGGGAGCAGACCCCAGAAGCATGAGGAACTACAATTTTGTAACCTGCAGAACAGAGACCACAAACACAAGAAGCTAGACAAAATGAGATGGCAGAGGAATATGTTCCAGATGAAGGAACAAGATAAAACTCCCAAAGAACAGTTAAGTGAATTGGACATAGGCAATCTACCAGATAAAAGAGGGCTTAGGTTCTTCATTGCCAACTCTGAAGAAGTAACTGACAGGTTGTGAGAGGCCAATGGAGAGGGCTACCTACACAGGAAGGAGCTGTGGGTGGCCTCCAGAAGCCAAGAGCAGCCCCCAGCAGACAGCCAGCGAGAAGACAGGGACCCCACAGTCTTACTGCCACAAGAGAGAAATTCTGTCCATCTCAGAAAATTGAAACCAGACCTCTCTCGACTTAAGCCTCTGATGAGCCCAAAGGCCTGGCCTCCATCTTGACTGCAAGGTGGTAAGACCCTAAGCAAGGGACCCAGAGAAACTGTGAGATGATAAAGGTATGTTGTTTTAAGCCTCCAAGTTTCTGCTCATGGTTACAGAACAATCGAAAACACAGTACCCACACTATAAGCTAATTTATGCTGCATTCTTGATGCACTGAATACATGAAATAGTTAAGCAGAAATTATCTCCAAAATTTTTATGGTTTTAAATAAAAGAAAATTGAGAAAATGTCTCAAACACGGGCCATAATTTTCAGCTGTAAATTGACCTAATATCCTTTCAATCCTAGGCAAAGTCATAAAATTCCTGTGTGTTGCCTGTGTGTAGCTCTTCTGGAAAACTCTTCCTAGTTTTGCAGGATTTTGGCAGCTCTATACTTTTCAGAAATGCTACCCTTTGGTCACATCTGTAGTTCCAAGCAATCCAATCTGGAGAAATCTTGGGGTAAACAGGATGCTGTATCTTTTTTTTTTAATTTGGCCATGCTGTGAGGCATGTGGTATCTTAGTTTCCTGACCAGGGGTCGAACCCTTGGTCTCTACATTGGAAGCATGGAGTCCCAACCACTGGACTACCAGGGAAGTCCCGGGATGCTGCATCTTAATTAGAGGAAGGACTCATGAATTCCTGAAGCAGTTTACAGGGAGGAGGCAGATACGATGTGACTGATCACCTTGACCCAGGAAGTCCCAATGACCTTCTGTAAACTCAGTGTTAGGACTTTATCAAGGTTCAAAACTTTGTGTTAACTTATGAGAAACTGGAAAACTTCTTAAACCTTTTTTAAACTGTAGGTTTTTCCCAAAGAACCTAAAATGTATCCTTGTGTGCGTGTGTGTGTGTGTGTGTGTTAGTTGCTCAGTCATGTCTGACTCTTTGTGACCCCACGGACTGTAGCCTGCCAGGCTCCTATATTCACGGAATTCTCCAGGCAAGAATACTGGAGTGGGTAGCCATGCCCTTCTCCAGAAAAAACGTATACTTATTATGGCCTAACCATTGATAAATGTATCTGATATTGCTATATTTTCATCAGCTACTTTATCAAATGTAAATTACCTAGTTCTGGCGTGAGGAGAAAAACAATTTTCCTCTAATTTATTTCAAGTGGCACCGTAGGTAAGGTAAAATAATGTTAACTGCTCTTGAAAGTGTACTGTGGAGAAGGAGAAAGAAAAGAAAGAAATCACGACAATGGAGAGGGCCCTGTCAGCATATGAGGAAGCTGATCACACACAGTTACTGGGATAAACACACATCACTCACAGCTGGAGCAGGAGTGACCCCACCTGCCATGGCAACTACTTCAGGCCCCTTCTAAACAGGCCTCTAGATGGAGACAGGCCTGGGTGCAGGACGATGTAAGACTCCTGCTCCCGAGGGGCCACGCCTGCCCCCCGGAGTGCTGGCTGCCTGTGGCGCTTGCTGAGGGGGAGCCCACACGACCCAGAAACAAGAAGGAAACACCAAAATCACCCAGTCTGCAAATGTGTCCACTCACCACTCGACTCATTTCCAAGTCGGCAGGATATTTACTTAAAACCACATTTTTTGAGGCCAATCTTTAAATCCTGCAATACTGAGATCTGGGAGGTTTAAGAAAAAAAAAAAGGAGCCATCATCATCTGTTTATTGCAAAGTCTGAAACAAAAGTCATATTGTTATGCTCATAATGTACCAGTACTTGCAGAATTGTGTCTTGCACACATATCCGGCTGACAGGAGTATCAAGTATTAACGACACTGGAGGGCTTACATCATGAATTGTGTGATACCCAACTCCTGGCAGCCAAAACATGCAGAATGCACTCTAAAGACATGTGTGCTGGACATCTCTCCCAAAAGCAACTGCTGCTTCATAGCCCTCGTTACCCACAGAGCAGGAAAGATGAAGTGGACACTAAATTCCAGGTACTGTTCCCTCTCCATCCATGGGCCCACAGGCAGCTTTGGACAACGGTGCAGCCGGCCACATGACTACTGTCTGAACACCTGAGGGGAAGCCCGGTGGCTCACCCTACCTCACAGTGTGAAGGCCAAATCTCCGTGACAGCAGATGCCCTGTAACAACAGGGACACCTGGGCGAGCGCGTGGCCCAGTCATCGGTTTAGTGATGGGAGCACAGGCGCCAAGGCTGGGAGACTCGCCCACGCTTCCACCATGGCTTCTCCACCCAGGGCTCAGACCGGAATCCAGGCTTCAGCATCATAAAATCCTAGAAGGCTTCTGGTTAAGGTCCCTTGCTTGACCCAGGGGTCCCCAAGCCCTGGGCCACAGACGGGTACCAGCCTGTGGTCTGTTAGGAACTAGACCACACAGCAGGAAGTGAGCGGTGGGTGAGTGAGAGAAACTTCATCTCTATTTACAGCCACTCCCCATTATTCTCAATACCACCTGGGCTTCCAATGATTCTGCATTATGGCGAGTTCTAGAATTATTTCATTATATATCCTTTGTAATAATAATAGAAATAAAGTACACAATAAATGTAATATGCTTGAATCATCTGGAAACAATCCCCCTCCCCTCCCCTAGTCCGTGGAAAATGTGCCTTCCATGAAACCAGTTCCTGATGCCAGAAAAGGTTGGGGACCACTGCCCTAACCCAAGGAATGTGTCAAACTAACTGCAGGGGTTCTAATCCCAAATAAAATGTTTCTCTCCCCACTCCCCACTTCTCTGCTTCCAGAAACAGGGCCTGTCCCTCTGGATCCCTCACAAGGATGGTACTACCTTCTCTGGGTAAACAGACGTACAAACAGGGGGTCACCAGGTCAAGGGGGAAGATGTCACTCCAGAAGGCACGTCCACGACAAGCTGGGTCCTGAGCACACACAGAGGAGCCGCACTCTGGCTGCGGCCTATCTGGGACGCAGGGGTGTACAGCAGAGAGCGCCGGGGGCAGGACCCATGCCCACAAGTGACAGCCCCCCTGGGGCCACGACCACAAGTCTTCAAAGAGGAGAAGAGCTGCCAGGAAGGCAAGGGGACACGGGAGGCAGCGGAGGGAAGAGGCCGTGCAAAGGCAGAAGGCCAGGCGTGTCCTGGGACCAGAGTGCCGCTCTGTGCGGCCGGGCAGAGGGCTCGAGCGGCGAAGCGAGGCGGAAACACGGGACAGTAAGGGGCTGGGTGTCTCCTGAGGCAGGCGGAGGTGCTGAAGGACTCTGAGCAGGAGCATGATGCAGAGGTATGCTGACATTTGGGACAGCAGCTGTGGCCACAAAGGGGGAGCTGGACGGGAGAGGAGGGAGGGAGGTGGAGGCCAGGCAGAGGGCAGGAAACACCCTCCCCCAGGGTGAGAGGGGGGCCTGGCAACGCACTCCTCATCACAGTCCTGCTAAAAAGAAAGTGTCGCTAAAAAAAATAGTGGCAAAGTCCACGTACCCTTTAAAGTCACAAGTGTGAGTTCCTAACTCTAGCAAAGGAAACCCTGGGACGACACTGCTTGTTACCGTCACGAGCAGTTCTTGGTCAGAGAGACTTCCCCAGTGATGTAAAAGAAGAATCTTAGTTCTTCTAAAAACTGATTTACATAGTTAGTTTATTAAGTATACCTTAGAGGTCTGGGTTATATTATTATAGTCCTTAGAAATGATAATTTCTGTACTTTTTAAGGCACCAAATGAAAATAGAGACATAAGGAAAACCAGCAGTATATACTGTGATTTTTAAAATGGGTTTGATTTTCAACCCAAGTGCTTCCTCCTTTGAGGAATTCAAAGGCATAATTTAAGGGTCTGGCAAGTGAAGAATTTTAACCAGCACTTAAGAGATATAACGAATATATACGGTCCCAATCCGCTCTTCTCACACTGCCCCATGTTTAAGGCGCCTCAAAGGTGCACAGCGTGTCTGCTGAGTGAGTGAGTCAAACTGCAGTGCTCCTCACCCTCCCCGAGTGAGCAGACCCACGTGGGCACCCGGCCCTGGGAGCGGGACTGGGTCACCCTCTTGCTGGCTCTTCACTTTTACTTCATCACAGGGTAAGAGTTCTGTACTCCACGTATTTCCTGACTGGTTACAGTATTTGTCCAACATCGACCTCTTCTTGCTTTCAAGTTACCTTAACTATGAAGTATTCAGCACTGTCTGATGATTCTGATTTAAACACACACATCACCACCACCAGTGCCCAGATAGCCAGCATCCATGGGAGAGGACTAGACATGGAACAGCTGGGGCTGAGGCCATGGGCAAAAAGAGGAAGCACCATTCTTACTTTCTCTGTAGCTGAGCATCTGTATCTTTCAGAATCCTGTTTCCTCAGATACAAAACATAGTTCATGTTACTTTTAATTAACTGCTGCCGGGAGACAGAAGGAATTTTACCAGTTGATTTTAATATACAATAGAAGAACAGTTAATAACAAACAAGAAGACCATTCAAGAGCATATGCTTACAACATTACTAAACTGTGAGTCAGATCAAAACCAACCCACCCATATAATTTGTATCTCACACTCAGGGTGAATGTCGTGTTAACAAAACACTGGACTGAAAAAGCACTATCAAAGCTAAGTGTCTTTAAGTGGGGGTTGACTTTTTACAACTTTTTACATTACATACGAATATTATTCTTTCTTTTGTTAGCATTATTACTCCTGAGGATCCATCCTTCGAGAAGATTGAAAGGAGGAAGACAGTGATTTGTGTCCTTCACTTGTGTTAGATGAGAAGCTGGGATACCACCACACTATTTGCTTTGGAAAAAGAACAATAAAATATATTCCATTCTGTGAGATGATCTAACCTTTTCCTGCCTCACAAAGCCTTCCATATTTAACATATGTTGAGAAAAAGGTAAAAACAAAGGGAATGACAATGTTGCACAAGTTGTGTTTTTTAACTGTATTTACTATGAAGTTATGTCAAGAAGATTTTCCCTCCAAGTAATTTTAAATACATCATATTACTGTCATTTAAAAATATATTTTAAAATATTAATATCTTCTTGCTGGCCCCATATCTTATTCTGCTGAGCGATACTACTTGAATTCCATTACCTAGATGGTAATGAAACATTCTATGGCTGTAATATTCTGAGTCCTTCTGCATTTAAATTCTCTTTAAAAAAAAAAAAAGACATTCCAAGCCAGCAGCATAGTAAACTATTTTTGATGTGCTCTTAAAAACCATAAGGAAGCACGACGTACCTTTTATAAGACTAATGAGACAGGAACGTTTCCAAGCCCACTGCATCCTATTAGCCTCACCCAACTGAACAGGCAGAGAGACCTGCGCCAGCCCTCTGCACTGAGCTGCATTGGGACATCTACTCTGAGTACAATGGTGCTACACTTGCGAAAAAGATGTTTTCTGTGACCATTTCCAGATGGAGAATACGGCTGCAAATGGTCTGAAGGATCACTTTCCTCTGATAACTCTTGATAAATGATCGCAGTTCTGGGGATGTGACAGATAGAGGCTAACACCTTCTTCACTGGTTCACCTATAAAAAACATTCCATGATGAGGTTCTGGAGTGTGCACTGAAAACCAATGATTACCTCAACCGCCACATCTAAGGCCTTGGCAATAAGTGCTGTGATTTGCTATTACACGTGAATGTGGCTACCCTGGAAGAGAGCTAGTGTTGGATAACTGGACAGGCACCAATGCCATCCGGCTGACACATTAATCCAGGATGTACTGGGTGCTACACTAGGGATCAGAGGGCAACCCAGCCCACTCTGGTGCCACACTTCATACCACCTTTTCCCAGGAGAGAAACTTGCCTCCCCATTCTCATTCCTTCAAAAGCAGATCATACTGATTTTGGCCACTGTCTTCCAGCTGAAGACTCATGACTTTGTGTGTCTGAAAACAAACAGGTCCCTGATGAAGGAAGATTAAATAAGATTTAATCCTTGGGAAGCCCAGGGGGCTGGCAGAGGAGTGGAGCTCAGTTTTTAAAAGATTCTATTTTTCTTTGGTTCTTTGTCCCCTAATCAAATCGATGGAAACACAACCTGAAGTAACTCACATAGCAGGCTGGTGGGAGTCTCCCGTTCGTCCTGACTTGCTATGGAGTGATGCCATCGTTACGGTGCCCAGAACAGTGGAAAGTGTATACCTAGGCTTCAGACAAGCAGGTGGATTTGAGCCTAGTGGAGGCCCATTGAAAGATACCTCAATCTGTACTGCAGTGCCAGGAACGAGAGCATCCTGGAGTCGAGCCACTGTTTCTCAGAAAACTTAGCTTCAAGGGGATTAACTATGGGCTAACCATTTCTTCCCAAGACTTGGGAAGTTACAGACTTCTTCCCAAGACTGCCATTATGTTAAGATGTAATTAACTCTCAGGAACTTCAGTGTTTTCTGTCTACAGTGAAACTGTCTGATTTGAGTGCCCTGTGTCTGTCTACAGCATAGGCCCAGGTACTGGAGGGGAGATGTGTGCACGTATTTTATTAATTTTTTTAATAATCTTTTTTTCTTCAGGCCACACTGTGCAGCTTGTGGGATCTTAGTTCCCCAACTCAGGACTGAACCTGCACTCTCAGAAGTGAAAGCGCCAAGTCCTGACAACTGGACCACCAGGGAATTCTCATGCGCGTGTATTTTAAACTGACAAGTCCAAATAACAGACACGTCTGAACTGTCACAAGCTCATGACTCAAAAATTAAGATTCCTGAAGCCAGGGATGGAAAAACAACCAGGTCACACAAGCAAACATGAATGAAAACCAAACCCACTCTGCCCTCTGAACTAGTGATACTAACTAGTTACCACTTATCCACCCTCTAACCAAGAACGCAGGGCTCGAATGGAAATCTGAAGAAGGCTGAAGAATGGTGGGTAGAAATGTGGCAAATCAGAAACGCCAGAGCAGAGAGTTGTAAGAACGTGGAGAGGAGGTCATGAGAGCCGTCAGCCCAGACCCCTGGTGGCGCCATCGTTCCCGGTGTGACCGCAGACGGTGGCTGGCAAGGGTGAACTTAGCAGCCAGCCCCACGGAGCGGAGCGCGCGGTTCCCACTCTGGATGGCCCTCGGCCCTTCTCAGTCAAACGCTCATCTTTACAGCGAGGCGTTCTGGTGCCACTGCTCAGTCAGAGAGAGCACTCCCTTTTGATCAGATGAAAGAAACCACACACAAGGCGAACAATGGCCTTTATCCCTGCCTTGTTTGAACAATGAAAATTATGTGCACTATGATCTCAGACAAAATCTTGGCTATGATAGAGCCATAAAGACAGCCTGTACTTGGGATTACAACAGTCCAGATACGTCTGGAGGCCGCAGCTGTTGGAGACCTCAAACGCTCCACTTTTTGTTTCCTGTTCAGTCCTACTTTCCACTTTTCTTTGCCTATGTCTGACTATAAAAGAGGCCACAGGAGAGCATGAACGAGAGTTTTCTTCACCCTAGAATGTGTGAACCTTTCTGGTTCCAGTTCAGTTAAAGGCACATTCTTGTTTGCGTCTAGTGGGGCAACCCTTACAAGTGAAAAATTTTACAATCATCCATGGAGGCAGAGCATTTTCTTCAGAGAACAGGCAGTTAAATGGGCTGCAGGGCTGCGTCCCTGACAGCAGGGTCTGAATCAGATCCATTTTCACCTCACCTGCTCTTACCAGGAAAGCAGCCTCTGTGTCCCCCGGGGCACCCGCAGGACTCAGCCGCACTGGGAGGGCTTCTCCGAGCCTGCCTGGCCAGAATGGGCCACTTACAGCTGAAAGGGCAGGGCTCTGAAGTCCCCAACCACACAACACCCCCCTCCACCACAACCACTCAGCGAAGCCAGGCCTCGTGAGGGAAGTAATCCTCAACAGCTTTCCCAGCAGGAAGGCTGCCTGGCAGCACAGACCTCTGGGCCTGAGCTCATCCCTGGAAAGGGTGTGAGACTAAGTCCTGGGAGGCTGAAAGACAGAAACAGCAGAACAAAAGGGATGCATGAGCCCCTACAAAGATAAATGGAAGGAAAAGCAGGATAATTTGCTAAAAGTAAATGAAGCCAAAAAAAGAGGATCCACTAGTAACCCAAAGACAAAGAAAGAAGGTTAAGAGGAAGGCTTTTGGACATCAACAAATTCAAAGAGTGGCTACTCTGTCCTTTTCCTTTCTTGGAAAACTGAAAAAGAAAGAAGAGATAAAGATGAGGAACGGGAGAAGGGGGCAAAAGAAAGGAGAGCAGTGACTGACCTGCATGCAAAGATTCTATAGAATTTTATACCTGGAGTTCAGCTCTATCATGCTGAATTAATATCATTATTCTTATGAGAAACTCTAGGCTCTAATTCATTTCTACCACTCAGTGAATTCTGCCACTGAATGGGCAAAGACTTTCAAGCTTGAGCCCAAGAAGAACCATCCAACGAGAGCCCCGCTGTGGTTTCTGAGGGAAGGGCTGCCATCCGGTGACCTTCCACCACTCTTCACTTCCAGAATCCACTTGAAATACAAATTAATTTTGGCTGATTAGCATTTCAAGAGGGCTTGTTAGGGGTTAAAATACAGCTGGACAGCAACAATTTTTAAGGAATCCCAGGGCTTGGAGGGATCCAAGACTGCTCATTGCCAGAAAGCAGGGCAATTCTCAAAGTAAGTAGTTACTTCTCTTCTGCAGGATCTCCACAGAGGAACTACTAAAAAGGAGGACTTTATTTCCTAGTGGCCAAAAGTTTCTTGTGGAATTCCACTGAGAACTCTGTTATTTACCCTGAGAAAACCATAAGTAAAAATGACACATACCTCCCAATGTTCACTGCAACACTATGTACAATAGCCAAGACATGGAAACAACTCATGTCCATTAACAGAGGAATGGATAAAGAAGATGTGATATATATATATAATGGAATACTACTCAGCCATAAAAAGGAACAAAATTGGATCATTTTTAGAGATGTATATGGATCCAGAGTCTGTCATACAGAGTGAAGTAAATCAGAAAGAGAAAATCAAGCATATTAACACATATAGGTGGAATCTAGAAAAATGGTACAGAGGAACCTATTTGCAGGGCAGGAATAGAGATGCAGATGTAGAGAATGGATATGTGGACATAGAGCAGGAAGGGGAGGGTGGGATGAATTGGGAAATGGGGACAGATAGCCACTACCATGTGTAAAACAGACAGCAGAGCAGAGGGAGCTCATCCTGGTGCTCTGTGACCACCGAGAGGGCCGGGATGGGAGGGAGGTCCCCGAGGGAGGGGTATATGCATACACAGAGCTGATTCACATCACTGCATGGCAGAAAGTAACACGACGCTGTAAAGCAACCGTACTCCAATTTAAAAAAGTCTGTTCTTTATGCCCATTTGTCCTGTGGTAGAAAATGGTAGAAAAGCCATAGATTCAGAGGCTCTGATTTGTGCCTCCATCTACTTGCTCACCCCATGTGTTTGTTCCTGACATTATGCCCATTTTACAGAGGATGAAACTGAGGCCCAGAGAGGTTTGGGAACTTGTCCACAGTTATTCAGTAATGGTAAGGCTAGAATTCCCGAGACATGTATACCTGATGCCAAAAGCCATTTGCAAACCACCCACCCAGTTCCTGGCACGCTGTATGTCCTCAGAGGATCTACACACTTCCTTTAACAGTGTTTTGGTGGAGACTGTGAGAATTACAATTCCTTAGTACACTGTTCTGACTGTAATTGTTTAATCACAGTTCATTTTCTCAGAAATGATTTGTGCACGCTATCCTGCATACAGTTTAAAGAAACCAGATTGAAGTTTTTGCAAATAGTTTTCTACAACATACCTTAAAAAATGGTGAACCTATTAGTCCAAGAAGTTTAAAAAAAAAACAATCTGGATTTTTTCTGTCTCTACTCAAAGCAGTATTTATCACATGGAAAGTAGAGGAGGTTGGAGTTGTGTTTTCCAGACTTTGGCAGCTCATTTTCTCTCATGCCTATGACTAAAACCAGACTTGCAAATTTAAAATATGACTATCATTTTTTTCCCAAAACAATTTAAACAAAAGAGGCTGCAAATCTACCCACACAAACACTGCTTTGAGCAACTTGAATGAAGAACTGGAGAGAAACTTAAGATTCAAAATAACAAATAAAATAACAATATAAGATTCCAAACAAACAAGATTTTTTTCCCAAATTTGCCTTTGGGTTGGGGGAGAATGAAGGATATAAAGCTACAGCCCTGATAACAAAGTTACCTGGCCAGCAGTGCCTTGTAGACTTTATCTTAAAGGACTGCCACCAATAGGAGGAAAGAAATGGAACTCAAAAACGTATGACGGAAAAATTCATTTCCTCCCAACCACATGCTAAGGACAGGAACACACAACATTATTTAAACAGATCTCTGAAAGAAAAAAGGAAAGAGATGATGTCCTGGTGAACTGAGTTTTGGCATTCAGAGGCATTTTTTCACATTTGGCATTTTGCTCTCTGCTCTCCCACTTACCTTCTTCGCCTGTTCTCAAAGTTGTATATCATTTGTAAATGTCATCACCAAGGACATTTGGTTAAGTGTACAGAAAGCATGAGCTGTTCAAAATCTAACACTAAATCTTACTTCATGATTGTGTGGGGAACTACAGGAGCAGAATAATCCAGACCTGTTCTCTGAATCCAACACAGGAACTCTTCTGGGGATCCGTGCAATCAATCAAAAGACAGGTTATTTCAAATATCTATTTCATGCACCTAACAATGAACACATTATCATTTATATTGCCAGTTAAAACCCTGTCAAGGTGATTTCCAATTTCAAAGGTGTTTTTAAAGGGACTGTAAACACGCTGATTGAGAACCTACTATTTGCCAAGCACCGTGTGAGGTATTTCACAGTCATTTTATTTGAAGTCAAATTCTACCTGCTTCTCCTCAAGCCCAGGAGAGCTGGTACAGGTAGGAAGAGAGAACACTGGACCAGGGGCTAGACTCTGGACTCCGCTGAACTCTGGAGTGGGTAGCCACTCCCTTCTCCAGGGGATCTTCCTGACCCAGGGATCGAACCCAGGTCTCCTGCATTGTAGCTGATTTTGTTACCGTCTGAGCCACTAGGGAAGCCCATTTAAACTCTGAGTCTCCAAATTTCTCATCTATAACAGGCCCGAGTGTAACCTGCCAGGCCTACCCTCCCAGGCTGTGTAAGAATTCATTAAGGTATTGGATTTGCTAGTATCCTCCTGAGAGTCAAGATCAGTAAGAATGTAAACTGTAAGTATTATTATTCCCCAGATCACATCAAGGCTGGACTCTGCAGATCTTTGAACAGGGCTCCATCTCTCGGTAACGACTTTTACAGTATGCAGTGTAAAGAGGGGCTTCCCAGGTGGCTCAGAGGTAGAGAACATGCCTGCCAAAGCAGGAGATGTGGGTTCGTTCCCTCGTCCAGGAAGATCCCCTGGAGAAGGAAATGGCAACCCACTCCAGTACTCATGCCTGGAAAAACTCCACAGACAGAGGAGACAGAGGAGCCCGGTGGGCTGCAGCCCATGGGGTCGCAAAGGGTCGGACACGACTTAGTGACTGAGCAGCAACAACAGTGCAGAGGGGTAAAGAAGAGTAAAGCCTTAAAGATGGTTCAACGACAGCAAGGGCATCAAAGTTCAGAGAACCATCCTGGATATTAAGTTGAAGGTATTAACTGGCAATGAATTGATGGAAAAATACAGGCAAACAGCTAAGGCTCTGCTAGAAGAGGGGGCCAAGAGAACACAGGGTTCAGAGCCAGAGACATGGGTGAGCAGCACGAGCCTCAGGATTCACTGATGCTGATTTTAGATGATTATCTAATAGTTTCTTTTTCTGTTTTGGGGAGTTCCCTTTAACCTTATATTACACAGAAGTAGAGATAATAATATAATGAACCTCCATGGACCTACCCACCACCTAGCTTCAAAAGTTATCAACTCACAGCCTAGCTTGGTTCATCTGTCAGCCAGCATCCTTTCCTGGATTAGTTACTTATTATTGCATTAGTTATCTACTACTGTGTGACAAAATACTTCAAAACTTAGTTGCTTAAACATAAAGTATTCTCAGGAATTTGGAAGCAGCTGGGTGGCTCTGGCTCAGGGACTCTCAGGAAGCTTCGGTCAGAACACAGGCAGTGACTGCAGTCATCTGAAGGCTTGACAGGCTACAGGAGGGGTGATAAGCTGCAGTCCTCAGGCCAAATCTGGCCTACTGCCTGTTCTTGTAAATAAAGTTTTATTGGAACACAGCCTCTTCCTTTCATTCCCATACTGTGCACGGCAGCTTTTGCTCTATACTAGCAGGACTGAGTATTCAAGAGAAACTCTTATGGCCCACACACCTAAAATATTTACTGTATTTTTACAGAAAAAGTCTGCCAACCCCTGGATTAGACTATGTGCTTCCAAGATGGTTCATTCGTGTGGCTATTGGTGGTCAGTTATGTTCCTAGTCATGTGGGCCTCTCCACTGGTGGCCGGAGTGTTGGTCTGCAACCTCAGGAATCCCCCAGGTGACTGGCCCCCTTCCATGGAGGGCAAAGAGAGACCAAAGAAAGGGGAAGACCACTGCAGACTGCTAGGGGGAAGTTTTAATAAACAAAAGAAATTACATACAAGGCTTGTCTTGGGTGGCTGCAAGACACACGGATGTCTGCATCCACCCACCAAAACCGTAAAAGTTAATATAAAGGCTTTCACTGGGTTCGGTCACAGGCACAAAACATGACTCCCTCAAGGCTGCGTCCTCGAAACCGCTCCTAGTGTGGGAATGGTGGGCAGAACGTACACTCCAAGGACGGGGGAGGGCTGAGGGGCCTCGACTGGCCACGTCCAGCTCGGGGGCCAACCAGCAGTCATGTCCTCTGGATGACCTACCTCATGTAGAGTGTTCTCACAACATGGCAGCTAACTTCCCAAAGGCAAATGATCCATGAGGGAGAAGACGGCAGAAGCCACAATGCCTGTCTTATGACCTAGCCCCAGAAGAGACATACCAGCACTTCCGCAGTACTCTACTGATTACACAGACCAACCAGGAGAGAGGGGAGGTGGGGACTCCCAGGGTATAGACATTAGGGGGCAGAGGTCACTGGAGACCACTTTGGAAGACAACAACCATGGCTAATGACCCTTTCCTTAGACTGTATAGTCAGCCTTTGGGACAGGATCTTTTCTACAGCGCTTTTCAATTCTACCATTTGACAATTACATGAATTACAGGACTTTCTGATACTTCACTTTATTGTGCTTTGACCATACCATGTCCTCAATATTTGTTGCTGAATTTTAATATCTGTACTTTAATTTTGACTTATCATGAATTCAGTAGAATTAACTACTTATATTCTCAGAGCTGTTATCAACATGAAATGGTTACCTTCCTTTAGTTAAATATTTCAGGAAGTCCTTAAATCTAAATATTTCCTGTTTTCTGCATTCTATTCTTAGGAGAAAGAAGCAAATCACTATATATCCTGCTGTTAGGGATTTACTTTAAAGGCTCAATTTCCAAGGCTCTCAACCACTGTATTTCCAGCCCAATCTCAGGTTTACATTCACTATATGATACGATATTCAATCATATCCCTGAGGTTCTGTAGCATTGGAAATCCATGCAAAATAATATTATTTATTATATTTAAAAAGAGGTTTTCCATTTTAACAGTTTACTTGTAATTAAAAACGAAAGTAATTTTTTAAAAAGTCTGTGGCTTCCTGATACAGTAAGAACTCAAGGATGGTTTCCTAAATCCCTAATCTAACACACAGAGGACAACTTCAAAGCCGAAGGACTACAGTTTAATAACAGAAAAAGGCACAAACGCATGAGGCTGTGGCCCATCATATAATTACTGACTCATTCAGTTATGAGATATGAATTCTGTGTCTGAAGTAATCCTGTCTCTAAGATGCTTCTAGTCTAGTAGTCACAGAAATATATCTTTGATCTTAATGAAGCCAATAATACAGTCTTTTAATATCTTAGAACAACAAAGCTATAGTAATAAAGACAGTATGGTACTGGCACAAAAAACAGAAATACACATTAATGGAACAGGATAGAATGCCCAGAGATAAACCCACACACCTGTGGTCACCAAATCTATGACGAGAGAGGCAAGAACATACAGTGGAGAAAAGACAGTCTCTTCCACATGTGGTGCTGGGAAAACTGGATAGCTACATGTAAAAGAATGAAATTAGAACACTCTCTAACATCATAAACAGAAATAAACTCAAAATGGATTAAAGACCTAAATGTAAGTCTGGACACTATAAAACTCTTAGAGGAATACATAAACAGAACACTCTTTGACATAAATAGTGGCAAGATCTTTTCTGATCCACTTCCTAGAATAATAAAACATAAAAACAAAAACAAAGAAATGGGACCTAATGAGACTTAAAAGCTTTTGCACAGCAAAGGAAACCATAAAGAAGAAGAAAGACAACCCACAGAATGGGAGAAAATATTTGCAAATGAAGCAATGGACAAAGGATTAATCTTTAAAACATACAAACAGCTCATGCAGCTTAATATAAAAAAAAAAACCCAATCAAAAAATGGGTAGAAGACCTAAATAGACATTTCTCCAAAGAAGACATACAGATGGCCAAAAGGCACATGAAAACATGCTTAACATCACTAATTATTAGAGAAATGCAAATCAAAATTACACGATATCACCTCACTCCAGTCAGAATAACCATCATTAAAAACAACTATAAACAATAAATACTGCAGAGGATATGGAGAAAATGGAACCCTCTTACACTGTTGGTGGGAATGTAAATTGATAGTCACTATGGAGAACAATATGGAGGTTCCTTAAAAAACTAAAACTAGAACTACCAAATGACCCAGCAATCCCAGTCCTGAGCCACACCTGGACAAAATCATAATTCAAAAAGACGCATGCACCCCAACGTATACTGCAGCTCTATTTACAATAGCCAGGACATGGAAGCAACCTAAATGTCCATCAACAGAGGAATGGATAAAGAAGATGTGGCACATACACATACAATGGAATATTTCTCAGCCATAAGAAGGAATAAAATTGTACTATTTGCAGGGATGTGGATGGACCTAGAAGTGAAGTAAGTCAGAAAAAGAAGAGCAAACATTGTGTATTCAAGCATATATGTGGAATCTAGAAAAATGGTACAGATTAACCTCTCTGCAAAGCAGAAATAAGACAGAGACGTAGAGAAGAAACGTATGGACACCAAGAGGGGGGAAGCGAGGTGAGATGAATTGAGAGATTGGGTTTGACATACACATGCTACTATGTATAAGAAAGATAACTAATGAGAATCATGGAGAAGGAAACGGCAGCCCACTCCAGTGTTCTTGCCTACCGAATCCTGTGGACGGAAGAGCCTGGCGGGCTGCTGTCCACAGGGTCGCACAGAGTCGGACACGACTGAAGTGACTTAGCATGCATGCATGCGTTGGAGAAGGAAATGGCAGCCCACTCCAGTGTTCTTGCCTGGAAAATTCCAGGGACAGAGGAGCCTGGCGGGCTGCCGTCTATGGGGTCGCACAGACACGACTGATGCGCCTTAGCAGCAGCAGCAGTGAGACCCTACTGTATAGCACACGGAACTCTATTTGGTGCTCTTGGTGACCTACATGCGAAGGAAATCCAAGAAAGAGGGGATACATGTATACATACAACTGATTCACTTTGCTGTATAGTTGAAAATAACAGAACATTGTAAAGCAATTATACTCCAATAAACTAAAAAAATACATCTTAGAACATTTGATTTAATAAAAAACATAAATAGATGCATTCCTAACAGCCCACGCATTTATGTGGAGAAGGAAGACCTGCTCTCACACATGTGGGCCCTCAAGGCAGTATAATTACTAATCTAGTATAGAAGCTGAGACCAGAACTCAAAGAACTTTTAATACCTCACCAGAAGACATCTTTCTTCTCTTTTTAAACATACAGTTTTAAGCATTCTGAAATTTCTAGAATAATTTATTATAGGGTGAATTTTCTTCTTTACAAACACAGACATATTTTAAGGACATGTGGTCCAAAGTACAGGGCATCACTTCCACAGTACAGTGAACCTGAGGCCCTTGTCTGTGGAGGCCCTCTGCTTCCAGGCCCGTTCTGCCTTCACTGCTGCTCTTTAACTCATATGGTGACTAGGAAGATGCTACAGTTTATTCTGTTTCATGACTTGTTCAGTAATTTCCAGAAGAAAAAATAAATCTGGTTCTGATTTAGCCATGTCTTTTACGTCTAGGGGAATAATTAAATATACAAATGTTAAATTTTTCCGAGAGGACTAGGAAATGAGAATAAGTAGCAATTTATATAGACTGTTTACTAGGGAGGCAGAAATGATCAGAGGCTTTCTTGAGCTTTCGTGAAGCATCTTATTCTAGTGTCTGGAAACGTTTTTCCTTTAGTCAGAGCAAAAACTGCAAAGGGGGGTGGAAAAACCCCTAACCAACAGTGGTAAGGACAGGATTATTCCAGAGTCAAGTACAAACTACTTTAGAATTCTATCTGGCTTGATTCAGGGTTATTTTATGGTCTCTTTGGGAACTACCCTTTTTACTGATATCAACCACAGTCAGTCCTTTCAGAAAAAGTAGGATTTGGGCTTCATCAAGGCTGGGCATGGAGTCCTTCTAAAGTGCTCTCATGTAATTCCTCAGAATGTATTCTCTTCCCCAGTGATCCCAGAAAGGCACATGACCTAACTGTTTCCATTTTTGCCTGAGCACCTATTTTAAGATTCCCCTTTTTTGTCCAAGGACATCATTTGTCATTTACCTAATATATTAGCTTCTGAACTATGTATGAGTCAACAAACTCAGTTTGATTAAGTGGAGATTTAGTCAGAGCTGGCTGAGGGGACTTGGGTACGAAAGGCGTCACCTGGCCAAGGGCAGAGGGGTAGATACACGGAAGTGGGTGCCAGGCCCCTCTGTCACGTGCCAGAGGGGGGCTCTCTGGGGAGGGAGGGTCTGAGCAGCTGGCGGTGGTTGGGGTCCCTGGGTGGTCAGGGTTACGATACAGGAGGGGTGCTTGGGGATCCATGAGCAGTGTGACTCTGTGAGACCCAAAAGTAAGAGGAGACCTACTTTGGGGTCTCAGTAAGAGGGACATGAGCCAGTGTTCGTTAGCGCACTAGTTACTTTGAAGACAGTTATCATTTATGAATTGGAGAGAAATGTACCATGTGAAAAATCAAGTGCAAATGGCTCACAGACCCCACCTCTGAGCACGGCTATCAGGAGTCGCAGCCCACGTGGCAGGCTCAGAAGAGTGCCCGGCTCAGCTGTCCTCCCACTGCTTGCTGTCTGCTGCCACCCTTGGTCGCCGTCACCGCCCGGCTGTGCTCTGGTCATGAAAACCGGCAGGGCTGCTGCAAAGGTGGAACTGACTCGCCATTCCCTCTGGTTTCATGGCACCGTTTCACCAACCATTTCATTCCTGGTTTGCCCAGTGACTCAGGGCACCCAGGCCTGAGGTGGTCCTCCTCCGTCACCAGACTCATCTCCCTGCCACGGCCCTGCTTCACAAGTGTGTCTCACGCTGTGTCACTGCTGCCTCACTCTGCCCGTGTGCGCGGGGACCATCTGCGGAGACTCTGAAACAGGGGGTCAGCCCACTTGCCCCGAAGCTGCACAAGGCAGTGAGACAAACTCCTGACATGGGAGAGAGGGAACAGCCAGCTCGGAGGGGTCTGCTGGAGCTGTGGACTTCAGTTTACCTTTAGGTCGCTTGGGCTCATGAAGCTGGGGCCGACTCGGCACCCAGGGAAATGGACCATCCCCTCCCCAACGACGGAGGCTTCGGCAGCAACTGCCTCCATAACTGGCTCCTCGGGAGCCAATTCTTTATCTGGATTCAATATTTCCTTCTGAACTACACGTTGGCAGAGCAACACGTGATTACACATTCAATCGTCAAATACTTTAACATCCTCATTCTATGTTGTGAAACTCTTACCTTTCCATTAAGAATGTAGATCTAGCTACCACACCTTGGGAGCACAAATAGGCAGGGAAAGGAAAGTTCAGAAGCTCCTGGGAAATGTCAGAAACGGCTGAAATACACTTAACCCTAGAAAACAAAAATGTTACTTAATGCAGGCTGGCCCAGACGGCCTGCTGGTCAAGGTCTCACATCTGGTTAGAACTCTGGAGGGCCATAATTCACATTGTGGCATCTTCTTCAAGTTCTTATTTGTTCTTTTAACTGATTTCTGAGGCTGTTCTCTTTCTCAGGGCTCCACTGGACCAGCTCCCGGGCTTCCGTGGGTGCTCGGCTCCTGAGAGGGCGGTCTGCCCAGAAGGATGACTGTACTGAGGATGTTGTGTCCTTGTGCGCCAGGCCAGCCAGGGAGGAAATGGTACCTGGATAAGACTCCTTTCTATTTTTAACTGGATCTTAAAAATTACTGCGAGTTGAATACATCAATTTGAAAAGAAATAAAAGGGCATCACTAGGCTGATATTTACTGTCTAGAATTCTCTGTAAAGGTCTCACCGACTGAAGTCTAATCATTTCAAGATGCCCTTTGCAAAGCAAACAATTTTATTTTCCCCAGTTTGCCTCTCACCTTCAAGTATATCTCATTTGCTTATGTATTTAGAAATGCCACAGTTTCCTATCTGATGCTGAGAAAAGAACTGCTCTGGGTACCTTTCCTCTCCACGCTCACACCCCCACTCCCCACAGCCCCTGCCCCATGAGCTGGAGGAACAGCCAGGTCCATAGAGCACAGTGGGTCCCCCGGTGGGTCCATACCTCCTGCACTGGAATCAGTTGGGTGCTGGCTTAAACACACATGTTTCTGGCCCACGAGTCCAGCCTTTTATTTTATAAAACAAAATCTGAGGTGTGAATATGCTACCTGACTTATTCCTGGGGCAGAAACTGAGTCAGAATTTGCTCCTTTTCGGTATTCACCTGACGGCACTTGGGATCCAGCTTTGCTGGGGGCCGGGGTTGAGGAGAGGATTCCTGGAGCAATAGGAAGGGTCTTTTAAATGTCGGTAATCTGGGTCCACCTTAGATTTAGGGGAACAGAATCTTCATGGTGTGGTGCCTAAAAATGTGTTGTGTTTGTTTTTTTTTTTTTTTTGCCACAACACACAGCTTTCGGGATCTTAGTTATCCTACCAGGGGCTGAAGCCTAGGTAGTGAAAGCACGGAGTCCTAACCACTGGACCACCAGGGAATTCCTAACACATGCATTTTTTAAAGTGTTACTTTCAAGATGTACAGCCCACTATAAGAACTTTCCAGGGTTTCCCCGGTGGCTCAGTGGTAAAGAATCTGCCTGCCAATGCAGGAGACACAGGTTTGATCCCTGATCCGTGTAGACCCCCACATTCTGCAGAGCAATGAAGCCCGTGCTCCAGAATTTGAGAGCTGCAACTACTGAAGCCCATGCACCCTAAGAGAAGCCACTGGGATGAGAAGCCCGCGCTCTACAATTACAGAGTAGGCCCCGCTCTCCGCAACTAGAGAAAAGTCTGTGCAGCAAGAAACCTCCTAGCACAGCCAAAAATAAAATAAATAAAATTACATATAAAAAAAGAACTGTCCAATGACTTAAATTTCTCAATCACATTTTGTCCATAAAATGGGAATGGAATTGAAAAGTAGCAATTGAAATATAAATTAAACACAATATAATAATTATTCATGAATAATCTTTCCTACTGACAAGTCTGTTGTCAATTTCTGGTCACTTAACAGTGACAGAGTCTGGGGACAGGCTAGGCATTAATGAGACTTATTCTTAAATACGTTTTCCATGACTCCACTTCTGATCAGGGCCCAACTGACCAGAAGATGTGGCAGAAGGCCTCCTCTCTGCCTTTAGTCCACAGAAACAGCCCAGTGAGGTGAAACTCCGCTTGTTTACAAAGCACACAGTTAAACGTCAGAGTGAAAAAGAAAAAGAAAAACTCTATATCCTAGAAATGACACTAGTTGAGCAAGTAAACTAAAGACATGCCACTGAATCAGAGTTTCTGAAAAGCACAGAATGGGTGACCTTCCACACCTATGACCGTTCAGAACCTGTGCACAGTAAGACGAAAGAGGAAACATGATGAAAATCTCTGTCTCCACTGGCAGCATCGTGAGCGTGGGTGACCCAGGCAGCGGCGTCAACCACACAGCAAAGCCCTGGGCCAGAAAGAGACAAGAGAGCACCTTCTTCCCAGGTTGTACTCTGGACGGTTTTTAGTCTCAGATTATAATTTTAACAAAAACCAGCAGGGATGGGAGGTGGGGGGAAGGATGCTTTTCCTGGGTTTGTAGTCAAGGCCCTAGGAAACCACGAGTACTCAACATGGCTCCGTCCCTACCTGGATCCAGGACACTGGAGCTGCATCTGCACGGATTATGTCACCTTCAGGGCAAGCCAGAACACCCTCTATGGAGGCATTTATAAACATACTGAGTCAACAGGCTTCCCAGGGGGCTCAGTGGTAAAGAATTCAACCTGCCAACGCAGGAGACGCAGGAGATGGGGGTTCAATCCCTGGGTCAGAAAGATCCCAAAGGACAGAGGAGCCTGGAGGGCTACAGTCCATGGAACTGCAAAGAGTCAGACACAACTGAGCACGTGTGAACACACACACATGCGTGTGCGTGCGCACGCACACACACACACACACACACAGTCAACACCTTCTGGATATCTCTGTTCCACCAGAAACTTAACAGTAAAATCAACAGCAAAATCACGTTTCCTTAGAAAGGGGATGTTAATCAGAGAATCATGTCTATGTCCTCAGGAGAAAAGACCTCAGACAGACTTAAAATCACTTAGATTTTTTTTCATCTTTTTAAATAATAGACAGACTTTTGGTTAATGTTTCACTTCTCAATGAAGAGTGAGCGTAAACCAAACTCATCTTTGACTTTGGACTTTGCTTTACTGTCAGCTAGGGAGTATCTGAAGGTGAATCCAGGAGCCGAGAGGACTGGGGACATCACTTAGTCACATCCGTAGTAAACACTAATATCCATCAATCCCTCCAAAGCAAACATGACAGATCTAAAGTAGGACTTTCAGGTAAATACGTTTAGTAACATGAGACGTGTTAGTCATCTCCAGCATTGAGAAAGACCCTTTGCTTTTTAGAACAAATTCATGGCAAGGTGAAATCCTAAGTGAGAGGAGAAGAAAGCTTAACAAACATGAAATGAGACCTCCTTGACCTGGAGGAAAGGTGTGTACACAGTCAGCCTGCCCCAGTCTATAAAACGTCACTAGAAATGGAATCAGTGGAGAAACCTGATTTACCAAAACTCTTCCACAGACAATGCTGTTCAATTAAAACAATTTCTGCTTACATCACCCCTAAAAGTTTTGAATGCCAAATGCCCTCCCATACAATTTTAAGCTGACATCTAATATTTAGTCATCAATTAAGATAGCTGCAAAATATATTTTCTAACATACTGTGAATATTGACATTTTAAAAGTAAACTCTAAGGTCACTCTTTTAAAGATATCCAAGAAATGCTTAACATTATAGTGATGTGACATCCACCACTATCAATTCAAGAGACACAAATATAATTCTAATGATAAGTAAAAATTTTGTTTTTCCTTTTCTCCTTCTTTGAAGTACTATTTTCTTTCCACTTCTTCCAAAGAATCTTACCCTAATCAAATATTTTTTTGCTTGAAAGTCTTTATCAATCGTTTTAATACTTTGCTGTAAGAATTTTATGCTCAAAATGGAAACTTAAGAAGACTTTAAAATTTCCTATGAACAGAAGTCTCAAGGTAAGTATTTAAATTTTCTTCTGGTCTGACTGATCATTACAATTATTATTAGCCAACCCTCAGAATTAGAGAAAATAGTAGCAAATGAAACAAATGACCAAGGATTAATCTCCAAAATATACAAGCAGCTCATTCAGCTCAATACCAGAAAGACAAACAATCGAAGAAAAAAGTGGGCAGAAGACTGAAACAAACATTTCTCCAAAGACATACAGATGGCTAATCTAATAAACACATGGAAAGGTGTCAACATTTCTCGTTATTAGAGAAATGCAAGTCAAAACTACAATGAGGTGTTATTACCTCACACGGGTCAGAATGGCCATCATCGAAAAATCTACAAACAATAAATGCTGGAAAGGGTGTGGAGAAAAGGGAATCCTCTTGCACTGTTGGCGGGCATGCAAACTGATACAACCTCTAAGGAAGATGGTATGGAGATTCCTTAAAAAACTAGGAATAAAACCACCACACGACCCAACAATCCCACTGCTGGGCATATACCCATGTATATGGGTACACATGTACCCCAGTGTTCATAGCAGCACTACTCACAATAGCTAGGAATGGAAGCAACCTAGATATTCATCGACAAATGAATGGATAAAGAAGTTGAGGTACACATACACAATGGAATATTTCTTAGCCATTAAAAAGAATGAAATAATGCCACTCACAGCAACATGGATTGACCTGGAGATTATCATTCTGAGTGAAGTAAGTGAGACAAAGACAAATATCATGTGGTATCCCTTATACATGTAATCTTAAAAAAAAAAAAAAAACAAGTGAACTTATTTGTAAAAATGAGAAACAGGCTCACAGACACAGAAAACAAACTTATGGTTCCCAAAGGGGAAAGGTATGGGGGCAGGCGTAAATAGGGAGTTTGGGGACTGAAATATACACATTACTATATTTGAAATACAAATCCAACAAGGACCTATACTGTGCAGCACAGGGAAGCGTGCTCAGCATTCTGTAAGAACTTAAAGAATCTGAAAAGGAACGGATACATGCATGTGTATAACTGAATCACTTAGCTGAGAACCTGAAACTAATGAAACGTTCTTCATCAACTGTATCCAAATACAAACTAAAGAAGATGAACTGGAATCTTCTATACTTACTTAAACTGGTTAACTTCAAGGCTGCAGGAAGTGCTGAGCATAAATTCTCCGATTTACGTCTCCTGGCATTTGCTAAAGATACACATTCTTATTTTCAGGACAGCTGCCCTTACCTGCTGCTTGAGTGCCTCCAAAGATTCAAACTCCAATCTGGCCAGTTTCATCTGGATATGCCGTGGCTTATCAGGTATGGCAAATGCAAGGATGAACTTCAAAGCCAGGAGCGTGTGCTGAAAAGAAAGAGCGCACGTTGCTGGGACACACTGGACCACGTGGGCAAGGAGACCAATTAGCACCTAAACACTGTGATCCTGCTCATTAATCTTGGGTCACTTCTAACTACTGGCCTGTGATGAACCACACATCACCCAGGTCCATAACTTCTATTTAATTCACCATACTGCGGCCACTCAATCATTACTGACTTACTTTGCCTTCTTATTTTAAAATCAGTTATTCCCTTACAATGATACCATATGCTAGGCTCAATGAAAAATAAAGTTTGTTCTTAAAAGTCTACTACAAAATGCACTTTTCTACTTGTGTCTTAATTCCCAGTATATTTAGGGTGCCACATGTGCAGAGTCAAATGTTTCTCTTTGTGTAACCACACCCTCCTCTCTGCTGTGCTTCAGGCTGAGCTACAGGAAACAAGCATGTGCCTTAAACAGCAGGTGCCTTGAATCCTCTGCTTCCCCAACAGTGTCTGGTACAGTGTCTTTCATGAAATGACAATCAAAGAGCATTGATGAGCTGATTGACTAATGTACTACTTTATGCTGCAGACTCCATATACTGTGAGGCAGAACACAGACAGGTAGAGTATGTCCCTTCCCCTTATAACACGGGAAACTTAGAACCTGGCTATTTTATTTCTCTTCTCTACCAACGCCATATAGAGGTTCTCTAAAATAATCACATGAGGTTTGTGATTGTGCTTCTTTCTCTGCAGAAAGGACAGAGAAAGGAAGCCAGCAGGACCGCTTCCCCTGGTAAGTCTGCTGCTCAGACGTGCAGCCTCGACTCTGTTTCTCTAATGCTGCCATCATCTTGTGACCCAGGGCCAACACCCACAGAAGCCAGAGGGTCGTAAGAGTAAAGTTGCCTCTTTCATGATGGCATGAATTAGTAAATATCAAAGGCTGTAAAATAAAAATTCAAAAATCAGTGAAGGAGAGGGAACAGCCTCTAAGATATGTTGCACTGAATAATTAGCAGAAAAGATGGTTAAAAAAAATAAGTGAACTCTTTACTCTGATATTTTCAAAAGGGGGATGAAGGATAAATAACATGTGGCTATCTCCGGGGAGAAGCATGAAATAATGGAGAAAATCAGCATCATGCCAGAACAAGCAATAATTCAATACAAAGACTTGAAAACCGGCAGAAGCCCAGGGCAGGCCAGGGACTGCCTGGCATTAACAGGAGGTCTGGAGTGGTCTAGGGAAGGGTAGTCTTCTCTGAAATGTGACTGTCATGGCCAAAGAAGGCACTGGAAGACACTGACTAGGTGTCTGCAATGTGAAAACAAGGAAATAAAACAGATGATATCATGTGTTGCAATTCTGAACTAAGTGAATTAACAGGAACCTGGATATAATCTACAAATAAGAAATGAATAATTCAGAAAGAGCTATACTGTGTCATTATTTCATTCTACTGGACTACGGAGATAAAATTTTATATAAGACTTAATCTCTTTAGCAGAAGAGCTAAGACAGGAAATCGCCTCTATTTTTTAGAAATGGTGTGGTGTGTCATCAGGTTGCCAGAGCTCCACTATGATCCAGTCATGGGCCCTGTTCCATTTCTCCTAACAAATCTGTCCCTATTTTCTCTTCTTTGGAGTCTCAGTAGGAATTACTGAGAAAGAAGACCCTGCTGAGGTCTTCCCTTGCACACAGGGGAGTTGTGAGATGTGTCAACTCTTCTTTGGGAACCAGGACCAGCTACTGGGTGACCGGGAAAGGCTGCCACAGACCTTGGTCCTCATGCTTTCCATATGAAATGTCCATAAAACTCTCTTGAATTGAAAAGAACTTGATACTGATTAGACAATACTAGTTAAAACAGGAAGTCATTTTAACATGGTTAACACACTTACATAGCAACAACCTTTGTGTTTCTATAGTGAATCACTCAAAGGAGAAAGGGAAAGATATATCCATCTGAGTGCAGACTTCCAAAGTATAGCAAGGAGAGATAAGACAGCTTTCTTAAATGAAGGATGCAAGAAGAGATAACAAAGCCTTACTAAGTGAAAAATGCAAAGAAACAGAGGAAAACAATGGAATGGGAAAGACTAAAGATCTCTTCAGGAAAATCAGAGATACCAAGGGAACATTTCATGTAAAGATGGGCACAATAAAGTACAGAAATGGTATGGACCTAACAGAAGCAGAAGAGATGAAGAAGAGGTGGCAAGAATACACAGAAGAACTGTACAAAAAAGATCTTAATGACTTGGATAAACATGATGGTGTGGTCACTCACCTAGAGCCAGACGTTCTGGAGCATGAAGTCAAGTGGGCCTTAGAAAGTATTACTATAAACAAAGCTAGTGGAGGTGATGGAACTTCAGCTGAGCTATTTCAAATCCTAAAAGCTGATGCTGTGAAAGTGCTGCACTCAATGTGTCAGCAAACTTGGAAAACTCAGCAGTGGCCACAGGATTGGAAAAGGTCAGTTTTCATTCCAAGCTCAAAGAAAGGCAATGCCAAAGAATGCTCAAACTACTGCACAATTGCACTCCTTTCACATGCTAGCAAGATAATGTTCAAAATCCTTCAAGCTAGTCTTCAACATGTCCTATCTTTTTGTCTTTTTATACTGTAAAGCTATGACCAAACTAGACAGCATATTAAAAAGCAAATACATTACTTTGCCAACAAAGGTCCATCTAGTCAGAGCTATGGTTTTTCCAGTAGTCATATATGGATGTGACAGTTGGACTTTAAAGAAAGCTGAGCACCGAAGAATTGATGCTTTTGAACTGTGGTGTTGGAGAAGACTCTTGAGAGTCCCTTGAACTGAAAGGAGATCCAACCAGTCCATCCAAAGGGAAATCAGTCCTGAATATTCATTGGAAGGACTGATGCTGAAGCTGAAACTCCAATACTTTGGCTACCTGATGCAAAGAATTGACTCACTGTAAAAGACCCTGATGCTGGGAAAGACTGAAGGAAAGGAGAAGGGGATGACAGAGGATGAGATGGTTGGATGGCATCACCGACTCAATGGACATGAGTTTGAGTAAGCTCTAGGAATTGGTGATGGACAGGGAAGCCTGGCGTGCTGTAGTCCATGAGATCACAAAGAGTCGGACTGAACTGAACTGAGGCTTCAACAGTACAGGAACTGAGAGCTTCCAGATGTGCAAGCTGGATTTTGAAAAGGCAGAGGAATTAGAGATCAAACTGCCAATGTCTGTTGGATCATAGAAAAATCAAGAAAATTCCAGAAAAACATCTGCTTCACTAAGTGAAAGCCTTTGACTGTATGAATCACAACAAACTGTGGACAATTCTGAAAGAGATGAGAATACCAGACCACCTGACCTGCCTCCTGAGAAACCTGTATGCAGGTCAAGAAGCAACAGTTAGAACCAGACATGGTACAAAGGACTGGTTCAAAATTGGGCAAGGATTATGTCAAGGCTGTATATTGTCATTTTGCTTATTTAACTTATATGCAGAGTTCATGATGTAAAATACCAGGCTGGATGAATCATAAGCGGGAATCAAGACTGCTGGGAGAAATATCAATAACCTCAGATATGCAGATGACACCACCTTAATGGCAGAAAGTGAAGAGGAACAAAAGAGCCTCGATGAAAGTAAAAGAGGAGAGTGAAAAAGGTGGCTAAAACTCAACTCAAAAAATTAAGATCATGGCATCTGGTCTCTTCACTTCATGGCATGTAGATAGGGTAAAAATGGAAACAGTAACAGACTTTATTTTTTTGGACCCCAAAAATCACTGTGGACTGTGACTGCAGCCATGAAATTAAGAGACGCTTGCTCCTTGAAAGAAAAGCTATGACAAACCTAGACAGCATATTAAAAGCAGAGACATCACTTTGCTGACAAAGGTCCGTATAGTCAAAGCTATGGTTTTTCTAGTATTCATGTATGGATATGAGAGTAGGGCAGTAAAGAAGGCTGAGCACCAAAGATTTGCTGCTTTCAAACTGTGGTGCTGGAGAAAGCTCTTGAGAGTCCCTTGGACTGCAAGGAGATCAAACCAGTCCATCCTGAAGGAGATCAGTCCTGGGTATTCACTGGAGGGGCAGATGCTGAAGCTCCAGTACTTTGGCCCCCTGATGTGAGAGCCGACTCACTGGAAAAGACCCTGATGCTGGAAAAGACTGAAGGCAGGATAAGAGGGCAGCAGAGGATGAGATGGTTGGATGGCATCACTGACTCAATGGACATGAGTTTGAGCAAACTCTGGGAGATAGTGAAGGACACGGAAGCCTGGCATGTTGTAGTCCATGGGGTCACAAAGAGTCAGACACGACTTAGCAACTGACCAACAACTCTACAGTTTACTTTCCTAAAAATACCGTATTTAAAAAAAGCCCATATGCAGAGAAAGCATTTTCTTTGGAATTATATTTTCAGCATAGGTTCCCAGTAGACCTACTTATTTCAAGCTTTTAACTTCCCACTGAACAGGTCCAGGGTCACGCTCTTGAAGAGCCTCCACAAGCCACACAGCCGAGCATTCTCCCCCGGCCCCTGGCACCACTGAAAGCCAGCAGGGAAGCAGCCCTGGGTGCATCCCCTCTGTTCACGACTAGTGTCCTTAACACTGCAGCGAAAGAGAAGATGTTCTGGCTCCCAGTCTAGGTGGGGAGATGAGTAAAGACAGGCCACCACGTTGTCACGTGGGCATGTTACTGCTGGGTCTACACTGGGACCAGGGGCACTTGGACCAGCAAGAATCCCAGCTTTCACTAGGTCAGAGAGGGTTCCCTGAAGGAAGTGAGTTTGAGCAGAGACCCGATGGGTGAGAAGGAATTATCGAGGCAAGGAGAAGGGGGCTGAAGTGTTTCCAGAGAGAGGATACACACACAAAGGCCTGGGGGTGCTGAGGAGAGAGGGGCTGCAGAGGCAACCGGGAGCCAAGGGACATAGGAGCTGTGCAACCTGGCAGAGTGAGGCGGCGCTGAAGGCAGGAATGCGGGATGACTCCATCAGACTTCTCCGTCTGTGATGAGGGGAGTGAACAAATGTGCAAGCGCAGGCAAGTCAGCAGGGCAACCGGAATGTGCGGGAGAGCAGTGGGGCTGCAGCTCAAGGAATCACTGCGGGGCTCGTCAGCAGGAGACTCACCAGGTCCCCTTGACGCGTGCACTCAAATGATAAGCCCAGGACGAGGGGCAGTTGAAGGGGAGGAGGGGTCTGCACGGGCTCTAGATTTTTAGCTATTTGGGGGAGTGTCTAAATGGAGATAGACATCAGCATGCAGTGTGATAGATGGGTCTCAAGTTCGCGGGAGGGCTAGAGGCAGAGACCTGGGATCACTGATGTGTGTGCAAGTGGGCAATGAAGCCACGGGAATGGATGAGTTGCCCAAGGCTGTGCAGTGAGGGAGAACAGATGAGATGCAGCAAGATGATGGCGGAGGATGGAAGTTGGGGAGCCGAAACATGAATGACAGACAAAGGGGAGGGGTCAGCAAGAAGCCTGAGAAGCAGCAGGCGGGGGCAGGCAGAAACCAGGAGGTTCTGGAATGACAGATGCAAAGTGGAGAGAAAGAAGCCAGTCAAGGTGGGTGTTGGAAGGTCAAGTTTACATGAAGCCTGAGGAGGAACGTTTGGGGATAACCACCAGCAGCCTCTGGTGACCCTGGTGGGAGTGGTCACAGAGGCAGGACTCAGAGGGCGGAGAAGAGCCTGGCGGGAGAGGCTGGAGGAGGGAGGGACCAGCGACAGGCTTCAGAGAGTCTGCCTGCCAAGGAGGGCTGAGGGCCCGTCTGGAGGGAGACCTGGGCTGGCCGGGTGTTTGCTCTTTAAAGATGTAAGTCCTAAACATGAGAGATGCTTTGGGGCAGAGGAGAGAACAGCCAAAGCTGAAGATTCTGGAAGAAGTGCCAAGGAACAGAGCCAGGATGAGGGCCAGGTGAAGGCTAGCCATAAACAGGGGGCCTGCACAGTCCCTGGTGAGGAGGGACGGGTGACCCACGACTGACAATGGCACTGAAGGGAACAAATTTGAGACCAAAGAATTTTAAAAGACATTTATTGCTTAGGATATGCAATTTAATACTTAAAGCGAGGATGGACAGGTGAGAATCACATGTAGGGTCCTCACTTTTCTTTCACAGAACTAACTGCAAATCATCAGGAAATATCCTTTCCTCAAAACAGGTAATCACAGTCCTCAGCGGGGTGGGGGGGGAATGTCTCAAAGAACAACATAAAAATGCCAATTCTTTTAGCTAGATTGGAAAAAATATCAACATCTCCATAATGAAAGTTTGTTTGGATGGTGGCACTTTGGGTGATCTCTTTATCTTTAGTCTTTAACAGACATGCATTATTTTTGTACAGGAAAAAATACTTACGTGGAAAAGAACACAGGGGTTCTACTCCTTATGTAACAGATGAACTACACGGGCTCTGCCCGGCTCCTAACCCACCTGGTCGCCACTGCCCATGTGCCCAGTAAATAGACCCAAACCACACAACCTGTAGCTCAGAGAGTCTGGCTTTTAACCTCGAGCCCAGGAAGCTGGAGACAGCAATCACTGTGCGTTCGTACAGTCTGCAAATACACAGAGTGTACTGCTGTGGGGCCAGGTCGCTTTGATGGTGGCCTTCTTTCACCTTATCTCTCAATATTTCCTGAACGTCGATTATTCCCCCACTTGGCTACAGTTTCAGAAGTTCCACCAATTATACATTTATTTAGATTAATGCATAGCATCTTTAAAAAGTGAAAATACTCTGGGAGGGTTAAGAAGCATCCCTGTTCACAAATTAATTAATTTAATTGGCTGGAGTTAGCAGACATTCTGGGCTTCCCTGGTGGCTCAGCTGGTAAAGAAACTGCCTGCAAAGTGGGAGACCTGGGTTTGATCCCTGGGTTGGGGAGATCCCCTGGAGAAGGGCATGGCAATCCACTCCAGTATTCTTGCCTAGAAAATCCCCACAGAGATTGGCGAACTGTCCGTAGGGTTTCAAAGAGTACTAAGCACAACTAAGTGCGCCTAAGCACAGCACAGCAAACATTCTCTCTCATTGCATACTCCCCCACCCACCAAACCTGAGTACTAGGAAGTGGGATGGGGAAGGCACCACCACAGTAGCTTCAACACAGGGACCCAGCTTCAAGGAAGAGGGGTAAAGAGAAGCAGAGATGGTTATCTGGCAGCCTGAATGGGAGAGGAGTTTGGGGGAGAATGGACACACGTACATGTGTAGCTTAGTCCCTTGGCTGTCCACCTGGAACTATCACAACACTGTTTATAGGTCATATTTCAATATAAAATAAAAAGTTCATAAAAATTCATTGTGGGGAAGAGAGAAAAGCAAATCATTCCTTATTGGAAAAATAAAACAAATAGAAAAAAAGAGAGAGAGAAGCAGAGAGGAACCAACATTGTCTGAATGATCAGCAAAGGATAAATTAGACCCCACTTCCTTCTTACTGAGTTCTTATACCAGGATCCAGAATTCAAGTTGAGCATCATGATAGATTAAGTGAGCTTTTGTAGTCTAGCCTAGAAACCTAAATAACATTTATAGCACTGTGTTTCAAAAGATCAATTTTTAAAATCTCGTTTATATTTTTCCCACAGAAAATCTGTTTCAAGGCTGGGAACTATTTTATGCTAACTGAACAGAGGAAAAAAAATTGTAAAAAGCATTTTAGCTATTTTTACTTGTTTTCATAAATAAAAGAAAGCCTAAGATAAAATACAAATCTGCTCAGATTTGAGAAAAACACCCTCGAAATGAATAGCTGGGCTGGAGTTTCATAGCCTGTCTGTGAAAAGAGAAGACATTTTGTTGACGATTGTGATTCTTTGCCAATTATCTTCCTTTAAAGTGAAACTCACAAACTTTATTCTAAACAAAGTAAAGGAGAAAAGAAAAAGTGAGGGGTTGGGTGGGGAGACGGGTAGAATGCTGAAACTAACCAATACAAAGAAGTTGGCGACCCATGACAACATGCTTCAAATAACGATTATAGTGTGTCTCAGCTGGGAAATGGAAGAGGAGCAGGCAGGACCAGAGGAAGCTGGCACTCAGGAGCCACCCGCTATCTGGTGCCAGCAGTAAAGGGCTGCCGTCACCACGTCACTCACCTGTGGTCACAGCAGGGCTGTCAGACTCTTGGGAGTCTAGCAGCCAGGTGAGTGAGTGGAACCATTTTTATACAAACTAGAACATTCATAATATGATCGACAGCAGCAGCTGTGTTTGTAGCAGTGTGCCCCAAACCCTGTCTCTGCTGAAACAGAAAATGCAAATAGAGATAAATCCTTGGAATTCTGTAAAGCTAATTTGATTTCTACAGAGGTAAGTCTGCAAGGTTACCTCTTTTCATTCAGAGCCCACTGAATAAAAGAAAGTCCTTCAAAAAAGCATCCTCTTCTCATCATCAGATAAATTAAATGCCAAGTGCCAATTAATAAATGATTAACGAAACAGAGACTGAAAAAATTATTGAATCGAGCCCTTCAGGGGAAAAAAATCAGGGATTTTCATTTTAAAATGGCAGATCATGCACATGTCTTATTCTACCTCCCCAGGGTCTCCTGAAATGACAAAATATATAATCTAAAAAGAACAAGACTGGAAAACAAGAGAATTTGCCAGAACTTCTGGATATAGGGCTTATGGAGTGGAAAGTGCTGCTCAAGTCTCCTGAGACAAAGGCAGGTCCTCCCAAAGGAGACTCAGAAGAAAGCCAATGTGAGATTCAGCCCCACAAAAGGAAAGGATTGGGGCAGGGAGTTAGCACCAAAGTGAATGCATTTAAAGAATTGCCTTCAGAAAACCTGGGGCCATAGGAGGTCCTTTCTCATGCCACCCCGTGAGACTGGTTCAAAATGGCAGAGTATAAAGATGTGTGCTCATCTTCTCCTGCGAGAGCACCAAAATCATTCCACCTTATAACAGAGAAACCTCGAGTTCTACTGTTGAGCTAAAGCCAAAGACTTGCCCTTTAAAGAAAACGGGTCGTCTTCTGGGAGAGCTCCTTGTGCAGGGTTGCCAGGCCCAAGAAAGCTGAGATCAAGGTCATACCAAACTCCTACTAAAGACTTCACACAAGTGGGAGAAAATATCCACTCTTGGCTTCTCCTTCAAGAGTAGAGAAATGAAACATACATTCAATGTTCCATCTTATTGAAGGACTTCCCTGGGAACTGATTCCTGTCTCATTAGGCTCAGAGCTCTGGAGAGGATCCTTCATACTGTGCATGCCTGGGGCGGGCGGGGGCAATGAGAACAAAGGAGAGATTGTTGAAAATACCAGAGAAACTGCAATACTAAAGTTAGACACCAGAGGGAGCAAGAGATTACAAACCCTTTTTTCAAAAAATAACAAGCAGACTTCTCTAACTGGGAAACTATATGAACAAATTCAGCAAAGACACCATCTCCAGAAAAGGTTTGAGACATTCCCAGAATCTCTAGCTGGGCTGACTAATGGAGGTCTTTGCCTGTACAAAGTTAGTCTGTAAATATTGGGAGAGGTGGCTGTTTTTTCAAGTGCCCAAATCTCAGCAAAATTTAACAAGAACACAAACAGGGAAATATAACATAATAAAGAAAAATAACAAATCTCAAAAAAGACCCAAAAGAAACAGAAATCTATAAATTATATAACAAAGAATGCAAAACAATCATCTTAAAGAAGCTTAATGAATTACAAGAGAACACAGATAAAAAAAAACTAATCACAATCAGGAAAATGATGAATAAACAAAGTGAAAATATCAACAAAGAGATAGAAACTATTGGGAAAAAAAGAGAGAACTAAACCAATTCTGGAGTTGAAGAATGTAACAACTAAATTGAGAAGTTCATCACTTCTCGGCCTTTTGGCTAAGATCAAGTGTAAATTGAGAAGTTCACTAGATGGGTTCAACATCAAACTTGCTCAAGCAGAAGAAAATAACCATGAACCCTAAGACAGGTTATCTGAAATTACTGAGTCAGAAGAGCAAAATGAAAGAAGAAGAAAGATGAAGAAAGCTTAAGATACTCAGTGGAGGGATTTCCCAGGTGGTCCAGTGGTTGAGAATCCACCTTCCAATGCAGGGGATGCAAGTTCTTTCTCTGGTGGGGAAACTAAGCTCCCTTATGCCATGGTGCAACTAAGCCCACACATGGCAACTGATGAGCCCGTGTAACACAACCAGAAAGAGGCGCCTGTGCCACAGTGAAAGCCTGCACGCTGCAACGAAGACCCCATGTGCCACAGCTAGGATCTGATGCAGCCAAAATAAAATGAATAAGCATTTACCAAAAAAAAAGATATTCAATGTACATCAGCCAGGCTTCATGTTCTCCAAAGCAGGCTTCAACAGTGTGAACCAAGAACTTCCAGATGTTCAAGCTGGATTTTGAAAAGGCAAAGGAACCAGAGATCAAATTGCCAGCATCTGTTGGATCATAGAAAAAAGCAAGAAAATTCCAGGAAAACAATGAAACTTCTGCTTCATTGACTACACTAAAGTCTTTCACTGTGTGGATTACAACAAGCTGAACGATTCTTGAAGAGATGGGAATAAGAGACCACCTTACCTGCCTCCTGAGAAATTTGTATGCAGGTCAAGAAGCAACAGTTAGAACTGGACATGGAACAAAAGACTGGTTCAAAATTGGGAAAGGAGTTATGTCAAGGCTGTATATTGTCACCTTACTTATTTAATTTATATGCAAAGTACATTATGTGAAATGCCAGGCTGGATGAAGCACAAGCTCGTATCAAGTTTGCAAGGAGAAGTATTGATAACCTCAGATATGCAGATGACAGCACCCTAATAGCAGCAAAGGGTGAAAGCAAAGAGGAACTAAAGAGCCTCTCAATGAAAGTAAAAGGGGAGAGTGAAAAAACTGGCTTAAAATTCAACATTCAAAAAACTAAGATCATGGTATCTGGTCCTATCACTTCATGGCAAATAGATGAGGAAACAATGGAAACAGGGACCGACTTTATTTTCTTGGGCTCCAAAATCACTGCAGATGGTGACTGCAGTCACAAAATTAAAAGATGCATGCTCCTTGGAAGAGGAGTTATGACAAACATAGGCTGTATTAAAAAGCAGAGACATTACTTTGTTGACAAAGGGCCATCTAGTAAAAGCTATGGTTTTTCCAGTAGTCATGTATGGATGTGGAGTTGGACCATAAAGAAGGATAAACACCAAAGAAATGATGCTTTCAAACTGGTGTTGGAAAAGATTCTTGAGAGTCCCTTGGACAGCAAGGATATCAAACCAGTCAATTGTAAAGGAAATCAATTCTGAATATTCATTAGAAAGACTGATGCTGAAGCTGAAGCTCCAATATTTTGGCCACCTTATGTGAAGAGCCAACTCATTGAAAAAGACCCTGATTCTGGGAAAGACTGAAGGCAGAAGGAGAAGGGGACATCAGAGGACGAGGTGGTTGAATGGCATCACTGACTCAATGGACGTGAGTTTGAGCAAGTTCTGGGAGGTGGTGAAGGACGGGGAAGTCTGGCATGTTGCAGACCATGGGGTTGCAGAGAGTCAGACACGACTGAGGGACTGAACAACAACGTATATCAGCAAGCAGACCAATACGTGCATCATGGGACTCTCAGAAAGAGAAGAGCGAGAAAGAGGCAGACAGCGTATCTGAAGAAATAATGGTCAAAAACTTTCCAAGTCTGAGGAATAAAATGGACATTCAAATTCAAGAAATTTAAGACTTCAACTAGGATGAACCCAAAGAATCTGATACTGAGATACACGGTAATAAAACTGTCAAAGGACCAAGAGAGAATCTTTAAAGTAGCAAGACATGTTGTCATGTTCAAGGAAGATCCCATGAGATTATCAGAGGAGTTCTTAGCAGAAAAAAATACAGGCCATAAGGGAGTAAAATTACATGTTTAAAGGGCTGAAAGTAAAAACCTTCCAACCAAGAATACTATATCCTGCAAGACTATCTTTCAAAAATGATAGAGAAATAAGACCTTTCCAGATAAACAGAAGCTAAGGGAATTTATCACCAACATCTTCCTTATAGGCAATGCTAAAGAGAGTCAATCAAGTTAAAATGAAAGAATGCTAGACAGCAACACAACAGTATATAAAAATATAAAATTTTCTGGTGAAGGTAAATACATTGACAAAAACAGTATACAGTAATGGTGTATCACTTTTGAAGCTGGTGTAGAATTTAAAGGATAAATTCATTAAAATAACTATAACTATAAAAATTTATGTAATGAGGGGAAACATAAAAGAGTAGAGATTTTGTACATGAAGTTTTTATCATTTTTAGAATAGACTATTATAAGATATTTTTATGTATTCTTCATGTTAACCACAAAGAAATACCTATAGAAAATAGATAAAAGAAAAATGAGAAAGAAATCAAGCCAAGACGCTACCAAAAAAAATCAGCAAAACACGAAGGAGTATATCAAGAGAGGAAAACGACAAAATAACTATAACCTTACAGAAAACAATGAATAAAATTGCAATAATAATTTTGTTACCACAACTAATTACTTTAAAGGTAAATAGATATTCCCCAATCAAAAGACACAGAGAAGCTGAGTGGAATAAAAAAGATCCAACTAGACGCTAGCTATAAGTGTCTCACGTTAGATGTAAGAACACGTATGATGAAAATGAAAGGACAGAGAGAGATACTACATGCAAATGGTAACAAGCAAAATGAACAAAGACAAACAAAAAATAGGTGGCCATACTTACAAAATAGATTTTAAAGACTGAGATAGACAAAGAAGGGCATTATACAATGATAAAGTGTCAATTCACCAGAAACAATAATTATATATTGTTAACATCAGAGTACCCACATATATGATGCAAAAATTGACAAAACTGAAAGAAAAAGTAGGCAATAACATAACAATAGTAGGAGATTTAAATACTCTGCTCTCAATAGTGGATAGAGTAACAAGACATTAGAGCAATAGGAAAATAAGAGGGCTTGAACAACACTGTAGACCAATTGGACCTAACATGGGCAGAACACTCTGCTCAACAAGAGCAGAACACACATTCTTCTAAAGCACACAGGGAATATTCTCTAGGATAGATTACCTGTCAGGCCACAAAACACATCTTAACAAACTTAAGAAAAATGAAATTATATCGATTATCTTTTAGACAACAGTGGAATGAGTCTAGAAATCAATAGCAAAAGGAAAGCTGAGAAGCGAACAAATGTTAAGTGAAAATTAAATAGCACACTCTTCAACAACCAACAATGGGCCAAAGAAGAAATCACAAGAGAAATTAGAAAAAATTTTGAGACAAATGAAAATACAATATACCAACACTTGTGGGATTCTGCAAAAGCAGAACTAATAGGGAAATTTATAGTCTTAAATGCCTTCATTAAAAGAGGAAACATCTCAAATCAACAACCCACTTTACGGCTCAAGGAACTAGAAAAAGAAGACCAAACTAAATCCAAAGTTATCAGAAGGAAGGAAATAATAAAGATTAGAGCAGAAACAAATGAATTAGAAAATAGAAGGCAATTAAAAAAAAAAACCAATGAAACTAAGAGTTAATTTTTTGAAAAGACCAACAAATCAACAAACTTTTAGTATGACTAACAAAGAAAAAAAGCTCAAATAACAAAAATAAGAAATGAAAGAGGAGACACTATAACTGATGCCAGAAATAAAAACGATTATAAGAAACTACTACGAACAATTATATGCCAAGGAATCTAGGGGAAGAAAATGGATCAACTCCTAAAAACATACAACCAACAGAGACTGAATCACGAAGAAATTAAAAAAGTCTGAACAAATATAGAACTAGTAAAAAGACTTAATCAGTGATTAAAAAAACTTCCCAGCAAAGCCCAGAACCAGATGGCTTTACTTAAGAATTCTACCAAATATATAAAGAGAAATTAACACCAATCCTTCTGAAATTGTCTCCCAAAAAACTCAAGATAAAGGAACATTTTCAAATTCATTCTCTGAAGTCAGCATTACTTTAACACCCAAACCAGACAAATATACTGCAAGAAAACTGTAGACTAATATTCCTGATAAATATTGATGCCAAAATCCTCAACAAAATGCTAGCAAAGTGAATTTAGCAGCACACTGAAAAGATTATACACCTTTACTTTTAGCCAAGTTGTTTTTGGTTCTGGAATACAAGGATAGTACAACATATGAAAAGAAATCAATGTAATCAACAGACCAACACATCAACAGAATGAAGGGGGAAACGATCATTTCAACTGAAAGAAAAAAGCATTTGACAAAATTCAACTCCTTTTCACGATATGTTTATCATATATCATATTGATTGTATTCAATCAATAAAAAGAAAATAAGGACAGTACCTAAGCATAGTAACGGCCATATATGAAAATCCTATAGCTGACATCACTCAATGGTGAAAAGCTGAAAGCATTTCCTCAAAGATCATGAACAGGGCAAGGATGACCTCTTCCACTCCTTCTGTTCAACGTAGGAAATCCTAGCCAAAGCAATTAGGCAGCTGCTATAGAACACAGTATGGAAGTTAAAAACAGAGTTACAATATGATCCAGGAATCCCACTTCCAGGTACTTATTCCAGAAGAAAAACAAACAGGGTGTTGAAGAGATATTTGCATATCCATGTTCAATGCACTACTAATCACTGCAATAGCCAAGAGACAGAAGCAACCTAATTATCCATGGGTAGATGAATGGATAAAGAAAATGTGGTGTATATATACGGGGGATTATTACTCAGTCATTTAAAAAGAAGGCAGCGAGTTTCGGTTTAGCAAGCTAAAAAAGCTCTACAGAGATCTATTTTACAAAACATGCATACTGTTAACATCACTGTACTGCACACTTAAAAATGGTTAAGATGCCAAATTGTAGGTCAGGTGCTTTATGCACAGTTAAAAGACTCAAAGGCCAAAAATCCCAATGGTTCCCCCCTCCCCCTGCTAAAGAAAAAGCCAAACAAGGAGCAGTACTGATGTCCAGGATGGCAGACACTCAAGTTCTTCAGACACAGAGTGAGGCCAGTCAAATCCTTGGGTGGCCAGTCTGCTTCCTGCTCCTGAACCTTTCGGGACTCTTCTCATGTAGAATTCCCTACCAGGAGAGTCCTTCTGGGGAACAGACCTGCACACCCATGCTGGCAGAGGGAAGCCACAGCAGCTCCTGTCTCATCATCCCCAACCACCAGAGGTCTACAAGGCTGAGGACCACCAATGCAAAGAGCAAGATGAACAAAGTTAACCCTTGAGGACAAAAGCAGACAGTTGGGGAGCACTTAAGAACACGAAGTTTACTGTCCACATGTGCTGTGTGAAAAACAAAAATTATTCAAGGAGTTACTCTAGGAAAACGAAAACGGAATCTAAGAGGACAACATGGAAAACAAGAAACGGCAGCATCTGACCATGACTTACAAGAGACTAAAAGAAAACAGGAGATGACCCTTTGGAGTTGAATGTTTAGAACGTTCTTTTTTTAGAAGCAAATTATTAATCCTAGGGTTATATTTCCTTCTCTTCAGGTTCAGTAACATGATTGGTTAAACAGTATATAATATTCATAACATTATAAATTTTCATTCTGTTTCCATAATCAACTGGGAGACATATAATAGCCAATTATAATTATAATGTAGAGTATAAAAATAATAAAGGAGCCAGCAAAAATTGGTAGAGGAGAGGGCAGTGGAAGCCAAAGAAAGATTAACTAATAGCCTCATTTTCAAGGAGAGGACACAGTATTGCCTAAAGTTAACATATTAAGAGACACATCTTTTAATGAAATTTTTAAAGCTGTAACACAATCTCTATAATAATTATAAAATAATACTATAATAAAAATTGAGAGGATAAAGTGGGAGATGAGATAAGTGGGCTAAATCTTTTATAGCAACCAATATTGTCTAAGTTGATAGATCAAAAAAGGAAGTACGTTACTGAAAGTTACAATGATGAATACAGGGGGAACCCAAAAGAGAAACTGTTAGCAGTTACTGCTTCTGGGTAGAAAGAACAGGAATGGTGCAAGAGCTACTCACAATAGTCAAGACGCATAAGCAAGCTAAGTGTCCACTGACATGAACAGATAAAGAAGAAGTGGTACATACATATAATAGAATATTACTCAGCCACAAAAAAGAATGAAACAATGCCATTTGCAGCAACATGGATAGACCTACAGATTGTCATACTTAGTGAGGTAGGTCAGAGAAAGACAACACAGGATACTGCTTATATGTGGAATTAAAAAAAAAAGTTACAAATGAACTTATATACAAAACAGAGTTAGAGAGGTAGAAAATAAACTTACGGTTACCAGCAGGTAAGAGGTGGGGAGGGACATATGGGAAGATTGGGACTGACACATACATACGATTAATATGTAAAAAACAGCTAATTAATAAGGGCCTACTGTATAGCACAGGGAAGTCTAGTCAATACTTTGTAATGGCCAATACGGGAAACGAATCTAAAAGAGTGGATACATGTTTACGTGTAACTGATTTACTTTGCTCTATACCTGAAACTAATACAACACTGTAAATCAACTATACCTCAATAAAAATTAAAAAAAAACACACACACAGCCAAAAGACAATGAGGATTTCTCTCAGGGTCTTCAGGCCCCAGCCCTGCTGAGTCACCACCAGAAGCTGAGCGGCGCAGTGCCTAGGGTCCCGGCACACTGTTCTCCCGACCAGAGTCTCTGCCGGGATGTACGCGCGGCGGGACTGGGAGCGGCCACCGTCACCAACGGCCTGGGCCTCTGCTCGTCCACACGCTCAGTCAAGTGAGGGAGTCGGGTTTAAGAGGTTCACGGAAAGCTGAATCTAAAGCAAGTGAACAGGGTAAAAAGCAATAGGAAAATGACAGGAGAGCCAATTAAAACAAAGAGAGAGACAAAAGTAGTTGATTACTATAAAAACACGAAAAGATTTTTATCTCCTCTTCCTCTGTCTCATCCCTTAACACATTACTGACCAGAGATGTATGAACACCATGGGCATTAGTTTCCACAAAAATCTCCTGGTCAATCACGTGTTAATAAAACAGTGGTTTGAAAAAAACATGCCAATTAAACTAAAAGAATAAAAGGAAATAAATTTAAGGGTCACAAATAAATCAAGCTGAACACCTCATCAGCTTTTCCCTTTAAAAATATAATCGCCATTGTAGGGACCTGCAACAGAAGAGGCTCCTCATGGGTGAAGGACTCAGAGCGATGAGACTGGCATTTGTTGCTGGGGTGGCAAAGCTGGCTTTCAAGGCTTCGGCAATCCCTGTGTCCCCAAAGAACACACCTACCCAGCGTGAGAGCTCGTTGCCCTTGACATGATTAATTTATAGGCTCTCTGGGTTTCTCTCAGCTCTAAAGTCTGTGCATTTCCAATAAAGAGCTTGTAAAGCTTGTTCTCGTCCTGATCAGAGATACATTTCATGCACAAAGCCGTTTCTAGGCCAGATTTGGTGATTCTGAAAGGAAGTGGAATCTGTAGGAGGGTTATGTTTTATTTGGAGTTTGCTTTGTTTTTTCAACAATTATTTCCATCACTTGACAAGTAAAAAAAATTCAAGCAACAGTTAATAACTGTGTGCCACCAAGTGCTAACTAAGGCCTGTGAAGCAAAGTGATACCCTGAGATTGTGGTTTCATTTCACTATATACTTACTTCATTTACATTACGTGGACCATCAAGTGAGAAATTAAGTCACTCTGGAGTCACAGGGGCCAGCCTCGGTGCACTCCAGAGACCACAGGTTGGTGGCTCTGCCCCAGCGCCAAGAAATGGAATCAGCCTCCTGGAGTCACCTGCCTGATGCCTGGCTGGTCAGTGAGAGCTGACCCAGCAGCCCTGACTGCTCACCTGACCCCCTCAGGCAAGGAGGGCAGGCTCAGGAGACCAGGTGGTGCGAAGTCCGGCAGGAAACCAGGTGCAATCTGGAGCCAACTGGGCTATCCCTTCCTTCCTGGCCTCCCCAAACACTGTTTATCCTCAGATACATACAGGTACAGTGGACACTGGAAGAATCTCGAAATTGGGGGGAAAAATTCTCCAAGGCCCAATGGCAGGGGGGATTTCAAGCCACAGGTACAAGAGGGGAAAACAGTTCTTCCTCTTCACTGAGGGGGTGGCAGGATGTGTTCACAGCTATAGCACATATGTGACATGAGCCTGTGACCCCTGAGATAGGTCTTCATTCACAGACTTTCTTCTTTCCTCTAAGTCTTTTGTTGTCTTCCTAGTTTTATCCCCCCCTCTAACGCACATGCCATGGCCATGGGAACAATCTCTTCAATGCAGGACTAAAATGAATTAATAACTAGTTATATTTAATCACACTTCCTTCAGTCCCAATGTAAAGTGAACATACAGCTTCACTACATACAAGTGAAGATGCCATTTCTTTAACTCTGTTGGGCAAAAGCTCTCTCCCTTCTCGTCAGGTCCACCTGCCTGCTTTGAACTGGCCTGAACTTGACAAGGCCCTGTCTGAACTTTACCTCTGCAACATGCCCCCTCCAGGGGATGAAGCTTCTATATACTCATGGCCGGGGTCTCTGGAAGGTTCACGCCTCTTCCTTTTCCCTAAAGCATCACTTTCCTTTACTCCTACCACACTCTGGTCATTACGAAGCTCAATCAGGTATGTACGGGAGTAAACAGAGGCTACAGTTTTCATGCAAGGATCCCCTGGTGGACAGTGATGCCTGTTGCCACATCAGGTATGCAAAGATTTTAGAGTTGAAACAATCTGCAAGAGTTTATTTAAAGTCACTTCAAGGGCCAGAAACTGACCTTCAGTGACTATGTGCCACAGCTGAGAGCAAAATTCTGGATATTCCTTTCTACAAGACACTTCTCCTCCCCACGGGACCCTCCTGCTGGTGCCCTGTGAATGCACAGCGGCCACGGCAGAGCGCAAGCCTGGGGACCGGGGGCAGACCTACACGCAGACACCTCCCGCAGGCTACGGTGCCCGTCAGAGCTCCGTGGGAGCCTTCTCTCCTCAAGTGACAGAGCACCCTCACACCCGAGGCGTGCTGAGTAGTCAACATATAGAAATGCGAATTCTTGGGGACCTCCCTGGTGCTCCGAAATAGGAAAAGGAGTATGACAAGGGTGTATGCTGTCACTCTGTTTATTTAACTTCTATGCAGAGTACACCATGCGAAATGCCAGGCTGGATGAATCATAAGCTGGAATCAAGCTATCCGGGAGAAATATCAAAAACCTCAGATATGCAGATGATACCACTCTACTGGCAGAAAGTGAAGAGGAACTAAAGAGCCTCTTGATAGGAGTGAAAGAGGAGAGTGAAAAAGTTGGTTTAAAACTTAATATTAAAAAAACTAAGATCATGGTATGCACTATCACTTCTCTTATTGAAGCTAAAGTTCCAATACTTTGGCCACCTGATGCAAAGAGCCAACTCACTGGAAAAGACCCTGATGCCAGGAAAGATTGTGGGCAGGAGGAGAAGGGATGACAGAGAATGAGATGGTTGGATGGCATCACCAACTCAATGGACATGAGTTTGAGGAAGCTCCAGGAGACAGTGGAGGACAGAGGAGCCTGGCGTGCTGCAGTCCATGGGATTGCAACTAGTCGGACACAGTGACTGAACACTGGTAGTCCAGTGATTAAGACTCTGTGCTGCTTGGACGTCCTTAGTGGTACAGTGGATAAGAACCTGTGTGCTTCTACTAGAGGGGGTACTGGTTTGATGCTTGTTCGGGAAACTAAGATCCCACATGCTGTGGGGGGCAGTCATAAATGAATGAATGAATAAATAAATAGGGCCTCTTTGGTGGCAAGATGGTAAAGGATCTACCTGCCAACGCAGGACACTTGAGTTCAATCCCAGTATCGGGAAGATCCCACATGCTGCAGAACAGCTAAGGCTGTGGACCACAACTACTAAGCCTGTGCTCTAAAGCCCAGGAGCTGCAACTACTGAAGCCCACCCACCGTAGAGCCTGTGTTCAAGAGAAGCCACCAAAACGAGAAGCTCTCACATTGCAACTAGACAGCAGCCCCCACTCACCACACTAGAGCAAAGCCGGCACAGCAACGAAGACCCAGCACATCCATAAATAAATAAACAAAACTGTTAATAAATACATAAAGCAGAGCTCAATTTTGGCCATTAAAAAAAAAGAAATGCTAATTCTTTCACTGAGGTATAACTGATATATAACATTATATTAGTTTCAGGTGTACAACAAATGATTCGATATTTGTATACACTGCAAAATGATCACCACAATAAGTCTAGCTACCATCATCACCATACATAGTAATGAAATGTTTTCCTTATGCTGAGAACTTATAAGATTTACTCTCTTAACGCAATACACTATTATTAACTATCACCACTACCCTGTACATTACATCCCTATGACTGACTTCTTTTACATCTGGAATTTCTTGCCTTTTGACTCCTTCAACCTGCCTCTTTGGCAACCACCAGTCTCTACAGTTCTCTATATCTGTGAGCTTGGTTTTTGTTAGTTAGATTCCACATACAAGTGAAACCATACAGTATTTCTCTTTCTTTGACTTATTTCACTTAGCATAATGCTATCAAGGTCCACCCATGTTGTCACAAATGGTAAGATTCCATTCTTTTTTATGGCTCCGAGTATTCCATTCGTGTGCACGCATGTGTTCTCACTCATCTGCTGACAGAAACAGGTCGTTTCCGTATCTTGGCTATGGTAAATAATGTTGCAATGAACACAGGAAGGCATATATCTGAATTAGGGTTTCTGTTTTCTTTGGACAACTATACAGAAGTGAAAATGCTGGATCATATGACAGTTCTATTTAAAAGTTTTTGAAGAATCTTCATATTGTTTTCCATAGTAGCTGCACCAATTTACATTCCTACCAACAGTGCAGGAGGGTTCCCTTTTCTTCACACCCTCTTTAGCAATTTTTATTTGTAGAGTTTTTGATGATGATCATTCTAACCAGTGTGAGGTAATATCTCATTGTGGTTTTGATTTGCATTTCTCTGATAATAATATATGTCTGTTGGCCATCTGTGTCTTCTTCGGAATTTATATCTTCTGTCCATTTTTTAAACTGGATTGATTATTTTTTGCTATTGAGTTGTACGAGATTTTTATATATTTTGGATCTTAACCTCTTACCAGATATTTGATTTGCAAATATCTTCTCCCATTCAGTAAGTTCCCTGTTCATTTTGTTGATGGCTTCTGATGCTGTGCAGAAACTTTTTAGTGTTAAGTAGTCCAATTTGTTAATTTTTGCTTCTGGTGTCAAATCCAAAAGATTATTGACATTACTAAGACTGATGTCAAGAAGTTTACTGCCTGTGTTTCCTTCTACGAGGATGCCACTCTCTTTTACAGCTTCAAGTCTTAGATTCAAGCCTCTGATCCATTTTGAATTAACTTTTGTGTATGGTTTAAGATAATAGTCTCATTTTATTCTTTTGAATGTGGCTGTATAGTTTTTTCAACACCATTTATTTGAAGAGATTGCCTTTCCCCCATTGCATATTCTTGCCTCTTTTTTTTAAAAAATGATCTTACTTATTTTTGGCTGTGCAGGGTCTTCATTTGCTGCTCAGGCTTCTCTCACGTTACAGTGTCGGGGGGTTACTCTCTAGCTGGAGCGTTTGGGCTTCTCAGTGTGTGGCTTTTGTTACAGAAAACAGTCTCTAGGGCATGCAGGCTTCAGTGGTTGAGGCACATGGATTCAGGGCTCAGGAGCTGTGGCTCCCGGGCTCCAGAGCACAGGCTCAGTAGTTGTAACACATGGGCTTAGTTGCCCCACAGCATGTGGGATCTTCCGAGATCAGGGACTGAACCCCTGTCTCCTGCACTGGCAGATGGATTCTTTATCCTTGAGCCACCAGTGAAGCCCTGTTCTTGTCTCTGTCATAAATTAATTAAACACACACGCATGGATTTATTTTGAGGCTCTCTATTCTGTTCCACTGATATGTCTGTTTTTAATGCCAATGCCATACTGTTTGATTACCACAGCCTTGTAATACAGTGTAAACCCAGGGACTATGTAATGGCTCCAGCTTTGTTCTTTCTCAAGATCACTTTGGCTAGAGTCTGTGAGGTATTAGAAAATACATATTTGGTCTCTGCCCCTGGTTCCTGGCACAGGGCTACTAAAACCCTTTTAACTTCCTATAGTTTAAGAAAACTAGGAACATCTCTTTTTCAAATATTGATCTTTGACCTGTTTCTGACACAGAGCTCCTAAAGCCCTTGTAATTTCCTGGGTGATAGGAGTGTCTTTTGCTCTATTGAGATAATTCTGGATGAGCTGCTAGATGGCTCCTGGGTGAGGACTGGTCACCAGAAGGACGAAGCTAATATTATAAGACTGGAATTTTCAGCCCCACCTCCCAAGCTCTTGAGAAGGGAGAAGGGCTGAAATGGAGTTAATGATCAATCATGCCGACGTGATGAAGCCTTCCTGAAAGTACAGGGTTTGGAGAGCTTCCAGGTTGGTGAACACACAGCGAGACTGGGAGGGCAGTGTACCCGGGAAGGCGTGGAAGCTCCACACCCCTTTCCCACATAGCCTGCACTGTGCATCTCTTCCACCTGGATGTTCACCCACATTCTTCACTACAGCCTTTCATAAGAAACCAGTAAATGTAAGGAGACTTTTCCTGAGTTTTGTCAGTCACTCTAGCAATTAATCAAACCTGTGGAGGGGCTGGTGGGCACCTCTGATTTATAGCAAGTAATTCAAAGGTACAGGTATGAAGCTGGACTTGAAGCTGGCACCTGAAGTTTGAATGTCCAACCTGTAGCTTATTGGTCAGAAACATAGGTGACATCTGGGCTTTTGATTAGTGTCTGCTGTTGCTGTTGTTTAGTAGCTCAGTCGTGTCTGACTCTTTGCGACACCATGGACTGTAGCCCACCAGGCTCCTCTGTCCATGGAATTCTCCAGGCAAGAACACTGGAGCGGGTTGCCATTTCCCTCTCCAGACTAGTGTCTGAAGTGTGTGTTAATGGAAGTTTTGATGGAATGAGCTATAACTACTGGGATCCGATGCTATCTCTGGGTAGACAATGTCATAACTGAGTTAAATTGTAGGACATTTAGCTGCTGCTGCTGCAGAGAATTGCTTGAATAGAAAAACCTTCACATATTTGGTGCCCCAAAGTGTCAGAAGTGAAGTGTTTTCTGTGAAGGTAAAGGAGACACACAAAGAAAATAGGAAAGAAAGGCTTTTCCCTAAACATAAAGTGGAAGACCAAGGGTTTTCCATTATTGAGTCTTCAGGGGTTCCATACAAATTTTAACATTTTGTTCTATTTCTGTGAAAATGTCATTGATATTCTGACAGGGGTTGCATTGAATCTGTAAATTGTTTTGGGTAGTATTGAGACAGGGTGGGACCTGGGACCCTTTGCCAAAGTGCTCCAATGCTTATACCTGGACAAACATTTCAAGCAAGGAAATACAAAGAAACTACAAGGGACTAAAAACAACTGGATACATGCTCAGTTGGGGCAAATTATGGACAAAAAGATACAGAAAGACCAAAAAAACCCAATACCACTTCTGAAGAGCCCTGGGCAAAAACAGGGTACTGCACAAGCCCCAGGCACACAGCACCACCAAAGGGGTGGGCAAAACACCTAAGCCACCTCCCCAGCCCAACCCCTGGACACACCCTTACCCTCACCCCACATAAGGAACCACTTGCCCCACCTCTGGGAGGGAGCAAGGGAACCTGTTGTTTTTATTCTCTCCTGCAGCTCCAGGAGCCCCAGTAAAGTGTTATGTGAATTTCATGTAGGGCCTCCAGTCAATTTCTATTGATTGGGGAAGGCCAAGAACCCTGGTAGGGATCAGAACGGACATTTTAACAATATAAATTCTCCCAATCCAAAAGCATGAAATATCTTTCCATTTATATTTTCCTCAGTTTCTCTCATCACTGTTTTACAGTGTTTCAGTTCAGTTCAGTTGCTTGGTCCTGTCCGACTCTTTGCGACCCCATGGACTGCAGCACATCAGGCCTCCCTGTCCATCACCAACTCCAGGAGCCTACTCAAACTCATGTCCATCGCATTGGTAATGCCATCCAATCATCTCATCCTCTGTCATCCCCTCTTCCTCCTGCCTTCAATCTTTCCCAGCATCAGAGTCTTTTCCAGTATGTCAGCTCTTCGCATCAGGTGGCCAAACTATTGGAGTTTCAGCTTCAACATCAGTCCTTCCAATGAATATTCAGCACTGATCTCCTTTAGGATGGACTGGTTGGATCTCCTTGCACTCCAAGGGACTCTTAAGAATCTTCTCCAACACCACAGTTCAAAAGCATCAATTCTTTGGTGCTCAGCTTTCTTTATAGTCCAACTGTCACATTCATACATGACTACTGGAAAAATAGTTATAGTGTTTAGTGTATAGGTATTTCATCTCTTTGGTTATATTTATTCTTTTTGAAGCACTTGTATATGGGATTGTTTTCTTAATTTCTCTTTCTGATAGTTCATTGTTAGTGTATACAAATGCAACATATTTTTGTATATTTACTTTGTATACAGCAACTATACTGAATTCATTTATCAGTTCTAATAGTTTTTTTTGATAGAGTCTTAAGGTTTTCTTATATAAAATCATGTCATCTGCAAATAGTGACAGTTTTGTTTTCTCCTTTCCAATGTGGATTCCTTTTATTTCTTTTTCTTGCCTAACTACTCTGGCTAGGGCTTTCATTACTAAATTGAATAAAAGTGGTGATAGTTGGTTGTCTTCCTTGATTTGTTCCTGTCACCATTCAATATGACATAGGTTGGAGGCTAGTCATATATGACCTTTACTGTGTTGAGATGTTTCTTCTATATCCACTTTGTTGAGAGTTTCTACACAAATGTTGAGAATTCATCCACAAATGGATGCTAAATTTTGTCCAATGCTTTTTCTGCATCTATTGAGATGATCACATGGTTTTATCTTTCATTTTGTTAATGAGCTGAGAGGTTTGAACCAACCGTGCATACTGCAATACATCCCACTTAAGCAGGGTGCATGCTCCTTTTAATGTGCTGTAGAATTTGGTTTGCTACAAGGATTTCTGCATCTATGTTCACTGAGGATATTGGCCTGTAATTTTCTTTTCTTGTGGTGTCCTTCTTTAATTTTGGTATCAGGGTAAAGCTGGTCTTGTAAAATGAATTTGAACCATTCCCTCCTCTTTTCTTTTTAGGAAGAAGTTGAGGATTGGCATTAAATCTTCTTTGAATATTTGGTTGAATTCACCAGGGAAGCCATCTGGTCCTAGACTTTAGTTTTGTGGGAAGGTATTTGATTACTGATTAGTATTCTTACTAGGAACTGGTCTCCTCAGATTTTCTATTTCCTCATGATTCTGTCTTGGAAGGTTGTATTTTTCTAGGTGTTTATCCACTTCTTTGAGGTTGTCTGATTTGTTCGGAGTGCTGGGGCTGGAATTTTTGGTGAACTGTAGCTCTTCCTACCAACCTCAATGTAATCCTTTTCTTAGCTGACATGAAGGGGTTATTCAGCTATTTTTCAGGTCTTTTTCACAGGGAAATGTTTCATATGTAGCTATAGATTTGGTGTGTCCATGGTAAGGGGTGAATTCAGGATTTTCAAAGTTGATATTCTTGAACCACACTCTAGAAATGTTAATTCCTAAAGTGAGTATTTTACTGTTTTGTCAGATTGGACTCTCTGACCACCTTCAACTCAGTTTGGGACTGTAGACTTCAGTGGTAGCAATTTAACTAGCTGTTTTTTTGAAGACGTAAACCACTGCAAAGAATGTTAGTGTCCTACAATTGAGCCTCCTAAAAATCAGATGGTATCTATTTATAAATGAAAAGAGAAGGTAACTTCACTTAATTTTGCTCTTCTATAAGTCTTCATTCCAATTCAATTAATATTGCTTAAACGGGTAGCTCAAGTGGTAAAGAATCTGCCTGTAATGTGGGAGGCCTGGGTTCAATCTCTGGGTTGAGAAGACCCCCTGGAGAAGGGCATGGCAACCCACTCCAGTATTCTCTTGCCTGGAGAATTCCATGGACAGAGGAGCCTGGCAGCTCCAGTCCAAGGGGTCGCAAGGAGTCGGGCACGACTAAGCAACTAACACACACACACACGCATACACAAATGTTCCACGGAAGGCCACAATGTCACTGTCTGCAATTTTCACTCTGAACAAATGTTTCTAACCAAAATAAACTTCTAAATCGAGAATCTGCACCAGGATATACTGGGCTTCATATTTCAGGCACCAAACTGCGCCAGTGGCATCAGATAATTAACTGGGTGACGCATGACAGAAAGATCCTAACCTGCTTCTCAGAATCTGCGGGCAAGAAAAGCCTGAAAGACTGGGCAGGAATGGTGGTGGTGAGAGGGGCCAGATTTCTGCCTATCCCACTGTGGATCTTTCACTTATGGTCTCATTAAACATATAATTGGTTTGCTTAATTATTAAAACATTCTACTTTATATGTTTCCCTGAAGCAAAATGTTATCATATTTACTACTGAACATATGCTTCAATTTACTATTTCTGTAACTGACAAATTTTATAAAACCAAATAAAACTTCCTCAAAAAAGACTTACAAGCATTTCTGGTTTCAGCTCTAACAACAAGTAAAGAGCCTGGAAGATGTCACCCTTGTCAATACAACAAGAAAAAGCTGGACAGACTTAAAATTAATGACTTTCTTGACCTGTCTGAGAAGTGAGGACAAATCACCACCATAAAATCCTGGAGAGACAAGTGCATCTAGAGAACTCTATCAGCCAAGATCCACTTAGCTAGAACAGAAGCTGCAGGAGCCATAAACAAGCAGGAACACTTAACTGGTAATCTGGATGAATCGCTAGTGGTGGGGGGCGACTAGCATGAGCGAGAGACCCCTAAGGGTTGTTGTCTTGTTGGGGGCGGGGGGCACACTTCTACAGGCTTTCGCTCCAGGAACTCAACAACCAGGTTCCCATAGCGAGGGTACAGGAAGGATCCCCTTGTGGGTCCTGCAGGAGCAGGGGACTAGGCATGGGGAAATACTGTTCAGAACCTTCCCCATAACAATGGCTTACTCTCCAGGGGTAAGAGAAAATTAGCTGGGGAAAATTCCGAAACTTGATTTCAACTGGAATAGGGAAATTCCTCCCTGCTCCAGCCCCCTCCAGCCTTTCTGCCTCACTGAGGGAGAAATAAAACAAAAACATAACAAAGTCAACAGAGGTCAGGGTTTCAAAGAAATAGACTGGGAACTCTGCAGGCAGGGAAGGAGAAGGGAGTGGATAGAAAAGCTATACTTGTCTTGAAAGAGTGCCCCCCTAAAAGACTGAGATTCAATCAGAAGATTACAGAATGCGTCCCCACCCCAACATGTTATCACACACCAACAGGGTTCCAGCATAACCACAGTGAATCATAGTTATATGGGCTGCAAGAAACAGACTCTCCGAGGAGAAAAACAGGGAAGCCCAAAGTAAAGAAGGGAAACCAACACAAGGCTATTAGAGAAACTTAGAGCCTGTGGCACCTATAGCCATAGCAAACAAGGAATACAGCCCAACTCCTAGCCAGACTAACATACATTCTTAGACTAAAGGCCTACTGACCGCCTCTGATGCCTGACAAAAGTGTGTCTGGCTTTCAACACCAAATTACAAGCATGCCAAAAGGAAAGGAAAACACTCTGAAGAAACCATCAGAACCAGATATAACAGATTTTGGAATTATCAGGCAGGGAACTTAAAATAACTATGATTAATAAGGGCTCTAATGGTAAAAGTAGGCAAAATGCAAGAATAGATGGGTAATGTAAGCAAAGAAATGGAAATCTAAGGAATAAACTAAAATGCTAAAAATCAAAAACACTAACAGAAATGAAGAATGCCTTCAATACACTCATAGGTAGACAGGAGACAGCTGAGGAAAACCCAGCAATCTTGAAGATGGGTCAAAAGAAACTTCCCACACTGAAATGCTAAGAGAAAAAGAATGGGGGAAAAAGGAACGTGGTCACTCCCTGGGGGACAATATTAACAGGTGTGTCATGTGCATAACTGCGACATCAGAAGGAGAATAAGGAGGAAAAGGAGCTGAAGGAATAGTTGAAGAAATAATGGCTAAGAACGTTCCAAAATTAATGACGGACTCCATATCAAAGGTCTGGGAAGCTCATAAAATGTGAAGCTGGTAAATACTACAATATCTACACCTAATCATATCATATACAAACTGAAGAAGACCGAAAACAAAGAGAAAATCTTGAGGGGGAAAAAAAAAACAGCTTTCCTATAAAGGAACAAGAATGAAAAAGCAAGAAGAGAAAAAAGCTAAACATTCAAAGTGTGGAAAGAGGGAACCCCTGATGGGATTCCTAATCCATCAGTTAGGAATTCATGCCCTTACTGCCCAGAGTCCAGCCAGGTTCAAGCCCTGTTAGGGGAATTAAGGTCTCACAAGGTGTGTGGCCAAAAAATAAAACAAAGTGTGGAAAGAAATCCCCACTAAGCTAGAGTTGACATCCAGTGAAACTATCTTTCAAAAGTGAAGGAGAAGTAAAAATTTTCCATTATTTCAGAAGTTACTACTCTAAAAGTCTGAGAGAAAGGGAGAGAGAGAGAATATGAATGACAACACACTGCCACCAGACCTGCCCTGCAGCAAATTTTAAAAGTTCTTCTGGCAGAAGAAACATGGATCTACAGAAAGACAGTGTATCAGAGAAGGAATACATGAAGGTAAAATATAACACTTTATTTTTCTAATTCTTAATTGATCTCAAGATAACTGTTTAAAGCAGTAACTGTTATTGGATGATTATAGAATTTGGATAAGTTAAATGAGTGATAGCTATGCTTTAAGGGACAAGAGGGATGAATTGGGAAGACTTTACTATAAGATATATATGTACTACACCACATATGGGGTGGTATCGTACTATTTGAAGGTGGACTTCAGTTCAGTTCAGTTGCTCAGTTGTGTCCGACTCCTTGTGACCCCATGAACTGCAGCACACCAGGCCTCCCTGTCCATCACCAACTCCTGGAGTCTACCCAAACCCATGTCCATCGAGTCAGTGATGCCATCAAGCCATCTCATCCTCTGTCGTTCCCTTCTCCTCCTGCCCCCAATCCCTCCCAGCATCAGGGTCTGTTCCAATGAGTCAACTCTTCGCATGAGGTGGCCAAAGTACTGGAGTTTCAGCTTCAGCATCAGTCCTTCCAATCAACACCCAGGACTGATCACTCTTTTAGGATGGACTGGTTGGATCTCCTTGCAGTCCAAGGGACTCTCAAGAGTCTTCTCCAACACCACAGTTCAAAAGCATCAATTCTTTGGCACTCAGCTTTCTTCACCGTCGAACTCTCACATCCATACATGACCACTGGAAAAACCATAGCCTTGACTAGATGGACCTCTGTCAGCAAAGTGATGTCTCTGCTTTTAAATATGTTCTCCAGGTTGGTCATAACTTTCCTTCCAAGGGGTAACTTAGATGAATTTAAACTCAATGGCAACTACTACAATGTTTTCTTTAAAAAAGAAGTACAGTTGATAGGCTAAGAGAGGAGATAAAATGGCATCATATAAAATGCTTAAGTATTAAAACCACAGAAAGCAGAAAAAAATAACACCTGTAGCAAACAGAAAACTGAACAACATGGTAGATATTAATCCAACTACATCAATAATCATTTTAAAAATGCACAATCTAAATATACAAGTTAATAGACAGGATATCAGAGAGGATACAAAGTAAAGCTTAACTATATGTTATCTGCAAGAAACCCATCTTACATACAGGGACTCAAGAAAGGTTAAAAATAAAGGAATGCATGCCGTTCTTGATGTCTAATACCATTCTCCAATTTTTAAAAAAGCCTGAGTCGCTTGGTGAACTGCTTGATTTCAAGACTGGGCAAGAGATACATAAAATGAGACTGGGACATCTTACAGTGGCAGAAAATAAGGGGAGTGCTCAAAAAGAAAACACACACACAAACACAATGGGTGCATATGGAAGGGACTCAGGAGTCAAGCAAGAGAGCCCCCAGTGGCCAAAGCTGGAACAATTTGAGCAACAAAATAAAGTAGTACTGTATGATAACCCAAAATACAAAGTAAAAATCCATGAGTCTGGGTTTCCCAGGTGGCGCAGTGGTGAAGAATCCACCTGCCAGTGCAGCTGATGCTGGTTTGATCCCTGGGTCGGGAAGGTCCCCTGGAGGAAGTCATGGCAACCCACTCCTGTATTCTTGCCTGGAGAATCCCATGGACAGAGGAGCCTGGCGGGCTACAAAGTCCAGGCGGGTTGCAGAGAGTCAGACACGACTGAGCACAGACACACACATGCATCCATGAGCCTCTACTAATACATACAAATGACCAGGTAACTAAATGGGGAGAAGAGACAGATCTCCCTTGTGGAGAACTCCAAGTAATTCTTACAGATAGCCCTCAAGATAAGTGAAAGAGGAGAGTGAAAAAGCTGGCTTAAAGCTCAACATTCAGAAAACTAAGATCATGGCATCTGGTCCCATCCCTTCATGGGAAATAGATGGGGAAACAGTAGAAACAGTGTCAGACTTTATTTTTTTTTTGGGGGGGGGGCGCTCCAAAATCACTGCTGATGGTGATTGCAGCCATGAAATTAAAAGACGCTCACTCCTTGGGAGGAAAGTTATGACCAACCTAGATAGCATATTTAAAAGCAGAGACATTACCTTGCCAACAGAGGTCCATCTAGTCAAGGCTGTGGTTTTTCCAGTGGTCATGTATGGATGTGAGAGTTCGACGGTGAAGAAACTGAGTGCCAAAGAATTGATGCTTTTGAACTGTGGTGTTGGAGAAAACTCTTCAGAGTCCTTTGGACTGTAAGGAGATCCAACCAGTCCATCCTACAGGAGATCAGTCCTGGGTGTTCATTGGAAGGACTGATGCTGAAGCTGAAACTCCAATACTTTGGCCACCTCATGCGAAGAGCTGACTTATTGGAAAGGACCCTGATGCTGGGAGGGATTGGGGGCGGGAGGAAAAGGGGACGACAGAGGATGAGATGGCTGGATGGCATCACCGACTCAATGGACATGAGTTTGAGTAAACTCTGGGAGTTGGTGATGGACAGGGAGGCCTGGTGTGCTGCTGTTCATGGGGTCACAGAGAGTCTGATACGACTGAGCTGAACTGAACAAGATCATTACACATTAGGGCTCAAGAGTGCATGTGCCATCATGAAGCAAGGAATGCTTCCCATCTTCCATTTCCCAGGGCTCATTAGGATATAGCATCCATGTCTACTCCTTGTAGAACTTACCAGCAATATCCTACTGTTTGACAGGTGTTGCCTTAATAGAACATTTTATATCTTTGCCAGAGCAAGGCAAATAGAAAAGCAGTTGCACAAAGGCAGTGGATGTAGAAGAAAGAGGAGGGGGAAAAAAAAATAAAGTCTGCTTTAAAAGAGAAATAACTTCATATAACTGAACAGGGAGTTGGTGTGAAAGAAAAGGGCTAGAACTTTTTATACCTACACATTTAAAAAACAGACCAAAGATAAAATTTTACATTTTCCACTGACATACTTTCTTAGAGGAAATACTAGATTGCTACTTTTTCTCTTCTTACATCAACTAGATACGTTTAATGAACATTATTGTTAGAAAAGTTTTAAAAAAATGAACTTACTTTTTCAGCAAAGTCAGATTTTCACTGGGACTGTTAAAGTCCCCTCACAGTTAAAAAATAACTTTAACAGCTTACCCAAGAGAGGAATTTTCATATGCAAATAATAATAATTTCTAAGTTTTGATAATAGCAAAGAGCAATTTTTCCTGGCTATTCTGAATTTACCATAAATCTGAACACTTTAATTTTTTTTGTCTTTTGAAATACATATTTGAAGGTAATATAGTTCTATGGTTGGGGGGAGACGTATACAGTGAAAAATTTCCTTCTCGCTCTCACCTCTGTCTGCCAAGGGTCATGTTGTGCTCAGGGGCCACAGCCAACTACAAAAGATCACTCACCACCCTGTTTTACAAGAATGAATTCATTTGCCACTGCAGTCACTGACCTTCAACACACCCTGAAAAGAATGGCGCAGAACAGACCTTCAGACAGATATTTTCAGGAGAAATTTTTTATGAACTTGGGTTTTTGCATTTTCCCACACTTAGACAAGCATTAAAACCATGAACTAAAATATCTGTTCCCTGTGACTAGCAGCAACCTTGTTAACGAGATGTGAGCTTGATTTCACATATCCATAGCCAAGATCGCCTATATGCTTAAGACAGGCTGGGACCTGTGACCTGAGACCCTTTGCTGCAATATTTGCATCTGAACAAATGTTTCCAAGCAACAGAATACAAAGAAGCTATAAGGGTTTAAAAATAACTGCATGAATGTGCAGCTGGGACAACTTATGGACAATAAGATACAAAAAGACCAAAAAAACACAACTTCCACTTATGAAGAAACTGGAGTAAAAATAGGATGCTGGGAGCAAAAGCAGGGTACTGCCCATTCCCCCTGCATGCAACCCCACCAAAAGGGTGGGCAAACCCCTCTGGCCCAACTCCTGGACATACCCCTACCCTTACCCCACATAAGGAATCGGCTTTCCTCCCCACCTCAGGGAGTAAGCAAGAGAACCTGCTATGTGTTTTTGCTGTCCCCCTCTACTGCAGTATGAGTCCCAATAAAGCTGTACCTGAATTTCTTGTCTGGCTTCTAGTCAATTTCTATTGACTGGAGAAGGCCAACAACTCTGGTTGGTATCATGCTGACCTCCTCCCTGACTTCTGCAGAACAGTTTCTCAGGGCTATCCCAGAGCCGATCCCTGGGCCATAGTCCTCAGTAAGACACTGGATAATCTCAGCTCACAGCGTTTATGTTGTTAATTGCTTTTTTTCCCCCCCAAGTCAACACAAGTAAATAGGACTATATTATCATTATTCTTCATCTTAACAAAAAAGGAGTATACAGCAATAGGGTTCTGCATTTTTATTTTTATACCTATTATTATTGGAGCTCTTTTCATATTCCTACATAGAAAGCATCCCTAATTTACTGAACCAGTGATGGACATTTATGTTATTTTCAGTATTTTGTTACTACTAGGGATACTGCAATGAATATCCCCATATATTTATCATTTTATACATATGCAAGTATACTTGTGGGATAAATTCTCAAATGTAGAATAGTTTTTCAAAGGATAAATGTTATTGTAGCTTAAGTAGATTGTTCCAAACTGCTCCCTGTGTGGTGATGAGCCAGTGTGCACCCCCAGCAGCTGAGTATGAGGGTGCCTGCTCCTCAGGATAATACCCCTCTTGAGGATTTCCAACAGTCTGACAGGTGACAACCTATGTTCCAGTTTAGTTTCACTTTGCATTTCTTACTCAGTAGTGTTAAGTATCTATTTATATGCTTAACAGTCATTTGCATTTTGTTTGTTTGTGAACTTTCTGTTCACACTGAAAAGCATCTGAAAAGACAGGGGCTGGAGAAAAAAGAAAAAGGAAGGAGAGAACAACAAAGTACACTGAGTTTTGTACGAGCACAAAGAACCTGACTTCTGGCTTAAACTTAATGTAATTGGTGTTAGAACAGGTTAAATTATAATGATATTTTTTACTATCATTCTTCATTAAGAGATTTCATTTTTAGAGCAATGTTACCTTTGCAAAGTGACTGCATAGGAAGTACAGAAAGTTTCTAGGTCCCCTTCACTCCCCCCAAAGGCTTCCTCTATTATTAACATCTTATGTTACTGTGCTACATTCGTTACAACTGAAGGACCAATATTGATACATTATTATTAACTAAGGTCCACAGTTCACATTTGGGTTCACCGCATGGGTTTTTACAAACTGCATAATGTCATATACCCACTATTATACAGAATAGTTTTACCACCATAAACATCTGTCAGACATCTCTTCATCCCACCCTTCTTCTCTCCCTAACAAACTCCTGGCACCCACTGATCTTTTTCCTGTCCCTATAGTTTTGCCTTTTGTAGACTGTCATATAGGACTCACAGAGCAGGTAGTCTTTCCATATTGGATTCTTTCACTGAGTAATACGTGTTTAAGGTTCCTTTCTATCTTTTCATGCTTGATAGCTTATTTCTTCCTAATAGTGAAAGCACTCCATTGTATACGTGTGCTATAGTTTATCCAGCCATTTACTGAAGGGGTTCTTGGTTGCTTCAAATTTTTGGCAATTATGAATATGGCTGAAATAAACATTCACATAGAGGTTTTTGTGTAGACATAAGTTGGGTAAGTATTTAGGAGGGCAATTGCTAGAGTGTATGGTAAACCTATATTTAGTTTTGTAAGAAACTGCTAAACTGTTTTCCAAGAGGCTATACCATTTTGCATTCCCACTAGCCATGAATAAACCGTTCGGTTTATTTATGGGTTGTTATGTTAATTTATGGGTTGTTACGTTGAGTTTTAGGAATTCTTTGTATGTTTTGTATACAAGTCCTTCAGGAGATATGCCTACAGAAAATATTTTCTCCTAGTCTGTGGCCTGCTGTCTTGTCATTACCTTTTGAAGAGAAGTTTTGTAATTAAATAAATTTTTTAAAACATCATTTCTTTCATGCTTCTGGAACTGTATAAAAATTCACTGCTAAACACTAGGTCACCTAGATTTTCTATATTATCTTTTATAAGTTTTATAGTTTTTTTGTTTCACATTTAGGTTTCTGATCCATTTTGAGTTAATTTTTGTGAATAATGTAAGGTCTGTTAAATATATATATATATTTGCGTGTAAATAAATGTTCAGTTGTTTTAGCACCCTTGTATCCTTGATTGAAAAGACTATCCTTTCCCCATTAAATTGCCTTTGCTCCTTTATCAAAGATCAGCTCACTGTTTATTTGAGTCTCTTCTGTTCAACTGATATATTTATCTCTTCTTTCACCAATACCACACCATCCTGATTTCTAAACCTTTATGTCAAGTCTTGAAATCAAGAAGTGTCAGTCTTCTAACTTTGTTCTTTCTTTTTCAGTACTGTGTTGACTATTCTGGGTGTTGTGCCATTCCACAAAAATCTTTAGAATGAGTTTGTCAAGATACAGAAAATAACTTGATGGGATTCTGATTGGGACTGCACAGAATATATAGATTAAGTTGGGGAAAAACTGATATTTTAACAATATTGAGTCTCTTCATCCATGAACATGGACTATCCAGACAGATTTTGACTTTATTTCATCAGAGTTTTACAGTTTTCCTTATTAAGACCTTGCATGTATTTTGCTAAATTTATACCTAATTCAACTTTTATTTTGGTACTAAGGTAAGTGGTGATGTGTTTTTTAATTTCAAATTCTAATTTTTACTGCTAGTATATAGGAAAGCAATTGATTTTTGATCTACTAATTTTTACCACTGTTTTTAGAGTCAAGTAGGAAAAAGGTGTCTATATGTTGGTGAATGCAAAATAAAAATACAGAAAATCTGATCCCTGAGTCTGTGAAAAATAACATATTTGGCTCTCTACCCATACCAGAATCAGACATCTTAGAGAGTTCCCTTAATGATATAGAAATTTTATGTTAATAACTTTTCCATTTGTGATACATTTTTAAGACTCAAGCAGCAAACCTGAAATAAGATTCCTGAACAAAATACTCAAGCCACATGAACTAGAGTCATATTAAGGGCACTACAGAGCGCCCTTAGAAACATTAGAAAATGTTGATGAGAAGAACATGCATGTGGTCTCGTGATGCAATACAGCAGTAGGTTAAAAAAAAGACTTCTATTAAACTGTGCTACAGTTCTGAAAAACTGCATCATGGTCATAAACTCTTTAAGCTTCTAATCCATTCACAGATGAACTTCCATGAGTGGATTAGATGTCTGACAAGTCCAGGTACAGTCGTCTTTTTTTATTACTTTTACTTATGCTTTATAATATACTGTATTAATAGCAGATATATTATTCCAGGGAACTAAAATTATGAAATCATAAAGGGTTTTGGAACTCTTAGCTGTTCAGCCAGAGTGAGTGAATGGAAGTTTCTTTCAGTTGGTGGTGGTTTTCTACTCCCAACTGTATAAGGCAGTTTGGCCATCTGGTAAACTCTCAAGATTTGGTACTAAATTATTTTTTCTATTTAAAGATCCACCCTCAAAGGCTAAAAAGTCAACTGCACAGCAATTCTAAAACAAGCTTACCTAACACTCTCTAAACAGGTTCTCCTTAAAAAAAAAAAAAAAAAAACCGCTCTGATATATGATGTATCATCATCCCATTTGAAGCGTACAATTCAGTGGCTTTTAGTATATTCACAGAAGTGTGCAACCATCACCACCACCAAACACTGTCCTCACACCTCCAGTGACTTCCCTGGTGGTTCAGTGGCTAAGAATCTACGCATCCAATGCAAGGGGTCTCCGTTCAACCCCTGGTCCCAGAACTAGATCCCACATACTGCAACTAAAGATCCTGTGTGCCACAACTAAGACCTGGTGCAGACAAATAAATACATATTTTTAAAAAAATGTTACTTCCTTACACCTCCAGAAACATCCACTCCCTTTAGCCATCATTGCTTCATGGTCCCCATCTCCTGGGGCCCTAGGTAATCGTTAGTCTACTTTCTGCATCTACAGATTTGTCTATTCTGGACATTTTATATAAATGGAACCATACAATAGATGGTCCTTTGTGACTGGCTTTTCATTCAGCATAATATTTTCAAGTTTCAACCATATGGTACAGCACATATTAGTTCATTTCTACTCAATTGTAGGGACTAACCACACCTTACTTATCCATTTGTTAGTGGATGGACATTAGGGTTGTTTCCATTTGGGGTCTATTATAAAAAATACTACTATGAACACTGATGTACAAATGTTTCTGTGGACACATATTTTTGCTTCTACTGGGCACGCACATAGGAGTGGAACCGCCACACTAAAGAAAAGTGGTAGGAGGAAGAGCAGGTGATATAGGGTCCTGGAAGCCAAAGGAAAAAAGTGTTTCCAGGAGAGGGGAGTCAAGTCAAAGTAGAAATGAATGGTTAAAAAAAAGATCAAGACAGAGGTGACTGTGTGTTAGCATTAGTGACCTTGAGAGTGGCATTTGGTGGAATGATGGTTCAAGAGAAAATGAAGAAGAATAACTGGAGGCAGTAATCATGGCCAACTTCTTTTAAAAGAGTTTGTTTAAAGAAAAATGGGGCAAAAATTGCAAGGAGATGTGAGGTTGAGGTGGGAGAAACACCGGTATGTTAGTGTTCCAATGGGAATGATCCCATAAGAGAGGGAATGATCCCATAAGAGAGGGAATGAGATGATGCAGGGAAGAGCAGGGGATGCCGAGCCACCTGCTGGAGGGACGTGAGAACGCGACCTGCTCACAAGTGGGGAGGTGTCCTTCGTGGGGTACAGACATGGTTCTCCTGTAGTTACAGGGTAGGTGGGTAAACATGGGCAAAGGTGCAAGTAGCACAGGGGATGGGAGTTTTCATCTGATACCTCTGTTTTCTCAGCAAGGTGAGAAGCGAGGCCATCAGCCAAGGGCGAGGGAGGGGAAGGAGGTGATGGAGGACTGAGAGAGAAGGCATGGAAGGCATGGAACTGTCATCTCAGTGAGCAGGAAAGATAATAGGCCAAAGGAAAACACATGACTGCCAGGCAGTGTCGAGGGCCGCTGAGGTCAGCAACTAGGGATTTAAACTGAGGCCAGTCACATGGCTGTATGGCAGGAAAGAGGTCAAGGGTATGACTCGAGGTGAGGGGCTGAGGTCAGGGGAGAGGTTAAAGAATTTGGCTGCTATGGCAGTGAAAGAGGGATGGGAACATTTATTAGAGACAGCAGTCAATGGCCAGACCCTTGAGGGCTCAAGCAGTTGGAGGGAGGGACCTGGGGAGGCAGGACGCACACTGGAAAGCAGACAGTTGGCGGGATGTCAGGGCCATCTCCCTGGGCATGTTCCCTCCACTGAGCCCTCTGACGACCAGCTGAGTTAGCTCTCTGCTCAGGCTGGCTGGTTAGCCTTTCCCCCTTTTACCATCTGAGGGCCCCTCCCAGAGCATGGGCACAGCCTGCTCGGTCTTCTCAGAGTCTCCGAGTAAGCTGGGTGTGCAAAATTTCCAACCATGACAATATGATTCACCACGTGCTGGTTCCAAATGTTTTTTTTTTTTTTTCATTTTTGGTACCAGACTCTGTCTCTAGGTCTTAGGGCACAAAGATGAAAAAGACATATATAAACCAAGTTATAAAATCCTGTAGAGCGGTGTGTTCCAGTACTGTCATTCCAGAGCAAGGGCCAGGTGCAACAGGAACAAAGAATTGTGTTCACTCTAACTTCTGTTGCATGGAGATGAAGAAAAGCAAAGAGGATTTTTAACATTAAAAAAAAAAAAGCTTAAATACCTGCTACATGATGAAATACTTAATTTCTTTAAATAGAACTCAATGTACTACTTTGCCCACTCCTCAGATAACTCAGCTTGGTTCCCTCCCTGGGAAGTGAGCACCCACCAAGGAGCGACAGTCACCAACACCTCCGGAGCCATTAGGAGGAAAGGAAAAGGCCGCTGGGAAAACAGAATCTTCAGATTCCTAACGAATCTCAACTGCACATCTGAATGACATCTTTTATACAAAATGTGCATATTTTAAAGCTTCAAAAGTTCGATATTACACTGGTGGCACTAATTTTTACCTGTGGGATGCTAAACATCTGCTAAACCTGGGCACTGTCTCCACCTGTGCTTCAGTGTAAGCTCGTGTACACATCCATGAGGGCGCACACATCATGTAGCAATGGCTTTAGGAGCAAGGAGCTGAGGCAGGTGGCCATTACTAGAAGCATGGATATGTCAATTCTCGTACATTAAAACCACGGAAATATAAGCAGAAGACAATGAACCAGATTTATATGGGCTTTCCAGGTGGCACAGTGGTGAAGAATCTGCCTGCCAATGCAGGAGACCTAAGAGACATGGGTTCGATCCCTGGGTTGGGGAGATCCCCTGAAGAAGGAAATGGCAACCCACTCCAGTATTCTTCCCTGGAAAATGCCATGGACAGAGGAGCCTGGTGGGCTACAGTCCATGGGGTTGCAGAGAGTCGGACACAACTGAGCACACATATTTATATATGGCCACAAAGATGGGTATCATAAACATAACACTGAGCAAAAAAGAATCAGGTAGACATTCAGAGCCCAAATCTATGCACATAAATTAAAAAACAAAAACAGGCAACACAGTTAATAAATAAAAATGAGAAATACACCGGCATGGGTGCCTATGCTAGGGAAAGGCCACACAAGAGGAAATATAAATAAAACACAAACAAAGATGCCTGTGCCGTGAATCAAAGGGTAGGATCAACTTGATCTTGTGTGTGTGAGGTGGTGGTGGTCATAGGAAAGGGGAAGAGCAGTTAGTAAGCACGGATTTTGTGTACTTGCAGATTTCCAGTATGTCCTGTCCTTGTAAATCATGCTCCGGAGACAGGTACAACATGCCATGACCTGCACCCAGCAGTCTATTACAATTCTATCACCATGCCATGTTTTGCTACAATCGTCATCTTGATGTAAGGATGGTATTTAATAGGAACCAGAAAGCTCAATTAGCTCATGCTCAATCTAATGCAGAGTAAAGCTTTGAAATAAATGGAGAAAGAATGGTAGAGGAAAAGACTCCTATAGAATTGAAGTTGACACCGTGATGAGTAACTCAGCACACGAAATACCACACAGCAGACCCTGTTAACCACATGCATCCAAGCTCATCCTGACAGCTAGAACTGACTGCAAAAATGGGTGTGTGTTTCACTTTAGAATAAATACATGCTTCCTACAGGCTGCTGGTTTCTAACACACTTTCTGTTCTCTATCTCTAAACTAAAAATTGTACCCTAAAATAAAACCAGCTACGAGGAGGAGACCAGCACAGGTGGAAATCAAATGAACTCGTGTGTCGTGCGAAATTGCCAGTCACGAGGCTCCGGCTCCAGGGGGATGAGACAATGCAAAGCCTGGGGCCGGAACAGCGCCCGGTCTGCTCGACCAAGACTCACGGCCCCCATTCCTACTCCAGGGGGAGGTTTTGTGTGATCCTGGAACAACTGCTCAGGTTTCTTTGCCTCCCTTTCCCCGAGCGACACTGAGCTCCTGGCAACAAAGACAGCCGATGAATGAGTGCTGGAAGAAGGGTCAGGAGCTCTTGTTTCGTTCCTAGCTTATTACCTATAAAAGGGGCGATTACAACCAATCCCCACTGGGCTACGTATGACCTCTGTTACTTGGAAAATAAAAATATGAAAACCCTGGAGACCTGTTATAAATGCTGATCCCAGAGTCCTTGTCAAGAGACCCCTTACAATGGAGACTATTGTTCAACAAGATCCATACAGCGGGCAAATCTCCTTAAAGGGCTAAGACAGACACACTTTAGAAAAAACTGTTCTAAGGAGAAGTTGAACAAAGATTCCACTAAACCTGTTCTCCTATTCTGAGGATGCTCTTGGCACAAGACAAGGCAGCCCTGAAAAGCTTTTGAATTTAAGTTGAAATAATTTGATTTGCTCCACCAAATTCCTTCACATCCTCCTTTTGCTAACTGTAACAATAAAATATCCTGAAAATATTTCTACATAGAAAATATTTCTACGTGAATTCTCTCATGAGAATTATGAATCCCATTAACAACAAGGAGTAGACAGGAAACACAAAGTATTAAACCTCCCATCAGTCTTAAACCAATCTCTTGCATTCCGTGAGCTTCTACGTCCCTGCAAGGCCGAGACGGAGTCCCTGAGCATCCGAGCTGCACAGACTACGGCGGGCCCTAAGGACACACGAGGACAGTGGCAGCACGTTCAGCGCAAGGCAGGTGAACCCCCCTAAGGGCCATGTGGGCGAAGGCGGGCTGACCCCGTCACTGTCCACCTACTGTGGCTCTCCTCTTTTTCTTTCCCTGACCCGCCCTGCCTGGGGTCACTTCATCTTTGTTCTGTTCTCCTGGAAGCTACCCCTTCAGGAGGCAGGGTGGCTGTGCACTTGGATCCCAGCTCCATCCTGCATGCTTCCCAGTAAGGGGGGGTTAACAAACCGAGCCCCGCCCGTTCAGTGGGTAACAGATGAGCTGGTGTTACTAGGGAGAGACCAAGTTTACACAGACAGAGTCATCGTGAGGAGGCTGAGGCTTGTTGGTGACTGAATGTGGTTCCAGAGGGCCCGTGGGAACACCCGTGTGGGGGCCGCTGTGGAAGAAGGACCCGTGGGAGAAGCTCGGAGCAGGGAGTGTGAGTGAGGGTGCAGACGTGACTGTGCTGAGAAGGCTGTCGGAACCGCCAGGTCCCACCTGGGACCCTCCTGAGGACAATGCGTCTCAGCTGGCCCCAGAGGCTGGTGAGAGCTTCCCGACAGGGCCTGTCAGGAGCTTCGACTCAGTCTTCCAATCTCTGTGAGTGAAAAGCTGCCTTCTTTGCCTTGGAAAAGCTCTGCCCTGGATGGCGGGCCCTGAGAGGGCAGGGGGCGCTCAACCGAGACAGCAGGGAGGGGCCCCAGGCCAGTGGACTGGTTCTAATCCGGCCACTGCCATGGTCTGCACCCTCCATGTGGGTGAGGGGAGCGCCCACTCCACACCCCAAAACTAGTAGGAATTCTACATACAAATAAATGTAATTTAATTTGTATTTAAATTAAATGTACTTAATCAATAAAATGTACTTAGTTATTACATCTCTGTAGCTGAGGGATCAAAGTATATTGTCCATCCCCATTTGTCCATCACCTTGGAGAAAAGATGAAAACCACCGAGAATCTTCACATCCATAGCTGCTAGGCAGGTAAAGAGCAAGAGAGTTATATGGTCCCTCTGTGAAAATCTGGAGCATGTGGGTGCTGCCCTCTCCCACCACCACCAATGTCCACCTTCTGCAGAATGACTCTCCCAAGATTCCCAGAGCACGACATGGACCCGGGACCCCCATCACAGCACTGTCATGACACACACAGAGAATCTGGAGCCAGCTGGTGAGGGTGTGTACAAACAACTAGCCACAACTGAAAAATTAACACAGAAATATTTACACAGGGCCTACTGATGCTAATTTGTTCTAAGGGCTTTACATGTAGTAATTCATTTAGTGCTGACAACCATCCTATGAAGGGGGTATTCTTATTATCTGTTTTTAAAAACCAAGGCACAGAGAAGTTAAACAACTTGCCCAGGATCACAGAGCCAAGGAAATGGCAGCATGCGATTAGAAATCGGGCACGCCATAGACTACAGTGTGGAGCGGATAAACAGAGAATGAAGTACACTGATTTAAGATGGGAGGCTGAAGATTCCTATTTCTCTCTGATATCAAAAGACTATAAAAAGGACAAAGAAATTAAAAAGGCACAACTATAATAATGAAGGAAATGGGAAGGAGACCGTAAGAACATAGGATATTTCTACAAATTTCTGGAAATCCAAAAATAGATGAAAGAGTATAAGGCAAGGAAACTGAGTGGAGAAAACGAGGCCCAGAGCCCCTATGGAGGGAGCTTCAGCTATGAAGGACGCTGACCAGTTAGAAATTGGGAAAGTCTCCAGACCTGCACACTCTCTCATGATGGTGGGAACGGTGACATGGGGGCTCCATCCCTCCCCACAGCCCTGTGTGCAAACGTTTTACAGCTAAGTAACAGACCTTATGCACGTGCACATGTGCAAGACACGGGGCACACACACACACACACAAGACATATTTACTAAACACAGGAAGGGAACTTTCTTGGGGTGAGGAGACTAAGGAGCTGAGCAATATGGTCTATATTCTGGTCGTGGGGAATGGGCAGCACATTCTGCCTGTCAGAGTCATCTATCATAGAGCTAAGCCTCTGCTAGCAGGAAAACGTCACTTTTATGACGATATCCTCAGCCAGCCATGCTAGAAACAGCCAGCCAAGAATCACCAAACACTTGAGAAAAGCCATCATAAAAACAGAGAGACAGACAGACACAGTGCCATGCACACATACCCCAGGGTGAGAGAAAGAAAATGAACCTCAGAGGAAACATAATTCAGGTAACTCAGATAATTCAAGGAACAGAAGATATGTTTGTTTGTTTTTTTTTAAAAAGATGATAGCCTTAGAGGGAACCAAGAAAATTTTGCATTCATACAGACAGTGTCGACTCTCCTGAGAAAGGAAAAGCTAGAAAACCAGAATGAATTTGTAGAAATTATCAGATGTTTGTCAAAATGAAAACTTCAACAAGACAGTGAGGGAATCTAGTCTAAGAAATTTACAAAATAGAATTAAGAGAGGCTAGGAAAAAAAAAAAACAACGTTCCCAGTGACTCAGCCATCAGGAATCCGCCTGTAATACAAGAGACACAGGAGACGTGGGTCTGATCCCTGGGTCAGTAAGATCCCCGGAGAAGGGCATGGTAACTCACTCCAGTATTCGTGCCTGGAGAATCCCATGGACAGAGGAGCCTGGAGGGCTGCAGTCCATAAGGTTGCAGAGTCGAACACAACTGGAGCGACTGAGCACATACAGCACAGAAAATGAACAAGATAAACCAAATTAAACAGAATGAAGAGAATACTAGCAGAAAATAAAGAAGTAAAATAGAAAACAAAAATACAGAAAAATCAGTAAAACCAAAAGTTAGTTCTTTGAAAGATCTATGAAATTGATAAATCTCTAGCTAAACAGATTAAGAATAAAAAGGAAGACACAAATACCAGTATCAGGAAGAAACAAAATCTGAACAGCTTTCTCTATCTACTGAAGACACAATGCATCATTGAAGAATTTCTCAGGCCCAGACCGTTTTACTGAGAAATTATGTCAGACATACAATAATACCAACCCTATATGACCTCTTGGGCTTCTTAGGTAGCTCTGTAGTAAAGAATCCACCTGTCAGTACAGGAGACACAGTTTCAGTCCCTGGGTCGGGAAGATCCCCTGGAGGAGGAAATGGCAACCCACTCTAGTACTTTTGCCTGGAAAATCTCACAGATGGGGGAGTCTTTTGGGCCACAGAGTAGAAAAAGAGTCAGATACGACTTAGCAACTGAGCATGCACACATATGACCTATCTCAGAAAAAAAGGGGAGAGGCTTCCCTGGGGGTCCAGTGGTTAAGAATTTATCTTGCAGTGCAGGAGATACCACTTCAACCCCTGGTCCAGGAAGATCCCACATGCTGCAGGGCAACTAAGCCTGTATGCCACAATTACTGAGTCCATGTGCCACAACTACTGAAGCCCAGACACCTAGAGCCTGTGTTCCACAACAAGAGAAGCCACTGAAAGGAGAAGCCTGAGCACTGGAACTAGAGAGCAGCCCCAACTCGCTGCAACTAGAGAAAAACCTGTGCAGCAGTGAAGACCCAACATACCAACATACAAAAGATTAAAAATTAAGAAAACCTCTTAAAAAAGACTCAGCAATTTCACTATGAGGAACTCACCCAAGAAAAATGAAGACATATATACATGAAAAAGCATGTACAAGGAGAAGGAAATGGCAACCCACTCCAGTATTCTTGCCTGGAAAAATCCATGGACAGAGGAGTCTAGCGGGCTGAAGTCCGTGGGATTACATGACTGAGCATGTATGTGTGCACGAGGGTGGAGGGAGATGGGTTGGTAGCAAGAAACTGGTAGAACTAAAAAAAAAAAAGAAAAAGCATGTACAAGAGTGTTCACTGAAGCTTCATTCATAATAGTAAAAATATAGAAATGACCAAAATGTTCATCAACAGGTAAATGGATAAGAAAACTGTGGTATATTCATACCATGGAATACTATTAAGCAATATAAAGAAAGACACTATACACAGTGACATGGATGAATCTCAAAAGCATTATGTTGAATTTAAAAAGTCAGACACAAAGAATACTCACTGTGTTGTTCCATTTATGTGAATACAAAAGACAATTCAATTTACAGTGATAGAAAGCATTTCAATGATAGTCTTTGACTGGGAGTAGGAGGGACTAGGGCTTCCCTGGCAGCTCAGCTGGTAAAGAATCCGCCTGCAATGCAGGGGACCTGGGTTCAGTTCCTGGGTTGGCAAGATCCTGTGGAGGAACCCACATGGCAACCCACTCCAGTATCCTTGCCTGGAGAATCCCATGGCCAGAGGAGCCTGGAGGGCTACAGTCCACGGGGCCACAAAAAGTAGGACATGACTGAGTGACTAGGCACAGCACAGGAGGGACCGATTGCAGAGGGAAAGGAGGGAGCTTTCAGGAGTTACGGAAATAGTCTCAGTCTCTTTGTGGTGGTTCTTACATGGGTGTGTGCAAATAAGAACTGTGAACATTTACAATGGGTGCATCTGGTGGTATGCAAATCCTACCTCAATAAAACTGATTTAAAACCATGCACAAAATGATGCAGAAAATCCTTGACTCGTCCAATTTTATCTGCAATATTAATTGTGTCAGACTGAGATTTGCACAAACCAAACTGTAAAGATACAGAGGAATTCAGAGTTTTCTGTCAATATACAACTATGGAACTACGTAGGGAAACACTGACACTTCATTTAGCTTTCATCATAGTGATGGAACTTCTTAGGATTTGAGCATAGGTCTTCTTTTGAGTTGCCTGAGGAAGTGTAATGCAAGCATTCTGGGTCATATTTTAAGTTTTAATTATAAATCCTTTCACTCTACAAGTTGTTTACTTCAAGCAAAATTACTTTCCTGCTTTAGCTATGATGTCATAACTTTCAGCAGTATCTTCTCATAAACATTATGCAAATATCACTGTTTAAAAGATGAGCTGTGGGCACTATGCTGGATGGGCGGGTAATTCTAAAAAATTCCACACTAGTCTATTCCACTCATTAGTTCCATAGTTCCCACAAATATTTCAGTCACCACTGTATCCCTAGTGTGCAGCACAACACAGGCACACAGGCCCCTGGGAAATGCTCAAAGGATGAAAGAAGGAACTCTCTCTAACCTAGAGATATTTCTGCAACAGGAAATGCCCTGGATGAATGGCAGGTTCTTGTGCAGGAGCTAAACAGAATGACCGAGCCCAGGAGATGGCAAGAGACCAGAGAAAGATCGGCCCCATAGCACCCAGCTTGTCTGTATGTGGTTCAACATGGAACCTGGACTGCAGAAAAGAGCAACCTTATGGGTTTTCCAGCCCTGGCACAAACTATGAATATTAATCCAGCTTTAAAAAGCTCCAAGAGCACCTGTGTGCAATCTCAGGCAGTCAGTCTGTGGTGGTTGGTATGGAAATCTCTAAAATCTCTAGGTAGGTTTTCAATTCTCTATCAAATGGCTTTTCATGTTTTCACCCTCCTGACAATTTTTTCAGGTTGATACTGACTTCATCTATTGATTCATCAAATCAATCAGACTTGAGGGATCAATCAAACAGAGAGGGATCTGTTACTACCCTCTTTTATAATATTCCAGGTATGATGTTAAGATCATCATTTCATTACTTGTACTGTTAGAGGAGTGAAAACTTGAAATGTTTCTGCAAGTGCCAAGAACCATACCTTTTATATTTAGAAATGAAACCACTCGAAGTAAGAGATGCATGATGGTCATGGTCAGAGGCCTCTTCTCCAGGACCTCTTCAAGGAAACCCAAGGCTGTGGGTCTCCAACTATTCCTTAAATCTTTTAATGACTAAAAGTACTTAAATATTCTTGTAAGCATTCACATATGTCTGTGTATATATTTAAGCCCTTAGACAACATCTAGCTTTCCCTAGTTAGACTACAAGTTTCATGAGGCAAGGGGCTTAATCTGCTTGTGTGATGGTGAGTGCCACCTGGAAATATTGTTGGACCCACAGTGGGTAATCAGTTAGTATGAGGTCTAGCAAATATTGTTGCTTAGTCACTAAGTCATGTCCAATTCTTTATGACCCCATGGACTGTAGTCCACCCGGCTCTTCTGCCCATGGGATTGCCTAGGCAAAAATACTCGAGTGGGTTGCCATTTCCTTCTCCAGAGGATCGTTCCAACCCAGGCATCGAACTTGCATCTCCTACACTGGCAGGCGGACTCCTTACCATGGAGCTACAGGGAAGCCCAATAGCAAATGTAGATACTGCTTAACTTAAAAGAAGTATCAGCAACTACAACTGTATTTTTAAAATTACATTGTAGTTTGTAGCCACTTTATTTACAACTGCCCCAAATTGGAAGAAACCAAGAGTCTTTTGGTAGATGACTTGATAAACGGACTAAGAGGAACAGCTATACAATGCAGTATTATTCAGTGAAGAGAAGAAATTAACTGTCAAGTCATAAACGACAGGGAGGGGATGTCCCTGGTGGTCCAGTGGCTGGGATTCTGCACTCCTAACGCAGGGTGCAAGGGTTCAAATCCCTGGTCAGGGCACTACATTCCTCATGCCCCAACTAGAAGATTCCTCATGCCCCAACTGAAAAGAGCCTGCATGCCACAACTAAGACCTGACACAGTCAAATAAATAAATCTTTTTTAAAGAAAAGACAAGGATGCCTCTTAGATGCATATTACTAAGTGAAAGAATTTAATCTGATAAGGCTACATATTGTATGATTCTAATTTTGTGACATTCAAGAAAAGACAAAAGTACAGAGAAAGTATAAAGATCAGTGGTGGGAGAGAGAAAGAACTGTAGTGCAGGAGATTTCTGAAGATGCTGGAACTATTTTCTATGATATTATAATGGTGGCATCATGCATTTGTCAAAATCCATAGAATGTTCAACACAGAGTGAACCCTAATGTAAACTGCGGACCTTAGTTACTATTTATCAATATTAGTTCATCAACAGTAATAAATGTACTAAACTAATGAAAGATGCTATTAATAGTGGAAACTGCTTTGAGGAACTGGAGTTAACTCTGTACTTTCAATATAATATTTCTTCAAACTATAACTGATCTAAAAAGTAAAGTCTGTTAATTTAAAAATTACACTAGAAATCAAAATTTCAGAGTTTTTAATATTACATCTTTCAACAGATATATTCTGACTGCAAAATTATTTTCCATTAAAATATTTTTAGAAGGATATTATAATGATTTCCTCTCTTACATAACACTGCTGTAATGGCCCAGAAAAAATACTCAGAAAACACTTTCCTCCAGTTGAAAACATATTTAAACATTCAATTAAACATCAAGTATTCAATCCCATGAATATCAGGATGGGGAAACAATGGAAACAGTGAGAAACTTTATTTTTGGGGGCTCCAAAATCACTGTAGACGGTGACTGTAGCCATGAAATTAAGACACTTGCTCCATGGAAGAAAAGTTATGACCAACCTAGACAGCATATTAAAGAGCAGAGACATTACTTTGCCAAGAGAGGTCCATCTAGTCAAAGCTATGGTTTTTCCAGCGGTCATGTATGGATGTGAGAGTTGGACTATAAAGAAAGCTGAGTGCCAAAGCATTGATGCTTTTGAACTGTGGTGTTGGAGAAGACTCTTGAGAGTCCCTTGGACTGCAAGGAGATCCAACCAGTCTATCCTAAAGGAAACCAGTCCTGAATATTCATTGGAAGGACTGATGTTGAAGCTGAAACTCCAATACTTTGGCCACCTCATGCAAAGAGTTGATTCATTGGAAAAGACCCTGATGCTGGGAGGGATTGGGGGCAGGAGGAGAAGGGGACAACAGAGGATGAGATGGCTGGATGGCATCACCGACTCAATGGACATGGGTTTGGGTAAACTCTGGGAGTTGGTGGTGGACAGGAAGGCCTGGCGTGCTGTGATTCACGGGGTCACAAAGAGTCAGACACGACTGAGCAACTGAACTGAACTGCCTTCAGAATCAGATGTTTTGATATGCTGTTTATTCACTGTTATTTTGTTAACTAGTCTTCTCTGGTGTTAGATTTGAGTGATGTATTTTCTTTTTGGCTATTTATTTTTTCCATATAATTGTCATGTACTTAATCATATTTAACTAAGAACCAAAAGGAAACAGAAGCAACTCAATAAAAATAACTGTCAGGAGACCTGATGACTGTCCCTAAATTTTTGTTTTATCACAGCAGTATCCTGTGCCAAGTCTCTGAATGTTATTGAATCCTGGGGTAGACACAGGCCCTGCTTCTCCCAGGCCAGCTGTTGTCTCTTCAGTTAGCAGGGTTTGCAGTGGTTTGCTGGAATTTAATCCTCATGACACAGCAGCAATCTTCTCAGGAGAGGGAAGTCACAGATTGATTCCTGGCGGTTTTCCTGAAGTTGATCTGTCTTTCTTTCCTTCCCATGTTACATAAGGTAAAAACTCTGTGCTTATAGGATGGAGTGAGCACCAATTCCCTACCAGCCCCCTGTTTCTGTACCAGTGAGGTTTCCCCCCTTTCTTTTTCTTCGTAAGCTTCTCCCCTTACCTCAGCATCATATCAGGAAATCCTGAGTTAGATCACGTTGTGGAAATTTGTACAAGCAAACTGTACGACTAATGAACATTAAAATAATTAGAGAACCTAAGATTAACTGTTAAAGGGGCCTTTTGCAGAGAATAGTCAAGGGTTAAGAAAAAAAAAAACAAAACACTAATACTGGGATTCCAGAGGCTTTTGAAACAAACTGATTTTTATTTCTGTTCTTCAAAACCTCACTAAAATAACAGCCCACAGTGTCCAGACCCTAGCAAAACTCAGGAGGCAGGGTTCTGGGATCTCTGTAGGGCCAGCTGAAGGTCTGAAGGACAGCGCCTTCCAAGTCCCTCTCTCCCAACCTTGAGAGCCAGGCCTCCAGCCCCATGGAAGACAACAGACTTTCTCTCCAGCAACCCCAACAGTGAAAATGTCCCTACACTGCAAGAGAGGTCCAGAGACAGGGAACAGAAGAAAACTTCAGAGAGACCACACTGCCTTCACGAAACAAAGTACAAAATATTAGTTTGAAAAGGGAGTGGGAAGGGGTATTCCCTGGTAGTCCAGTGGTTAAAGCCTCCCCTTCCAGTGTAGGGGTGAGGGTTCAATCCCCGCTTGGGGAGTAAAATCCCACATGTCTTGCCGCCAAAACATAAAACAGAAGCAAATTTGTTACAAAAATTTGGAACAAATTCAGTAGACTTTAAAAATGGTCCATGTCAAAAATCTCTTAAAAAAAAAAAATTGAGTATGCGTGAACAAAGAAGAGCTCTTGGATGCTAAACATCTCATAGCAGAAATAAATTTGACAGAAGAATTAGAGAATATTGCTGAAGACATCTTTGTAAATAGACAAAAACAAAGCAAAACAAACCAAAAAAGGAGACAGGAACTGAGGGCGGGAGAGAAAATACACAACAAATGATAAGTCCAGATGATGCAAAAGAGGCCCAGAAATAAATAAGTGAGATGATTGGGAAGAGAAGATTTTCAAAGAAATAAATCAAGACATTTTACAAGAACTGAAGAACAAGACTGCAAATGTCAAATTCAACTGATGGTAAAGAAAACAAAAACACCAACCCACAGAGGAATATTATTATGAATTTCTAATCACCAGGGCTAAGAAACAACTGTGGAAGCTTGTAGAGAGGATGAACAGGTCACATACAAAAGACTAGGGGTAAGACTGGTATCAGCCTGTCAACAGCGATGCTGGAGGCAACCAAGCAACGTCTTCCAAATTTGGAAGGAAAACGGGCATGAAGCTATTTTCTGACATACAAGACTCCAAAATTTCTCGAATGCTCTTGCCAGCACAGGAAGGGGACTAATAAAAGGTGTAGGATGAAGAGTAAATCCTTAAGACGTTGTAAGTGAGGATGAGAACTGGGAAGCCAAGGAGTAGCCTGACCAGGAGGAACAGGATGACATGGATTACAGGAACACCCTCTACAAAGAAAAGAACACTGACTGGTCACTTATCAGCTCAATTAGGTTTAAGAAAACCTGATCACGACACGCTACATGCTCATCTATAAATAATAACTGCAAAGTAACATATCATTTAAAGATTAATTTAAGCAAAAGCTGTGATGTAAAACTACACAAGGAGGGTGGAGCAACAAAAGTATATGGTGGGTATAAAAGCATTCATATTACATAGCAGGAAATCAGTAACCATGAAAAACATTTGGAAATGTACAGGTAACACGCAGAAGGAGGGCTAAAATGCTGAGTCACTGACTCTAGGATATTAGAAAGGGGCAGTGACCTCTTATCTTGTTATCACTTTCAAAAGGATATTCAGTTTTTAAGATTATGGGTATGTGTTACTTGCAAAAGTAAAGCATGATTAGAAAAGGAAATGGACTGTGTGGTCAATTATAAGCAGAAAAATGTGTAAAATCTAGCTTCTAAATTACAATGAGTACTAAGGCTGACCCTTAATTTGTGCCTTTAGAGAACCATAGGAACTCAGGGCTGCAAGCACGTAATCAGTCATCTGATTCATGCCACCTACCCCCAAGAGTGAAACCCACCAGTTTACCAGCGTCTGCTCCAGGAACTGCTCTCAAGACAGCCACGCCCTCCAGAGTGGGCATCTCAGGGGAATGTGCTAACAATAAGCCCTGGCCCTTGAGTCTCTCCCTTTCCTGAGTTCCTACTTCTGGCTGCTCTCCACCTCCTGAGGGGCTCTCTCCACTTTCCAAAATGTGCAACCCAAGCGTCCAAGAACAACATTTCCAGACTTCACCCCCCTCACCAGGAGGGCAGCCAGACCGAGATAGGCGTCCTTGACCGGTGATTCCAAACCCTCCAAGGAAGGCTGCACAGTGGAGCCTGGGCTGAGCGCTCACAAGCTGACCACTGGGCAGGGAATGGGGTGGGGTGCGGCGGGGCAGCTCCCACTAGGAGCCCTGGCTGCACCCACCACAGTCAGGGAGCAGGGAGACCGGCTTCCAGAAGAAACGGGTAATGGGCAGGCAATCCAATAAGTAAGACATCAATGTTAGAGCAAGAGACTGTTTATTGAATTTATGCCTTACGAGATTCAATTTGGGGCCATGCTCAAGAATTATTTAATTATATCTCCTCTTAGGAACAAATGATTGTATGCTCTAAGCTTCCTGTGCTCTGGGCTACAAAGCAGAAATCCAACAAGACGATCATTCTTCGGGAAAAAAAAAATCCATTCTCTTCTTTGTCAAGGTTTGTCCATTTGTACTGGAAAGTGACTCAATGCAGAGAGAAGAAGGTCTGCTTCCTGCTCTTGGTCTTTTTTCTCAGTGAGTTTAGTAACCAGATATTTTTACAGTGTTTGGAGGAAATCTTGCAATTTTTCCTTCGCGTGACAGGTTTTCTTCTTTTCATTTACATTTCATCAAAGGGACCATACTTCTGCCACTAGATTTGCGTTAATAGTCCCTGCAGATGCTCCCTGGGGTGACACTCAACACGGGGCCTGGTTCCCAACCAAGCTGAAGACACAAATGACTAAAATGAATGACCCCAGCACCTCGTCTGGCTCAACGGGCTCATAAGCCAGGATTGTGTATGGAGGAGCTGTAATCTCCCCCAACGGCATGACCAACCGATTGAGTGTTTGGACTTTCTGAGCCTGCAGCTTACCGCAGTGCTCAGCGGGGACACCGTGTGAGGACTGTGAAGACACCAGGGGCAGGGGGGAGGCGGCAGGCGTCCACAGTGACGCTGTAGAGATCACACAGGCTGGCAGGATGGACTCTTCAACCATGTCCATTTCAGGTGCTCAAAGCATTTTGTGATTCAATTAGCAAATAGTATTGGTACATGCTAGAGAAAATTATTTTTCCTTTTCTTGTGCGCTACAGAAGCATTTTGCTACTTAAAAGGGGGAGTCTATTTCCAGGTGACTAAATAAAGAGGGCACAAAAAAAAATCTTCCTCTCTGAGCACAAGAAAAGTACAGTGACACCCACAAAATTAATAAGGTAATGTTTTGTTCGCTTTCTTAATATTGCTAATGGTGCCAGAAAATTAAAGTGTTACTTGGTGTTACTTGGCCTGGCTCATTAGTATACAGTGCGTAACATCTTTAAAATTGGTATTACATAACAAAATTAAAAACTGTTTTTATATTCTCTCAAGGTCATTAGTGGTCCTAATTTAAAAAAAAAAAAAGATGGTCTCACAATAAATAAACAACTACTTAAACATTTACAAATGAAAATCTCCTTTTGTTGAAGAGCTCTTCTATCATAACTAATCATAATCCCATTAAGTACCTTCTGGATCAATACGGAGCTTTTAAGGTTTTGGAAGGCCTTGAATACTATTTTTCTGGTCTTCATAGAAATTATATTAAGCAGTTATTAGCATAACACACAGATGAGGAAAAGACAACTTGAATCTCAGAGAAGGCCTGCTTAATGTCACCCAGTTTTCAGGGAGTTGGGGCTAGAACCAGGTTTTTGACAACCAGTCCTGTTCTCCTTTTCTTATTAAATCTACTGACATCTCCAACAGCAAAAGCCTTAGCTGGTGTATGTATAGCTCTTCCCTCCATTTGTTCCTTCCTGTTGCAATATGCATTCAGCCTGAAAATTACTGCAACTCTAAAATTTTTCCCATAAACACCAGCAAAATAAAAAGCAAAACATCAAAAGAACCCATATCCCGGCAGTTTGGAAGACAGAGGGAACAAGAATCTGCCTGAGGGATAGGGCTTTCCTTGTAGCTCTGTCGGTAAACAATCTGCCTGCAGTGCAGCAGACCTGGGTTCAATCCCTGGGTTGGGAAGATCCCCTGGAGAAGGAAACGGCAACCCATTTCAGTATCCTTGCCTGGAAAATCTCATGGACAGAGGAGCCTGTAGTGGCTGTAGTGGGCTGCAGTCCATGGGGTGGCAAAGAGTTGGGCATGACTGAGTGACAACACTTCCCCTGAGAGATGGGGTGGGAAGGGAGGTGGCAGGGGGGTTCAAGATGGGGGACACATGTACACCCATGGCTGATTCATGTCAATATATGGCAAAAATCACTATAATACTGTAAATTAACTGGCCTCCAATTAAAATAAATAAATAAATTTTTAAAAAAAGAATCTGCATGCCAAAGCAAGGGACACAGGTTCGATCCCTGGCTGGGAAGATTCCACGTGCCACGGAGCATGTAAGCCACAACCACTGGACCCATGCCCAAAGAGTCATCAAGCCGCAACTGCTGAAGCCCACGAGCCTAGAGGCTTTGCTCTGCAACAAGAGAAGTTACTGCAATGAGAAACCCAAGCACCACAACAACGAGTAGCCCCCACTTGCCACAATTAGAGAAAGCCCACAAAAAAGCAACAAAGACCTAGTGCCATCAAAACATGATAAATAAAAATAAAGTCATAATGGTAAAGATCAAAAGCTTGGTAAAACCCTTATTAACAGTGGGCAGTAGATACTATCAGAAAAAAGACACTTGCTATATACTCAAACCAGTCTAAACCATGGAGAAGGATGAAATGCTACCCCAATTCAAAGAAGCTAGAACTTACATAATACCAAAACCTGATCTTTAAAAAAGACCAAATTCACTTACACATATAGATGTAAAACTTCAAACCTATGTAGTATTGATAAATAGAATCCAACAGTGAATTAACTGAATAATATAAAATGACCAAGCAGACTTAATTTCAAGAATGCAGAAATGCTCACCATTAGGAAAGCTGTCAACATAACTTATTGCATTTTTTTAAAGTAAAAAAATACAAACCATATCAATAAAACATAGCAGCTAAAAAATCATTTGGTAAAATTCAACTAATTCTGAACTAAACAAGCAAGCAAACAACTACCTAAAACAGAAGGAGAAAAGATACATAAATAAAATCAAGACCATTACTACAAACGTATAACAACTTATTAAATGGCGAAACACTTAGGCTATTACCATTTAAGTCAAGACCAAGACATAGATATTTACTATTCAATATAGCTTTGGAGGCCCTAGCTAATGCAATAAAAGAAGATGCAAAATAAATAGTGTGTTAGCAGAGAAGAGAAAATATCACCTGTATTTGTAGCTTTGAGTATAAACCTAAGAAACAACCAGCAACCAATTATTACTAAAAAGAGAGTCTAGTAGTTGGATATATATATGTTTCTCTTTATAGATATTCAGCACCACTCATTTTCCCTCAAGGCCTCATTTTCCCTTTCTCAAAGAGTCTTTAATAGCTTTCTGGCTGAAACCATGAAAAGGTATGGTTGCCAAATCACTCTGCCGGCAGTAAGATTCAATTTGCCCGTGTACTGATAGTGACAACTATTTCACGGCAGCCACCTGATGACAGACACTGTAACAGGCAGTCGATTTCAGAGGTGTTAAAATGTGGGGAAAATGTGCCCTTAGAATCAATGAAATGAGGTGGGATAATCTGCTGAGCTTTTATTCTAAGCTGTAACTTTACAGACAAACCCCAAAAGTTATAAATTACATACAGTTTATAAAGCTTCATATAGTTATAACTATATATAGTTTATAAAGCTTATAGTTTATACAGTTATAAAGCTATAACTTTACTCACCAAACCCACTCTTGAATGTAATTAATCTGAAGATGAGATTTGTTTTTTAAATCCCAGACAGACATGGGCACACACACAGGTACACAGGTACACACACTCACTCACACACCACTATAGATAAGTTTCCTGATCTATATTACTTCCTTCTAGGTCAACCTAGAATGGGGACCAAAGAAACCAAAGATGAAGCGTGCATAAAAGTTTTATGGAGGGTGGGGGGGCCGATATGGCAAACTGAATCACCTCGTATTTTTCAGCAAAGAACTTTGTCATACACTGGGGTAAGGAAGTATAAAATGTTATAAATTCCAGATATTTTTTAAAAGGTGAACGGAGTCTTACTATGATAAGGCCATGCCTGTGAGATGGGCTCAATGAACTGTGGCTTTGGTAGAAAAACCAAAAGCATTCCCAGACCTGGGTCCTGGGTCAGCCTCACCGAGTCTGCAATCCCAGCTGCTGAATGGGTTACAGCATAAATAGCAATTCTGTTCCCTTCGGGTAGGTGAAGAACCCAAGATGAAGAAGCAGATAGAGTAACTTTAGATAAGTCTTATCATAAAGGTGCAACAACATTTTTTAAAATCACTGGGCTGTTTTGTGCTTCCTTCTTTCCACAAATTTAAAATGCTTAACAGAATTTCATCTACTACTTTTGTGGATTAGATACACTTGATATGAGCTGCCTGACGCTCACAAGATTCTCCTTGTTAGACTGCAGGGATGCTTTATCAAGCTTTTGACAGGTCTGAGTCGGATACATGAAGTCTGCAAATAAAGTCTGTGTGTGCTGTTAGCTGCTCAGTTGCGTCTGACTCTTTGCGACCCATGGACCGCAGCCCTCCCGGCTCCTCTGTCCATGGGGTTCTCCAGGCAAAGTTTGAATGCTAACTAATTTTGTATTGGGGTTAACAGTTTAGGGAACCCTAATGTGTTTGTTTACAAGCTTACTGGATATTAATCAAAATATACATAGAAGTGATGACCTCATGTAAAATTTACTAGGTTTACAAATAAGCTTAATAAGCTGAGTGTTAAGAAACACTTTTTTCAAAAAAATATTCACAGTTTTACTAAGTTGAGTGTTAAAAAAAAGTACTTTGAGCAATTCTTTCCATGCACTCAGACAATGAAACACAAACAAAACTCCACTGATGGAAAATTGAAAGGACTGAAGAGGTGAAGGGGTCTGAGAAATCATGAGGACAGAGCTCTTCAGAGGTGAGAGGGGAGGAGAGGTTGAAAGAAGCCATGACACAACATCTAAGACTAAGTTTCCTACCCTGACAAGAGAGACAGTTGGATTACTCACCTTCTGATTGGCCAGAGCCCGGCATGATACCTACACGTGACTGCTACATCTGCCTGGGGGTTGGTGGAAGGAAAGAGGTGGAAGCTGACAGTGAGTGTTATGGGGAAGATGGCGGGGCGAGAGCCAGGGACCCCTTCCCAAAAAGCCAGCACAAGGTCCTCACTCAAATTACTTCCCCCACTTCACGCTCGGTGACATGGAGCATAAGGAGGACAAGAACACCAGTGTAGACAGCGGTTCCAATCTGGTGATTTCTCCTTTCCATCTTAAAAGCAAACGGAAGATCATGAAAATTATGCATGTGTAAACCCCTGATTGGAGGTATCCTTTTCTACAGCCAATAAAATCAAACTGGTATCTGTTAGAGGACTCAGAAATCAGAACAATACGGGCTCCCTCTAGTGGTGTAAAAACCCTTAAATACCCTCAGATACTTAAAAGGATGCTCCCACTTTAGTCATTTTTATAATTTTGTATCGCCTAGTCCTTCTCCTCTTGGAAAATCCAAATCCAACAAACAGCTCACTGCAAACAGTCACCCCAGTAGATGAGGAGACGAAAGTAGGCTCAAAGGCCAAATGCGGCAGCTCCCAAGTCACAAAGCGAGTTTATCTGCTCCCTTCAGGATCAATCAGAAGCTTAAGCAGCCACGAATGAAGAGGTGGGGACAGACAGAGCTAAGCCATGTGATGTGGGGGGCTGGAGAAAGAGGCCTGTATTAGGCAAACAGAAGTGAGCTGTACCATGACATAAAAAATTAGTTTTCTCATACGGCTATAAAATCATCTCTTAAGAAATAAAAAAAGATTCGTTCCTAACAGGCTTTGGGTCAATCCTGGCCTCAATCTGCAGGCTGCTCTAACAGTTAAGTCGGCTTGATTTTCTTCAGTGCTGTCATGTACAGAAAGCTCTCATCACTGCCCAGTCATGCATCTTATCAAAGACTGTACTCCACAGAGGCGGTTTTATGGCGGAGGTAGAAGGATTTTTTTTTTTTTAGCAAAACTGAGCATGGCTGCCATTTGCATTGAAGCTTTGAGTCTTGTTACATAACGATGCAGCAAAGTGCTGGGGATCTACAGGTGCACAAAAATCAACACAGAGAGGAACCGAGGAAAAAGCATGAAACACCTCCACTAAGAATGTAAATAACAATTATGAAACAGATGGGCAGCGCAATTGGTACTTAACAGATTACAGCTCTGGCTGTGATGGTATCTATTTTCTGCCACTGCTAAGGGAGATAGTCTTTCATTTTAAAAAATTAGGTTATTTCACCTAGCTGAGAGGAGAAAGTCTTTTTAGAAAAGTATTCTTGAATCAGTTTCTCAAAAAATTACCAACTAGTCCAAAGCCTCTTTCAAATATGATGGTAAAAATCTGAGTGAGGTTCTTATGAATTCTCTAAGTACAATGACAATTTCTCTGATTTTAGTAAAACTAAGGTAGAAAACAGGAAAACAAAAGCATCTTTTTGGCACAGTATGAGACAGTGTTGGCATAAGTAAGATCCCGTGACTGGTAACTGGGTTTCTGAATATTGTATAAGGTTTATACTAAAAAGTGCCATTTACAGTTGAAAATAAATACAATTAAATTCCAATGTGTCTGGTAGTTTCTATAAAATGCCGAACACTGGATGCCTGGTCAGAATAAAATTCTCTCTTGTGCGACTTTTTCTATGGGAAAATCAGAATGAAATTAGAACTGCTTTAATTGCTGGAGCACTTCTCTGGCTGAGCTTGAGGACTACCTACAGGCTGGTTCCCCTTGACACTATGTCACTCGTGGACTGACTGAGGTGCGTGTGTTCTCATGAGATGTCATCATCGCTAAGGGTTTACTCATGTACAGTGACACCCTAAACATGCCACATCAAAGCCCTTTCCTTGTGGTGTGCTGCAAAACCTCAGTCAGCCCTCCTGTTCACTAGGAGTGAGCCAAGACATTCTCTTCACATTCTCTTTTCAGTCATCTTTCAAGTCACAGAACCCAAACACTTGTCACTCTGTGACAGAGACTCCAGAGGAGCAGGTGACACAGACACACACACACAGTCAAGACACCAAAACTGTCAAGTCAGCGGGGTTTGCTTCTATCTGGTTATTATTCTGCAGTTTTCACATCTTTTTTTTTCATGTTTAACAAAATAATATGGTCCCTCGGGGCAGAGGTTAAACCTTTATTATTCGTCTCAAAGGGCCAGGATATTATGAGTATGTGTAACAGGAATAAAAGATACTTATAGAACAAATGAATTTTATATTTCAGTTTGTAGCAGAGACAGATGCACCTTGTTTCTCAGAAGAGCAAAAAAAGGTAAAGAATTGAACATGTAAATAACTGAAGAAAAAACCCTTCCCTCCAAACATTTTTGTGATGAATATTAATAAAATATATTTAAGAGACAGTGTTCCTGCAAAACTACAATTTAAAATGAGCACACTTTGGACTTCCCTGGTGATCCAGTGGTTGGGAATCCTCCTGCCAATGCAGGGGTCACAGGTTCGATCCCTGGTCTGGGAAGATCCCACAAGCCCCACAGCAGCTAAGCCCATGTGCCATGACTACTGAGTCTGCATTCTACAGCCCATGCTCTGCAACAAGAGAAGCCAGTGCAATGAGAAGCCTGCACACCGAAACTAGACAGTAGCCCCTGGTTGCTGCAACTAGACAAAGCCTGCACGCAGCAGTGAAGACCTAGTGCAGCCAAAAATAAATGAAATGAGCACACTTTCATACACTTCACCATATGCTTGTTAATCTGCAACTTTTCAAAAAGAGAAAATGCTATTACAGTATTATCTAGATCTTATTCTCCGAGACTCATTTATAATGCTGTTCTCATCTCAGAAATGACAATTCCATTCTCTAAGCTCTCAGGTCACATCTGGTCCTTAATGTCTCACTTTTTTTTCTTCCCACCTGCAGCCTATCATCAAATTCTTTTGGCTCTGCCTTGAAAATATATCCAGGACCTGCCCACTTCTGCCACCTCCACATTTACTATCCTTGCTGAGGGTCGTAGGTCACTGCCTGCCATGGGCCCCTAACTGGTCCCTCTGCCTTTACCCTTACCCCATTACTGTCACCACAGCAGCCAGAGTGACCCCATTAACACACGGCCCCCACCACTCACCCCCTGCTCAGAACCTCTGGAAGCTCTCACGTCACCCGAAGTTAAGCCAGTCTTGCCCTTGACCTGAAAAGCCCTATATGATAGGTCTTCCCACCCTCTCTACTCTATTTCTGGACTCATCTCCTTCCACACTTTCCCTTGCTCACTACGATCCAGCCACATGTGCTTCTTTGCTTATCTTGAACAGAGCAGGCTGAGGCCTGCCCCTGGGTCCTATACCACCAGGTCCTACCTCCATGTCATCCTCTCTGGGCGCCTTCTCAGACTGAACTCTTAAAACTGGATCACCGCTCCCATCATAACACTGCTCACCTCCCTTCCTCACTCAACCTCTCCCCTTAGCACTTATCACTTACATGTACTGCGTATTTTATTTACTTATTCATTCATTATCTGTCTTCCCCCCTAATATATACTCCATGAGGGCAGAAATTTTTCTTCTTCTTTGTATATTTGATGCTGTATCATCTCTGCCAAGAAAATGTCTGGCACTGAGTAGGTGCTAATAAATCCTTACTGAATTAACTGAATGAGTTACAATTTCTATTTACTTGAAGACTCTAGAGGTCACCTCAGTTTCATATGAAGACAAGTTACATCAGAGCTTTTTTTGCTAATAGACTTGATGTTGTTACTTTTTCATCCAAGGAGTTGATGAACAGTTTCTCTCTGCATCCCCAGTAACAGGAAAAATCACTAGATACCTTCTTCCTCTTACCAGAGTTCAGAGAAGGTGGGGAAAAGACAACAGAATTTTTCTGAAGCCTTGTTTGAGGGAAGCAGGGTGGGTGTCAGAGTCCTCTCAGCTCTGCTTCACAGGAGGGAGGGACAGAGGCCTGGCGAGGCTCAGCGCCCCCCCACCACCACAGCGCCAAGTCACAGGGCACCTGGGCACCCTCCTCGCCCAGAATGCCTCCTCACCCAGCACCGCACACAGACAGTTACATGCGGGAGGGCCCCACCAAGAGCCTGCAACTGCCAGCCCCTCCCTGCAAGCTCAGCCCTGCCTGGAGGTCCTCACGGCTAAGACTGAGCCCTTCACAGAGGCCTAAGGACCAGAAATACTGCAAAGCTCTGGGAGTGTAGTATAGCTGGACTGTGGCAGAGTCACTGGTGGCTCAGCGGCCAGGGAAACTCAGGCTGATCTCTAGGTCCCAACGGATGGGGATGGCCTTCTCCATAGTGGAGAGGGTGAACAGGTTCAACTTAGGGATCTCCGCTATGAGCTCCAGGGAGCCGTTCTGTTACTACTGACTGTGATAAAAATGGAACCCCACTAGCACATGAGTGTGGTTTGGAAAAGAAAGCGAAGATTCTACAGTTAGGATGTGAGTACTGAAGCGAATAAACAACTACCAACAAATGCTTACAAATAACCTGGCCACATGAGAAAGAAACACCCTAGGTGGCTGTGAAGGGTAGCAGGAAAACGGAAAGGTACTTATTTTACAACACTGGAAATAAATTAGAGTTGGAATAATTTACAGTATTTTCACAACCAAGAGAAAGTTGTTGATGTTTAAGGGAAAACAAAAGTGGGAGAAAAGGAGGAAGGGAATTAAAAAAAAAAAATGAAACAGAAAAACGTTCTAATCCTACTAAAGGTACACCTCCATATTTTTCAATTTTTCATTTCATTTTTCAAAAACAATCAAACATTAAAAAGCCATGAATGGGACCTCATCAAAATGGAAAACTATTTTCCCATGAAAGCTTATCTGAAGCTACAGATGGGGAGAAAATGTTTGTAAACCACACGTTCAACGAAGGACTACCTTCTAAGGACACACAACAAACATTTAAAACTCCACCGTGCAAAAAGAAATTCAGTTAGAAAATGGGCAAAAGTCATGAACAGACAGTCCACTTTAGAGGATACAGAGACGGCGAGTAAGTACCCCAAAATATTTCCAGCGTCATTAGCCATCGGAAAAATGTAAATTAAAACCAAAATGAGGTATCAATGCAAACCTGTGAGTGTGACTAAAATAAAAACCTGTGACACCACCACTCTGACAAGGGTGTGGAGAACCTGGAGCACACACACATTGCTGGGGGGAATGTAAAAGTCTATAGACGCTCAAACAGGCTGGCGGTTTCCGATACGACTGAACATGCAGTGATCATACAGCCTACCAGTGTTACTCTCAGACATCTATTCAGAGACATGAAAACATGTTCACACAAATCTGTGCCAACATGCCACGGCAGCTTGATCTGAAGTAGCTACAAACCCGAATCAGCGCAGTTGTCCTTCCGCGGGTAAACGGCTGCACAGGTTGTGGTGCATCCACGCCACGGAAAACTAGACACTCAAAAACAAAAGGAAAAGCAGCTGACACACGTAACTTGGGTCACTCTCCAGGGAACTGTGCTGAGTGAAAAAAGCCAATCTCAAAAGGGTCTGTACGGTATGATTTAATTTACCTAACGTGTTTTAAAAGACGAAATTCTGGAAGTAGAGAACAGATTGGTGGTTTCCAGGGTTAAGAGATGAGGGTGGAGGGAAGGATGGTGTGGTTATACAAGGACAAGATGCTTATGGCGACAGAACTGTTCTGTAACTAGACTATGAAGGTTTATACACAAACCTCCCCAGGTGATAAAACTGTACGGAACTGACCACACACATACACATACACATGACTGCAAGTAAAACTGGGGAAATCTGAACAAGATCAGAGGGTTGTCTCAATGTCAATATCCTAACCTGTGACATGACGGCAGTTCTACAAACTCCTGCCACTGGAATAAAGTGAGAGAAAGTTCCCCAGGGTCTCTTCATATTATTTCTTACAACTGCATGTGAACCTACCATTATCTTGGTACAAATGTCAATGAGAAAAATCATGAAGTCATTACTTCGACATGGTCTGATTAGGCACCTTTTCTAAGTGCCTTGGCCCTAAATAAATTTGTCACTATGCACAAGAGAGCAAGCTTGTAGAGTTGGAAAATGTATTTCATTCAACTGACAGTTAATTAAACTCACTAGATTTACATTTAAAACTTGCCAATTATCCTAAGTCAGCTAGAGACTGCATTCTTCATGCTGTACACATCTCCAGCTAGACTGGCAAAAAGGGTTATCGTTTTACATAGTAGGACACAATCTATATTCAGTTTCAGTGAAATAATACTGTTTTCAAGATGACAAAAATTAACTATGTAACGTTTCTTCCATTTCATAGTTAATTAAAATCACTAATAAGCAAGAATGGTAGCATTTGTTTGTGACCAATTACGGAATTTCTATAAGCAATATTCAAAATTTCATGATCACTTTAATAATTTTATTTTTTTAAAGACTATAGCTTTAAGTGATACAAAGACAGTTAATGCAAAAAGAGTTAATGGCAATAAAATAATGCAGTGCAACATGCACAAAATAAAAAGTATTATTATATTTCCAACATAATTTACTTATACACTATGGTTCTTTAGCTTTTTTTTTAACTGCTGCTCTTGTAACACAAATTAAATTTTTTAAATCCACAAAATATAGCCCACATATTAATCTATTGATTTGAGAGTATCTGCAAAATCTCAGAAAAATGTTTTAACAAGGTCCTAGCTCTAGACTGACATTCCCAATTCTATTTAGTCTGAAAGTGGAGTCTGCATGAACTCTTCTACATTGAATTAAAGTCTAACATCTCATTCCTATCTCTGCCTGAAAATAATCTTTTATAACATAACCCTGAGCATCTCTCTTCACCTGTAAACCATGACTGCAGACGCACAGAGTCAAGATTTTGCTCGTGTCTCTCAGCATCACCGGTCTTCCTATGTGGGCTGCCACCTTAGCTCCAACTTTTAGTTTTTGGATGTGCCGTCTGAACCGGCCCTAAAACCCCAGAGGATCAGAGAAGCTCACGTCTGTGGTCTGACAAGAACAAGACCTGCAGGTTTCTCTGGAGAGAGAAAATGCCTTCCTGAATTCAGAAACCTCTCACAAAGTGCGCCTGCAGGGGTCAGGGCACCAGCTCCCCGAGGCCCCTGGGGCCCTGCCTGCCTCTGGCGCGTGTTTCTGGGCAGCACAGGACAGTGAGGTCCTTGGGGCAAGGGCTGAATTGTAAAGAAGCTCAGTCTTGTCACATAAACCCAGGGGTCACAAGCTCCTTCTGTGCTTCCTTAGAGAAGGGACCTGGGTGTAACTGGGGTGGGTGTGGGGAGAAGGGTGAGCACCCTCAGGGGAGGACAACCTCGCTGTTGGAAGTGGCTGCAGCCCACGGCAGCTCACTCATGTCAGTGTGTGATTCTACCAGACTCGCTGCTGGCTCATGCTGTAAAATTCCAATAAAAAGGCAGAAGTTGCCAGACTGTATCCAGCAATAATACTTAATCATATGCTACCTAAAACAAACACATCCTATTTGTGTTTATATATTTTAAGATGACAGAGGAATGGGATGGGAAGACCATTTTCTCCCCACAAATTCACCAAAATATCATTTGAACGCTGAGCAACTTCCACAAAACAGCTTCTGAACACTGGCGGAGGACACCAGGCACCCAGAAAGGCAGCCCCTTCTCTTCAAAAGGAGGTAGGACAAAATATAAAAGACAAAAAGAGAGACAGAAGAGTTAGGGACAGAGACCTGTCTTAGGGAGGGAGTCGTGAAGGAAGAGAAGTTTCCACACAGTAGGAAACCCTCTCACAGGTGGGTCTGTGGGGAATTTTGGGGTCTCAGAAGGCAACATAACCGGGAAAAGAAAAAAAAAAAAAGAAAAACCCACAGAATACATGCCTAACTGCAACTGCGGAAAAGAGAACTTTCCTGGGAAAGGCTCTAACCTAACCTAACAACTCTCAACCTGGCCTGCTCACAGAACAAAGGATTGAGCGAATACCAAAGGAGAGCTAGCTGGCTGCTTACAGGCCCTTTCCTGCCCAGAGGCAGATAGGCAGGCTTGCGACAGCCAGAGGCTGAAGGCAAGGCTGCTACAGTCTTAGCCCCAGAGACGGCATCTTCCACCAAACTGTGAGCAGCCTTCCAGCCACTAACCACACCTTCCTGAGATCCTGGATGGTTGACATCCAGCAGGAGGGTCGCAGCCTGAGATCAGCTCTCCAGAGGAGACATGCGGCACACCTAGGGAACCGAGCGCCAGGACCCGGGAGGTGATGAAGACACACGGCCCTCCTGGGACAGTGCGCTCCCCAAGCACCTGGTCACCTGAACTGCTCAGACCTGCAAAGGGTACAAAATGCACGCCCAACCCACAGAGGCTGAGCCAGAACCATGTCTGAGTGTCTCCTGTGGAGGTGCGGGTCAGCAGTGGCCTGCCGCTGGGGCTCTGGGTGCAGCAGACCTGGGTATGGCGTAAGCCCTCTTGGAGGAGGTGGCCATTAACCCCACCATAGAACCACTAGAACTTACACAGCACTGGGGAAACAGACTCTTGGAGGGCACAAACAAAACCTTGTGTGCACCAGGACCCAGGAGAAAGGAGCAGTGACCCCACAAGAAACTGACCCAGACATGCCCAGGAGTGTCCAGGAGTCTCCAGCAGAGGCGTGGGTCGGCGGTGGCCTGCTTCAGGGTCAGAGGCACCTTTTGAAGGAGGTCACCATTATCTTCATTACCTCCACCACAGTTTGGCCTCAGGTCAAGCAACAGGGAGGGAACACAGCCCCTCAACAGCAAATTGGATTAAAGATTTACTGAGCATGGCCTCGCTCATCAGAATAAGACCCAGTTTCCCCTTCAGTCAGTCTCTCCCATCAAGAAGCTTCCATAAGCCTCTTATCCTTCTCCATCAGAGGGCAGACAGAATGAAAACCACAATCACAGAAAACTAACCAAACTGATCACATGGACCACAGCCTTGTCTAACTCAACGAAACTATGAGCCACGCCATGTGGGGCCACCCAAGATGGACGGGCCGTGGTGGAGAGTTCTGACAAAACATGGTCCACTGGAGAAGGAAAATGGCAAAACACTTCAGTATTCTTGCCTTGAGAACCCCATGAACAGTATGAAACAGCAAAAAGATAGGACACTGAAAGATGAACTCCCCAGGTTGGTAGGTGCCCAATATGCTAGTGCAGATCAGTGGAGAAATAACTCCAGAAAGAATGAAGTGACAGAACCAAAGCAAAAACAAAACTCAGTTGTGGACGTGATGGGCGATGGAAGTAAAGTTCGATGCTGTAAAAAGCAATATTGCACAGGAACCTGGAATGTTAGGTCCATGAATCAAAGCAAATTGGAAGTGGTCAAACAGGAGATAACAGGAGTGAACGTCGACATTCTAGGAATCAATGAACTAAAATGGACTGGAATGGGTGAATTTAACTTAGATGACCATTATATCTACTACTGTGGGCAAGAATCCCTTAGAAGAAATGGAGTAGCCATCACAGTCAACAAGAGAGTCCAAAATGCAGTACTTGGATGCAGTCTCAAAAACGACAGAATGATCTCTTGTTTGTTTCCAAGGCAAACCATTCAATATCACAGTAATCGAAGTTTATGCCCGACTAGTAATGCTGAAGAAGCTGAAACTGAACGGTTCTATGAAGACCTACGAGACCTTCTAGACCTAACACCCAAAAAAGATGTCCTTTTCATTATACGAGACTGGAATGTAAAAGTAGGAAGTCAAGAAACACCTGGAGGAACAGACAAATTTGGCCTTGGAGTACAGAATGAAGCAGGGCAAAGGCTAACAGAGTTTTGCCAAGAGAACACACTGGTCATAGAAAACACCCTCTTCCAACAACACAAGAGAAGACTCTACACATGGACATCACCAGACGGTCAACACCGAAATCAGACTGATTATATTCTTTGCAGCCGAAGATGGAGAAGCGCTATACAGTCAGAAAAAACAAGACTGGAAGCTAACTGTGGCTCAGATCACAAACTCCTTATTGCCAAATTTAGACTTAAATTGAAAAAATTAGGGAAAACCATTAGACCACTCAGGTATGCTCTAAATCAAATCCCTTACGATTATACAGTGGAAGTGCCAAATAGAGTCAAGGGATTAGATCTGATAGACAGAATGCCTGAAGAACTACGGATGGAGGTTCACGACACTATACAGGAGACAGGGATCAAGACCATCTCCAAGAAAAAGAAACGCAAAAAGGTAAAATGATTGTCTGAGGAGGCCTTATAAATACTGAGAGAAGAAGAGAAACTAAAGGCAAAGGAGAAAAGGAAAGATATACCCACTTTAATGCAGAGTTCCAAAGAATAGCTAGGAGAGATAAGAAAGCCTTCCTCAGTGACCAGTGCAAAGAAATAGAGGAAAACAATAGAATGGGAAAGACTAGAGATCTCTTCAAGAAAATTAGAGATACCAAGGGAACATTTCATGCAAAGATGAGTACAATAAAGGACAGAAATGGCATGGACCTACAGAAGCAGAAAATATTAAGAAGAGGTGGCAAGAATACACAGAGGAACTATACAAAAAAGATCTTAATGACCCAGATAACCATGATGGTGTGATCACTCACCTAAAGCCAGACATCCTGGAATGTGAAGTCAAGTAGGCTTTAGGAAGCATCACTATGAACAAAGCTAGTGGAGGTGAATTCCAGTTGAGCAATTTCAAATCCTAAAAGATGATGCTGTGAAAGTGTTGCACTCAATATGCCAGCAAATCTGGAAAATTCAGCAGTGGCCACCAGACTGGAAAAGGTCAGTTTTCATTCCAATCCCAAAGAAAGGCAACACCAAAGAATGTTTAAACTATGGCACAATTGCACTCATTTCACACACTAGCAAAGTAATGCTCAAAATTCTCCAAGTCAGGCTTCAACAGTATGTGAACCACGAACTTCCAGATGTTCAAGCTGGATTTAGAAAAGATAGAGGAATCAGAGATCAAATTGCCAATATCCAGCTGGATCATCGAAAAAGTAACAGAGTTTCAGAAAAACATCTACTTCTGCTTTACTGACTATGCCAAAGCCCAAGCCTTTGACTGTGTGGATCACAACAAACTGTGGAAAATTCTTAGAGACACGAATACCAGACCACCTTACCTGCCTCCTGAGAAATCTGTATGCAGGTTAAGAAGCAACAGTTAGAACTGACATGGAACAACAGACAGTTCCAAATCAGGAAAGGAGTATGTCAAGGCTGTATATTGTCACCCTGCTTATTTAACTTATATGCAGAGTACATCATGAGAAATGCCAAGCTGGATGAAGCACAAGCTGGGATTAAGATTGCTGGGAGAAATATCAATAACCTCAGATATGTAGATGTCACCATCCTTATACCAGGTGAAGAGGAACTAAAGAGCCTCTTGATGAAAGTGAGAGAGGAGAGTGAAAAAGTTGGCTTAAAACTCAACATTCAGAAAACTAAGATCATGGCATCTGGTCCCATCATTTCATGGCAAATAGATGGGGAAACAAAGGAAATGGTGACAGACTTTATTTGGGGGGGCTCTAAAATCACTGCAAACGGTGACTGCAGCCATGAAATCAAAAGACGCTTGCTCCTTGAAAGAAAAGCTATGACCAACCTAGACAGCATATTAAAAAGGAGACACATTACCAACAAAGGTCCATCCAGTCAAAGCTTTGGTTTTTCCAGTGGTCATGTATGGGTCTGAGAATTGGACTATAAAGAAAGCTGAGTGCTGAAGAATTGATGCTTTTGAACTGTGGTGTTGGAGAAGACTCTTGAGGGTCCCCTGGACTTTAAGGTGATCCAATCTGTCCATCCTAAAGGAAATCAGTCCTGAACATCCATTGGAAGGACTGATGCTGAAACTGAAACTCCAATACTTTGGCCACCTGATGTGAAGAACTCTTTGGAAAAGACCTTAATGCTGAGGAAGATTGAAGGTGGGAGGAGAAGGGGACGACAGAGGATGAGATGGTTGAATGATATCACCGACACAATGGACATGAGTTTGAGTAAGCTCCTGGAGTTGGTGATGGACAGGAAAGCCTGGCATGCTGAAGTTCATGGGGTCACAAAGAGTTGGACATGACTGAGCGACTGAACTGAAACAGGATAAAAGGATTTTTTTTTTTTAAAGGATACCATATAACAGTAGTTAAAAGGAAGTGGGAGTTACTATATTAGTATCAGACAAGGCAGATTTCAAAACAAAGAACACTAGGGTAAAAGAGATCATAGCATAAAAATAAAGGAACCAGTTCATGAAGAGGACAAAAGAATTATGTGCCTAATAACTGAGCTTCAGATAAAATGAAAAACAGGAAATAGTGATAGAATTATGAGGAGACACAGACACACAATTTCAATAGGAATTTCAAAACTGTTCTCAATAACTGATAGAAGAAGTAGGTAGAAAATTGGCAAGGACATACACTTCACATCATCAGCCAACTCACCCACTTGACATTTAAGGGACTATTTCCCCTAACAACAGCAGAATATACATTCCTTTCAGGTGCACAAGGGACATATACCAAAGAGAGACCATACTAGAGGACACTGAAGTCTCAATAAATTAAAAAAAATTCAAATCAGACAACATGTATCCTCTGACTACAACGAACTAGAAATCAGTAGCAAAAGATCTGTGAAGAACCCCACGAACATCTGGAAATGAAATAACACACTTCTAAATAATGTATGGATCAAAGAAGGAGTCAAAAGGAAAATCAGAAAAAGTTTTGAACCAAGTGAAAATGCAAACAGCATCTGTCAGAGTTTATGGGGTGCCTCTAAAGCACCTGAGAAAACAGCTTCCATCTGAAGAAACTAGAAAGACAGGAACAAACTAAACCCAAGGTAAACAGAAGAAACAATAAAGAACAGAGCAGAAATCAAAGAACCAGAAGAGTAAAACATGCAGAAGATCAATGAAAAGGAAAGTTTTATTGATTTTTAAGAATCTTTCTAGCCAGACTGAGGATGAAGAAGAGAAGATGCAAATCATCAGTCTCAGGGATAAGAAAGGTACCTCTTGGTGATGGGGAAAGAGAAAGCATGCAGCTGAAACTGGAATCTTGCCCTGGAATCAGGGGAACACTGCATTTGACCACGACTGGCTACGAGAGCACATTAGTCATTGACCCTAAATGGGGAGGCCAGGGGAACCTGTGGGAAAGGTCGGGTCTGAACTGAACCTTCAAGGACAAGGGGTCCTAATTGACAAGCAGATGCTGGGTGGGAGAAAAATCCAGAAGAAAGGAAATCCCAAGCAAACACTCAGAGGCAGGGTGGTGTGGTGTGGTTGGTGTGGTATGTATGCTGAAAGGCTGGGGTGACGGTACTGTGGGGAGGAAGGACTATAGCTCAGAGGCAGATTACAAGTGACCTTAAACTCCTTACTAATGAGGCTAATCTTTATTTTTTTAAGAAAGGGAAACAGGCAAAAACTTTTCAGATTCTAAGTGACAGAGTCAGAACTCTGCTTTTCAAAGGTGAGATTGGAAAGGAAGAGACTGAAGTCAAGGACAGCAGTGAGGGGCTCGCTGAATGACCCCAGCAAGGCATGACCACAGTGGCCCGGTGGGAGGTGGCCAGCACCTCAGGAAGGAGACCAATGGAGGCAATTTCTGGAGGCAGAATCAGCAGGTGGGAGACAAAAGAGATCTCCAAAGGGAAACTAAAAAATGTTCCCTGGTTTCAAAGTGAATTACCATGAAGGTAACGATCATATCTGTTGAGATCTAAAATCACGAGAGACAAGGAAGCATGAGAGTGGGGTCCCAGGGAGGAGGCTGTGCTCTCTCCTGAATGACTGAAATGGGGATGAGGGTAGAATGGCCCTGGGGAGACGTCCTCAGATGGCCAGAGGCCAGCGCCAGCAAATGGGGGCACAGATTTATGAGTCAGCTGCTCAGACAAAGACAGCTATGCTAGAAGAGCAGTGACCATGCTCTAATGACATCAAGCCCAGGCTTCTGTAGGAATTAACTACCCAATTCATCTTTTCCAGTTTTTAATCTAATCTCTTCTAAAGACCTGATGTTTCACACAAAATGATTTTACTGCACGTTAAGACACAGCTCATAAATATCCCAACATTTTTAAGCTAAAGCAAGTACACTTAAATTCGGGTTTGGTTAACTAGCCCCCATTTAGGTCTCCTGCACCTGTGAAGGACCAAGTTGGTAAATTCACAGTCCATGAGGGACCTATCTACAGTCCTATGTGCTCGGACTGAACTGTGTCCCACCCAAATTCATATGTTGAAACCCTAGCCACCCTCCCACCCCAAAGGGACTGTATTTGGAGATAGACAGGGTTTACACGGAGGTAACCGGAGTTAAATGCGATCACAAGGGTGGGGCCTGATAAACAGAGCTAGCCTCTTGACACAGAAGAGGGCAGTGGGGTGGGGACACTCTCCCTTCTCCATTCTCTCAATGTACTCAAAGAAGAGGCCATGTGAGCACATGGTGAGATGACAGTCACCCGCAAGCTGAAAGGAAGTGGCCTCAGAATAAAATTCTACCTTGATGACGCCTTGAGCTTGGCCTTCCCAGACTTGAGAACTGTGGGAAATCAGTTTCTGTTGTTTAAGCCACGCAGTCTACAGCACTGAGCTACACAGCCAGGGCAGACTAATCCACACTGCCTGCCTTGCACAACACACAGCTCATGGCACGAGTTGAACACTACTCTAATTGACCCATGCCTCTGTCAACAAGCTGAGCTGCAAGGAACCGCAATGTCAAACTGCCTTGTGTGTGTGCTTAGTTGCTCAGTCATTTCCGACTCTTTGCAACCCTGTGGACTGTATAGCCCGCTAGGCTCCTCTGTCCATGGAGATTCTCCAGGCAAGAATACTGGAGTGGGTTGCCATGCCCTTCTCCAGGGGATTTTCCCAACACAGGGATCAAACACAGGTCTCCCACATTGCAGGTGGATTCTTTACTGTCTGAGCCCTCAAAGTGCCTTAGAAGTTTCTAAATGCTTCCCTTCCGTTTCTGTGCTTATCTCACTATGGAGCAGTAACGAACATTTTGTGGACTAACATCAGTGCTGCAGACCGGTCTGCAGACCGTGCTACGACCAACACTGACTTGGAGTCTTTCTACTGTTTTTTTTTTAATGCAACATTTAAATGTAGAAGTAGAAAAAAAGGCATAAATTTTAAACACATTAGAAACCAGATGTATGCCTGTGGTGAGGGGACTAACAGAGCAGCTCAGGATTCTACCGTATCATATGCAGGCGAGATCCCTCAAGACACTGCAGACTGCAGCTTCCTAAAAATGAACACCACTGAGCCTTGCTTATGATGCCCTGGAATCCTGTTTCTCTTTAGCTTGCCCATCAGTCTCTGTAATCATATCTACAGAGCACATTACAATTTGATTACAAACTCACAGCTGGAGTATTACTTCTTCTTCAATTGACAGTACACATATCAAACCCACAAAACAGATGCCCTCAAGAGACTACAACATAGACGGATGAGCAAATTAACTCCCATGATCCTGATGATGAGGTGAAGGCTTCTGGTTCCAATGCAGAGATGTCGAACTTTCTGATGGCCATTCCAGAGGATCTTCAATGAAGTCTAATTTATATATTTGGTTTTCATTCCAAACCATTATTGGTTTCTTTTTCCTATAAAGTGCTGTTTGCTTATCAGAATTGCAAAGCCTCAGATAGCTTTTATACCTCAAATGAGAACCATGTTCATCCTTTCTGTTCACATGGAAACAGGCCAGAGATCAAGACAGGTAATCATGGTCTCAGCTTGCATCATGCCTTCGCAAACACACAGGTGCATGAGATCACAGAGTACATATTTTTGCAAACTGGACTTCTGCGAAAAGCTTTGCTAGCTGAACTTGACTCTTCTTCTTTTATATCCAAGAAAAAGAGAATTGAGTGCTACTTTTCTTGCTTCTTTTCAGTTCTCACAACTATAGGACTCAGTGAGGTAGAGCCAGTGTGGAAAAGAAATTCAAAACGGTAAAGATCCCAACAAATAACCAATGGCAATCTCCTCCTAACAGAAATGAATACCTGTTCACCTAAATCATCTCCGCATCCTTCTGGACACAAAGTTCCTAGCCTCCCAGTGGCCACATTGCTCCCTAATGGCCGTGGGTAATTTTCACAGCCAGCAGAATGTGAAGAAGTGAAAGCGTGATCCTTCCAAGCCTGGTCCATAAAATCCTCTCTCTTGCCATCGTGTAGCTCCCTCCTCCCCAGCTCTTACATTTAGGCCATTGGTCCACTTTGAGTTGGTTGTTGTATATGGGGTTAAGTGAGAGACATTCTTTTGTATGTGGCTATCCAGCTGACTCAGCACTATTCTTTGACAAGACTGTTCCTTCCCCAATTGAATAATCCTAGCAATCCTGATGAAAAAGAACTGATTATAAATGTGTGGGCTGATTTCTTGACTCTCAAATCTATTCTATATGTATATGTATGTATATTATATATGTATATATATTGTATACTATATACATATATACATCTATATGTATTTTCTCATGACAGAGTCTTGATTACTTGGCTTTAAAAAAAGCTTTGAAATTGTGAAGTGTGAGTTCTCCTGCTTTTTTGTTCTTTTTCAAGATTGCTTTGGGTCCCTTGCATTTTAATATGGATTTTAGGGTCAATTTCTGCAAATAAATTATCTGAAATATTAATATGGATTGTGTTGAATCTGTAGATCAGCTGGGGAATAGTGCCACCTTCATAGTATTAAATCTTCCATTTTATTCTTCTTTATACATTGTAAATGGAACTGTGCTCTTAATTCATTTTTGGTTTGTTCATTGCAATTGTATAGAAATACAATTGCATTGCTTTTACATTCTGTAAACTTGTTGAATTAATATAGTAGTTCTAATAGTTTTTTAAGTAGATTCCTTAGGAATTTCTATTTACTAGATCATGTCATCTGCAAACAGACAGTCTTTTACCATTAAGTATGATGTTAGCTATGAGTTTTACATAGCAGCCCTTTTCAGCTTGAAAAAAGGGATAATTTTTAAAATGCTGCTATCAAGGCTTTACTGATCCTCACAGGGGACTGTTATATTTGAGAGCTTGGTCTGGCCATAAAATGGTATATGGTAGAGAACTCATATGCTTATTTCTAGGAAAAATGCAAGTATGGAAATGGATTAGCTGATCAAGATGCCTTTGATACAACTGAGACAGCTGAGATGCTCCACACCCATGAAAAGATGCTGAACATCACTAGTCATCAGGAAAATAAAATTCCAAACCACAATGAGACACCACTTCACATCCACTAGGATGGTGGTAGTTAAAAAGAAACAAACAAACAAACAAACAAAAGCCATAAAACAAACAGAAAATAAGTGTTGGTGAAGATACAGAGAAACTGGAATCCTCATGCACCGCTGGTAGGAATGTAAAACGGTACTGATGCTGTGGGAAAGAGTTTGGTAGTTCCTCAAAAAATTAAACATAGAATTACCATAGGATCCACAACTCCACTCCTGGATAAATACTCAAGAGGAACTGAAAGCAGGGACTCAAATACTTCCTTGCTGATTTCATTGCAGCATTATTTACAATTATGCTAAATAAGCCAGAGGAAAAGTGACAAATAATTATACCAATTCACTGATATGAAATATATAGAATTGGCAACTTCATAGCAAATAAAGGTGAGGTTAGGGTGGACTGCGTGACCAGGGACTGGGGGGGTTACTGCTTATTGGATAGTGCTTCTGTTTGGGGTGATTAAAAAAGTTTTGGAAATTGAGAGTGGTGATGGTTGCATAACACTGTGAATATAATTAATGTCACTAAGTTGTATACTTAAAACGGTAAATTTTGTGATATATATTTCACCACAAAATATATAGACACAAACATATACTTTAAAACTAGGTCCACAGTTATCAGTACCCACACACCTGAACCACTTCCAGTACCAATGTTTTGCTGTTCTTATCTAGGCAGAGCCCTGTGACCTTAACTATGCCACTGCATACACAGCACAAGCTCCTTTCGTTCAGGATTGTGACCACTCACTTATGTGCAAGCCAAGAGCTTTCCACGATTCATATGCAACAGGGATGTGTCACGCCAGCGACAGGATGATGCCATTTGGCACTCTGTCCTTACAGGTACTGATGCTGGAAATCTACCTCCATCAAGCAGGGTTCTTATTTGCAAGCCACAAACACCAATTTTGTTTTACTGGGGCAAAGAAAAGATTTGTTAAAAGGCTACTGTGCAGCTCACAAACCCTCCAAAAGGTCTAAAAAAAACCAGGCATGGCCGTCACACGGCAGGAACAATGTTCATGATCATGCAGACAGCTTCTCCAGCAAGGAAGCCAGGGCTGCAGCTGCTAGGCACAGACCTGACACCCTCGACAACAGCCACCACCGCAGTCTCCCTCCCCACAGTGGATTCTGCATGGTCCCTGCTTCGGGGGGTCACTGGCTTCCAGTTCAAAGTCTGGAGTGGCAAGGTTATAACCAAATGAATATAGATCATGGGCTGTGTCCATGCGCTGGAGCAAAGGAGGCCAGGAAGGGAGCACCTGGCACTGTCTGCTTCGAGATTGCGAGTGGTCCTCGGCCTCTTAAGGTCAGTCATTCTTTGGACACAGGAGGGAGCCTTAGAAATGAATGATGAAAGAAAATGACATGTTCACTGCACCATGTCTTCAGGTCAACCAATGTGCAAAAGTAACAATTTAGGCTAAGTCTGCCTAAAGTGGTTTCTCAGTGGAGGAAGAAGCACTAAAAGTACCAGGCAAGCAAGAGCTCAGTCCTTTGGAAGAGCCAGGAGGAGCTGAATATGATTAGACCACGCAGAGGAGAGCAGCCGGGCAGGGCTGCAAGCTTCTCCATCCGGGGCCTACAAAACTCAATCTGAACTTGAATCCTGAAGATGGTGGAGAGCCAGGGCAGGCTTTCAAGGAGAGAATGAGATCAGATTTGTGTTTCAGAACGAGCATTTGGCAAGAGAATGGATTGGAAAGCCCCAGGCCAGGATGCCAGTTAAGAACTTGCTGTTACTCAGCCAAGAAATGGCGAGGCCCTGCTCTAAGGCTATGCACGAGGCGATGAGTGGAGGGGACTTTAGTCCAGATGGACTGACGGGGAGCGAGGGAGCGTCAGCTCCACCTTCCGCTTGACAGCAGGTGGATGTGTCAGACAATGCAGTTTTGGAAGCACACTGGGTGACATTCAGCTGGAGGCAGTCTGGGTGCAGAGATACCCAGGTGGGCGCTGCAGCGGAAGTCACGGAGAAGACTGCTCTCCAGGGCCACAGGGAATGCCCAGGGAGTGAGGAGGGACCGGAGAGGAGGAATGGATGAGTCGTCCAGAGGAGGGGAAGTCCTGGGAGAAGGTCGAAAAGGAACCGCTGAAGAGGTGGGAAGGAAACCTGGAGACCAAGCTCTCAGAGCAGAGAATGGATTCCTGGTTGAACTGAGTCCTTCCTCCCAAATAAGAGCTGCGCCTGTGTACCACGTTCAGTCATCCTCTCGGGCTGTTGTTTCAGCAGTTCTCCACACAGATAACAATGGAACTTCAAGTTTCTATGATGGTTGTATGAGTGAGTTTCTAATTAAAAATACATTTTCTACCTAGTTCTGAGGACCTGGTTTCTTGCGGGGAGAAAAAAAAAATCCCAAGCCAATTTGAGGAAGCAGTTTGGTCAAATTTCTAAGTCAGTGCTCCAACTTCCTCAACCCACCCTCTTCTGCGTGTGTTCTGAGACGTGACTTCAAAGTGGTCAGACCAGCAGCTACAGTCTACTGCTTACCACGTCCTAGTCTGGCCGCAGTTCTTCTGGGGCCCACGAGACCAGGAAGGTCTCCCTAACGTACATCTTGTCTTCTCCAAGAGCCCCGTGCACAGGCCGTGAGCATCAGCTGGGCCAGGGGAGCGAGCATGAGGGAAAAGGGAACATGGATTCCCCATGCGGGCAGTTCACAGATGTGGGTTTCTAGCTCATCAAACTGCCCACCGGCCTCCTCCTGCCTGTCATATACGTTCTCGAGATTCAGCAGGACCCAAAAACAAATTCAGGATCTTCTGCCAAAACATAGACCCCTTTTAGCATTCCCTGTCTCAGTGAGCCGGCTCTCCAACCAGTATCCAAGCTGGACACCTCTGGTCACGCAGACAACCCCTCTACCCTAAAACACTCCACATCCAACATGTCACTGAGGCATTTGAATACTGCTTCCCACGCGTGCCACTCCAGAAGAGCTGCTGCCCACTATGGTCCAGGCTACCAGGATCCCTGCCTGGCACCCTGCAGTCAGTTTCACTCTTGACGCCCTGAAACCTCCTCCATCTGAGCATGAGTGAGAAGCACCCTCTATTCTGCACCTCGGCCATTCTTCATCTCCCTGAATGACCATCTGGCACTTTGTATCCACACTACCCAAGGCTCCAAGAGGCCAAGGACCGAGTCTGACTCTGCTCAGGGCCTGGCACAATCTGTGCGTAAGATCTGTGTAAGCCCCCAGATCTGCCAGGTGAACAGATGTCCCCTCAGGGGACATGGCCAACACCACGGTCAGAGGTCAATGAACCTGCCCTCTCTGACACCACAAAGAGCTTTAACCACGTTTGCTGAGGAGGAAGTAATGTAAAGAGAGTAGAATTGAGTAAGAAAAAATGTTTTGCTTTCTCTCCTCTTTCCAAGTTCTTAAAATAAACCTGTAAATGGCAGAGAAAGGGAGCTGATGCATTTAGGAAGAGCAGGGACCGGGTTTTCAAATTTGCTCCTCTCCATTCCAAACTTTTCTTCTTCTGTTTTCAATATCAAAATGCCAGCAGTTCATGAGGAATTTAATGGAGATTGGTCACTCCAAACCTTGGGTTGTCTGGAAACCACTCCTTTCAAACCCAAGTATCCGCTGCCACTACAATGTGCCAACATCATCTCTGCGCTTTGGATTTATTTAGTTTGTTTGTTTTGCAATGGAGTTATCACTTCTATCTTCAAATGACAACATTCAATATACTCTAGCATAGTCACATAATATACTTAGAAAGTATTATGTTTAAATAAAATCACTGAAATCAGCACATTTTAGGGAAATAAAACCAATTGAATGATGAAAACGATGAAGCTTTAAAAAGACTGCCAACTTATCTCTTCAGTTAGGGATATGACTAACGTACGGAGTGTAACATTATCTTTCCCATTTTAGACTCACTTTTGGAATTAGCAACACATTGATTGTCTTGTTCCATCACCAAATTGTGAAATATCTTCATATTTTATTAATCTCTCTAATAAACCATCACTCTGACAATTTCTTTCCTGGATTTAGAGATGTAATGCTGATGATTATTTGTATGAAGCTAGAAATGGCGTGTCTGTGGGGCACTGCAGCTCACCGCCAGCCACAGGGAAGCGTCACGGTGCATACCAGCACAGTGATCCTAGATGATTAACTAACAGGTCGGAGGGAAAAACTGCTAAAAAGAGCTATCGCTGGCAAACGACTTCAACAGACTGAGATAATGGGAAAAGAGAACATGGCATGTGATGCAATTTACACAAAATGTTAAAAGAGACAAAAGCAAATGGCAGCAGAAGTCAGGGAAGGTGTTGCTGTTGGGTGGCGGTGAGTAGAAAAGGCAAGAAGAGGCTTCTGGGAAAATGCTCCACGTCTTAGGAGTATGTTCACTTCCACAAACTCATGTAGCTTGCTACTCATAATCAGTAACTATATGTATGCTGCATTTTAATAAAAAGTTCTCCAGGATATTCTGAATATTGACTTAAAATATCCTACAAATATTGCAGGTAACATCTACATTCTTATTTCAACTCCACTTTCAGCAGAGGATCTTTAAATTCTCTTAGGGTCTAAAATAATTTCTAACTTGTTTTTATTTTACTTCAACAAGAGTGGAAAAACCGTGTTATGTTTATAAAATACATACATACAATAGCTATAATATACACACACGTCATGCTACTTTTTAATGGCTTGGGGAAAAGTTACAAAGGATTTAACTCACAAATTTAAGACTGGTAAGTGTGGTGAATTTCTGAAAAATTTTTTCACATTTTGTTCAATGACTATATATTTATAAAAATTAAATTAAAAAATGCCCCTTATCCGATTAAACTATTACAGTAAGTCCAGCATGCTCCTTATAGATGATATATTAGATATAACCGATTAAGATAGATATATTAACAAGAATATATTTTGTAGTAATAAGGTACAAATAAGTATAGTGATAATCAAAATAATATAAAATATGCTGTAAACTAAACAGAAAATGAAGTATTCTTCTTTAGTTCATAAATGAATTATATATTATGTTTTCAAAAATATCAAACTAAATTTGATTCTTTTAAAAGATGTAAAGTATTATTAGAGAATGCTGGTTTCTCACAGAATAATGCAGCCACCTAAGTCCAAATCTGTCCATACATTCTCAAAATAATAATAATAATAAATCAGATGAATGAGGAGAGAACAAATGAAACCACCCATTATTCATGCCTGCAATATAACTAGGAGATAGGGAATGCTGTGAACTTCATCATACATGAAAATAGGAAAAATATCTAGCAAGACCAGCTGAAGAGATCACACCTGTGTGGAAAGTCAAGTCAGGGACTCCGAAAAAAAATGTTGAGAGAAACAGAGTTGGAATGGTGCTGGAATAAGATCCCAAGAAAAAAAAAAATTCTACTGTGAGTGAGGAACCACTGAGAACATGTTTGATCAGAGGTTTCCTGGAGAATCAAAGGGATAGGGCTTCAAAATGAACAGAACCAGAAATGTAGTCTTAGGAAGGCACTGTTTCTTGGAGATTACATGGAAGGATACGGCACCCAGGGAAAATGGTGATTATGGGAAAGAAGAAAGTAAAAATTACAGTCCTTCAGAAATACTTCAGAGCAATGCTTGCACTTCTCACCACAAAGAAGGTACTCATTTTAAAAATGGCATTTTACCAAGAAAAAGAAGCCCTCTTAAACCAAGGAACTGAGTACACCACTCAAACCTCTTATCCTGGCCAACCAGAACTACTATTGCTAGTCCAGGAAAATTAATCATTTTCAAAGTGAACAAACAGCAGATAATATCTATATAAAATTACTATGAAAAAAAAAATAAAAAAATAAAATTACTATGAAAATAAAACAAACAGTGAGTCACAGTATTTCAGTTTTTCATTTTGCTTCCCTCACAAAATAAAAAATAAACAAGAGCCAATCAACAAACAAAACATGAACTAGATGAAAATTATAACTTAATATTTGAATCTAAATAAAATAGTCTTAAACAATTATAAATGTGAAAGAAGTAAGTAAGAAATTTTAAAACTCAGAACAGAAATATCAAATGAACAAACAGAAAGATACAAAATGAAAGGGACAACCCAGTAAACAATTAAATAAAAAAGCCAAATTCATGTTAGAAATGGTGATTAAATTTAAAAAGGGCCCAGGGAGAATGGATAGAAACGAAAATAGAATAAGGAGCATTGAAGAAAGGCTTAAAAAGCCTATGGGACAAAAATAAAATAGATGTCAGAATGAAAGTAAGTGACTGATATAAAAGACAAGCAAATAAGATTTCACATAAATGTAACAAAAAATAATAGAACACAATATTGAAAATTATTTAAAAAGAAGACAGAAATAAGAGACATGAAATGGCATTGAAACGACCACCATGACTGTGATCTGGACCAGTCACCTCTGAGAAATATACCTATTAAGTGATTAGATTTAAAAGATAAATTTAAAAAATAATACTAAACTCCTGGACCTCAAAGCAAAATGACTAGGTACACACAAAAGGAAAAAAAATCAAGACTAGCATCACTATTTGACAGCAATAAAACAAAATAATAATGCAGTAGCATTTTCAAGAAACTTTCAGAAACAGTAACCAAAAGATGTTGAATCCAGCCAAGTTGTCCTTCAAATATAAATGCTATAGCAGAATAGTCTTAAACATTCAAGAAATTAAACACTCTTCTCAGAATCTTTGGCTACTCAAAGTAGGGTTCATGGCCCACAGCATTAGTATAACCTGGGACTTCATAAAGAATAAGAATCTAGGCCCCATCTGAGAGGTCCAAATGACTAGTATGCCCAGTATTGTTTCAGAAGCATCATACTAGAGAACAAGGATCATAGAAAAAGAGGTGAATCAGGAAACTTTGCCAAGATAGCTGATGGCAAGCACTGAAGGGATTTAACAGCTTAACCATGGACTAAAAAGAGATATACGTAATTGCTGCATATTCTGACAAAGTAGGGACAATATAACTGAAATAATGAGATAAAGAAGAATACACTAACAGTCAAACAGATAATACATACTCAAAGGATGTTACTTAAAATAGAAAAACCAAACAGTAGAAATCTAAGTAAAGGCAGTGAATCAAGGACGTTATAGGAGGTAAAACTATAAAGGTGTAAGAGAAATCTTTCTAAATACCTCCCATGAAAAATGAAAGTAAGGAAACAGATGATATAGAGAAAGAAACACAGTAAATATAACATAATACCATAGTATATGTAAGTAAAATAACATGACCATGTTGAGACCAAACATATCATGCATCTCAATTAATGCAAATAGACTGAACACACCAATTAAAAGTAAAATATTTTAAACTTCCTTGCAAACGAAAACCCAATTCGAGATTGTATGTAAGAGTCTAAATCAATGTAATTCAGGAAAGCTAAAAATAAAATAGACTAGATAAAATGGAAATCTTAAGAAAATAGGGTATACAATTTGAATATCAGACAAAGTAGAATTTAGGTCAAGAATTACTAAAAGTTACAAAGAAATATTTTTATGATATTAAAGGTCACAATTCAAAATGAAAGCACAGCAGTTATAAATCTCAGTGTACCAAATAGCACAGAACTACATTCATAAACCAGAAACTATAGTAGATGTTTTGTAACAGGAACATACTACGTAAGAGAACACTTTAACACCACTCTTGAACCAAGGAAAGTGGACAAAGGCTAAGTAATAGTTTAGGAGATCTAAACAATATGTTCAACAGAGTGGAGTTTTTGGAAAAATAGATAAAGATATTGATAACATTACATACTTACTAACAGAGAATACATCTTTTTCTCAAGCACACATGGAACATTCAAAAATCATGGTGGTATCTTAGGTCTTAGAAAAAGTCTCAAACTCAAGTGGGATGGATGTTTCTAAAAGATAAAATCTGAATATTCTTTTAATTAAAACCTAAATGTGCAATACTATTAATAAACTCTAGGCAAAATGATTAAAAAAATAAATTTTCAGTCACAAATATGGGTGCTCTGTTTACTTCACCCACATGCTGTTTAACTAATATTCAACTATTTTGAAGACAAAAGGATAGATTCTCAAGAATCAACAAACATTTTTAAAGCAAATGTCATTTTACTTTGGAAAATATTTTTAACATTTTTTAAAATATAAATCCTATCTTAATCTTTGTTCAAAGAATTCACCAAGGTCTACTTTATTTTAATCTTAGATCTATAAATTATTCCAGATTTTCCAAACTGTTTTATGAGGATGAAGGTAAAATAAGGGTCTGTCCATGACTCATAAAAAACCTCTATCTTTGGATGTCTGTGGCAGAGTTTTTTCTTGCATAAATATTTTAAAATAAAAAAGTTAATATTTTATATTTCTGCTTTGTAATTGCTATAAAAATATATACTATATAGGTCTCAAAAATAAAAACGTGTGATCTCACAATACTATTTTTTATTGTAGTTAATTAAAAAATATTAATGAGAGAGCCTACGGCACTGTCACGAGTCCAGTGATGTTCTGCTCAATAAACAGAAATCCTCAATATTGAGAGTCACCACAGATATATCTCTAGCTAAAAACCCACTGATTCATTTGGCAGCCCCATAGGTGACATCAACTGTATCTTGCCAACCAGAAAAGTAGAATCACCAACAGCTATAGGATGAAAGTCTCAAATACTCCCAAAGATACCAACAATGCAAAGGTCTAAGAGCCCTAGGGACAAGGGCCCAGTCCTTCTAAATAAACAGGCAATAAATAGCAACTGATGCTTTAATGACTGCAAATGCTTTTCCTTAACTTAAACTTGGCATATAAATTTCAAAATTTGTATTATGTTTAAAATAGCTCAAAATTCTTCCTAAGGATTTAGGGGGAAACTCCAGCAGCCATCATCACTGACGTGCTATTCTTACTCAGTTTGGAACTGATTTTATACTAAATGTGAAAATACAAGCTGGTGTTTCTATGGAGAGAAGGGTAGGTAGAACTGAGAAATAGTCTAACTAGGTCCTTGGAAATCCCAATGTTTGTAACAGCCATGCAACAGTTCATCCTGTATAAAACTGATTACTTAATTAATGACATCCACGGTTATATCTCTACTTGCAAGAATATATAAAATTCTTTAAACAAAGTTATTTTGTTTTTAAATTTTACTTTTATGCCATATAATAAAATTGACTTTTTTAGCATACAGTTTCATGAATTTTAACACGTGCATGGATTTATGTAAACCACCACCATAACCAGGGTTCCACCACCCTCAGAAATCCCTCAAGCTTTATCTACATAGTCACACAAAGCGAAATTAATTTAATTCACATTATTTTCATGTTTTCTCCCCCACAAAAGAATAAAACAAAACAATCTCTCTGAAACATCTGGGAATCCCTGACCCAAAAAACACAGTGATGAAGAAAGGTTTACATGTGTTCAGGTCCTTTTTTAGTCCTCATGAAGAGAATTCACAAAATGTATATGCCCTGCTCTAGAGGCATTGCTCTCGGATTAGGAACTCTGTGATCCTTGTTCCACAATAGACAGACATTCTCTATCTTTGTGGCCTGTGGCTAAAACGGAGCCTCATCAAGAAGGGGTTTATTACACCTCTGCTTGCTCCCAGCCCCAACACTCAGCTCAAGACCTCAGAGAAACAGGTGGAGAAGAGATGAACAAGGAAGAGGCCTGAAATAGGGGGATGCTAGCAGAAAAGGGGTGGCAATACATTCCAGAGGAGGCAAGTAAGAAATGAGAGGTAGAAGAAAGCTGAGGAATAGTAGGGGTGAGGAAGAAAGAGGAACACAGTAGAAAATGAGGCTGAAAAGGGGGCTGAAAAACCAGAAGGTTAAGGTGAGTTCATCCCAAGAACTGGATCACCGAGGCTCTGCGTCACCCCACTCTCAAACACTCTCTCCTGAGGAAAAATTATTTGAAGTAGGATTTCTAGGTCAAAGAGTATACCTATCTCACATTTGTTTCAAAGTCATGAAGCTTATTTAAAGAAAGAAAAACCCTCAAAAACTTCCTAATCTAGTGCATTTTTGTTGAATTATACTGATTTTTTTCTCATAGTTGCACAATGATCTATTTGAAATTCATTCTTATTTTTAAAATGATAAAAAATGCACAAACCACATAGACTGCTCCTTTGCTTTGGCCCCAATCCAATCCTGGCACTATCCTTGGCAAAAAGCAGGTCAAAATATTTGTTATTAATAATCAGCTTTTGCTCTCCCTCAACTGTAGGTGAAACTGATTTGAACCTGAAATAACAAGCACGTCAGTCATGGTCCTTCAGCCTGTCATGTCCTCTTGAGGCAAGGATTTCTACTATCCTGAAAAGGTCAACACTGCTTTGTAAAATACCATTCAAATCATGAATTCTAAAGTTCAGTAACATTGGCTGTCCTCTTACATATGCACTCCTTTACCCAAAAAAATTTTTAAATACAATAGCATTCTTATTTGTACTAAACTAGGTGTAAAACAAACTCATTAACTTCTACTTATGAATCCTTATTCTTACATACAATTTGTTTATCTGAATATTAAATATTCCTCGAAGCCTATATAGAAACCTACCACTCTGGCTGCCCCCATGAAAGAGAATTTGTGGATTGGGAGAAAGAGATACAAGGATTTTTTTTCACTGTGCTTTTGACCTTACACGTTCTGAATCTTATAAATGCATTTCTATTCAAAGAATAAACACCAACAATTTTAAATAAAGATAATTACTTCTGTAAGAAAATGGCTTTGTAGTTTCCACACTGCCAGCTAACAGAAGTTAAACTATATCGATAGATACTGTCTGTTATCAAGCCACATGGGAGATGAGCCCAGCTACCACTGTCCAAACAAAAGATGCATATGAGAGAAAACGACTTCTCCAAAAAATTGATTAGAAGTTATACAAATATGGAGAAGGAAACAGCAACCCACTCCAGTATTTTTGCCTGGGAAATACTGTGGACAGAGGAGCCTGGTGGGCTACAGTCCACAGGGTTAGCAACTAAGCAACTGAGCAACTAAACAACAACAATCTAATAATATAAGTAGTATTGTTTTATTTCCTTATAAATCAAAATATAATAGGTAATTTGACTCATTAATAAGAATTCAAAAAAAAATTTTTTTAAGTTATACAAATAAAAAGAGTGTAGAAGGAATGCTTGGAGCTGGTTCTTTCTCTCAAAGGTAGCAATGCCCAACTGAATACCTTCTGCTGTTTTAAAAATTCTGCTCACTTGCTCACTTCTGTGTGTGTGTGCGCACGCGTGCACGCACGCAACAGAACAATGCAGCTGAGCTCATAAACAGCACTGTCTCTATAAAGAGTATAATCCCCTAACCCAGACAACCCTCCAGACAATTTCAACATGCAGAGCCAAACGACGGAGGTGACCTCTCTGCAGGACAGTCCTCCACCCCTCCCCACTGTTCCAGGATCCACCTGGAGATGGACAGCAACAGAGCAGGACTCTGGAACACCAGAGCTCCAGAGTCAAAAATGGGAACAACAAAACAGGCACTGTTCCTCCTCAGAAGCACGAACATTACTCGAATCCAATGACTCTTAGAAAGGAAAGAATGAAGTATTCAACTGCCATGCTGCAAACCAAAACAGGTCAGGGCACTGTTTCTAGTCCACAAGGAGAGAAGGACTTGCTCCAGAAGGCAAATCAACTGTCAACAGCACACTTAGAACTCGACTGACAGTTTTTCCATAGCTAGACACTTTCAAGGAAGGAGCAGCCTGCCGATTTACATTTTGGTATGAGCTCCTATCTATCTTTCTGCAAACTACTAACCCACAGTTCTCAGACCAGCCCAGTGTGAGTACCACATGGAGTATTATCACTGTAAACTACGATGAGTACAAAGGAGAGGGAGTCTTAGTGATACACGGACCAAAGCAACAGAAAAATTCTGAAAACCCAATACCATTTGTTTCAGCTAATGTGTGAATTAACAACTATGATATCAGTTGACAAAGGCTTGACAAAGTTTCTTCCCAAAGACTTTAGATTATAAACCTTTTCTTTCTCCCAAAAGAATAAACAAACAGGGCTTGGCACCCTAGTCATAAAAAGTCACTGAACTTTACTTTAAAGCGTAAAAACGACAAGATAAGCACTCAATAAATATCTGTTACCTAACTGATCAATCAGCTTTCAACTGGATCATAGTCACATGCTATTTAGTATTTTATATTTTAAAAACTATTCTACAGGCTAAATCTTTAAACAGCCTCTTGGCTCAGAATATTTTACAGGCTTTTTAAATAAAAGTCCCCAGAAAAACTAAACTCAGGAGTAAATTTAATATTCCAAGTTGTTTAAAATGTTTTTAGTTTGAAATTACTTATTTAAAAACTACCAAATGCTAACTTGATGGTTTTTAGTGATTCAACTAACATTGATCTTGATCCCTCACTAAACCATTCCCACTGTGCTGCTTCCTATTTGTCCCAGAATCCTGCTGATTCCAGAAGCACATGAAGGGTATCTTATGCCTCTAAAAGGCTTAACAGCAGTGCATATCACTTTCCACACAATTATTTGCATTTCTGTACATGACCTCCATGTAGAAAAGAGTCTGAATACAATAAAATATAAAGACAGTTAACTCTTTGTGTTCTTGGCATGACCAGTGAATTCTCCAAAGTCTGAGAGCTGTGGCTCACCTCCTTAATTTCCTCTCACAAGCAAAACAATACTCAAGGTGAGCGGCTCCTTTTATGCTGATAGAAAGTTATGAGGGCTCAAAAAGGAAAAGCCAAAGAAGCCTACTTTTCTCATCCTTTTTATTATTATTGCACTGTCTCTAAAAATTCAGCTATAAAATGTCATTTGGAGTTTGAAGAGAGCCACTTGATAGGTAAAATCAAATTTTAGATTAACTGGTATTAGGTTGTTTCATTCTTAATTTTGGAAAAAAAAAAGATTTCTTTCATCTTGTAGGGGACTGGGTTGAGTAAACATATTCTGAGCCACAGACAAAAGGTTTCCCAAAGCATATTTTTCAATATTTTCATACATTTTAAGTTTTATCTTTCTAATATATGTAGAGTAAAAATCACTCATTTGGGGGGACAGCTCTTTAAGTTTTAACAAATGCAATGAGCTGTGAGACCCTTAATCTGATTATGATTATGATCAGGATAAAGAACAATTCCATCACTCCCAAAAATGCCCCTTGTGCTATATACCTCTGTAGTCAAATACACATCTCACTTCTAATCCCTGACAATCACCCTCAGTAAATTTTCATGTTCGAATTGAGACAGGGTGCATATTGCAAAAATCTATGTGACAAATTTAACCACACAGGGAAGACAATGCAAGGAGCTCTCCCACGGTCCTGCTCCTCTGTCCTTCCTGAGCCCTCCGTGGAAGAACCGCGCTGACCCAAATGAAAGCTGCTCTTTTTCCCTCTGGTTCCTTTTCTACAACTGACTGTGAAAGACTACTAATAAACTTTATTCTTTCTGCTCCAATCCCATCACCTTTCTGATGTGAAACACTCCCTCAACTTGAGTTCCTTGTGCACCAATGACCATATCATGGACTTAATTATTAGCACAGGTGGTAACCAATCAGTTTTCCTCTGAAGTGCTGAAGTAGAAAGGATAATGCGAGTGCTACAACCTTCATGCACATGTAGAAATGGTTCTGGCCGGGGCCCACTGACATCAGCACAGGGATAATCATATCTCTCTGTTCTGCAGCTCACCCTCCACCCTGCGCTCAAGATGCCAGGGGAGAAACTTGATCTTTAGGCTGCCAATTGTTGTATCTTATTTTAAAGAATTACATACACACGTGTGTGTGCACGCATACATATGTATATATGAATATGTGCATGTAAAACATAGTATTTACATTTTTTCAGCTGGGATAGAAGAGTTTTTAAAATATGTAAGGTAAAAAGACATTTTCTTGCAAGGTCATCAACATTCAAAATCTTTCTTTCCCTTCCTTTCATGTTTCTTAACCATCTTTGTAAATAGTCCATTTTTAGTAACATTTATAACATAAATGTTATATGGGATTGGGAACACATTTTATTAACTAGGAAGAAATTACAGTGGTAATATTAACCTCTTACATTTATAAGCACCTTGGAGTCTGTAAAAACAGTCTCACAGAGTGTCTAATTTAATCAGTCTTTACCACATGGCCCCTTGGGGGAGCTACAAAAGACACTAAAGCCCCTCTGAATCTTTTAGGCTACAGACCCAAGGAAGGAAGGGAGGAGGAAAACAGAAGTAACAGCGATATAAAACAACATCACAACATATCAAAATAACTACAGAAATCAGGAACCGGTAAAATTGGTATCATTTCACCAAATCCAATTAATATATCAATTTCTATGACACTAAAAAAAATGATATTCAAGCCTGGTTCAATCTTTAATACAGAATTCCAGTGCAAAAAAAAAAAAGTGAAGGGTTTCCTGAAGTGAGATTTGACCTAGAGGACTAACACGACATTTTGGGTTTGAGTACTGCTCACATGGGAAAACTTTTCTAAAGAAAAGGGATGACTAGGGTTTGGATGCTTAGAAGAACTCCCCTGGTGGCTTAGTGGTAGAGAATATGCCTGCAATGCAGGAGATGTGGATGTGATTGCTGGGTGGGAAGATCCCTTGGAGGAGGAAATGGCAACCTACTCCAGTATTCCTACTTGGGAAATCCCATGGACAGAGAAGCCTGGCAAGCTACAGTCCATGGGGTAGCAAAAGAGTTGGATACAGGTTAGCAGCTAACCAACAACAGATGCTGAGAAACATGAATGTCAAGGCACTATTTTCATTGAGGGAAAAAGCAAGAAGATAAACATCAAAAATGACGACTTAAGTGCTCTGCCTGTGGGTAGAAGTCTCTTTTCAGAGCAGGAGCGTGCTTTCTCTTCTATGTATCAATACTTTCAGTGTAGACCAGAAACAGCAGGTTAAATGGAAGTCAAACAGTAACTCATATGAAAGCACAGGCAGAAAGCTTGAAGATCGGGTCCTTACGAACAACTATTCCGACACCTTCCTGTTCCTGACAGAAGAAATTAACTACCAGGATGCAAGCATAAAGTGCTGGGGCCTAACCAACAGGACCACAGGAACCAAAAAATCCAGGTGGGTTGGAGGAAAATGGAAAGAGGATGTGGCAGACTCCAGCTCGTCTTTGGACCTTTGCGGAAAGATCAGAGAAACCTGGAGGCTGCAGAGAGAGAGGAGGGTGTGGGTGTGGTCCAGACTGGAGGACAGCCAAAGCTGTCTACATCCACAAGGCCAGGCTTCTGAGGCACGAACCCACTTCACCCACTTCATACTTCCATGAAGCAGCTACCCCCTCAGAAGGAAAGGAGCAGAGATATGGTAAGTTCAATTCTCAACCTATTCATTTTCAGGTATCATTGGGAATGGCCAGGTAGGGTTGACATTAATGAGGGGAAACGACTCTTGTGGTTCTGCCTCTGAGCATGTGAAAGGGGACCAATTTGTAATGAAATGTACATGCAATGTGAAATTTTCCTCATGAGCGCTGAGCCCTCCATCCACTGCTCCACCCATGACCCCTCAGCCCCCAAATCATGCTCTTCACTCCACGCAAACCCACATGGCCTGCGACCGCACCACTCCCCTGTCACTCCTGCCTCAGGAGCTGCCCCAGTGTCCCACTCTTCCTTCATAGAGGTCCCCTGCCATACAAGGCCTCCCCAAATGAACTCCCCTTGGATTGGCTCTTCTCAACATCCCATCTGGTACTATAAAGAGTGGAGATTTCTTACACTCTTAAAATCTACTTTCAATTTTCTGAAGCACAACTTGCCGCCCATCTTGGCGGGGGTGGGAAAAGCCCAAATGCTTTCTTATCTCCCCATTCTCCAAAGAATAAAACAGAAAAGCAGAGAAAGGAGGCAGGCTTGACTCTGAATTGGCTTATGTATCTGAAAGGGAAGTCTGCTGTCATGTAAAGAGGCAGTTGGCAGATAAAGCCAAGAGGAAGCCAATGAGCTGAGCAGGTCTATGGCTGAGGGTGGGGAGCACAGGCTGGGATGTAATAGGAGACACCTGAGGGAACAGGTAATTGACAGGAGGCTCTGAAAGCACTCGGAGGGGACCAGAGTGACACTTCTCAAAGATGAGTAACCCAAGTCATTTTCTTTATCTGTGGATATATGGAGTATTTGCATTTGAATATACAGGGTATTTTCCAATTTCACTTTAAAGAAAATAATGTAGCTAGACTTTGAAATTATGACTTAAAAGAGTACAGAAACTGTCGAGTTTTCTAATTATTAATCCTTACAAAAATTCTTTTTCTGAAAACAGCTCCATTCTGAGTAAAAATTGATCTCTTTCAGAGGTGTGAGAACTGCCTTTTCCTAAATTTCCTAGGGTAAGAAACAGGTTAGGTTACCAGTGTTAATATCTTAAAAGAATGCAAAGCAATTTACAAACACTGGACACAACAAAGTCATATTTAAACGGATTATGTACTAACATTCAATTTGGAGGGCACTGGGTCCTTCAACAACAAAACAAATATTTCCCATTAATTGACAAATTTAAGGGCCAGGCCCCGAATCCCATACTCCCCAAGGACAGAAGCTCTTTTAGGCGGTTCACCTAGGTCAGAATTCCACAGCTAATACAAAAAGTTAGTCAAAATAAGGACCTATTAAAAATGCCAACCTTTAATGCTATATTTCAGCAAACATTTAAATGTACATTTATTTGCAAATCTTTTAATGTGGAGCCAAGGCCTTTTCTTTGAGTAGGATCCAGTGATGGAGTTTGTCGTGGTCTTCTAGGCATAAATAACACCCATGAGACAATGTCAAAGATTCCCAAGTTTGTTTTCTTTCAAGAAGAGTGAAAATTTTAAGACACTTGTGAAGCAGTATGAAAACAGAATCTGGAAGCTGCCCATATTTTTATGATTTTCCCTAATCTTTTATAATTGACTCATCTTTATCCAATCTGATAATCATTTGTCTTCATGGAGTCTTTCCAAAGGTTTTCATGAAAATGATGGCTCTTTCTATTTTAGCACACAGATTTCGTCAGTTTTCATTCCATTTAATTAATTTATGCCAATCATAGTTGCAAGAATACCACACATAAACAGACTTGGGAACTAAAGGCCTCGTGGTGAGTACTTCCCTCAGTGAGTGGACATCCTCCCCATGGACCCCCACCAGCAGGCTGGGAGAGTCTATGCCAGTGGGAGGACTGTCAGGAGGGGATGGGAAGAGCTGGTTCACATGGGGGAGGTTAGGAAAGTGGCTTTCTACTTACTGCACTGTGATTTAGCTCTTGGAGGATTCTATCTGTGAGCATTTCTAAAGCCAGGACTATATCTTGGTATGTGAGTATGTGTTAGTCACTTAGTCGTGTCCGACTCTTTGCGATCCCATGGACTGCAGCCCACCAGGCTCCTCTCTCCATGGAATTCTCCAGGCAAGAATACTGGAATGGGTAGCCACTCCCTTCACCAGGAGATCTTCCTGACCTAGGGATCGAACCTGGGTCTCCCATATTGCAGGCAGATTCTTTACCATTTGATCCACCTTGATAATGCCTGCCATATTATAAGCACCCAATAATTATATATCCAATGAAAGAATTTACCTTGACTGTCTTTAATTATTCCCACACTGTTAAGAGAACACAGAGCAATGTTTCATTTGGATAATACTGAAGAGGGGGACAGTACATTAAAAGACCAGAAAATTACCACAATTATATGAAGCAAAAGGAAGAAGGAAAACACCCAGCTCAATAATTCCATCCCAAAGGACTCTAACCCAAAGGTCAAAAACCTTTACCTTCCCGGGAGCCCAACACATGCTCTGACACTGGCAAGTGGAGATCAGATGAAGAGTTAGTTGCGAGTTCCTTCCTAAGCAAGTTTTTAAACTGAAATTCCAGAATTTAACCAGACTTTTCATCCAGGTGAAGAGACTGTTATGGGAACAGGTATTTTCCTCTGAGACAACAATAACAACTAACAAATATGAACACTTAATCTTGCCAAGCACTGTGGTAAGCACACCAATGCATTTATTCATTTGTCAGCATAACAATTGTACTGAATTGTTCAAATTCATTCAAAAACACATAACTTGTCAAACTGGAGGCAGGATTTGAATCCAGAGCCTATGTTCTTAACCACTGTACCATACAGAAAAGTCAGTTCATCTTTTCTTATAAATAGTATAATTTTAATATTTTGCCCTGGGATTTTGTTAGTGTATTTCCCAAATGTACAGCAAAATCTTTCATTAAAAAGTTGATGTTAGGGACTTCTCTGGTGGCCCATGGATAAGAATCTGCCTTACAATGCAGAGGACGTGGGTTCGAGCTCTGGTTGAAGAACTAAAAGCCCAAATGAACAACTAAGCCCATGTGCCCCCACTACTGAGCTAGGGTGCTTCAACTAGGAAGTCTGAGGGCTGCAAAGAAAGATGCTGCATGACAGAATGAAGATCCTGCATGCAGCAATTAAGACCTGATAAAGATAACAGAAGTTTTACTCTGCTATTGCAGAGATGGTTAGAGCTGCAGTTCATATCCCCTGAGCCTTGACCAGGTGCCCAGCTCTGTGTCTGGCATTTCACATGCACAATATCCTGTCTTGAAAAGGTGATAACAAGACCTGCATTATGTTCAGTACCTGCTCCGTGCCAGACGCTTCTGATCAGGGATACACACATTTCATTTCTTACTCTACTCCTCACAGCATTCCTGGGGAGGATGCTGCACTGGCCTCAGGCAGTCAAGGAGATGAGCTTACGAGACCACGTGACTGGCCCAGGGCAACAATGCATTAAAAGGCAGTGCAGAAAGAGAATCTCCATAGTGTGAAATACCTCTGTGTATCAGTAGATACAGATGTAAATCAGTCAAGAGACAGAGAGAGCAAGCACACATATGGCAAAATGTTCCAAATTAGTAACCCCTAATAAAGGGATACACAGGAATTAACTGTACTATGTTTGCACCTTTTCTTTAAGTTTCAAACTATTTTTTTTTAAATAGGAAAATAAAGCCTTGAGTCAGGGCATAAGAATCCTAAAGGTTCAGTTCACTCTCAGCAGACACCTTTAGTCATTACAAAGAGATGAGAATCAACCCTGTTTCCTTAGTTGTTGTTTAGTCACTAAGTTGTGTCCCATGGACTGCAGCATGCCAGGCTTCCCTGTCCACTATCTCCCGGAGTTTGCTCAAACTCATGTCCACTAAGTCAGTGATGCTATCCAACCATCTCATCCTCTGTCACCCCCTTCTCCTCCTGCCTGCACTAGAAAAAAAATGACCTAACTTAAATTCTTTAAAAAAAAAAAAAAGACGATGACGAAGAAACTGCAATAAACTGATCTTTAAAAAACTATCAATTAAACATGCATGGTGCAGACTGGCTTGCTGGTCACGAGAACCTAACCATCAGAAATGCAGTGTAATTTCTAACCTGAAACTATCACAACATTGTTAACTGGCTATACTCCAATATAGAGAAAAAGTTTTTTAAAAAAGAAATGCAGTGTAATTTGTAGGTGAAAAGTTGATTCACTTTCTCCCTAGAAAAAGAACAGCACTTAGTAGGTGAATTGTTAGCATTCAAGATGTTTTAAGCATCTTGCCAAGTTAAGAATTAAAAGAAAACTGTGAGTGCATTTAACACTAAAATAAAAGATTATCAAACATTTGATATTTAAAGGAATTTCAGCCACTTCTATCTTTTAGGAAATGGAGATCTTTGTATAATTCTGCATTTAAAACAGTGATCCTTCAATAAAAAGTGAGCTAAATTTGTCTCAGAAGTGAGGATAATGATGATTATTTAAGAGAAACTATTTAGGTACTAATTTAATCCCGTGGGATGAACTTGATGAAGTTCCCACTATTTGACTATTTTAACCTAGAAAATGGTATTTTTATATGATTCCATTATATAGTTTCATATATTAGTAGGCTATTCTCTGTAATAAATTTCTGCAACTATTATACAAATGAAAGTGTCACGACTTTTTAGAACACTAGATGGCAGTAAATACACAAACGTTGTAACGACACAGCTACCAGCATAAAATGAAAATTATTTTTGTTTTTTATTCAATTTTACCATTGCACATTCACTCGAGTTTAAAAAAAAAAGAAAGAAACATGGGATTTTTTTTAAATCCAAGACATCCCTAGTAGTCCAGAGGCTAAGATTCTGCATTCCCAATGCAGGGGGCCTGTGTTTGATCATTTGTCAGGGAACTAGATCCCACATGCCTCACAACTAAGACCTAGTACAGCTAAATAAATAAATTAAGTATTTTGAAAAACTCTGAAGAGTCAAAAGCCTAAATAAAATTTAAAGTTTCCTGGCTTTGAAAATGTGAACCAGAAAAGATGCTGAAATGACCAATTAATCCACAATTTAATTATGAGAACACTAACTCTCAATATCAACTATATTAAATTGTTGCATTTTCTACATCTTTGTTTTGTTAACAGATTCTAATCACATAAATCTATTTAAATGTTACTTAATTTGGAGGAAAAAACCTTTAAAATTTCTTAAATTTCTTTTTTCCATGAAGATGTTAAAAATTATATAAGAAACCACTTTACATATACATGGCTCAGAGGTTAAAGCGTCTGCCTGCAATGCGGGAGACCGGAGTTTGAACCCTGGGTCAGGAAGATCCCCTAGAGAAGGAAATGGCAACCCACTCCAGTATTCTTGCCTGGAAAATCCCATGGAGGAAGGAGCCTGGTAGGCTACAGTCCACGGGGTCGCAAAGAGTCGGACATGACTGAGCTACTTCACTTTTTTCACTCACATGGCCTATTTATTATAGCCTTTTGAGATTAGTGAAATTTCTACTTTTTCATGGGCCATGAGTGTATATATAAAAGTACACCATGTTGTTTATTTAATATACTACTAACAAAATATCTTTTTAAATATTTAACTCAATAGTAACATTTCACCTAAACTATGGGAAAAATAGGAAATAAAATATGATTTTAAGATTTGAATTTGGAAAACATTTGCAATCAAAGAGAGAAATCTTAGAAATATTAATTTGATCCATCAATTCTTTTGATGGACTTTTCATAATATTCTGAATTTAGAATTTCAGTATGATTTTTTTTAATATATATGGTAAGAAACCAAAAACTTACATTTTCTAATTTATTTGTAAACTTTCCACTTTTTGGATTCATTACAAGACCAGATGGCATTCAGCTCAGGTCTCAGCAACACTGAAATAAAATTAGTTAATGTACTCAATTTTTTTGGTTACTTCTAACACTTTCTCTGAGCTTGATTTTGTTCTGACACACAAAATTTCTCTATTATTTGAAATTTCATTTTTTGGCCACACATGGATCCCACGCAGTTTGGGGGAATCTTAGATCCCCAACCAGGGACTGAACCTGCACCCTCATCAGTAAAACACGGAGTCCTAACCACTCGACCACTAGGGAATTCCCTAAAATTCTCAATTTAGAAACCAAAGCTAGGTCCACTCAATGAAAGTAAATAAAATAAAAACAAGTAAACCTTCAAATACGATATTGTGGCAGAAGAAGAGGACTTATTTCAATACCAATCTGTGCCAATATAACCCAGCTTTTGAGCAATAGTTTTAAAACATCAGAAAATAAGTAGCTATGGTTACTAAAAGCATTTTAAAGCAAATGCACACCCAAATAGTCAAAACAATCTTGAAAAAGAAGAACAAAGTTGGGCAGTTTCCTATTTTCTGACTTCAAACGTTAACTACAAAGTTATAGTAATCAAAGCAGTGTGGCACTGGCATAGAGAGAGCCATTACTTGTTTCCAAACTCACCAAGCTGTATTCATCAAATATACACAGCTTTTTGTATGTCAATCATACCACAATAAAGTGGCTTAAAGAAAAAAGACAGATATATAGACCAATGGCATAAAGAGCAAAGAAATAAACCCTCACATATATGGTCCAATGATTTTTGACAAGGGTGCCAAGACCATTCACTGGGGGAAAAGACAGTCTTTTCAACAAATGATTGTTGATCTAGTTTTCCCAACTAGATAATCAAATGCAAAAGAATGAATCTGGACCCTTTTCATATACAAATTTAGTTATACAAAAATTAAGTCAAAGATCTGGACTTAATATCTAAAACTATTAAACTCCTAGAAGACAACATAGAGCAAAAGCATCATGACATTAGAGTTGGTAATGAATTCCTGGATATGACACCAAAAGCAAAAGAAAAAAAAAAAGAAAAAAAATAGGTAAGTTGGACTTCTGTGTATCAAAGGATAGTATCAATCAAGTGAAAAGGCAACCCACAGCATGGGACAAAGTATCTGCAAATCATATATCTAATAGGAGACTGACATCTAGAATATATAAAGGATTCCTACAACTGAAAAATCAACACCACAATTAAAAAATGGGCAAAGGACTTGAATAGACATTTTCCCTGAAAAAGATATACAAATGCCAATAAGCACATGAAAAGATGCTCAACTACCACACACCATTAGGGTGACTTATCAAAAAACCAGAAAATATCAGTGTTGTCAAGGATATGAAGAAACTGGAACCCTGTGCATTGCTAGTGGGAATATAAATGATGCAGCTGCTATGATAAATGGTATAGCAGAGGTTATGACAAGAGGTTCCTCAAAAAATTAAACCTAGAATTACCACGTAATCCAGCAGCAACTCTCTGGCTATATACACAAAAGAAGTGAAAGCACAGATCAAACAGATATCTGAACGCCCATGTTTGTAGCAGCATTATTCACAACACACAAAAGGTGAAAGGGGTAGTGTGTCTTTCCATTGATGGATCAAGAGATAAATAAAATGTGATATATAGGCATATATGAATAGCATTTTCAATCTTAAAAAGAAATGAAATTCATAACATAAATGAACCTTGAAGACATTATGCTAAGATAAATAAGTCAGAGGATAAATATTTTATGATTCTACCTATATCAGTTTTCAAGAGGTTACTACAGGCTAGAGGAGGGGAGAATGTGGAGTTGGTATTTAATGGGTATAGCACTTCAGTTGGGGAAGGTGAAAAAGTTCTGGAGATGGACGGTGGTGATGACTGCTTAACAATATCAAGGAACTTCATGCCACAGAACCATACACTTAAAAATGGTTAAGAAGGTAAATTTCACACAATGTGTTTGTTTATTAATACAACTAAAAAATTTAGAAGAGGTTAAAATGGTAAATTTATGTTATTTATGCTTTACTACAATAAAAGAAAAAGAAAGTGAAAGAGCAGTACACATTTATCTATTACAACCTCCTCACACCTCCTGGCCCTTTGACTTATTCTGGGTGATTGCCACATTAGTAATGATCTCCATATTAGTAAATATTGGTAACATTACAGTTATATCCTCGTAAAAACAAGCACACCAAAAACAATCATTCTTCTCTTATAGGAAGTTAGCCTTGGCGACCAAAGGAAATACTTCTTATTTAGAGGTATAAACGTAGAAGAAACAAAACAGCCTAAAACACTGCTGGTATTTTGGCCTATGTGGATTAATTTTAAACACCTTTCTTCTATGTCATGACTGACTCTAAATGAGCCCATGGCTGTGCTTCTGTCTCCTATGCTTCAGGTCACCAGGAACACCTAACTGACATCCTCAGAGTAGATTAAAATAGGGTCAGAATTCTGAGTGAGATGTCTCCACCAGCATGGAGGAAGGTGCTTTTCAAACTGCTCTGGGAAATCAGAGTGAAGTCACATCCAGGACTTTTCAAAACAGGCTACAGAGGCCCCAAGAGCTCACCAAAGGAAAAAGACAGGAAAGGGTCTGCTGTCTTTGAAAGAAATTCATGGGTTTCTGCTCCACGGACCATTCATTTGGCACGTGCTCCTGCCCAGCTGCATCTCTGGTAAATGTACTAAACTAAAGATATCTGTGGGTGTGTACAGTGTGGTATTAGATATCCATTTCTTCTTGACTACATTAAGAAGCAGAATTCTTCACAACATTGTAAATCAACTATACTTCAGTGAAAAAAGACAGAACAGAAGGAGCAGAATCCCTGAAGACAAAAATACAAAGATGGCTTTGTCTCCTCTTAGCACCAGATTCAGTGAAATATACATAGAGTTAGCGCTCAGTCGTGTCCACCTCTTTGTGATCCCGTGGACTGTAGCCCACCAGGCTCCTCTGTCCATGGGATTTTTCCAAGCAAGAATACTGGAGTGAGTTGCCACTTCCTCCTCCAGGGGACCTTCCCAATCAAACCCACGTCTCTTACATCTCCTGCACTGGCAGGCAGGTTCTTTCCCACTAGTGCCACCGGGGAAGCCACACTCAATACTGAGTATAATTTAATTAAGGAGTGAAAAGGATGAGCACTGGCCACCCTTTTGTGTTGTACAGGCAGGACTCAGAAAATGTTATACATTAACAAATACAGATACATAACTAATACTGAAAATAAATCTATCCAAAAATATCCATTTTCCCTTTTTCAATAAACACTGAAATTCCCAGCTTCCTTTTTAAAACTCCATTAATTCAACAGTCACTGAAACACTGAACCGCATCCCTATAGTGTTTTAGGCACTACTCTAGGGAGTAGCCTACTTTCTGAGATAGAAGAGCAGACATCATTCTGTTCTCATGAAGCCAGTGGTGCACAGGAGGGTTGAGACGAGGTCCTGAAGGTCAGTAAGAAGGCAGCTCTCAGCAGGCCAAGAAGGCTCTTACAAGCACAAAATCTACCAGCGCCTTGATTTTGGACTTCCAGACATCAGAACTGTGAGAAAGATATGTCTTATTTAGGCCACCCAGTCTCTAGAATTTTGTTAGAGCAGCCTGAGCGAATACAAGTCATTGTAAAAAAAAGTTTCAACAATCAAGTACAAATCCTCTTGAAACAAATGGGAAAACAAAATCTCAGCAAAACAAACAAAACCCAGATGTTATAACATAGAACTAAAGGGAACTTTTAGAACTGAAAAATATAATCACAGAAAATTTTAAAAACTCAGTGGATGGGGTCAACAGTACAGTGGATATGACAGAGGAAACAATCAGTGAAGTTGAGGAATATGAATAGAACTCTCCCAAACTGAACCTCAGAGAGAAAACAGGCCAAAAAAAAAAAAAAAAAAAAAAAAGCTGAACAGAACCTTAGCGATCTGTAGGAAAATACAAAAAAATAAAGAAACAAACCCAACATTCAGATCATCAATCCCAGATGGAGAAAAGGAAGAATAAAGAGTATCTGAAGAAATAAGGCCTGAAATTTCTGCAAATTTGGTGAAAGAATAAGCCTAAATAGATCTAAGAAGTGAAGTAATCCCCAAACAACTAAATCAATCCACACCAAGACCCACTATAACTCAATTTGGGAAAACTAAAAATAAAGAAAGAACTTTGAAAGCAACCAGAGGAAAAGTGCAACAGTACCTACCATCAGTCTGAATGAAAGCAAATTCCTCATCTAAACCAGATGGAAGGAAGTGCCAGAATATTTTTCAAGTGCTGAAAGAAAAGAATTGTAATCCACGAATACCATACCTTATGAAACTATCCTTCAGGAATGAGAGAGGCGGGAGAAAAGTGATCAGATAAAGAAAAGCTAAGAGAATTTGTTGCTAGCATTGGTTAAAGGAAGTTCTTCAAACAGAAAGGTTATTGTGTTAGTTTTCTAGGCCTGCCACGCCAAAGTATCAGGAACTGGGTGGTTTAAACAACAGAAACTAGCCTCCAACTCATAAAAAAATAAAATAAACAACAGAAATTTATTGTCTCATAATCTGGAGACAAGGAGTCTGAAGTCATGGCTTCTTGGGTCCTGTTCCCTCTGAAACCTGGATGGGGGACTCATCCCTTGGTGCTGCCTGGGATCTGGTAGTTGATAGCAATCCTTGGGGTTCCGTGACCTGGAGCTAAAGCACTTCCATCTCTGTCTCCCTCATCACAGGGCATCCTCCCCTGGCTTTCTCTGTCTCTTCTCTTCTTGTAAGGACAATGGTCATACTGGATAAGTGTGTCCTCTACTCCAATATGACCTCACTGGAACTACTTAGAGCTATAACAACTCCATTCCAAATAACGTCACATTCTGAGGTGCTGGGGCTCAGGTATTCAACAGACCTTTGGGGGAGACACAATTTACTACATAACAAGTTACCAAAGAAAAGTTTACAGACTGTAGGTTGCCATTCATATAACACTCTCAAAATGATAAAATTATAGAGATGGAGAAGAGATTCATGACCGCTGATGCTCAGAGAGGTGAACTGAGGGACCAGAAAACCATGTGTGACTATAAGGGGGTGGGAGGAGGGAGACCTTTGTGATGATGGAAACGTACATATCTTGACTGTAGGGGTTTAATGAATCAATACATGTGATAAGATGACAACTACACACACACACTATACCAGTGTCAAGGTCTCGGTTTTGAAACCATGTTATAGTTACGTAAGTGGTAACCACTGGGGCGAACTGGGTGAAGGGTGCATGGGACCTCTGTACTATCTTTCCAACTTCCTTTGAATTATAATTATTTCAAAATAAAAGGCTTAAAAACATAACAAAGTAAAAATTAAAGTCACAATTAAAGAATAATAAGTTTCCTATAGAAAACTTAAGGTTTTTCCTCACAGGAGTTTTTAATCGAGGCTTTTATCTGTTGTACTCTAAAGAACCAGTTTAGATAATGATAGTAAAATAGTTGCTTGAATACTACAAGAAGAGACTAAAATGGTAAGAGGAGGCATGAGGGTTAGAACCTCAGGACAACAACAAAGTTTCTGTTAAAACTGATTAAGAGATCAGTTCCTGATACCTGACTAAGAGATCACTGATACAGAAGAAAACACTGGCCTAATGAACAGGAATATATAGGAAGGCTGGGCCAGCCAGGAGTCTAGAAAAAGTAACAGCAAAATCAAGAAGTGGGAAGTGCTGAAATCATCCATCACTGCTTAGAAGCTGATGATGGGCACCGAGACCCAGCTCAGACAGAGCTCTGCGCTGTTTGAGGGGAGGAATGATTTTTAGGTTTTCTGCATCTCTTAAGACTATTACACTCCTCTTGCTCTGGCTCTAAATTCACTAAGAAACCGTCTAATAACCAGTTCCACTTCTACTTGAACACGAACTGTTATAAGCATTGGAAAAGTCTCCTTATGGCAAATTAACTACCTGGTATTCTGGTCAGTTCCTTGTGAGTCTCATGATTTTTAAGTGAAAGCCAGCCCCAAAGCTGAAAGCTCCTAATTATTAGCTCCTGACATGCTGACAAAGACAACCTCCAAGATCTGCAGAGTTAAGGGCCATGTCTTAAATCAAGAAGATGCCCTGTGAGCCTGGTCAGTTGGCCATTCCATCTAAGGGACCTCTGTCTTGGTCTTTAACTGCCACAGGTGGTAAGTCACCTTGCAAATAGCTCTCCAAAATCCTGTTCAACCAACAAAATTCAAAACAGGCTTACTTTTATCTGCAAAACATTCTTTCTCTTCCTACTTGCTGCTGTCTAAAATCCTTCTCCAAAATGCCTACTCTACACACAACTTCTATCATGAACAAGATTCCTATCAAACATGCTAAAAGAGCAAACAGAACAAAGCAGAATCTCTTTCTTCTACTGCCAGAAATGTACAAGTTCATAATTTCATTTCTTAGGGTTAGCCCTAAGTCCTGAATCACTGCTCTGTGATCCTACTAAGCTCTGCTTTGACAAACTTTTACTACTATTCTATTTTTTTTAGTATCTAAAAATGAAAGATCACAGTATCCTTGACAACTATAATCACAACAAGAAAATTCCTGCAAATTCTTCCATTTTTTATTGATTAGAGCTTCATTTTTAAGATGTACAGTAATCTGTATTCAGAAATATGATAAACAAGTTAAATATCAAGGAAATACACAGACAGCCAACTTATACTTTGTATGTGATATTATGAGTCTTCCTATTCTTTACATCTTGGAGTTTTAGAGTGTTTTATGATGAATCCCATACCTGCTGCAAATGAGACTTTAAACAAGCCATGATCAAAAAGCATTTCTTAGGATTTATTTGCTTAAGAAAGTAGAAGTTAAAGATTCCCTAAAACTGACTAAAAAAAAAAAAACATTAAGTCCACAGAATTCTATTTCAAATAGGATTTATCTCCTCAGCACTAGACACAGCAGCGCAATGGATGGAAAAGTAACAGTCCCGTTTGTACCATGGTGACTGTTCTGTACGGAGACAACAACCAGGAATGCACAGCCTGGGTCCTCGTGTGTTCCCATTACCTGAACTGCTTTGCCTTCTAACTAGTTAATGCAAGTCACTGAACTCCCCATCACTGACAGGCAGAGACATCACTGCCTTAGAAAAATATAGGCATCTGACATAGAGACTATATAAAATAGATTTAGATGTTCACTTACCTCCACGGCTACTACGATCAAAATGAGGTCTGTCTTTGACTCTGGGAAGAGTGCATTCACTTGTGGTGACATTCCAATCAGAGCACAGTTGGTGACCACAGATATAACACTCATCGTTTCAAAAGCCAACTGAAAGAAAAAAAATGTGAAATGAAAAATCACAATTGCGTGTGTGCTCAGTCGTGTCCGACTCTTTGAGACCCCATGGACTGTAGCACGCCAGGTTCCTCTGCCTTTGGAAATTTTCCTGGCAAGAATACTGAAGAGGGTTGCCATTTCCTTCTCCAGGGGATATTCCTGGCCCAGGGATCAAACCCATGCCTCCTGCATTGGCAGGCAGATTCTTTACCACAGCGCCACCTGGGAAGCTCAAAAACCACAATGACTGAATCTGTATTGCCTCCTTCTTTTTCATATTATTTAAAGTCAAAGAAAAAGTCTTTCCTTAGTTCTAAACATTCCAAGAACATGTAAAACTTTTTCTCTATAATGCCATGATTTTATTTAGCTCAAAAAAGCCATACTGTTAGAAGGTGTTTCAGATACTTTAAGCTTGTCTATCTCAAACAATATGTTCTATCTTTCCAACTGGAGGTGGCCAGGGCCCTGAATTTGGAACACATCCAAGAAAAATACACTATTAAAGTTACTTGACTCTATGCATATCTAAAGGGAAACTAAAGCAGTGCAATCAGAGAGAATGTTTTATATTCAAAAACAAAGATGACTTTAAATAGAATTCATTTTGTGAAACTGTCCTACGTAACAGACCACACGTCACATCTGGTTCAGCCATACCCAAGGCACCAGTTACAATGATCTCTTTCTAGTGGCATTTACCAAATCACCTGCAGAACTTGAGAAAAACACAGATACCAGGCCCCACTGAGACCTACTGAGACCTCTGATCCAGGGTCCCACGAGGAGACCAGTGCACATTCCTGAGCGTGGACTGGGGAAATGTTGTGACCACTGTTCTCTTCTTTCTTTTTCGTGGGCACAGCACTTGGTGATCACTACTTAAGAACTTACTAATTCTAAGAAATGCAGTTACCACTAGAAATACAGAAGCAAAACAAAACATGATTGAAGCTCAACTTAATAACATCTTGTCCCATGAAGATTATCTACCATCTTGTATTTTAAAAAATCCTTTGTGTAATCTTATTATTTTTTGACAGCTTTCTTTATAACAAATCTACGTAGGACTGTACATTCTCTTAAACTAGCTTTAAATTTCTATTTATTTAATTATTATAAATTCAATCAAAAATCAAATGTTACCAGTGTACAGGGAAGAGTCTCCTTGTCCCCTTTCTCCCCCATGTCAGTTTCTGTTCTTTCCACAAGACAACCACTATCATTAATTTCTTATATAACTTTCCAGACACTTTGTTTGCAAACAAATATAAGCAAACTTGCACATATACAAATTCTCCTTTCAGCATAATACACATTGTCAAGTCCCTTGCTTTGGTCACTTAAAATGCTGTGGAAGTTATTTGTGTCAGGACACAGAGATCATCATTCTTTTTTTTTTTTTTAGTTTTTTTTTCCATTTATTTTTATTAGTTGGAGGCTAATTACTTTACAATATTGTAGTGGTTTTTGTCATACCTTGACATGAATCAGCCATGGATTTACATGTATTCCCCATCCTGATCCCCCCCCCACCTCCCTCTCTACCCGATCCCTCTGGGTCTTCCCAGTGCACCAGGCCCGAGCACTTGTCTCATGCATCCAACCTGGGCTGGTGGAGATCATCATTCTTAAGTCACAACTTAAGACTTAAGTCACAACTGCTTAAGTATTTTATCACATGAATGTACCAAGGTTTATTTAATCATTTCCTTATTGGTTATTACTACAAACAATGCTACATTTAGAAACTTTGCAAACACATCCTTTAAGAAGTGTGGAAGTAGGATAAATTCCTACTGAAAGTGGAATAGTTGAGTCAAAGGTGCTACTGTATTCGTTATTCTGAGAGACAGTACCAAGCTGAACTCCCCAGGGCTGACCAGTTCGCCTTCCCATCGGCAGCACAGGACAGTGTCTGACTTCCTGCATTTTTAATACATTCCTATCCAAACTTTTCGATTTTTAAATATCACTTATCATGAGTTATAATTTACATAGAATAAATTGCACTCATTTATGGTATATACTTTATTAAGCTATGCTCACCTGGGAAACCACTATCACAAACAGGACATTTCCATTTTCCCCCAAAGATTCCTCACAATGCTTTGCAATCCACCCCTCCCTCTATACCTGGCTCCAAGCAGGCTTTGATCTATTTTTTTTGTCACTATATATTAGTTTGTTTTTCCAGAGTTTTATATAGTTAGATTCACACAGCATATATGCTTTTATGTCTCCTTCTTTCACTCAACATGATTCTGAGGTTGATCCATATTATATGTTATCAATAATTTCTTCTTCTTTTTATTGCTGAGTAGTGCTCCACTGTATGAATATATCATTTTTTTTTACCCACTTACCTAGTGGGTTGTTTGGCAAATGGGGTTGTTTCCAGTCTTGGACTGTTCTGAATAAAGTTACATGGACACTCCTGTGCAGTCTTTGCAGGGATATGTTCTTTCCCCTGGATTTCTAAGAACAGAGATGCTGGGGTATGGTAGGTATATGTTGAATTTTTTTTTCCCCACACACTGCAATTTAGCTTTGCAAAGGAACCACTCACATTTTTATTGGTAATGTATGAGAGCTCCAGGTCCTACACATTACTGCCAACAGTTGGCACCATTAGTCTTTATTTTAAAACAGGTATATAGTGCGATCTCACTGTGGTTTTCTTGTGCATTTCCCCGGTAGCTAATTCTAAATCTTTCCTTGAGTTCATTGACCATTTGCATATATTCTTTGGTGAAGCATTTCTTCAAATCTTGTCCATGTTTTTATTTAATTGTCTTATTACTGAGTTGTAAGAGTCCTTCACATAATCTGACACACAAGTTCTCTGGCAGACGTATGTGCTGTGAATATTTTCTCTCCTTCTGTGTCTTGCCTTTGTTTCCCTCTTAACTTTTGAAGAACCAACTCCCTTACCCCCTCCTTTGGAGATTTAATTACCCCAATACTATCAGCAGACAGTTGATGATTTTCTCCATTTACCAGATTTCACCTATATCACATATTGAATTTCTGGACCCTTTGTTCCATTGATCTGTCTAATAATGCACCAGCACCACTCTACTCTAACGACTGAGGTTATGTAACACATTTTAATATGTAGGAAGGCGTGTCCCTGCCCTTCCTTACAGTTTTCCTGCTATTCTACTTCATTTCTTTTTCCCTGTGAACTTGACAGTAAGTTTACCTAATTAAAAGAAAAACTTCCATGGGGATAGTGCTACATTTATAAGCTAATTTGTAGATTAATTTATTTTTAAATTAAAGGAGAACTGATACATTTAGGATATTGAGTCTTCCTATATTAGTCAGGTATTGCTGTGTAACAAATCATCCCAGACTCTAACTTAAAAACAACAATCATTTCTTTAGTTCATTATTCTGCAGGTGGACAATTTAGACTATGCTTATCTAGGGAATTTTTTTGGTCTAGCTGACCTTGACTGGGATTCCTCATGTACATGTGGTCAGTGGGTGGGTAAATTGGAGACATAATTGGCCTGAGGAGGCTAGTTAGAATTTCTAGAACAACAGTCAATAAAAGTAGTGACAGTGGACATTCTTGTATTGTTCCTAATCTTAGAAAGCATTCAATCTTTCACTAGCAAGTATGGCTGTTAGCTTTAAGTTTTATGAAATAGATGTTCCTTATTAAGTTGAAGCAGTATCCTTCTATTCCTATGTTTCTGAGAGATTTAAAAATGAATGAGTGTTGGATGTTGCCAAATGCTTTATATATACTGACTGATACAATCATGAGATATTTTTTCCTTTGGAATATTAATATGGTAGACTACACTGGTAGATTTTGAATACAGAACCAGAGCTTGCATTCCTGGACAAAATTCTACTTGTCATGGTATATAATTCTCCTCATATATTGCTAAATCTTATTAGTTAAGATATTATTAAGCTGTTCTTAAAGAGATGGGAATACCAGACCACCTGACCTGCCTCCTGAGAAATCTGTATGCAGGTCAAGAAGCAACAGTTAGAACTGAACATGGAACAACAGACTGGTTCCAAATTGGGAAAGGAGTACATCAAGACTGCATGTTGTCACCCTGCTTATTTAACTTATGTGCAGAGTACATCATGAGAAATACTGGGCTGGTAAAAGCACAAGCTGGAATCAAAACTGCTGGGAGAAATATCATAACCTCAGATATGCAGATGACACCACCCTTATGGCAGAAAGCAAAGAAAGGGCCTCTTGATGAAAGTGAAAGAAGAGAGTGTGAAACTTGGCTTAAAATTCAACATTCAGAAAATTAAGATCAAGGCATCCAGTCCCATCACTTCATGGCAAATAGATGGGGAAACAATGGAAACAGTGAGAAACTTTATTTTTTTTTTCTTTGGCTCCAAAATCACTGCAGATGGTGACTGTAGCCATGAAACTAAAAGACACTTCTCTTTGGAAGAAAAGCTATGATCAATCTAGACAGCATATTAAAAAGCAGAGACATTACTTTGCCAACAAAGGTCCGTCTAGTCAAAGCCGTGGTTTTTCCAGTCACGTATGGATGTGAGAGTTGGACTATAAAGAAAGCTGAGCACCAAAGAACTGATGGTTTTGAACTGTGGTGCTGGAGAAGACTCTTGAGAGTCCCTTGGATAGCAAGGAGATTCAACCAATCTATCTTAAAGGAAATCAGTCTTGAATATTCATTCGAAGGACTGATGCTAAAGCTGAAACTCCAATACTCTGGCCATCTGATGCGAAGAGCTGACTCACTAGAAAAGACCCTGATGCTGGGAAAGATTGAAGGCGAGAGGAGAAGGGGACGACAGAGGATGAAATGGTTGGATGGCATCACTTGACGCGATGGACATGAGTTTGAGTAGGCTCCTGGAGGGTGATGGACAGGGAAGCCTGGCGTGCTGCAGTCCATGTGGTCGCAAAGAGTCGGACACAACTGAGTGACTAAACCAAACTGAAAGCTGTTCTGTGTATTTATTCACAACAGATATTAGTCTGTTATCTTCTTTCATTCTCTGTCCTGATTTACTACCATACTAACTTCACAGAATGAATTGGAAAGTATTCCTTCCTCCTCTGTTTTCTGGGACAAATTATGTAAAATTGATGTTAATTTCACTTTAAATGTTAGAATTTGCCAGTAAAACCATTTGGGCCAGGATATTTCTTTTTTGGGAATTTTTAATTGCATATTCCATTTCCTTGTAATTCTGAGGATACTCAAACTACCTATTTCACATTGAGTGAGTTGTGGTAGTTTGTACTTTTGGAGAAACTGGTCTATTTCATTCAAGATGATATGTAGCCAAAAGATACAAAGAACTGATTGAAAATGAAAACACAGCATATCAAACTTTTGGGGATACAAGGAGTGCTAACAAAGAAATCTGTAGAACTAAAGGCATATACCAGAAAAGAGGAAAAATCTCAAATCAATAGTCTAAGCTCCTACTCAAGAAACAAGAAACAAAGAACAAAATAAACACAAAAGAATCAGAAAGAAGGAAATAATAAAGATAAGAATACAAATCAATGAAACTGAAAGCAGTAAAATAACAGAGATCAATGAAACAAAGAGTTCTTCCTTGGAAAAGATCAATACAATTGTCAAACCTCTAACAAGACTAATAAGAAAGAAGAGACAATTCTCACACTTCACACTTTCTCTTTCACCCATGATTATTTACAAATGTGTTGTTTAGTTTTTAAGTGTTTGGTGATTTTCCTATCATCTTTCTGTTACTGATTTTCAGTTTGGTTCCATCATGGTCAGAAAGCACATTGTGCTCAATTCTTAAAAATTTTGAAGTTTGTTTTATGCCCCCGGAGATGGTCCATATTATTGCATGTTCTATAAACACTTGAAAAGAAAATATATTCTATCATTGTTGAGTAGAAAGTTCCATAACATGGATTAGATTCTATTTTTGGATGGTACTTTTCCAGAACTCTCCAAAGAGCTTTTATTTAAAATCACAATGCTTCATTTTTTTTTTTTAAAAATAATTTTTTCTCAAATAATTACCTGCCATACACCAATACTGGCTGAGGGTTCTGAGAACGGACGTTTGAAGACTCTGCACATTTTTAAGGCATCTGAATTAACTTCGGTGAGATTATTTAGCACAGCGAAGGCAGCTGCCAGTGGGTAAACACAGGAGAAAAGGCTCACATAACCAAACTGCAGGAATAACTCCAAGTAATCATCAAAGGTACCCTGAAAATGTAAACAAGAAGAAAACAGGCATTGTTTTAATACCACTTAATAAGAGCAGTCTTTCACAATACTATTCAAGGCAGGACCCTCTAACAACAACAACAAAAATCTCAAGAGTTTCTCCCAATTCTTTCTTCTCAACAACAGAATTTAAATTCAAAGACCATTTTATATTAAAGTCCCTGAAATAAAGAATAAAAAATGATTTTGCTGCTCATATCATGCCAAATCACTGAAATATTACATTTTTTTCCTAAGGTAAATAAGAGCAAAGCTAAAGCAATTTGCTCTTGACCAAGTAAAGAGAAATGATCCATATCACTATTAGAAATCTTACATGATGGTTCCTTCACATCATGGGTACCGCAGAATCTCTGCCCTTGACCTTCCATTAAAAACTTGATGGTGGTGATGCCAGCAAAAATGGCAAAGTAAGAACATCCAGAAGTTTGCCTCTCCATAAAAGCAAACAAAAACTAACTATAAAATCTGTCAAAATCCACTTTGTTAGTATTCTGGAAATTAACCAAAGGCTTGCATCATTTATGGGCTTCCCTGGTGGCTCAGACAGTAAAGAGTCTGCCTGCAGTGCAGGAGACCTGGGTTCAATCCCTGGGTCAGGAAGATCCCCTGGAGAAGGAAATGGTAACCCACTCCAGTATTCTTGCCTGGAAAATTCTGTGGATGGAGGAGCCTGGTGGGCTACAGTCCATGGGCTCGCAAAGAGTCTGACAGGACTGAGCAACTTCACTCACTTTCACTTTGTATCAATTATGGAAACATTTAGTCAAGAATAACAGCTCAATTTTGAGTCTCACCTTCTGCTCCCCAGTTCTGCAGCAGCTTCGAAAAATAAGAACAGCATGCATTCCCATACCAGAGGGAGGAGAATGTGGCTGCAGATCTTTGAAAGTCTTATCCAAAGGGAAAGCATTATCTGGCCTGGCTCTAGAAGACTCCACTCAAAAGAATTCTCCCTATTTAACCTCATTGAGTCTTTGGGTGCTAAAGGTTCCTCCCCCACAGATGTTAATTGAATGTTTTAACATCAGACTTGACCTGCATACAGATTTCTCAGGAGGCAGGTCAGGTGGTCTGGTATTCCCATCTCTTGAAGAATTTTCCACAGTTTGTTGTGACCCACACAGTCAAAGGCTTTGGCATAGTCAATAAAGCAGAAGTAGATGTTTTTCTGGAACTCTCTTACTTTTTCGATGATCCAGTGGGTGTTGGCAATTTGGTCTCTGGTTCCTCTGCCTTTTCTAAATCCAGCTTGAACATCTGGAAGTTCTCGGTTCACATATTGTTGAAGCCTGGCTTGGAGAATTTTGAGTATTACTTTACTAGTGTGTGAGATGAGTGCAATTGTGCAGTAGTTTGAGCATTCTTTGGCATTGCCTTTCTTTGGGATTGGAATGGAAACTGACCTTTTCCAGTCCTGTGGCCACTGCTGAGTTTTCCAAATTTGCTGACATATTGAGTGCAGCACTTTCACAGCGTCATCTTTCAGGATTTGAAATAGCTCAACTGGAATTCCATCACCTCCACTAGCTGTGTTTGTAGTGATGCTTTCTAAGGTCCACTTGACTTGACATTCCAGGATGTCTGGCTCGAGGTCAGTGATGACACCAGCGTGATTATCTGGGTCATGAAGATCATTTTTGTATAGTTCTTCTGTGTATTCTCCCTGGAGAAGGAAATGGCAACCCATTCCAGTATTCTTGCCTGGAGAATCCCATGAATGGAGGAGCCTGGTGGGCTACAGTCCCTGGGGTCACAAAGAGTCAGACACGACTGAGCGACTTAACTTTAACTTTTCTGTGTATTCCTGCCACCTCTTCTTAATATCTTCTGCTTCTGTTAGGTCCATACCATTTCTGTCCTTTATTGAGCCCATCTTTGCATGAAATGTTCCCTTGGTATCTCTAATTTTCTTGAAGAGATCTCTAGTCTTTCCCATTTTATTGTTTTCCTCTATTTCTTTGCACTGATCACTGAAGAAGGCTTTCTTATCTCTCCTTGCTATTCTGGAACTCTGCATTCAAATGGGTATATCCTTCCTTTTCTCCTTTGTTTTTTGCTTCTCTTCTTCTCACAGCTAATTGTAAGGGCTCCTCAGACAGCCATTTTGCTTTTTTGCATTTCTTTTTCTTGGGGATGGTCTTGATCCCTGTCTCCTGTACAATGTCATGAACCTCCGTCCATAGTTCATCAGGTACTCTATCAGATCTAGTCCCTTAAATCTATTTCTCACTTCCACTGTATAATCGTAAGGGATTTGATTTAGGTCATACCTGAAATGGTCTAGTGGTTTTTCCCTACTTTCTTCAATTTAAGTCTGAATTTGGCAATATGCAGTTCATGATCTGAGCCACAGTCAGCTTCCAGTCTTGTTTCTGCTGACTGTATAGAGCTTCTCCATCTTTGGTTGCAAAGAATATAATCAATCTGATTTCGGTATTGGACATCTGGTGATGTCCACATGTACAGTCTTCTCTTAAGTTGTTGGAAGAGGGTCTTTGCTATGACCAGTGCGTTCTCTTGTGAAAACTCTATGAGCCTTTGCCCTGCTTCATTCTGACTCCAAGGCCAAATTTGCCTGTTACTCCAGGTGTTTCTTGACTTCCTACTTTTGCATTCCAGTCCCCTATAATGAAAAGGACATTTTTTGGGGTGTTAGTTCTAAAAGGTCTTGTAGGTCTACATAGAACCGTTCAGCTTCAGCTTCTTCAGCATTACTGGTCAGAGCATAGACTTGGATTACCGTGATACTGAATGGTTTGCCTTGGAAATGAACAGAGACCATTCTGTCATTTTTGAGACTGCATTCAAGTACTGCATTTCAGCCTCTCTTGTTGACTATGAGGCTACTCCATAGCCTCCATTTCTTCTAAGGGATTCTTGTGAGAGGTGAGTGATCTTTAATAACTGGAAAAAGGCACCTGCATTGAAGTGGGATGCCTGGGCACTGGTGACTCTGACTTGTCACCTGAGCAACATCACCGCTCCTCCTCAGGACCCAGAGGCCTGCTGCTCACACAGTTACCCCGGAGGGGTCAAGCAGTGCTCTGCGTGGTGCAGTGGCGGGGTGAAGGAGCCATCCACGCCAGCTTCCAGCCTTCTCACTCTCAAGATCATTCAGTGCACATGCAAAAATGACAGTTTCAGTTTAAGAAAAACACTCACTGCAGTATTTTAAAGCAACATGAAACGATCATTATAAATTCATAATTTTAAGTATTATTACTGTATTTCACAATCAGTCTTTCACCAAGATATGCATGCCAGGTTCAGTGGATGAGAGCTTTAGTAGAAGTCAGATTCTACTTCTAGTCAGTCTCTTTGTTTTCTATTTTACTAAAATACAAAATACCCAAACAAAATTACTGGGGAATTACAGAGTACTGGGGATAGCAGGAAGTGCTTCTTCCAGATGCTCTGGATATTTGGATGAAGAATGAACCCAGGGATTTTGAGTGAGTTTCACTGACTGTCTGCAAGCCTTGCCAAAGAGTAATGCCAACCGCATGTGTTTTGGGAGCTGGCAGGTTGACACTCAGCTGGGGATTTAGTGGTGAACAGTTTCTAAACAACTCTTTGGTTTCATTTGGCTCTAGAAAGAATTTCCTTATGTTCTGTTGCAGCATTCAAATGTGGTTTTTAAATACATCCAGCAATATAGCATCGATTTATTTCTCTGAAGAGTGAAGAAATCAAGGGTTGGGAAAGAGTGAAAATCTTAGCAACCAAGCCATTGTTACCGCAATTCATTCTTAAGAAATCCTGATAGCCTATGCTTGGCTTTCAAAATTGCGTTGCCTCAGCCTGTAAATAAAAGGTCAAGTCTCTGCAGAGATGTCGATGACAGTTTCTTTCTGATGCACCACAGGGCAGCCTCCAGAAGTCACATAAACATCATCTGGCCTTTCTAGCATCCAGAACCCAGGGAGCCCCTTCCCCACAGAACAGCACACCTCACATTCCACATTTCCATATCACAACAGGATTTGCAGTGGTAGTATTTACATGGTAACACCATCAGTACTTTGACACTTCTGAGTACTTTTGGTTCAGTCAATTCAGCAGACCAGGGAGATAATCTTTCAGCAAGAAGCCAAAAAAAAAACAAAAAAAAACCCCAAATCTAACAAAGTAAACAATCACATGTTAAAAAAATACACTAACCAAGATACACGCTACTCTATCAGCTGCAAGTCACCAAAAGAACAACTTACTAAGATGATTCTGAGGACCTATTCACAAACTTTAAGAACAAAGCAATTATTTATAATGCTATGGTATATCTGTGACATAGTAATTTTACATATCTAATTTATTACATATATGAAAACCAAGTTTCAGGTTTCAGGGGATCCATCCCACCAGCCCCTCACACTGCCCCTGGAGAAACATCGCGTCTCAGAGTTTCCCGCCCAGAGTACGTGAGAAGGAAAGAAAGTACAGGATGAAGGCAGCAGGCAGCAGGGGCTGAGCCGCTCTTTTCCTGAAGCTGTCCTTTATGCGACATTGAACTGAGTGCCTGTGAATGCCAGGCCGTCTGTTAGCAACAGAGTTTCCACGATAAGTAACATGGAGACCCTATCCCAGTGACTGAGAAAGGACAACTGCTAGCAAATGGCACAAATCCTAAAAAATATTAGCATATTCAACATCACAATGTAGAATACTGAGCAAGTGAAGTTAATCACTTAAATGCAAACGTAGTGGTCCATTAAGAAACTTATGAAAATACTAATTGAAGGAGGTAAGATGATTGCAACAGAAGCCAAAAAAAATGCTTTTTTGATAAAATTCAACATCATTCACGATAAAAATTCTTCTCAAATAGGAAAGAGAAAAAACTTCTCAAACTGATTAAGTTACTACCAAAAATATGGAACAAACATAATACTCAATGGTCAGGGAAAAAAAAAAATCAGGAACAAGATAAAGATTCCTGTTTATGTCCAAATTGTATTGAACATATTAGTGAGTCAAACAATAAAAAGTTTAAGGACTGAAGGAAGAAAGAAAATAGCCATTAGTGAAGGGGGGAGGGTTAAGAGTTTGGAATCAGCAGACACAAACCATGATATTATATATATAATATATTATTGTATTATAAATATATTATAAATTATGATATATGTAATATTAATATATAATTGTATATAATTATTATATTATATATATTATATTATATATATTATAACAAGGTCCAAGTAAATGTGCACAGGGAACTATATTCAATATTCTGTAATAAACCATGTTAGATAAATCATGTATATATATATATTCCTTTTCATATATATATATACATATATATATATACACTTGCCCCCTGAAAAACCTGTATGCAGGTCAAGAAGCAACAATTTGGAACGGATATGGAACAACAGACTGCTTCACAACTGGGAAAGGAGTATACTGTCAGCCTGCTTATTTAATTTCAATGCAGAGTACATCACACAGAATTCCAGGCTGGATGAAGCACAAGCTGGAATCAAGATTGCCGGGAGAAATATCAACAACCTCAGATATGCAGATGATACCACTCTAATGGCAGAAACTGAAAAGAACTAAAGATCCTCTTGACGAAGGTGAAAGATGGGAGTGAAAAAGCTGAATTAAAACTTAACATTCAAAAAATTAAGATCATGGCATCCGGTCCCATCACATCATGGCAAATAGATGAGGAAACAATGAAAACTGTGACAGACTATCTTCTTGGGCTCCAAAATCACTGCAGACAGTGACTGCAGCCATGAAATTAAAAGATACTTGCTCCTTGGAAGAAAAGCTATGACAAATACAGACAGCATATTAAAAAGCAGCAACATCAGTTTGCCAACAAGGTCCATATAGTCAAAGCTATGATTTTTCCAATAGTCATGTATGGATGTGAGAGTTGGACTATAAAGAAGGCTGAGCACCAAAGAACAGATGTTTTCAAACTGTGGTACTGGAGCTGACTCTTGAGAGTCCTTTGGACAGCAAAGGGGTCAAACCAGTCAATTCTAAAGGAAACCAACCCTGAATATTCATTGGAAGGGCTGATGCTTAAGCTGAAACTTCAATACTTTGGCCACTTGTTGTGAAAAGCTGACTGGTTGGAAAAGTCTTTGATGCTGGGAAAGACTGAGGGCAGGAGGAGAAGGGGACGACAGAGAACGAAATGGTTGGATGGCATCACCGAATCAACGAACATGCATTTGAGCAAACTCTGGCAGATAATGAAGGACAGGGAAGCCTGGCGTGCTGTAGTTTATGGAGTCGCAAAGAGTCAGACACAACTTAGCAACTAAACAACGACAACAAAATAATTGAATTACTTTGATGTACAGCAGAGATTAACACTATAAATCAACCACACTTAATAAAATTAAAATTGAAAAAGAAAATATCAGGGGACATATGTATACCTATGACTGATTCATGTTGATGTTCGGCAGAAACCAACAAAGTACTGTAAAGCAATTATTCTTTGATTAAAAATTAATAAATTTAAAATTAAAAAAGAAAATGTCCATTTTTTATTTGTAGCTGAAATAACTGTCTACATACAAAAATCCAATACAATTTTTAAAAGTTGGAAATAATAGGAGAATTCTGCAAAGTTTCTGGATAAAAGATATAAAAAACAATGAGCATTCCTATACGCCAGCAACAAACAGTTAGAAATTATTTTTAAAGAACTACCATTTAGGGGGAGGGGTAAAAAAAAAAAAAAAGAACTACCATTTGTAGGGAATGGGAGAGTCTCAGTATCTATCACAGATGACCTAGTCAATGCAAAGTGCAAAAGAACCTAAGCAAAAAAGAACCTTTCCAAACTGTCTGTCACTGGGTCAGTCATGTGATCTAACAAGGCAGCGCTACACATGGAGCAACCCACCCCCCATGCTAATGGAGGTCCACCTCCAAAACTGCTGAACCTGAATCTCTGGGGGAAACAACGGGACAAACTGGCTTCACAAAATTCATGCTCTGAAAAACAAAAAGGTCGGGGGGATTACTGTAGATCTGCAGTTTTCAAACTTTCAGGTCTCCAAAGCCCTAAGCTCTTTAAAAGCACTGATGATATTACAGACTTTTTGTTCCTAAAAGCTATTATACGTAGCATTATTTACTGTGTTAGAAATTAAAAAGCCGAACTGAAAAAATATTTCTCATTGACTCATTTCAATAATAAAAAGCATATTAACATAAATAAAATATTGTTTGAAAAATAATTACATTTTCCAAAATGAAAAATGTTGAGTGTGGAGGGTGGTGCTCACTTACATCTTTGGCACACATTTTTGATGCCTAGCTCGTGAGAAGGCAGCTCGTTTGCTGTGTGTCAATACAGCATTCTGGTTGGAATACTCACCATGAAAACAGCCTCACACAGCTATGCGGTTGGATACGAACCGCCCCCAGGAGTGAGAGAGCAGTGCACAGTGAGATCTGAGGGGCTACACAGCCTTGGCCCTGTTACTGGAAGACCTGGGTCAGGAGACCCCAGTGGATGACCTCTGGTGGAGACATTATGGAGAATTTCTTTTTCCTTATACTCTGTCTCACATTTTCCAAGCTTTCTACAGTGAGTAAGCAAGAATTAACTCTTTGGAATAATGTTTTAGTCTCAAACTCCTTTTTCCCAAAGCTTGGCAACACTGTTTTAGATTCACATGTAGCACTCAGGATGACTTTACAGAAAATACAATTCTAAGCTCACTGGCTTCAGTGAGGAACCAATGTACCTGGGGATAAGGATGAGTGCATAGCAAACAACAATCTAGAACAAATGCATCCCCAAAGCACAACCCCATTTCCAAATAAATGGAGAGAGTTAAAACAGCAATATCTGATGTCGATCTTGTGAAGAGAGTGAAGGAGGAACTTGTAGGAGATGAGGCGGGAAGAATGGTCAGATAACGCAGGACCCTGCAAGCAAGTTAAGACACTAAGGATAGACACTGTTGAACCCCAGCGTTCACTCAGAGCCCACTGCCTGGAGGGGGTGGGGCAAGCAAGTTAAGTTACTAAGGAGAGAGACACTTAAACCCAGCGTTCACTCATAGATCCACCGCCTGGGAGGGAAATTAGTACACTGCTTCCTTCACTTCACATCCGAGAGCCCATACTGAGTAACAGAAAGACTCTGAATAGAAAAGTCTTGAATCTTATTTCTTTAGGCACCAAGTGATTAACAACACAGAGCTTTATCTACTTATTATCAACATGAGAAAAGTGGCCTTCCACCGTTAGCAATGGGCTTCCATTTTTTGAGTACAAAGCGTCCAGAGCACAGAATGGCTCCACGGCTGTCTTGCCTCTCCCCTGCTCTGCCATCTTGGAAACATCCCCGCCACCCTCAGCACAGCAGTCTCACAATTCATGGGACTCATCCTTTGGATGTTAGGCATAAACTTCAGGTTCAAGACAGCAGCATCTTGACACACTCTTCCATCTTTTTAACTGTGAAGTACTTCATGGTAAGGAAACTGGCTGGAATACAGTCTGGACATGACTGCTATTATTCACTTTCAATGTTTAATTCAGCAATATCCAAACTTACCAAGTAAGTTCCCATTTCCTTTTCCAGAACGACCTGTTCATATAATGTAGCATCGATGTCTGCCTTTAAAGCTTCCACCTTCTTCTTCACCCGCACATGGTGCTTCTTTTGGAGCCAATAAGGAAGAAGAGATTCCACAATTTGGTTAAGGATCTGGGAGGTAATCAGGAGAGTAGCCAAGCTCTAAAGAGAAGCACATAAATGATATTTGGCAATGTGGCTTAACAAAACCAAAGCATGTGTACAATTATGCAGTAAAAAAAAAAAAAAAGGAATCGTAACAAATAATGTATTAGTATGTTATAAAAACTAGTATCAGAAAAGCTAGGTATAAAAAAAAATAAAGAAGAGCTAAGTGTTAGAATGATGTTTCTAATTTACTGTTTCTTCACAAGACAGACAGACTAAAATAAAAAAAGAGTATAATACAAATAAGATTATAATAGAAAACTGGTTATGAGTTGGGAGGACAACAAATTAAATTGAAATTGTGTTTTTTACAATCTCATGTGAGTTGAAATGATGTTCTCTCCCTTTGAAAGTTTAGTCAGAACTTACTACAAAATTAATATATCCTCCCTCACTGTAGAAAAACTTAAAAAAAAAGTCAGCCTTACTGCACAACCATGTCAGAACCACTGCTAACATCTTACTTAAGTATTTCTTCCTAATCATATGTAAAAACAAAAGTAGAACACCTGTATGTATACAGCTTTGCAGATTCCTTTTCTCACTATCCTGTGAGCACTTTCCCTTGTCATGAGTAATTCTTTGTTACCAGCCCACGCACTGTGGTTGAATCTAAGTACCATTTCCAACTCCCATTGTTACAAGTGCTGCTCCTCACCTACGTGCATGAATCTTCATCCCACTTTTGGTGATTTACTAGGAATGGAATAAGGTTCTTAGGAAAGTCACTCAAGTGGTTTCCAGAGGTATTGGGTCAATTTCCATTCTTTCCAGGTAGGCTGAATCAGTGTTTCCATCACAAACCACCTTTGCTGATATTAAAATTCTTTGTTTCAAAGAGTTCTTTCCTGCCCCTCATCCCCTGTTAAATAAAGGAGACTCTCAAAAGTATAAGAAATAAGGGGTCATATCTCACTAATACACTAATGGTAGGACTGGAGAAGGTATGTATGTTTAACCTATTGATTCCAAATGCATTATTTTCAAAAATAATTTGTAAAAGTAGCATTATATTTAGTATAGTTACTAGGAACACAGTATTTTACTTTTATGTCAGCTTTTAGAACTGTAACTACAAAATCTTTTTAAATTTCTCTGTTATACACATTTTTAAATTTCTTGAAAAATGATCCCAAGCTCTCATATAAAGATTAAGAAACCTAAACTTTGAGACACTAACAATCACAGTATATCAAAACCAGAAAACCAGTATATCAAAACCAGCTCTTACTGGTGGGTGGCTCAAGTATTAAAAAAAAAAAAAAAAGAGAGAGAATTTAGAAAGCAATAATTTATACTTCATTTATTATTCACTATGATTATGAGATCCAGAAATGGTAACACAACAAAATATATGTCAGACTTTCATAAATACCTTAGAAATGATACAACACTGCATAGCATCTGCTGGTCTGCAAAGTTTAACAACTTACTAGTTTAAAAATGAAATGTGGAAGACCTACTTAAGGTTATACCAATCACCCCCACCCTGAGACACACACAGAAGTTCAATTGATGAATTCACTTTTTTGCTGTTAAAATTGCTTTTACAAGCTTTGGTATGAATTATATATTTGATTTTAGTGCCCTAAATGATTAATTTTGCACTTTGGTTAGCTTCAACTAATTTCTTTCCAATTGAGCACAATACATACTGCAATTGCTAATTTTTTTTTTTTTTTTTTTAGGACTGAGCTTAGAAATACACAAAATTTAATAATCTTGTCAAGATAATAAGGGGAAGACCATTACATTACTATACTATAGGAAACCACCTTGCAAATCAAAAAAATTGATACCTTCTGTTTTTCACACTCACCTGACGCAAAAGCTTCATATCCCTCAGGACAAAGGCAATGTAGAAAAGTGAGGCAAAGCAATTCAGAAAGTTGAACTGCCAAAAAAAAAAAAAAAGAAAAGAGAGAGCAAGCAATATTTAATATTGCGTCACTGAACTTTATTACAATTTGTGGAGCCCTATACCAAGGCCACAGATGCAGCACCCCATACCAAGGTCATCTCTGGAACTGAGCAAGCCCCATAGCAACCACGGCCATGAGCCTTCCCGATCTAAATTGGCCAGCTCCCTAACCCCATATTAGGTAAAAATACCCACCCTAACTAATCACTTAATGCCACCCTTCTAGCAGGTATTTTCTTTGTCTTGAGGCTGTAAAGACTGGCTACCAACCCAGGAAAACCATCTGCTCTCCCTTAAGCCGACGCACTGTTCCTGCTCTAATAAACTCTATTTTCCTCTCATTCTGCCTCTTGTTTGGAAATTCTTTTCCCAACACATACAGGCCACGACACAACTGTAAATATCACATTTAAAGATGTCATGAGGGACTTCTGGTCCCAACAAGATGGCAAAGACTTGTTTCTCCTACGCCCCCCATCAGGAAGCACACCTACGAACTCCAGAAATATCGCGAGACGTGACCAAAGCGGAACTCGGAAAGGTGCTGAGCGGACTACACAGCATCAGCACATCTTACGTCCCTACTACTTTCTTATAAAAGAGAGAGTTCAGTGTCTCCCACCTCCAACCTCGTAATCTGGGCAGCCCAGGGAGGCACAGTCCCTGCCCACCCTGCTTAGAATAGGAGTCCTACCACAGGCAAGCCCAGCGTCGCTAACAATGAGCTGCCAGGGGATGTGCTCTCCTTCCTCTCTGCCCTGCTGGGCCTGCCACTCCCCGCCCCACAGACAAGATACCTGGATGGAGGGGTCAGGACCCAGTAAAAAGGGACCCAACCCAACAAGCAGCCCAGCCCTGGAAGCCTCTCTGTGCCCCAGGAATCTGAGACCCCCCCCCGCAACTCTCCCAGAGACACACCTAGGAAGCCGGGTGGCAAGAGCAAGAGAGACGAGCCACAGCAGCCAGCCGGGTAGCATCTTTGTCGCCATGGGCCTGAGACTGCCCTGCCCAGACACCTGGTCCGGGGGTCGGGGGTGTAGAAGTGGGGGTGGGGATCCCACCATAACAACTGCCATTTCCCTTTTTTTTTTTTTTGGTGGCGCCATGCGGGTGTGTGGGATCTTGGTTCCCTGAACAGGGATGGAACCCATGCCCCCTGCCCTGTAAGCATGGAGTCTTACCCACGGGACCACCAGGGAAGTCCCCAACAGGTGCCATTTCTTCCACTAGTTCACCTGCTCAAGAACCTGCAACTACCTCCGGGACACGCAAGATTCCTTCCTGTCCCCCAGCCCCACGCTGGCTACTTCTGGCTTTCCAACGCTGCTTTCTGAGACAGAAGACTGCTGTGTGCAGTGTGAGCACTTCATTAGCCACGGAAGGGGGAGTCGTTGGAGAGAGTGGGCAGTGACATAATGTGGGGCAGGGGTAGGGATGGGGGTGCTAAGTTACAGTAGAAGTAGAATAGCAAAAGCTCGGAAGGCCGAGAAACACCTTCCCCACAAGATTAAACAGGGAGAGTCGGGACTTTTCTGAAGGTCCAGTGGTTAAGACTCCACACTGCCAATGCAGGGGGGTAAGTTTGATCCCTTGTCAGGAAACAGGAAACCAAGATCCCACATGGAGAGTGGCATGGACCCAAAAAAAAAAAAATTTTTTTTTAAATAAATTAAAAGGGAAGAGAGAGACCTAACACACATAGGAGAGGATGAGCAGACTCTCAGGAGTGAGTCTTTTTATAAGATAGTCACCTGTCACTGTATCTAGCACCAACAGAGAGTAACCTGGTTTTACAAATGGCTAAATTCTTTAAGACAAATGGGGTGTTTTACCTCTAAGGGCAAGAGCTCTGTTTTGTGATCTTTTTCAAAGAATCTTTTAATGCATCACACATTCCCCTGTTCACATTCTCACACAGACAATACAGAATGTTAACATCCTTGCTGAGTCAGCACCAACATTTTGAATTATTTTACAGGGCTAGAATGAGGCCCTCAGAGCCTTTTTAGATACAGATGGCTGCTTGCCCCTTTTCTAATGTCCAAATTGCTAAAGCTGCTGAAGTCTCATTACTTATTTATGAGAGGTTTTCTATTTCCTTCCCTACTCTTGCTTCTATAAATGTACCTACTTGCAGAAACCTAATCACCTTCCTAATGATGGCTTCTGAGCCTTTAAGGATGGAAAAAACCGATAAATAAGCTTCTCAGAATGACTTCTGGAGCTGGAACAAAGGCTCTTTCTAAGCGAGGGCCTGGATTCCTCTCTCGGGAGTAAAGTACACGGACTGTGTTAAATCAATTCCAGTGCAGAACTGCAGAGTTCAGAGGACTCTCTATGCACCTTTCTTGATTCTCAGCTCTGTTACAGATGGCTGAGGTAATCTCCTGATACACAAGGTGCTTTCAAGCCACCTCTTTCTTATTTCTAATAATGGTGGGAAGAGGCATAATTGTGAGCTTTTATATAAGCAGCAAGCAGGTTACACAGTACTTACCCTCCATCCCTTTCCTCCTGCCCTTCAAAACATGCTAGAAACCTCTTGGACTTTGGAAATTCCTTAGACAAAATTTTAAAAAATAATAATTTAGCACTCTATCACTAAATGGTAGGTGGGTAACTGGAAAGATTGGTGAATAATGAAACATTCAAACCTGAGTCACCAAAAGGAAAATAACAGAAACATGTCTATAGTGTTTCAAACAACTGGAAATTAGCTATAATACTAATTTTTATATTTAAAGTCTTATATCATGGACACATTTGTAATAAGACTGCTGAGTGTGTATGTAAATATACTTATTAATCAATCCTTGCCTTTATGGACAAAGTATGTTAACTACTATTTCCTGATATTTTAAATTACAATCAAGTCTTCATATTTATAGTTCTAAATGTTAAACAGTATACACTAGTTTCATAATTACAATGGATCTGTATATAAAAGTTCTACTTACCACTAACACTTTCAGAATTAGGTGATTCTGGTAGGCAGATTCCAATCTGTGATTCTCTAAAATATTAAAAGGGAGAAGTAATGTCTCTCAGATAAGAAAGTAGAACGGGAGTTGTCATGAGGTGAGGTGAAGCCTGTGCTGAGGGCAGCCATGTCCAACCACAGAGCCTCAGTCAGTAACCGCGCTAGACAGTCAATCACGGCTACTGCTTCCCACCAAGAACATCAAACAACAAATAAACTAAAGACACATTTTTCGAGGTCCTGAAATAGCACTGTGGTCTGAAATTATTTTTTAAAATATTAATGCAACGAAGAAATGATCCCACACACAGCCACCAGAAAAGACTGTGTGAGCAGTAATAGTAAAATTGAGAGCAACCTCTGAAGAGTAGTAGGGCAAGAAATCAAATTTACAAGGATTAATTTAAAAGGAAACTCAAGTTTCCATCCTCAGAAAAAGAGACACTGTGCGGGTCCCAAGTTGTTGTTATTGTTTAGATGTGTCTGACTCTTTGCAACTCCACGGACTGTAGCCTGCCAGGCTCCTCTGTCCATGGGATTCTCCAGGCAAGAATACTGGAGTGGGTTGCCATTTCCTTCTCCAAGGAATCTTCCAGACCCAGGGCACAAACCTGCATCTCCAGCATTGGCAGGCTGATTCTTTACTGCTGAGACACCACAGCAGGGCAAAAGGACAAAAGAGGCAGATTCTGAACAGAAGTATCACCTTGCACAGAGAGGTAATGTTAGGCTGACCTGGATTTGAACCTAAACTCAGTCAGTCAGTCACTGTGTGACCTTGGGCAAGTTACTTAACCTCCTGACACTCAGCCTCCTTGCCTACAAAACAGGCCTGACGCTACCCTTCTCCCAGGGTTACTGTCAGGATTAGAAATACTACAAAAACCACAGCTCAGCTCAAGGAAAGCACTCGGCAAATAGTAGCTGGCAACTATGCTCCAATAAAAGTTTTTTAAAAAAATCTCATGAGAACAAAAAGAAATAAACGGTGTGTGTTAGTCACTCAGTCGTGTCCGACTCTTTGAGACCCTATGGACTGTAGCCCGCCAGGCTCCTCTGTCTGTGCGATTTCCCCAGGCAAGAATACTGGAGTGGGTTGCCGTTTCCTTCTCCAGGGGATCTTCCTGACCCAGGGATCAAACCCAGGTCTCCCGCGTTGCAGGAAGATTCTTTGCAGGCAGATTCTTTACCGTCTGAGACACCAGAGAAGTCCCAAATAAATAGTGTCTGTTGTTATATAACTAATATAAAGAATTTAAAATATCTGTATGGTCCAGAAGTTCAGGCCTAGACTTCTTCCTAGGGGTTAATATATTAATAGCTTATTTATTTGTTTGACTGAATAAATTAATTAAAAGAGAAAACTGCCTATCAAGACCCTTTTTAAACTATAACCAAGTTCATCTTTTACCACACAGACAGACAAGAACAGCCTCCTTCACTGAGTTCAATGGCAGGCCTGTGCCCCACACAATTACACAAGTGGTTTTCAGATCCTAGACACAGAATATGGTGATGATTCAGTCAATCTTATCCCTAGCATAAAACATAATATAGTATGAGAAGCACAGGTTGGATAAGCCTGGCTCTGCCATTTGCTGTCTGAACCTTGATAATACTCAGTATCTTTCTCCACAAAATTGTGAAATAACTTCTATTTCATGGTGCCCTGAGGAGGGGAAAATGAGGAACTATGGATAAAGTGCTTAGCAGGGCACCTAGAACATAGTAACTAACAATACATCAGAGCTGTGAGCACCGTGACCTGGAGATCATGGGAGTTCCCAGAGCCCATGAACTTCTCCTTATGTCTCTACAACGAGCCCAGAGCAACATCTATCTGCTTTGCCAGGTAGTGGTTCTAAGAATCCTATGATAGAAGCAATGTTTCTTATAGGCAGATAAGACATAAATACAAAGTGTCAAGTCTTACCCCATGAGGTTAAAAACTCAGCAGCGTATCGATAGAGGCGGTTCATGATCTCGATCACAATGGCATAGATGATGCTGGGCACATACAACAAGATGCTGGTCCACTCGGACCCGCTGTCCTCATGCAGACCCAAGGCCCAGGCCTCCATGTCGAAGTAAATCATCATGACAAACAGAGAGAAATACAGACAGAGGCACACGAAGGGCAGGGAGACCAGGTAAATGCGCAGCTGTCTCTTGTAGCTGGGGTAGAGCGGCTCCTCCCGGCCAGTGACTGCATTGATACCCAGGACTCCGTGATACCCTGGCCGGGGCTCCTCGAACTTCCTCTTCATGACCAGGGTACCCCACCGGTAGGTCATGCTGGCACAGCCTCGCTTCCACACTTCCAAGATCACCGTGGACCAGATCAGGTTGAACGAGGCGAAGATCACATACTTGTCATAGTCTTCCCATGCAAACAAGTAGTAAGGTAACCCAATGATAGCCATGGGGATTAAGGCAAACGTGAAATACTCCAGAAAGCCAAAATAAAGAGCGATGGTTTCTCCAAAGTAGCCACGAATTCTGTCTACAATCAAAGCGGGAAAAAAGAGACCATTAGCACAGACTGCCGAAGAATTTTTTTTTAATCATTTCAAGTAAGCATATTCACTTTAGTTAAGTGGGGATCATTTAACAACCTTATTTCCCAATCAGTGGGTAATAGTAAATTCATCCTCCGTCAAGTACAAAGGTCCCACTTGTCTGCAGAGCAAGCCTGACACCTCCCTGGGCTTCGGGCTCAGGCCATAGCTCCTGGGGCTGCTCTGTCAGGCATCCTGGGTCTGCTTCTCTTTACCTCCTCACTGATGGATGCCCTCTTCACAAGGAAAAACTCACCTTGGGCTCATCCCAAATCTCCAAGTTGCCTAGTTGAAATTCAGCCATGGCCAATGAACCATCTTTTTATTTTTTTAATGGCCATACCTCTCGGAATGCGGAACTTCCCCAACCAGGGATGGAACCCACGGCCCCTGCAGTGGATGCACAGTCTTAACCACCAGACCACCAGGAAGTCTCACAGCCAATGAACCATCTTAATTTGGGGGGTTATTTTATGGTCCCCATTTTTCTCACACTTTAATACTTTAGAGTAATAGAGGTTATTTTCAAAGAAGACTCCCCATCCATAGTATCCTGCTCCCCTCCGCTACCCAAAGCTATATATTTTCATCAATGTGTCATGGCAAACTTTTCAATACCCTGAAGAAAAATTCTTCAAAAGCACGAACAATATTCTACATGTTAACTTCTAGAACAGCCATGGAACACATTTATCTAAACGTTCATACACCCACTGGGCAGAAGGGCCAAGCAATGTCACTGTTAACTGTCTGTGAACTTGACACAAGCTAACTAACACAAAAGAGGTCACAAACACTGTGTCCTTTGTCAGCCACATCTACATGGGTGAGTTCTTAGACTGCAAAAGCGCCCTGCATTGGGACCAGAGTGGGATGCAGGCGGTAAGGGAGGTGTAATAGTCAGAATTAGTATTCTTGGTTAATTACATGCAGTTTAAAAAAAAGAAAAACGCAGTGTTTTAAGATAATGTATCAGATCAGTCTATAGGGATGGTTCAGACTAAACAAAGACACTGTTTTCCCCTATCTTTAATTCTCCTATTAACTCAGGAGCATGTTAAAATTAAAAAAAAAAAAAAAAAAACAGAGGGTATGATAAACTAACCTCAAATGAGAATCAGGTTAAAAGATACCCAAGCAATTAAAACAAACAAAAAAAAGACACTCATGGGCCTTGGCTCCAAATCAAACCGCCTCTCTCTTTTGATCTCAGGACAAGTTCAAGATCTTCCTGAGCCCCAGCTCTCCCAGAGGCCTCAAGACCACCACTAACCTGTGCTCAGCCTTCACCATCAACTCGCTTTTCCCCACTTGCTTTCTAAGATATAGCTACTGGAGACTGTTACTTACAAGACCTAGAAGTAATATTTAAATTTACAGCCACTTAAAGGCTAAACAAAGTGAAGAAACGTCGTATAAGTGAAACATAAAATGATTTTTACATCACCTGGAAGTATCAACATTCTTCCTTTCAAAGAATTCAAGTAAAAACTCAAAATGCAATTTTAAAATTGGACCCTAAAATGACTTTTTGCTCATTATGACAATATTATAATGACCGTTTTCAGAAATGGAAATTGGAAGGAAAGAAAATTTTAGAGGAATTCCCTTAAACAAAGAGAAAAAGGCAATCTTCTTTAAAGAAAAACTGACAGTAATACTTATAGTGAAAACTACCAGCTTAAATATAATCTTTACACTTAAAAAACATCACTAAACCACAAACCTTGAACATCCATATTGACATAAGTTTACACAGAGTAATGTTCAACATCCACTGAATAAATTAATGGTTATTCTTCTAAGTGAGAGAGAAAATGGACAGATCCAGTAATGCACACCAAGATCCTTACGAATTATCTCAAAAGATGCTTAGGCCTCCTAGTCTGCTGCTAAGAATGAGCAGGGCTTGGCCCACTCCAAATAATTAGCTCTAAAGAAACAGCAACTTTCAAATATGAAATATTCATGGTCAAAGTGAATTCTTACAAACTATGTTCTACAACAAATCAGACACACGCTCAGGATGGCCACTCTGGACTGTCTGTGTCATTGGTGACATTTAATAAAAGTCTGTAATTCACTTCATCTAAAATAATATTAAGAATAAAATAGATCATGCAACCCACCTTATCCTCCTCACCACTTTTTTTGCCCACACAGCTGCTGAGTCCTGCCTATCACAGCATTAAATATCCACCCAAGAAGGACATCACCAACTGCTGTGTCCTCCTCTAAGAGAGCCGGCACTTACACGTACCTATGGGCTGGAACTTCAAGGTAAATCGAGTATACCAGGTGTCCTCAAGCTTCTTCAGGGCCTCATTGTCATGCAGTGGGAACACCTGAACCACAATGCCAGACGTGAGCAGCCTTCTCACTGCAGAAGGAAATTATGAGATGGGTTTGACATTTCTCATGACACACTTCCATCAAATGCTACCCAGACTCTCCAGGAAGAGAAAAGGGCTACATAAAGACCAGTACTGTCCTGCCTGCTCCCAAGGGATATTCTTCTGTTCTTCAGGATGTCAACATCTTTACTATTTCCTTTGACCATGAAAGCAATACAAGTTGATGTAAAATTTTCAATCTTACAGAAATGCACAGATTAGTACTGGAGAGGCCCCGGTATTCTCTCCCTCCCACAAAAAAATAACCACTCTAAACGCAATTAAGTGTATAAGCTGACTTCAAAATAAACATCCATATTTATTTTAGATAAAAAAGGAACCATTCAAAAAAAAAAAAGGAACCATTCGCTACACATCATTCTGTAATCTTCTCATGGAGTGGTAGTAAATGATGAATATTTCTCAATGCCAATGTAAATAGAACATGAATACCCTTTTACATAGTGTCATAATATTTCCTCCCGTGAAGTGCTATAATTGAACTAACCCTCTATTGAAAAATATTTATTTCCTTTTTTGGCTATTATAAATAATGATAAAATTCTTGTAGATATAACTTACCCCACGTGCCTATGATTTCCTTTATATATACTTAGAAGCGCTAGGTCCAAGAGCAGAGCATATGTGTATTAAACTTAGATACATATTACAAAACAGCCTCTGGAAAATTTTACTCATCTGTCTTCCCACTACAGTGAAAATAAGACAATGTTCAATTCATGCTCACTGATATGGAGTATTTTCAAAACCATTTTTCTTTTCTAATCTGCTAACAAAGGCTTTGGAGAAGGAAATGGCAACCCAGTCCAGTGTTCTTGCCTGGAGAATCCCAGGGACGGAGGAGCCTGATAGGCTGCCGTCTATGGGGTCTCACAGAGTCGGACACGACTGAAGCGACTTAGCAGCAGCAGCAGCAACAAAGGCTTAAGTTCACAGCCAGCAAATACCAAAAAAAAAAAAAAAAAGACTTCCTGCTTTCAGCAATCATTTGGTATGATTGTAACACTTGTGCACATATCTAGGCGATGAGACAGGCTGGGACCTGGGACCCTTCACAGAAGTGTTTGCACCTGGACAAAAGTCTCTTGCAGCAACAGAATATAAGGGACTAAAAGTTACCTTACACAGGCCAGGTGCAGTTGGAGCAAATTATGCACAGTGAGATTCAAAAAGGCCACAAACCAACTGCCACTTCTGAGGCGCTGAGAGCAGGAGCAGGTACCGCCTGCTTCCATCCCCGCACAGAGCACCACTGAGGCGGTGGGCAGGGCAGGTAAGCCCGCCCTCCATCCTGGCCCACCAATCCGCGCCCGCCCTCTTACCTGACCCCGGCCCCTGCCCCTCACCCCCAGGAGCGAGCAAGGGCGCCGGTTACTGCTTTCCCATGAGCTGCGGCAGGAGGCCCAGTAAAGCCGTGCCTGCATTTCACCTGGCCTCTTATCAATTTCTGTTGAATAAAGAGGCCAAGAACTCAGGTCAGTTACAGAAAGACAAACACATTTAACCGAAGACAATATCCCCCAGTGATAATAAATGAACATGAGGTAATCTTTCACCCATAATTATTTAGACTCTGGGTGGGTGGGTCTTCGGGTCTTTCCAAGGGAATGTGTTCTGCTCATGGAGAACTCAGATGCACTGCCTTGTGCCCTATCTGGGGAGATGGGACTTTTCACACAAGTTCCCAGCAGTCTCTTCCTAAAGACTATGGCCGCTTATAAAATGGAACTCATCAAGAAAGAAAGGCCTGCTGTTTGCATCCATGGATAAGCTCTGAGTTCTTTAAGGTTTATCAGCTCATCTCTACTGAGGGCTGCCTGCTTTATCTCCAATCTACCTTGTTCCCACAGACAAGTGATGAGCATATCAGGCAACAGGCCCCTCCAGGAGGACAGCAAGTCAGTATCTGCAACGTGGAAGAGAAATAGGATTTAAGTTTTCCATGTAGATATACTACATGTAACAAAGAGAGATGGCATCTCAGGACAGAAGTCCTGTTACAAAACCTTCAGTGTAATTTTAAAGAAAACCTAACTTCTTAGAAATGGGGGGGAAAAGGATAATAAAGAGGAGATTTTTGATACTAACAACAGGAAAAATTATCAATATGATCACGAGGGATACTGTCTTTGGTTAAATTTGTTCATCCCAGATATGTGTAGAAGTATTAAAATCATACTGGTCAAATGACTGCTGGAAGCAGGAAGTGTTTTTCTGATTTTGATACTTGCTATTTGTGAATGTAGGCCTTTGTTATCAGGTTAGAAAAAAATAAAACTGATTTTGAAGATACAAGAAAAAGTACGGATCTCAAAAAAAAAAAAAAAAAAAAGGATTCTTAATAGCTGGTTCTCCTTACCTCTCATGCATAAGTTATACACATAAGTTCAAGAAAAGTCTTGAAAAGCCAGGGATGTGATAAAAACCCTCGTTCTCCATGACCGAAAAAGGTGTATGGTTTAAGTTATATCAGCGCTGGTGCTGTCAAATCCATTTTTTAAACATTTTTATTCTAAAGTGTTTCAGAGAATTGTTTTCTTCAGCTAACAGGAGTGAAAGTCAATCACCCACATCAGTTCTCGTTCTTAACTCTTACTGAGGGATGCACAGCTGTATCTTATTCTTCTATCACTATCCTTTTCAACTACTACATCAAGTTTAACTTTGAACTGACTTATGGCATCTAAATTACTATTTTACTATTTCTAAGCTCTTTTTAAAGAAATGATTCCATTCTGCTATAGAAGACATTCCAGGCCTGCATAAAAAGCCACTTGTAAACCTCTAAAAATAGGGTTGCAAACTAAGGGACTCAGAGAGACCATAAAGCTTCAAGTCCTAAATCACTGGGCGTCACTTCACCACCAATGCCAAAAGCATGGTTCTGGTTTCAGCCTCTAAAAATAGAGGAGGTGTTTTTTTTTTTTTCTTCAGTCAGTCCTTGGACTTTTCTCTTGTCAGCTAAAAATGTAACTAACATAAGCCTTACCATCAAAGGAAAATAATGCTGTCTATGCCTATTTAAAGAAAGGAACAATTTAGGACTTCCCTGGAGGTCCAGTGGCTGACTCTATACTCCTAATGCAGGGGGCCCAGGTTCGATCCCTAGTCTCCCTGGTTGGGCAACTAGATCCCACATGCTGCAACTAAGAGTTTGCATACTGCAACAAAGATCCCACGTGCCGAAATCAAGACCCAGTGCAGCCAAACAAATAAAAATAAATATTAAAAAATAGGGGAGGAGCCAAGATGGCAGAGGAATAGGACAGGGAGGCCACTTTCTCTCCTACAAATTCATCAAAAGAATAACTGAACGCAGAGCAAACTTCACAAAACAACTTCTGATCGCTAGCTGAGGTCATCAGGCACCCAGAAAAGCAACCCATTGTCTTCGAAAGAAGTGCTGTATAGTTGGAGAAGTCCTGAGACTACTGGAAGAATAAAACTGAAATCCAGAGCAGGAGACTTAAGCCCAAAACCTGAGAACACCAGAAAACTCCTGGTTACATGGAACTTTAAGTAATAAGAGACCGTCCAAAAGACTCCATACCTACACTGAAACCAACCACCACCCAAGAGCTAGTAAGTTTTAGAGCAAGACATACCACGCAAATTCTCCATCAACGCAGGAACATAGCCCTGAACGTCAACATACAGGCTGCCCAAGGTCACACCTAACACATAGACCCATCTCAAAACTCACTACTGGGCACTCCATTGCTCTCCAGAGAGAAGAAATCAAGTTCCACGCACCAGAACACCGACGCAAGCTTCCCTAACCAGGAAACCTTGACAAGCCAATCGTCCAACCCCACTCACTGGGTAAAACCTCCACAATAAAAAGGAACCACAGACCTCCAGAATACAGAAAGCCCACTCCAGACACAGCAATCTAAACAAGATGAAAAGGCAGAGAAATACCCAACAGGTAAAGGAACATGAAAAATGCCCACCAAGTCAAACAAAAGAGGAGGACATAGGGAATCTACCTGAAAAAAAATTTAGAATGATAATAAAAATGATCCAAAATCTTGAAAACAAAATGGAGTTACAGATAAATAGCCTGGAGACAAAGATTGAAAAGATGCAAGAAATGTTTAATAAAGACCTAGAAGAAATAAAAAAGAGTCAATTAAAAATGAATAATGCAATGAATGAGATCAAAAACACTCTGGAGGGAACCAAGAGTAGAATAATGGAGACAGAAGATAGGATAAGTGAGGTAGAAGATAAAATGGTAGAAATAAATGAAGCAGAGAGGAAAAAAGAAAAAAGAATCAAAAGAAATGAGGACAACCTCAGGGACCTCTGGGACAATGTGAAACGCCCCAACATTCGAATCATAGGAGTCCCAGAAGAAGAAGACAAAAAGAAAGGCCATGAGAAAATACTCGAGGAGATAATAGCTGAAAACTTCCCTAAAATGGGGAAGGAAATAGCCACCCAAGTCCAAGAAACCCAGAGAGTCCCAAACAGGATAAATCCAAGGCGAAACACCCCAAGACACATAGTAATCAAATTAACAAAGATCAAACACAAAGAACAAATATTAAAAGCAGCAAGGGAGAAACAACAAATAACACACAAAGGGATTCCCATAAGGATAACAGCTGATCTATCAATAGAAACCCTCCAGGCCAGAAGGGAATGGCAGGACATACTGAAAGTAATGAAAGAGAATAACCTACAACCTAGATTACTGTACCCAGCAAGGATCTCATTCAGATATGAAGGAGAATTCAAAAGCTTTACAGACAAGCAAAAGCTGAGAGAATTCAGCACCATCAAACCAGCTCTTCAACAAATGCTAAAGGATCTTCTCTAGACAGGAAATGCAGAAAGGTTGTATAAACGTGAACCCAAAACAACAAAGTAAATGGCAACGGGACCACATCTATCAATAATTACCTTAAATGTAAATGGGTTGAATGCCCCAACCAAAAGACAAAGATTGGCTGAATGGATACAAAAACAAGACCCCTATATATGCTGTCTACAAGAGACCCACCTCAAAACAAGAGACACATACAGACTAAAAGTGAAGGGCTGGAAAAAAATATTTCACGCAAACGGAGACCAAAAGAAAGCAGGAGTCGCAATGCTCATATCAGATAAAATAGACTTTCAAATAAAGGATGTGAAAAGAGACAAAGGACACTACATAATGATCAAAGGATCAATCCAAGAAGACGATAAAACAATTATAAATATATATGCACCCAACATAGGAGCACCACAATATGTACGGCAAACGCTAACGAGTATGAAAGAGGAAATTAATAGTAACACAATAATAGTGGGAGACTTTAATACCCCACTCACAACTATGGATAGATCAACTAAACAGAAAATTAACAAGGAAACACAAACCTTAAATGACACAATGGACCAGCTAGACCTAATTGATATCTATAGGACATTTCACCCCAAAACAATCAACTTCACCTTTTTCTCAAGTGGACATGGAACCTTCTCCAGAATAGATCACATCCTGGGCCATAAATCTGGTCTTGGAAAATTCAAAAAAATTGAAATCATTCCAGTCATCTTTTCTGACCACAGTGCAGTAAGATTAGATCTCAATTACAGGAAAAAAATTGTTAAAAATTCAAACACATGGAGGCTAAATAGCACGCTTCTGAATAACCAACAAATCATAGAAGAAATCAAAATATGTATAGAAATGAATGAAAATGAAAACACAACAACCCAAAACCTATGGGACACTGTAAAAGCAGTGCTAAGGGGAAGGTTCATAGCATTACAGGCTTACATCAAGAAACAAGAAAAAAGTCAAATAAATAACCTAACTCTACACCTAAAGCAATTAGAGAAGGAAGAAATGAAGAACCCCAGGGTTAGCAGAAGGAAAGAAATCTTAAAAATTAGGGCAGAAATAAATGCAAAAGAAACTAAAGAGACCATAGCAAAAATCAACAAAGCTAAAAGCTGGTTTTTTGAAAAAATAAACAAAATTGACAAACCATTAGCAAGACTCATTAAGAAACAAAGAGAGAAGAACCAAATTAACAAAATTAGAAATGAAAATGGAGAGATCACAACAGACAACACTGAAATACAAAGGATCATAAGAGACTACTACCAGCAGCTCTATGCCAATAAAATGGACAACTTGGATGAAATGGACAAATTCTTAGAAAAGTATAACTTTCCAAAACTGAACCAGAAAGAAATAGAAGATCTTAACAGACCCATCACAAGCAAGGAAATTGAAACTGTAATCAAACATCTTCCAGCAAACAAAAGCCCAGGACCAGATGGCTTCACAGCTGAATTCTACCAAAAATTTAGAGAAGAGCTAACACCTATCTTACTCAAACTCTTCCAGAAAATTGCAGAAGAAGGTAAACTTCCAAACTCATTCTATGAGGCCACCATCACCCTAATTCCAAAACCAGACAAAGATGCCACAAAAAAAGAAAACTACAGGCCAATATCACTGATGAACATAGATGCAAAAATCTTTAACAAAATTCTAGCAAACAGAATCCAACAACATATTAAAAAAATCATACACCATGACCAAGTGGGCTTTATCCCAGGAATGCAAGGATTCTTTAATATCCGCAAATCAATCAATGTAATACACCACATTAACAAATTGAAAGATAAAAACCATATGATTATCTCAACAGATGCAGAGAAAGCCTTTGACAAAATTCAACACTCATTTATGATTAAAACTCTCCAAAAAGCAAGAATAGAGGGAACATACCTCAACATAATAAAAGCTATCTATGACAAACCCACAGCAAACATCACCCTCAATGGTGAAAAATTGAAAGCATTTCCCCTGAAATCAGGAACAAGACAAGGGTGCCCACTCTCACCACTACTATTCAACATAGTGTTGGAAGTTTTGGCCACAGCAATCAGAGCAGAAAAAGAAGTAAAAGGAATCCAGATAGGAAAAGAAGAAGTGAAACTCTCACTGTTTGCAGATGACATGATCCTCTACATAGAAAACCCTAAAGACTCTACCAGAAAATTACTAGAACTAATCAATGAATATAGTAAAGTTGCAGGATATAAAATTAACACACAGAAATCCCTTGCATTCCTATATACTAACAATGAAAATACAGAAAGAGAAATTAAGGAAACAATACCATTCACCATTGCAACAAAAAGAATAAAATACTTAGGAGTATATCTACCTAAAGAAACAAAAGACCTATACATAGAAAACTATAAAACACTGATGAAAGAAATCAAAGAGGACACAAACAGATGGAGAAGCATACCGTGTTCATGGATTGGAAGAATCAATATTGTCAAAATGGCTATTTTACCCAAAGCAATCTATAGATTCAATGCAATCCCTATCAAGCTACCAACGGTATTTTTCACAGAACTAGACCAAATAATTTCACAATTTGTATGGAAATACAAAAAACCTCGAATAGCCAAAGTAATCTTGAGAAAGAAGAATGGAACTGGAGGAATCAACCTGCCTGACTTCAGACTCTACTACAAAGCCACAGTCATCAAGACAGTATGGTACTGGCACAAAGACAGAAATATAGATCAATGGAACAGAATAGAAAGCCCAGAGATAAATCCACGAACCTATGGACACCTTATCTTTGACAAAGGAGGCAAGGATATACAATGGAAAAAAGACAACCTCTTTAACAAGTGGTGCTGGGAAAACTGGTCAACCACTTGTAAAAGAATGAAACTAGAACACTTTCTAACACCATACACAAAAAGAAACTCAAAATGGATTAAAGGTCTAAATGTAAGACCAGAGACTATAAAACTCCTAGAGGAGAACATAGGCAAAACACTCTCCGACATAAATCACAGCAAGATCCTCTATGACCCACCTCCCAGAATATTGGAAATAAAAGCAAAACTAAACAAATGGGACCTAACGAAACTTAAAAGCTTTTGCACAACAAAGGAAACTATAAGTAAGGTGAAAAGACAGCCCTCAGATTGGGAGAAAATAATAGCAAATGAAGAAACAGACAAAGGATTAATCTCAAACATATACAGGCAACTCCTGAAGGTCAATTCCAGAAAAATAAATGACCCAATCAAAAAATGGGCCAAAGAACTAAACAGACATTTCTCCAAAGAAGACATACAGATGGCTAACAAACACATGAAAAGATGCTCAACATCACTCATTATCAGAGAAATGCAAATCAAAACCACAATGAGGTACCATCACACGCCAGTCAGAATGGCTGCTATCCAAAAGTCTACAAGCAATAAATGCTGGAGAGGTGTGGAGAAAAGGGGACCCTCTTACACTGTTGGTGGGAATGCAAACTAGTACAGCCACTATGGAGAACAGTGTGGAGATTTCTTAAAAAACTGGAAATAGAACTGCCATATGACCCAGCAATCCCACTTCTGGGCATACACACAGACGAAACCAGATCTGAAAGAGACATGTGCACCCCAATGTTCATCGCAGCACTGTTTATAATAGCCAGGACATGGAAGCAACCTAGATGCCCATCAGCAGATGAATGGATAAGGAAGCTCTGGTACATATACACCATGGAATATTACTCAGCCATTAAAAAGAATTCATTTGAATCAGTTCTAATGAGATGGATGAAACTGGAGCCCATTATACAGAGTGAAGTAAGCCAGAAAGATAAAGAACATTACAGCATACTAACACATATATATGGAATTTAGAAAGGTGATAACGATAACCCTATATGCAAAACAGAAAAAGAGACACAGAAGTACAGAACAGACTTTTGAACTCTGTGGGAGAAGGTGAGGGTGGGATGTTTCAAAAGAACAGCATGTATATTATCTATAGTGAAACAGATCACCAGCCCAGGTTGGATGCATGAGATAAGTGCTCGGGCCTGGTGCACTGGGAAGACCCAGAGGAATCGGGTGGAGAGGGAGGTGGGAGGGGGGGATCGGGATGGGGAATACATGTAACTCCATGGCTGATTCATGTCAATGTATGACAAAACCCACTGAAATGTTGTGAAGTAATTAGCCTCCAACTAGTAAAATAAATAAATAAATAAATAAAATAAATAAAAAATAAAAATAAATATTAAAAAATAAAGAAAGGAACAATTAAAACCCAAGATACCGTTCTTTTAGAATGCTGAATGATCCACTGTCAAGCACTAGGACTATTACTATTACAGATGTTTAAGAATTAGTCACACTAACCATAATCTAATTTAAGGGAGACTGTAACTTGGCTTATATTAGTTAAGTATAGCCAAAGTAAAGTACTTTACTATAAAGTACTTTATTATAAAGTAAAGCCAAATAAAATAATGCAATGACAATACTAACACAGCCTTCAGTTAATGTGACATAAAAGTAAACACAAAAGCCACTCTCACAATTCCTTACAGTGTCTCGGTGAGACAGGGAGGAACAGGTGATGCTGCCTCCAGTCCAGCAGACGGGTGATGAGCACGCAGCGCCCACAGGGAGAGGAGGCTGCGCGGGGACACAGGGCCCCTGCCGCCCCTGCTGCTGGCCCCCCTCCCAGGCCCTGCCTGCATCTAGGGCCCCTCCTGTCTTAACGAGGAATGAACTGCTTCTCAGGGATACCTGTGTTTTGTTTTCTTTCTTTTTTTTTTTTTTTTTATACCTGTGCTTTCAAAATGCATTTTTATATTCCTGTATTGTTTTCATCCCTGATTAACATAACAACTACAAATATGTATGTGGCAAAACACAGTGTGTATAGAGACATACAGATATATATACAGAGATATATGGTACCATACCCAGCAATACACAAAAACCCACACATCAATGGTTTGTCTTATATGCATGCCTGCTACAGGATATTTACTTGACATTCTATTATTCTCGTAAGGCAATAATTTTAGGAGACAGAATATATCTGACCAACTAAACATCTGTATACATAAGATATTCAGAGGTAGTTACTGTAATGTCCTAAAAAAGAATAACAATATAATATTTAAAAACCTCACAAGAGATTGCTATGCCCCATCTATCAAAACATGACAATCATCTGATAAGACATTTTGAGACAGAGCTTTTACCTAAACTGAATAATATCCCGTAGGATAAAGTTAATATATAAGAAAGTCGCCCCTCTCTCAATGCCTCTTTCTAAAGAGTTTTTCACTAGGTTACTTGCATGACTGTTAATTGCTAGGAATCAACAGTCAAAGGCAGTCAGAGAGTCTGGGGAGATCTCAGCTCACACAGAAAACTAGAAAAGGGATGCCCCAAGATGGCCACTGACAACTAAGACACACGTATAACCAGAAACAGAATGTGGACCTCCTGGTAACAAGTGGGGGCAGAAAGACATCCTTGTCCTGTTCTTGTTCATGAGGCCAAATTAAAAACAACAAAGGAAATAAGAACCATAAAGCGAAACCCTACCTTTGATGATAGTAAAACAAACAAACGAACAAACAAAAAAAACTATAAAGTGAAAAGAGAAACTATGAAAAGTGGCCTTAAAAATCAGCCCAGGGTTCTAAGCTAAGAGCAAGCTGGGGCCAAGCAGGCAGGCAGCAGCGTTCTCCTGCACACCGAGGGCTGGGAAACTACTGTCCCCGAACCCAGAATGCAGGCTGAGGGGGTGCTCCCTGCCTGGGACCACAGCCGGGCCAGAGACACATGGCTGGAGGAGGGAGAGAGCTGCCCGCTGGCACGGAGGGATGGATATAGGCAGCACAGCAGCTGTGGTCTTGGTTGGCCAGACAGACGGAGAGGCCAAACCCAGCAACACTCCTCTTAAGAACAGGGCTCCAGGGATTTAACCCTCCCTGGTGGTCCAGTGGTTCAGAATCCCCCTTCTAAGGCAGGGGATGAGGGTTCACTCCCTGGTCCGGGAACGAAGATCCCACACGCCACAGGGCAGCTAAACCCATACACCACAACTGCTGAGGCCAAGCACTGCAACGAAAACATCCTGCGTGATGCAACCAAGACCCAACACAGTCAAATAAATGAAGAAATAAAGAAAAGGGCTCCACCGAGGCTCTAAGATGATTCAAGGAGAACACACTGTCAGGCAGAATCCCAATTCCTGACCACCACAGTTCCTGACTGGAGGCCCCCCAACATCCCCTCTTCCCAATACACACACTTCCTTCGCAAAACAGCTGGTCTGGAAAAAATACGGGTTCATTAAAAAAATAAGCAAATGACACAAAGAAACTGACATCAAACTATGCAAGAATACTCTAAGAGAAAAGAGGAAAGTCATTTTTTAAAAAGGCAGAGAAGAAACACAGCAAAAAAGTTCCAGCATAGAGCAAAGAAAAATTATGGAATTCTTCAAGGAGTTCATGAAATTAAAGCAAGCCACATCTCTGAATTAAAATGAAGGAAAACCTCTGAGAGCTGAAGGTGGGAGCCTGGAAAAGCAAAATATCAGAAAAATAAAACTATTACAGATACAAAGAAAGTCACAGTAAAAGCTACTGAAAAAGTAAAGACTGAAAGAACAAAGCTGGAAAATGGTCAACACGCCTAAAAAATTACATAAAAGCTTTAAAATATTTCAGAGAATATATGACATATATATAAAGTATATACATTACATACATACGCGCATGCACACACACACACACACAAATGGCATTCTTAAAGACAAGAACAGAAAATATAACCAAATAACTCTTCAAAGGTAACTGAAGAAAATGTTTTTGAAATCACGGTAATCTTTAATCTGCACAGCAAAAGACGATATGTCCAACAAAACTGCTACAAGATAATTAATATCAAGACACACACAGAAACTGCAAATGCAGACAAAGAGGAATGATAAGTACCTACATTCAAGTTTCTAGACACCTCCCGAAAGTCATACAGGTCAACCAGGAGAGCAGGCAAAAGCATCTGTACCACACGACCAACCCAGAGACAGAGGCATCTACAAGATGCAGTTTACATGGAAGCCAGGCAGTAAAGCATGAACACACTCTTGGTTCCCGAGTGTACACGGGACATTTTCCAAGACAGACCATATGTTAGGCCTCAACAGATTTAAAAAGATATGGATTATAAAAAGTATCCTCTGACCACAGCGGGATGAAGTTGGAAATCAATAACAGAAGGAAAACTGAGGAATTCACAAATGTGTGTAAAGTAAACATCACATTTTGAAACAGCCAGTGGGTCAAGGAAGAAACTACAGAAGAAATTAGGAAATACCTAGAAATGAATGAAAACCAAACACAATATACCGAAACACATGGGACACAGAGAAAGCAAGTCTAACAGCGCAGTTAATAGCAACAAATGCTTATATTTAAAAAACAAGAAAGATCTCAAATAACAACCTAACTTTACTATTAGGGAATCAGAATAAAAGCAATTTAGACCTAAAACTAGCAGAAGGAAGAAAATAAAAAAGATTGGAGCAGAGATAAATCAAACAGGACAGAACGATAACAGAGTAAATTACAAAAACCAAAAGTCGGTTCTTTGAAAAGATCAACAAAATGGACAAATCTTTAGCTAGATGAACTGAGAAAAACAGACAACATAAATTACTAAAATCAGAGATGAAAATGGGTATGTTACTACTGACTCTAAAGAAATCAAAAAGATTCTAAGAGTATACTATGAAGACCTGTACCCAACAAACTGGCTAGCCTAGATGAAATGGACAAATTCCTGGAAACACAAAACATAGCAAAACTAAATCAGGAAGGAAGAGAAAATGTGAACAGATTTATAATTATAAAGGAGTAACTAAAAAAATCTCATGACAAAGAAAAAACCTGAACTTGATACCTCCACTGGTGAACTTTACCACTATTTAAAGGAAAACTAATATCAATCCTTCTCCAATTTTCCCCAAAAATTTAAGAGGAAGGAACACTACTAACTCACTCTATGAGGCCAGAATTACCCTGACACAAAGTCAGACAAAAGCACTACAAGAAGAGAAAACTGTAGACTAATATCCCTCATGAACAATGATGCAAAAATCCTCAGCAAAATACTAGCAAAGTCAATTCAGCAACATGTTAAAAGGATTATACACTATGACAAGTGGGATTTATCCTGAGAATTCAAGGATAGTTCAATACACTAAAATCAATCTGTGTAATACATCACATTAACAGAATGAAGGGGAGAAAAAAAAAACAAAACAACCACCACCCACATTATGTTGAATGGTGAAAGAATGAAAGTTTTCCTCTAAAATCAGAAATAAGACAAAGATGACCACTTTCATCACTTTTATTCAACATGCTATTGGAAGTTTTAGCCTGAGCAAACAGGCAAGTAAAAGAAATAAAAGACATCAACACTGAAAAGTTAGAAGTAAAACTGTCTCTGTTCATGGATGATATCATCTTATATGTAGAAAACCCTAAAATTTCCACAAAAATACTATCAAAGCCAATAAATGAAGTAAGGAAAGTAGCAGGACACAAAGTCAACACCTGAAAATCAGTTTCATCTCTATACACTAACAAGGAACTATCTGAAAAGGTAATCATGAAAATGATTCTATTTTCAATAACATCACGAAGAATAAAATACTTAGGAATTAACTAAGGAGGTGAAGGGCTTCCCTGGTGGCTAAGATGGTAAAAAATCTGTCTCCAGTGTGGGAGACCCAGGTTGAATCCCTGGGTGAGGAAGATTCCCTGGAGAAGGGAATGGCAACCCACCCCAGTATTCTTGCCTGGAGAATCCCATGGATGGAGGAGCCTGGAAGGCTACAGTCCATGGCATCACAAAGAGTCAGACATGACTGAGCTACTGACACAAAACCACACAACAAGGAGATGAAAGACTTATACAAATAAAGACTATAAAACAATGCTGTAAGAAATTAAAACATATATAGAGACATATCCCATATTCATGGGAGTTTATCTTGTTAAAATCTCAATACTATCCAAAGTAATCTACAGATTCAATGCAATTCCTACCAAAATCCCAATGATGTCTTCTGCAAAATTAGAAACACCCATCCTAAAACGCATATCGAATTTCATGGAAACTCAAACAGCCAGAACAATTTTAAAAAAGAAAAACAAAACTTCCTGATGTCAAAACTTACCACAAAGCCATAATAATCAAAACAGTGTCATACTATCGTACAGACAGACTATACAGGCAAAGGAAGAGAATAGAGAGCTCAGAAATGAACCCTCACATATGTGGTCAAATGATTTTTACAAGAGTACCAGGGTGACTCAATGAGTGAAGAATAGTTTTTGACTATGCTAGGAAAACTGGATATCCACATGCAAAACAATTAAGTTGCTTAGCACCATACACAAAAATTAACTCAAAATGGATTAAAAACCTAAACATAAAATCCAAAGCTATAAAGTTCCTAACATAAAACACAGAGAATAAGCTTCAGGACAGTGACTTTGGCAATAAGCTCTTAGATATGAACCAAAGGTACAGGAAAATGTTAAAAATTTTGTGCATCAAAAGACAGTATCACCAAAGTAAACAACGGCAGCCCACAGAATGGGAGAAAACATCATTTGCATATCATATATCTCATAAGGGATTAATATCCAGAATACATAGAGAATGCCTAAAACTCATGATTCAAAAATAGGCAAAGGACATGCACAGACATTTCTCCAAAGAAGACATATACTCAGTATCAACAATCGCTAGGTAAATGCAAGTCAAAAACTACAATGAGATAGCACCTCATACCTGTTAGGATGGCTACTATCAAAATATCAGAACATAATAACTGTTGGCAAGAAAGTGGAGAAACTGCAATGCTGTACACTGTTGGTGGGAATCTGAAATGATACAGTCCCTGTGGAAAACAGGGTGGAAGTACTTCAAAAAAATTAAAAATAGAATTACCATATGATCCAGGAATTCCATTTCTTGTTATATACCAAAAAGACTTGAAAGCAGGATCTCAAAGAAATATGTGTATACCCATGGTCATTATAACCAAAAAGTGGAGGCAACCTAAGCAACCACTGATGAAGGAATGAATAAATAATATGTGGTACATACATACAATGGAGCACTGTGTAATCTTAAATAGAGGGGAATTCTGACATATGCTACAACAAAGATAAACCTTGAGGACATTACACCAAGTGAAATATGCCAGTCACAAAAAGAGAAACACTGTGTGATTTCACTTATTTGAGATACATAGAACAGTTGAAACCATAAAGACAGAAGTAAAGTGGTGGTTGCCAGGTCTTAGAGCAAGACAAGGTGGGAGAGTGATTATTTAGTGGATACAGAGTTTCAGTTTCACAAGACAGAAAGAACTATGGAGATGGACGGTGTTGATGGCTGTAAAACATTATGAATGTATTTAATACCACTGAACTGTACATTTAAAAGTTTTTAAAATGGTCTGTTCTGTATTTCTGTGTAAATCTTCTATGTACTTCAACACTTTTAAAAAAGAGAGAGAAACTTAAGAGATATAATAACAACCAAAAAAATGAGTGATCTATGATTGGATCTTGGTTTAAACAAACTATTTGGTGCAAGTGAGAAAATCTGAATACGCACGGACTCGGGCATCTGTCCTCCTGGATGACACTGACTATTACAAGGAAATCAGACTGGGGACACAAAAACTGGTATGTTTAAAGAATTTCTTAGGCAGCAAAGATGTTCTAGGCCTTGGTATTATCTAGGTTTCAGGAAAATTTGGAATTACATGTCGTAAATACTTTCAGTCTACACACTGGTATTTTCATTCAAATGGAATTACACAAAATCAGAAAGTTACAAACTGCTAATTTGCATTCAGGTATGATGTCCCACTGTGACTCTTCTTAAGTCTTTCTATGTTTGTATCTGTTCATACCCAGTGAGAGGAGAGGAGATGGGAAGAAGGCTCCAGGAAAAGACCATGTGTCTAGTTTTTATTCCTCCACAGATTTTCATTACACTATAATGTCTGGGCATACGGTAAACTTGGCTAATTTTAACTGAGTAATATGCAAATACATTCACACTGAATTTTAAGCTTACTGAATGCTGTGAACCTTGATAAAGAAGAAGTTGAGAACCATAAAGAACAAATAAGTTGATCTAAAGCTACAAAATCATGAAGGTCTAAAGGCAAAATATATAATGGTGAAAAAATAAATTATTGTAAAGTTGTGTAAGTTTTTCAGTAAGGGTGGAAAAAGTCATTATAATTTGTTATTTACATATACTAATCAAAATATAATTGCATTAAAATGTATATTCATGAAATTAGTTGATACAATGACTTACATAATGATTTTCCTGGGTACAATTTTGCCTGGGGGTAACCAGGGATCATTTTTTCATCTCTGGCTCGAAGATTTTCAAGTTCATGTTTGATAATGAATTGACGTTCTGCCATGCTGAGGAAATCATCATTATCATCTAAAACAAAACAAAAATTCATAGTTATTTTCTCAGTATTAGCCAAAATAAAATCTAAAATATTCAAATAACCTGGGATTATGAAATAATGGTATAGACAATAAATAATTGCCATAAAGAGTAATCCAAGTAATAAAAAGTAAATAGAACAGGATATTTTTTAAGAATAAAAATATTCTGTGATGCCTTCACATAATATAGTTCTTCAATCATTATGCTAGTGATTATATTATATGGTTCAAACAACCAAATGGTAGACACTTGCTTGCCCTCATTTAACTGAAATGAACAGAAAGTAATATATTCTTTAATTTTAACAATATTTTTAATTAGGAATGGATCTGAAGTTTGCCTACATGGCAAATTCTCTTCCAAACTCTCAAGCCCAGGCCAATTTCCTTGTGGAATCCAACATCTCTCACATAAATGAAGAAGAAAGTCTGATAAGAAAATAGTGTCATTTTTTGACAGGTGAATCCCCTCAAATGTGGTGAATTTCACCTCGATCGTTTATTCACCAATATATAAAAATCCAGAGTGACTGAGTCTGAAGAAGTCCAATCGTATCTTCTAACTTTGAAAGGCCTTGGAAGGGACTAGCTAGTTTGGTTCTGAAAGCAACCTCCTACTCTGCTATCATAGCCATCCTGGATTTCGCAGTTCTTTCCAGAAATCTTTCTCTTATGAAACCCCCTTTGAGGCCAGAACAGAAGCAGGATAGGGGATTACAGGATATGAAATCCTACTGTGCTTCTTACTTATATCAACCTAATGAACATCACCATTCTAAGACTTAAAATTATTTTTTTTTTCAGTGGGTTTTGTCATACATTGATATGAATCAGCCATAGAGTTACACGTATTCCCCATCCCGATCCCCCCTCCCACCTCCCTCTCCACCCGATTCCTCTGGGTCTTCCCAGTGCACCAGGCCCGAGCACTTGTCTCATGCATCCCACCTGGGCTGGTGATCTGTTTCACCATAGATAATATACATGCTGTTCTTTTGAAACATCCCACCCTCACCTTCTCCCACAGAGTTCAAAAGTCTGTTCTGTACTTCTGTGTCTCTTTTTCTGTTTTGCATACAGGGTTATCGTTACCATCTTTCTAAATTCCATATATATGTGTTAGTATGCTGTAATATTCTTTATCTTTCTGGCTTACTTCACTCTGTACAATGGGCTCCAGTTTCATCTATCTCATTCGAACTGATTCAAATGAATTCTTTTTAATGGCTGAGTAATATTCCATGGTGTATATGTACCACAGCTTTCTTATCCATTCATCTGCTGATGGGCATCTAGGTTGCTTAAGACTTAAAATTATATAGATAAGTGACATACGTCATCTTAGTTTATGTTCATCTATTCAAGAGGTTGAATGGCAACCCACTCCAGTGTTCTTGCCTGGAGAATCCCAGAGACGGTGGAGCCTGGTAGGCTGCCATCTATGGGGTCGCACAGAGTCGGACACGACTGAAGCGACTTAGCAGCATTCCAGAGGTTACAAAGTAAATCTGCAACCCCAAGTCTGATCTTACCTGGTTTGATAAATAAAATTTTATTAGTACATAGCCTCATTCATTCACTTCTCATGGCTGCAGGCTGCTTTTGCTTGACACTCGTGCTGAATAAGAGTAACTATGACAGATCATAGTGTCCACACAGCCTAAATATTTACTATCAGGCCCTTTACTGAAAAACTTTGCTGACCCCTCATCTACTCATCAAAGACTTCCTTTTGATAAATTGATTCTGACAGAAACAATCTTGGAACTTACCATCAAAATCTTTGAAGTTGTGTCGGGTTCCATACGTGAAGGCTCTCATGGTGTTATCACTGCACTCTTTTACCAATCCCACTGCTTCTGCCCCCAGCAACAATCGAATCTTGGAGGCACCGACAAGATACAAGTTCTGATTTTCCAGTGTTTCTTTCTCATATTTATTTAACAACGGTCTAAACAACAACTGAGCACCTTTGGAAACAAAAGATGAGCACAATCTTGGAAAGTGATAAACATAAAAGTTTCAAATATGAAAGCCTTTTAAATAAGTATTCTGTTTCTAGTTTGGCAGAAGGCAAATAAATTATATTAACAATTTAAATCCAGCTCCCAAATAAATAATAAATAAAAGTAAGTTGGGGAAGGCAGTTTTTATAGCTTTTTGAAATAAGTGCCAAACCTGGAAAATGTAATAAGTGGCTTGTCAGTTACTCAAATTAGAAGTAGCTATTAGACAAGAATCAAATATTTGTTAGCTCTAAATATAAAACTGCACTAAGTAAAAATATGAAGCAAAAGGATATAGTATAATATAAAAAATACAAAAATTTAAGAAAATTAATTTGAAATAAAATATCCCAATAAAAATGCAACAAATGTAACACAATTATATAAGACTACAACAGATTGTGTGAATGTTAAATACTGAATAATAAACAGTGAAATAATTTTTCAATGATTTTTCCCATAAATATTAATACATTCGATTAGGTTTAAAGATAAGTACATATTGTTATTTGATACTGCATATGTAATTATTTCACTTCAAAGATTGTAGAAAAAGGAATTTTTCCTAATTTCTAATTTCTATCTACATCAGACTTTTTAAGGTGCATTTATATCTTTACTATTTATCCTCTATAAAGTGTTGACAGGAGTTATAAAAATACCAATCAGATGGAACAGGATAATGAGCAGAATTTATATTTTACTTACCCAGGGGGTTAATAAGGTTAACTTGCCATGGCATTAGTATTTAGGTACTTTACAAGAGGCGTTAAAGGCTTTAATTAAAAAATAAATAAGAGATATGTTCAATTTAAAGAAAGCACAAATGGCTCTTAAATAGAAAATCCTTAATGTCATCCATATTAAGATAAATGCAAAACACCACCAATATGTTTTCACTTCTCACACTACAAAAATCAAGTTAGATTGAAAAAATAGATGGTTGGGGTGTTAGCCACGAAAGTGCCCCACTCCACCCAGATCTCCCCTCCAAAGAATTTGCTGTGAGAAGCAGAGCTGACTGACAGCCGTCTGTTTGTCCCTCTTTGGCTGCAGCACCCCAACACCTAGGCCGTGGGCTGAACCCCAGGGGACAGTGGAATGAAGCCACTGTGCAACGCTGAGCCTGGCAAACATGTTCTCAGAACCATGCTGTAGTCTGAGGCTTTTCCTATCCAATTCTCCTTCCTTCCCTCTCTCCTTTCACAAGCTTCAGACACGCACCAAAGTCAGAAGGCTATCAGTGTCTAAGCCTGCTCCTTCCTACTTTATCTTTCTACAGATGATCTCCTCTACAAACCTCCTGTGCATTAAATCCCACTTGGCATCTCTTGCTTGGAAGACCCAAATGACACAGTAGGTAAGGTACTCTCAGACATGGCTAGGGGAACAGAAACTGCTGTAACCTTCATGGAGAACCATTAGTGAGAATCTTGTTCTGAAAACAGCACTCTCTCATCGCAAGCCCCCACCCCTGAAGCAATGACTTTCAACTTATTCATGTGATTCCTTTAGGATTTGTTTTCATGTCACCAGACAACATGCTTTTAGAGCTATTTTTTTTTTAAACTTTGGCAATTGAGGATTAAACTTTCCAACCCCCCTCCCTCATTTCCACCCACCATTTCCAAAACACCATTCTCACAATATCATTATATCATCCTTTTCATTCCATCAACAGTACTTTTATTATTATGGCTACATACATTATAGTTGAGCCTTACAACATGCTATGATTTTCCTTTCCTACAACTTACCATTTCCCAAAAGTTGGTATTTATCTTGTTTCATAATGTGCTTAGTTTATTATATACTTATCAATTATTCAATCCCCCAAGCTAACTGTTTAAGTCTTCCCTCAGTAGAGGGAAGAGAAAGAGTCTGACAACACCATCTTTTTAGAGATCTTATCTTTCTTTACTCTACCCTCACATCTTGTTCAGAGAAGGCAATAGCACCCCATTCCAATACTCTTGCCTGGAAAATCCCATGGACGGAGGAGCCTGGTAGGCTGCAGTCCATGGGGTCGCTAAGAGTCAGGCACGACTGAGCGACTTCACTTTCACTTTCCACTTGCATGCATTGGAGAAGGAAATGGCAACCCACTCCAGTGTTCTTGCCTGGAGAATCCCAGGGACGGGGGAGCCTGGTGGGCTGCCGTCTACGGGGTCACACAGAGTCGGACACGACTGAAGTGACTTAGCAGCAGCAGCAGCACACCTTGTCGGCAGCTAGGTGAGTTCAGAATACTAGACTGAACCCATTTTCCTTCAGAAATGAAGATATTACTTCACTGCCTTCTAGCCTCCAGTGTTTCTGACCTATTTTCTTTTTTGGAACTTCGTAGTGTCTTCCTGTCCCCAGGATTCTGAAACATTCCAATCATATATGCCAGTTTCAGCCAGTCTGGGCATTGCATGGGCCCATTCAATCTGAAAAAGCATACACCAGTCTTGAGTTTTTCTTTGATGATTTCTTCCTCTCCTTTTTCTCTGCTTTCTTTCTGGAACTCCTTTTATTCAGAGGTATATACCTCCTAGACATTTTTAGGGGGTGTTTTGTGTAGTTTTATGAAGTGTCTGATGAAGGACTAATGCTAAGGCTGAAGCTCCAAAACTTTGGCCACCTGATGTGAAGAGGCGATTCACTGGAAAAGACCTTGATGCTAGAAAAGATTGAGGGCAAGAAGAGAAGGGGATGACAGAGGATGAGATGATTGGATGGCATTACTGACTCGATGGGCACGAGTTTGAGCAGACTTTAGGGAGATAGTGAAGGACAGGGAGGCCTGGCATGCTGCAGTTCACGGGGTCGCCGCGAGTCGGACACAACTCGGCGGCTGAACAACAACAAAGTGTCGCTCGTGTAAAATCCCCTCCATCTCTCACCCAGGTCCAGCCCCCTTTTTGCAAGAGAGCAGAGGGTTAAACTTTGGCTTCTTCCATGAAGTCGTCCCTTACCACCCTGAAAAGCATCACCAAGCGTCACTTCTTCCTTCCCTTTACTTTGATAGCAAGTACACATACGAGACTCATTTTTAAGTATCATGTGTTGTTTTGTAACAGCTTTTTCACTAGCTTTTTTCCTGTTCCTTCGACTTCCTGGATCTAGCACTCAGTCTCCTTACCCTGACAGTAACATCTTTGCTGCAGAGACATGTTTCTGTCCCTCTCAGCACCACAGCCAACACACAAAGATTACTCAAAGATATTCATACATTTGACAAATATTTATTAAGTACCCACTATGCACCAGGTACTGTACACAGGCGCAGAGTTTACACCTGTGAACAAAATCACTCAGGTTGTTTACGATCTAAGAGAGACTTACAATCTAACGTTGATTTAAGACCTCCTTTCAAGTCCTAGGTATAGAACAAAGAGCAAAGAAATGAACTTGAATTTTAAAAACAGATCAACCAGAAAACTGTGAAACACATTTGTCAATACAGTTTTATTCAAGTAGGCACGACTAAATCGGAGTAACATTTATTTTACTCACCTCCATCTTTCTTTTTAGTGATGATTCTGTTTTTCAGCCATTCTTTGGTTTCTTCCTTGACATCCTGAGCAAGTTCTATGATGACCAAAGGCGTGAAAGAACTCTCATGAGTATCCAGAGCTGATAAGGTCACTTTCATCTTTGACAAATTTGCTGAAAATAAGAAGTAAACATAGGTTCTCATGGAAAAAAACAAATATAGACTATATCTGTATTTTCTCTTGGTGAAAATTAACCACCATTCACCACAAGTCTGGCTTCTTAGACAAAAGAAATTTTCTCATGATCCAGATGGGCTACATGTCAGGCTCACCCAATGATTCACAGCACCTGTGGGTCCAGGCCCTGTACAAAAACAAGGGAACAACACCCTTGTCTGTAAGCAGATCAGAATATGGTGGAGAGGACATTCAGGTAAGCGATGGGGTAACAGTATAAAAGGTACTCTCACAAGAGGCCTGAGAAAGTATTTACAGAGGGTGTGACTGACCTGAACAAGACTTAGAAAGATGAACGAGAGTTTGCCAGATCGACAATGGATGGCATTCCAGGTAGAGGAAATAGAGTGCCCCCTACAAAATAATGATGAAAAATAGCCAAGAGACTCAGAGAAATAGAAGTGATTACTTATGGCTGGAGCATGAACTATGTTTTAGGGGAGGGAGGATGGGAATGGACTGGTATCTAATGAGGGCTCCTGACTATTACAAAGCAACTGCACCTTGTCAACATACAACAGAAGTCAGCAATTCATTATGAGCAGAGAACTGATATAGGCCAGTTTCATGTTGTGGTATGCAGTCTGTGTCCCCAGCATCAGCTGCCCCTCCCAGGGTCCCTATCTTTCTCAGAGGTATCATCTTTATCTCTGTTACCAAGCCTGAAAACTGTCACAGTCAATCTGGAGACCCTCTGATGGCATCAGTCACTAAGGCCTGATGACCTCCCTCTAAAGTGTTTCTCATGTCAATATCTCTAACTCAGTGATTCTCATCGGGGCAATTTTCAGGCTTTAGACTCCTTTATTCTAACTTTGTACTTAATGGAAGTTTTAATGACTCCAAAGCACAAGTGCAAATCGATTATTGGGTACAATCATAGAAGGGGTGACCAACAACCCAGGGCATCTTTCCTTTCTTTGGGGGAACTCACGGTCTTGCAGCAAGCTGATCAAACAGACCGAGACCGGCCTGGACTCGTAAGCTTTTGCTTTTCACTAACAGAGCATAACTCTTGTTTGGGGCAACACAGGTATTATAAATTAATGCTGGATGCAAATTATACTACAAATACACCAGGAATGCTATTTCCAGGTATCAGCCAAATGAGAGTCAGCATGCTAGGCTGCCAGGTCAAAATAGGAATGAGTTCTCACCTTCAAATAGCTATAGAATGACAAGAGTTAGCAATTAGAGCTATGGGAACTCAGAATACCTCATACACAAAAGTTAATGGTCCAGCAAAAAGGGAAGCATGTTCTATGCAGGGAACAACACGTGTAAAGTCAATGAAGCGAGGGTAAAGTCCTGACCAGAGCAGGGTGATAAAATGTTTGTAAGCTGCAACCATATAAGAAAGTCTGCTGCCATTTACATCTGACTCGACAGTCAGTAAGAAGTCACTGGAGGTTTCTGAGCAGAGGACTGACTATGTGCCAGGGTGATATAAATCCCAACAGGTACATTTAGGGGGCTTTAGTCCTGATATTCCTTCAATTCCTTTGAACCTCTGACATTTCTCGTAACAAAAAAGTTTGGGAAAAGTTAATCTACCAATAGACTGTAGAGGCTTACCATCATCATCTTTTACATGGAAATATCAAATACAACAAACATGCATCATGGGGTTACTATGGGCCAGGTCATGATGGAGTCTAAAGATACAAAAGTAAATAAGGTCAACATCTTACTTTTGAGAAGCGAGGATACATCAAATCATTCTAACACACAGGCTCAGTGTTGGGTTGACCAAAAAGTTCATCCAGGTTTTTCTGTTGCAGCGTATGGAAAACGTGAAAGAACTTATTGGCCAACCCAGTATAATAGCAATAACCAGAGGGGTAGGGGCAGACTGAGGAGGGAAAATGACTTTCTGGGAAGGGAGCCTGAGAACTAGAAAGCCTTCAACTTGGAAAAGATACACAGATGGCTCCAAGGTTTCTAACCGGGGACATGAGAAGAATGGTTGTGTGTGAGCAAACAGCGAAGAAGGAAGGAATGGTGAGGTTAAGGTGACAATGAAGGGTTCAACAGGGCATATATAACAGGAATCAAAGGTCAAAGCTTTTTAGCCTTTATGCACTGCCTAATGTAAGTGAAAGAAATGGCAACCCCCTCCAGTACTCTTGCCTGGAGAATCCCATGGACAGAGGGGCCTGCTGGGCTACAGCCCATGGGGTCGCAAGAGTTAGACACAGTGACTAAACTACCACCAAAGTGAGTGAGAATTATTCACAATCAACAGGTCATAAGACAATCCTTCTGAGAAACTAGAGGCAGGTTTCAGTTTTCAACTTGAATATGAGCTTTATCTAGAAATTCACAGTAAATACTTGCTCCTTTCAGACTTGAAGCATGACCTTAACCTTAAAAAGATGTTCCATACCTTCCAGACAAAATGTCACAATCTCTGATATACAAAGAATTCTTACAAATCAACAACAGAAAAAAAAAAAACTGAAATGACAAGTCACAAAGAAGAAATAAAGTGGACAACACACTTGAAAAGATGTTCAAAGTTACTAAGAAAAGAATGCAAAATAACAATGAGATGTTTTCCCTTTTCAGATTTGTTGAAAGGTGGACAGAACCCAGGTCTGGCACAAGAGCAGAAAACTTGGCATTTTCACATATTGCTGTCAGATGTTGTTACTTGATGCCACCTTCCCATAAAGAACAGTAGCAATCTGGAAAATGGTATTAAATACACCATTCTAGAGAACATTGCCAGTTCTAGGAATTTATGTTGTTGTTCAATTGTTCAGTCGTGTCCGACTCAGATCCCACTGACTGCAGCACTCCAGGCTTCCCTGTCCTTCACTATCTCCAGGAGTTTGCTCAATTTCATGCCCATTGAGACAATGATGCCATCCAACCATCTCTTCCCCTGTGGCCCCCTTCTCCTCTTGCCTTCAATCTTTCCCAACATCAGGGTCTTTTCCAAAGAGTTGACTCCTTCACATCAGGTGGCCAAAGTATTGGCGCTTCAGTATCAGTCCTTCTAATAAATATTCAGGAATTTATACCAAAAATATAATAAAATAAAAAATGTACACAGAAGAAGTTCATTACAACTCTCCTTTTTCCTATCTTTCCTATAGTGTCAAACAGGAGAGCGGCTAAATAAAGTCTAACTACACAACAGAATCATTAATAACAGACGGAAAAGGCAATGGCACTCCACTCCAGTACTCTTGCCTGGAAAATCCCATGGATGGAGGAGGCTGGTGGGCTGCAGTCCATGGGGTCGCTAAGAGTTGGACACGACTGAGCGACTTCACTTTCACTTTTCACTTTCATGCATTGGAGAAGGAAATGGCAACCCACTCCAGTGTTCTTGCCTAGAGAATCCCAGGGATGGGGGAGCCTGGTGGGCTGTTGTCTATGGGGTTGCACAGAGTCGGACACGATTGAAGCGACTTAGCAGCAGCATTAATACCAGGATACAGATCAAACTCCATTAACATGAGAATGTTTCCTAACACACTATAAGGTAAAAATGCAAAGTGTGACCCCATTTATGAATTTATATAATCCATAATAATTGTAAAATGACAACACTAGCTGCTGCATTCAAAGCACTGGGCTACGTTTTTCTTTTTAATTTTCTTTTTTGGCTGTGCTGCTCTGCATGCAGGAACCTAAACTTCCTGACAAGGGATGAACCCATGGCCCCTACAGTAGAAGCTCAAAGTCCTAAACACTGGATCACCAGGGATTTACCCAGGTCTACACATTTTTTGGCTCAGTCAGTAAAGAATCTGCCTGCAATGCAGGAGACCTGGGTTCGATCTCTGGGTTGGGAAGATCCCCTGGAGGAGGGCATGGCAACCCACTCTGGTATTCTTGCCTGAAGAATTCCCATGGACAGAGGAGCCTGGTGAGCTACAGTCCATGGGGTCACAAAGAATCGGACACGACGGAGCGACTAAGCACACGAGAGTCTCACACCAACCTCGTGAAGAAGGAGCTTTAATGTTTTCACTTTACAGATGAAAAAACTGAGGTGAAAGAAGTAAACAGTCCACATCACAGTTGCAAAGAGGGGAAGTGGGCTTCAAAACCAGACAGCCAGATGCCAGAGCTCACAACCTTAACCACAAGTATGTATATATACCTACTCATCACATATGACAGACTTGTGTATTACACACACTTGTGTTAGTCACATGTGGGTATGTGCGTTTAATAAAAATTCCATCAGTGATTAGGCAGATATAGTTTTACTTGGCCATGTCCAGGTAGTGGGATTCGTGATGATTTTTATTTTCTTTACATTTTTCTAATTTGAATTTTAGTGAGCAGGTATTTCTTATGATTAGAAACAAATATCTTCTATGTTTATAAAATAGCATACTCAACTTTTCAATAACAGGTGTAAAATATACACTGCAGTAAAGACCAAAAGATACTTCGAAAATGACATAGTATTTTGCTTTACTCCTAAGATTAAAAACATATTAACTTTGAACACAAGAAATTGCCTAGCTTCAAAAGATTCTTTTGTTTAGTTTTGGGTAAAAGCATATAAACTGAAAGAACTTGTTACTTATTCAAGAGACTGGCAAAACCACTGCAGAAGCTGGACTAGGACAGAATTTTTACAGCAAAAGGAGCCTTAGGGATCAATTAGTCCCAAGACCACACACTGTTTCACATTAACAAACCCTGAAGTTACACAACCATTCTGGCAGAAAGAGGACTGAAATCCAGCACTCTTTCAATGATACCATGCCGTATGCAAAGAACCTTGTATCCCCCTTTTTATGGACTTAGCCAATAATGTTGGTTTACTGTCTCACCACAGCAGTGGCCTTACCACACTGTGGAGCCAGCCACGCGCTTTCGATCATTAAGAGACTCACAGACTAACAGAAGTGCCAGTGTTGCTTAGGTTCTGCTCTGAGCAGTTCAGTGGAGCTTGGTAAGCTTTGACCCCTTCAAGGCTCCGGATGCTCTCGGAGGTTTCAACACTGCTTGTTTTCAGACGCTTCACACATGTGTCATCCACTGGGCCACAGCACACTTACGGGCTGGGTGACCCAAGAGACAGGAACCTCTCTTACATGACCATGGTCCTGTCCCTGAAGCCCTGTGCCCTCCCTTCCGGGCCCTCTGCTCAGGGAATTTCCATCACTGCACAGTATCGCCTGGGGATGCTCCCTCCTCGGGCAGTCCTGCCCCTCTCTGGGCTCTGCATGCAACATCACTCTTATGGTTCGCTGGCCAGTACAATCCAGGCCTGCTCCAAACCCACCTCTCCACAGGGGCGGGCCCAAAGGAGTAGATACCAAGTGTAAGGTGGTAAAAATAAGAAACCTCACGGCGGCCAGGGCTGAGTTCTGCAATCCAGTTTCACCAGAGGGTCTTAATAGAAGCTGGCTTCACCGTTACCATGAACACTAGATGTGTGTGTGATGTGTGTGTGTGTGTGTGTGTGTGTGTGTGGTGTGTGTGTGTGGTGTGTGTGTGTGTCTGTGTGTCTGTGTGTGTTGTTAGTCACTCAGTCGTGTCCAACTCTTTGCAACCCCACAAACTGTAGCATGCCAGGCTTCTCTGTCCATGGAATTCTTGAGGCAAGAATACTGGAGTGGATTGCCATTCCCTTTTCCAGAGGATCTTCCCGACCCAGGCACTGAACCCTGGTCTCCTGCATCGCAGGCAGATTCTTTACCACTTAAGTAGTATGTGGAACCAAAAAACCAGGTGGGGGGACATGGTGGGTTTAAGTGTGGGCATGGCAGAGGGCCTCACAGTTCTTGCTGAGGCCAATCTGAAAACAGGCAATGATTCAACACAAAGATTTCCTGGGCACAAGAGAGTAGAATGATTTCTGCTACCATAGCCAGTGTCCCCCTTTCATCCAGAAAGTTGGCCAGGCCAGCACCCAGGAATAACTACAAGACACAGAGCAGCTAGGTTCCATATACCCTCGGCACAGGATCAGTAGACAGCCATCCCAAACCCTTTCTCCTTTATCACATGTTGAATTGCACACAGGGCTAAAGGAGACCTACAAAGGAACTGGCTCCTGGTTGCTTTTACATTAGCTATTGGAATCACCTGCCTATAATAAGAGCGAAATCCTGACCACATGGTGGCCGAAATGCACGTGTGCAAAGAAACTCACTGTGAGTTCAACCAAGAGGGTGGGGGGTGTTCACATATTTTATCAAGGATCGAAAAAAAAAAGAATAACCACCCTTTACTTCTCTTCTTGAGTTTGAGCAAAGAAGAAAAGTCAATGGAATTATAAATTCAAAGACTAATAATAAGTAAATGGACAAGGCTGTCTTTAGGAATCACCTTATATCAGACTCAAGCAGAAGCTCTCATCAAATTGACAAAATTACTTTCAGCCATAAAGTAGAGCAGGAACACGTCAGTGAGAGAAAACTGAAGGGCTACACTGATCAAGCTGGAAGACGAGAGAGATTTCCTAGGAGAAAAGTTGCAATTTTAATGGCCGGTGCTAGAAAGAAAAAGGACAGGACCCCTCCTAGGGCTCCCAAGGTCTAGGACAACTTAGAGACAGCCTCTAAAACCTCGGCAGGTAGTTAATTATGAGAGCAATTGTGAGACAGTCCCCCTTGAGACCTAGGGCAGCTGCCCCTCAGGAGTCACCTAAGATGTGGGCAGATCTGAGAATACAACTTGAGCACTGCACACCCCCACCCCTCACTAGAGTTCCACAGGGACACCCCCAACACAGGGAAGATGGTGAGGCCCATTCCCTGAGGCACATATCTAGGACCGTCCCGGCCTCAGGACTCCACAGAAAGGTATGGGAGAGCTGAGACATGATGCCATAAAGATGACCTGGTCACAGCAGCCCAGACCTGATTACATGCTGCACTCAACAGTCTGTCTACATTTAGCACCCCACACACTGTCAACATTTCTGCTTCTTCAGGCTGGAATAATGTCTGAGAATCTAGAGCAACACTGAATCCCCTCCCTGAGCACAAGACCTGGCACACAGCTGAACCGCTCCTAAGCGATAAAAGAATGAATTCACCTGATGAAGCACACTACCACTTACGAAGATGTTTAGGGAGAATTTTTAATGATCCAGGAAAATGCTAAAAATACAAAAGGAAAAAAGCAAAACACAAAGTAATACAACAATATGACCCCAATTATGCAATATGTACATTTAGTTATTTAGAATTCCCTGGTAGCTCAGTCAGTAAAGCATCTGCATGCAGTGCAGGAGACCCGGGTTCTGTTCCTGGGTTGGGAAGATCCCCTGGAGAAGGAAATGGCAACCCACTCCAGTATTCTTGCCTGGAAAATCCCAAGGACAGAGGAGCCTGGCGGGCTACAGTCCATGGGGTCACAAAAGTCGGACATGACTTAGTGACGAAACCACCACCGCATTTAGTTATGCAAAAAACAAAAAGAATTGCGCCAAAATGCCAGGGTTGGTGAAATAACATGGAGTTTTAATATTCATCCCTTATACTTTTCTCTATCTTCTGAGTTTTCTTACAATGAATAAAAGTTTCACTGAGCTTGTTGGTTTGTTTTTCTAAGTGCACACGCTTTCCAATATACCAGGACTTTTCTTTCCCTTTCCAGTACTTTAGCTCTTTGCAATTTTATTCTTCATTTCCAGTTCTACAATTTAGAGATAGCTGGTCACAACAGATACAGTCTACTTTCCACAGTTAATTTACAATTGTCTGTCATACAGAATGGGCTGTATGGGAAAACATCTAGTTCTCTAGCTCCGTGTAACTTTAAATTGAAAGTAGTCACAAAAGATTTAAAATTTTTAAAAAACCCCACAGTATTCGATTTTTAAACATTAAAACTCCACACGATTTAAAATATTTTAAATATTTGTGATGTTTTTTAGCCCGAATAAACCTCAACTCTGAACTCAATAAGGGTGGGACCTCCATACACGGTCTGGGTTGCTGGAATAGGGTTTTACAGAAGACAGCGCCCACCAACGCTGGCGCGGCCAAGGCTCCAGGCAAATTAGGAGAAGCACCCCGTCCAGTCACAGTTCTCAGGTGTCCCAGGCACTACCCTTGATTTACATCTATTATTTAAGCTACACTATGTGTCCCAGTTGAAATCCTGGAAACTCGACCACCCCTGAGGAAGAGCAGAACCCACAAGCTGGCTGGGGTCACATGCGTTCCGACTGTCCAGGGAAGCGTGAATCACCGGACCCCGTGAGCTGGTCCTTCCCCAAAATGCCCTTCACTGGGCTTCGCCGACTTCTCCACCCCGAATCACCTCATTCCCCATAGGTCCGGAACACCTCAAGCCCCGGCATCCTGCCTCTACAAGCCACTCGAGTTCAACCTCACCAGATTTTTTCTATTTACCCTCCACCTGAGACCAACCTCGGCCCTCTGCAGCGTCCAAATCTGCGAATGCCACTCCCACCTTCACTCCTCCCCGCTCCTCCCCCTCACTCGAAAAATACCCAACCTCGGCGTCCCCGCCCCCCCCCCCCCCGGTCCCATTTCTCCATTCCCGGATTGCCAGCCCCGGAAGGTACACCAGGAAGGAAGGGTAGCGGCTAGGAGTCCCTGGAAGCGTCGCGCCGCCGCCCGGCAGCCCAGACTCAACGACCCGCATCGACCTGAGCTCTGGCAGCCGAGTGCGAGGGGTCACAGGCCCCCTCCCCGGCTCACCCGCCGCCTAAGCGCTCCACGTCTTCGGGGGCGGGCCCGAGAGCCGGCGAGTCCCGGAGGCCCGGCGAGCAACTCTCGGGGCTGGAGGAGGGCGGGGGCCTGCGGGGCGGGCGCCGCTGAGCGCTGGGCGTGGCGGGCGTGGCGGGCCCGAGACGCAATCTCGCGCAGGCGGGGCGGGGCCGCGGTGGGGTGGGCGGGGCTTGGTGCTGGGGCCGGGCGGTGAGTCGGGCCCGGCGGTGAGTCACCCCCGGCGGAGACCTGGCTGCCCCAGAGAAACGCTAGACGAGTCAAACCCGGCTGTCGCCTGCAATGAGAGCTGAGGCTGCTAAGGAAAACGGCTGCCTTTGGGGCTGTCACTCCGCGTGGGGGCGGGACCACGGTAGAAGAGGCGGGGCCTCGCAGGGCTGTCCAGCAGGACGGGGGCAGGACCAAAGTGGGGAGGCGGGGCCTCCTACGACTGGGCTGTCACTCCAAGAGTCCAACGGCGACCCCTAAAGAAACAGGCCCCTTTCACATTTTCCTCTTCCTGTCTCTTAAGGCCCAAACTGGGGCTTTCCAGGTGGTTCAGTGGTAAAGAATCCGCCTGTCAATGCAGGAGACGCAGGAGATGCGGGATCGAGCCACCGATTGGGAAGATCCCCTGGCGAAGGAAATGACAACTTTCTCCAGTATTCTTACCTGTAAAATCCCACGGACAAGAGCAGCCTCGCAGGCTGTGGTCCAGGGGGTCGCAAGGAATCGGACACCACTGAGTGAGCACATAAGGTCCAGAATCCAACTTTCTTGTCACTTTCAAATATAAGAACAAGTCTCATTTAGTAGATATTCACTTTCACGTAATGACAAGTCCAAATCCAGTATATTATTAAAACTTCACATCCAATATAGCCAAATATCTTATAGATTATAGCCTCCTAGCCCCGCCTTCCCCTACCTCGAGAAAACCTCTTACTCTCCCTTTTTTCTCCACCCTAGATACCTTAGTCTCCCTGCTCTGTCGGGAATTCACCAGACACCCTCAACCACCTTTGCCACCTCCCACCTCGGGATCTGTGCCCTGGGGCTTTGTTCCTTCTGCTTTCAAAGCTCTTTGTTAATTAAGGAGATGATTTATTTCCTTCCTTCCCTCACAGGAATCTGGAATCAAATCCCATCTTCTCACCGAGGCCCTTTCTAACTATTCTTTAATGGACTGCTCTCCAGTCCATCCCACCATCTTACCTTAACATACTCCTAATGCTCTGTCATAGCAGCTCACAACTTATTGATCAGTTCTCCCATGGCCATCATGGTAGGAGGCCAGAAGTTCTTTCTCTTCTGAAAATCAGGACAAACTGTTTTCGAGGTTCAATAGGTTTAGACATTGATTTCTCAGTGGACTTTTTTTTTCAGCTGCACATTTCCTATTTTCTCATTCTTTGAATTTATGGCCATCTCTCCATATAACATCTTCTGATATATATATGCTGGAAGGACTGGAAAAATAAAAATTGAATGGAAATATTAAAAATGCCTTTCACAAAGATGGTCTCCTTTCATCTCTACAATTAACACATTAAAACTCTAAGTATGACAAATTAGTTGTTGGAAAACACAAATGGTAGACTTCAGTTAATGATATGGACTCCTGTATCAGTTAGCTGTGGCTGCATAACAAACCACTACACAGAATCAGGGATTCCCTTCTCCACCACTCTCCTTTGGGGCATCTCTTTCATAATCTCTGGCACTCAGAACATCCTTTATCCAGTTCTGCTGGCCAGAAAGAGGAGTTCCTCTGGAGTTTGCTATCCTTTTTATCTGTTGTGCTCTCTGTGCAGCTGGGGCTGCCCTCAGGGCAAGGTTGAGGGGAAAGAGAGAGAAAAACTGACAAGAGATTCTCCCCCCTACTTCATACAAGTGTCCCTTTTCCCATCTCCTCTGACCAGAGGGATAGGTTTTCTATTAGGGTCTAATTATCCATGTCACTGTACTATAGTAATGAAGTACTGTGACTAAGGAAGCTCCAGGACAGAGAAGGGAGAAGAAAAAACAAACATGAATTTTCACCCCTCTCTCCACCTTGTAGCAACCTTTTCATATTTTGTCCAGAGGTTTCAGTAGTAATCAGTGGCAGACATAGGCTGCAATGGAGTTACTCCATTCAGAACTTATCAATAAATGAAAAAATGTATTAATTTATATTGCTATTATGAATGATGAGACATTTGCATTTCATTTGCTACAAATTATGTATTCTGTCTACTTTTCTACTGGATATAGAAATACTTCATGTAATCATAAAAATAATTCCTTTCTTAGAAATGAACATCAAAACTTGTTCTCAGTTTGACATGTCTTTTGACTTCTCGTATGCTATTTTATTTGCTTTGTTTTTTTCCCTTTGATTTTTTTGGTTTTATTGGTCATGCAGACCTTTCCCATTTCTAATTGGTCAATTTTTACCAAACTTTTGTTTTACTACTTACTACGTTTAGTTACATTATACTTAGACCTCACCTCTCTTGTATTACTTTGAAAATCCTTCTATGGTTTCTGTTCTTTTTTTTTTCTTTTTGGAAGAAGAACTTTTTAATACTTTTATGTACAGAAAGCTCAATAACGTACACTTGACCAAGTTTGGTGGCTAATTCTTTGATCTTTGCCTTCTCTGGCAATATGAGCTACTGATTTTGAACCCAGGACACTGCCTCCCCATTGATGGTGGGTCTCACCATATCTGTCATTGTAATTGGTCCTGATGATGTCCACCAGTTTAGCCAGTGTACCCTTGTCTTCTGAGTTGACTTGCATGAAGGCCACAGTGTGTACAGGTCTTCCCATGGACCAGACGCTCCAGCCTGGCCTTCTCCTTGATTAGACCCCATCTTACAGCACAGGGCAGGCAGGAAGACCACAATCTGGAAGACAACATTAACTCTAGAGTGTATTTTGAGCAAAAACAGTTAACTTAAAAGCTAATGAGGAGAACCTACTGTCTAGCAAAGAGAACTCTGCTCAAGGATCTGTGGTGACCTAAATGGAAAGAAAATCTAAAAAAGAGTGGATATATGTATATGTATAATGGATTCACTTTACTCTACAGCAGAAACTAACACAATGGTATAAAGCAACTATATTCCAATAATTTTTTTTAAAGAAAAGCTAATGTGGTAGCAGTTGCTCCGGGTTAAAAAGTTCATGTATTTCCACTTGAAGCTTTAATTGAGAAATTCACATGATTGCAACATGGTTTCTTCTTAATGTTTCATGATTTCATTTTCCTTTAAAAACTGGACCCATCAGGAATTTATTTTGATGCAAATTACGTAGGGTAGATCCAACTTTACTTGATATCTTGATAGCTATGCATCTGCCCTACCTCATTTACTAACTAATCCATCTTTCGCCTGATAGATTTTAAATGCCACTGTTACATTAAATTTACTTCTGTATTTTTTGACTTTTACAATACATCATTTTGTTTCTTTAAACTCTCCAATATAACACACCCCATCAGTTCTTGAATACCTCATTCCCACCATGACTGTCTAGGAGAGCAGCCACTGAAGCCTGCCCTTAAGTAAACTTGTTCATTCCAGGCAACCATGCTGCTGCTGCTGCTGCTGCTGCTACTAAGTCGCTTCAGTCGTGTCCGACTCTGTGCGACCCCACAGAGGGCAGCCCACCAGGCTCCCCCGTCCCTGGGATTCTCCAGGCAAGAATACTGGAGTGGGCTGCCATTTCCTTCTCCACCAGGCAACCATAGGGGATTATTTATGGAACTTTTCCCACTGCATGCCCTATATTTGCTATGACCCATTTCCCCTAGTAGCTCAGCTGGTAAAGAATTCGCCTGCAACACAGGAGATCCTGGTTCGATTCCTGGGTCGGGAAGATCCCCTGGAGAAGGGATAGGCTACCCACTCCAGTATTCTTGGACTTCCCTGGTGGCTCAGATGGTCAAGAATATGCCTGCAAAGCGGGAGACCTGGGTTCAATCCCTGGGTTGGGAAGAGTCCCTGGAGAAGGGAACAACTACCCACTCCAGTATTCTGGCCTGGAGAATTCCATGGACAGGGGAGCCTGGTGGGCTACAGTCCATGGGGTCACAAAGAGTCAAACGTGACTGAGTGACTTTCACTTTCACTTTTTGGGCTTCCCTGGTAGCTCAGTTGGTAAAGAATCCACCTGCAATGCAGGAGACCCTGGTTGGATTCCTGAGTTGGGAAGATCTCTTGGAGAAGGGATAGACTACCCACTCCAGTATTCCTGCACTTCCCTGGTGGCCCAGTCAGTAAAGAATGCGCTTGCAATGTGGGATACCTGAGTTTGATCCCTGAGTTTGGAAGATTCCCCTGGAGGAAGGCATGGCAAACCCACTGCAGTATTCTTCTCTGGAGAATCCACATGGACAGAAGAGCTTTGTGGGCTACAGTCCATGGGGTTGCAAAGAATAGGACACAACTGAGTGACTAAGCACAGAACAGCATATTTTCCCCCAGTGGCAAGTTCACCATTGTCTTCAAACCTAGCCAGGTCAGACCCAGTCCCAGATTCCCATCTTGAGGGTCTCATTTCTGCAACCACTTCCAATATCAAATATGTCAGACAAATTTCAATACAGAAAACAGAAATTACCCTGTGTATTTTTCACAGGAAGAGATTGAATAAAGAGAATTAAGTCCTTATCAAATCATCGGGAGGCCTGGAGAAGCGCTTCTAGGCTAGATATCTTGGAGTGAATAACACTGCCAAACTGGTCCACCAAGGGAGCTGCTACTTCTGAGGCTACTGGAGCCATGCTAGGGCTGAAGCCACAGCCTCTGCCTGACTGTAGAGAAGGGGCATCTTATCCTGTGATCCCGGATCTCAGAGTTGGATCAAAAGGCTGCCACAACCACTGCTGATTCTTGACACCTGGGAAGCTTGAGAATAAAGAAGGAACTAGCTGCAATGAAACCACATCCTTCTCCTCCTGTGCCAGGGCCAGAAGCCACAGGAGGATGGTTTCCTAACTTCCACCTTCCTGATCTTAAGAGAAAACATCTAAGTAGGGAACCAGGTGCTATTTTTAGGCTTCCAACCCCTTACCTAGCACTTCTTCATATAAACCTTTCCCATTTCTTATGAAGTTTATTCCCAGGTAATTTACCTTTCTCATCACTAGTATAAATAAGATCTTTTCTTCCATTATAGCTTCTATTTGGTTGTTGATACCTGTTACATGAACATTATGCATACAAATTTTATGCTCTGAATAAAATCTTTTACAGTTTATATGTGGTTTATTCCATGACAATCTCCAATTTTAGTCACGCCATCTGAAAATTATACTTTTCCTTCCTCCTTGTCTGATTTCTGACATTAATATGCTCACTCTTCCCTATAGCATGGGATTCCCAGATCACAGTGGTAAAGAATCCAACTGCTAACTCAGGAGACACAGGTTCGATCCCTGGGTCAGAACCCCTGGAGGAGGAAATATCAACCTACTCCAATATTCTTACCTGGAAAATCCCATGGATTTGTGATGGGGTCACAAAGTGCTGGACGCAACTAGGCAACTGAGCATATCCCTAGAGTACAGCTAACCCCTTCACTCCTGTTAAGACTTTGTTTAAGATGTCATTCTCTCAATAAGTCCTACTCTGATCTCCCTATTGAAAAGTGTACTCTCTAATCCTTTGAAACTCTATCTTGCTGTGTTCATTCCTGCTCTCCATGGTCCTTATTGAGTTTTCTTTAGTGTCTGTCCTTTCACGAACTGCTTCCAGTTTTCCTTCAACTCTTTGATGACTTTTTCTCTCCCCCTTCACTTCTTTCTGAAGTGCTACCAGCTCCTGTTTTACCTTCTGTCTCACCTTCTCTCACGTGAGCTGCCTGCAGGCTTTGGATGTTGGTAGGGTTCAGGTTCCTGGCTGGAAGGAGTTTTTCTCATGGCTTGGCATTAAGCGAGTGAATTTAGCCTTTATTTCTTCTCAGGGAAACAACAGGCAGCTGGAGGGCTTCTCATAGCACGGTGGTCCTCTCGCCGAGCTCGCTGGCAGGTTTTCTCCTGAAGATACGTGTGATTGCTGCCTGTGTCTTCCCTGAGCTTTGCCCTCTTTGCTTCTGCCTTCATTCTCTGCATGCTGCTCTTCGAGCTGAGGTTTGGCTTTGTTCACCATCTACTTGGAGCCCTTCGCCTTGGAGGATCCACCAGCCCCACCTGAGATCTGCTCTCATGACATGGGTGTGCTGACTCCACTTCTGCCCATGTCCGTACTGATCCACACCACCCTGGGGATCACTGCCATCAGTTTTGTATGGTTTGGAGCCTCAGATGTCTCCTTGTTTCATCAAAGATGAGTGTTTTAGTCAGTTCTGGCTAACATGTGCATGCATGCTCAGTTGTGTCTGACTCTTTTGTGACCCCATGGACTGCAGCCCACCAGGCTCCTCTGTCCATGGCATTTCCCAGGCAAGAATACTGGAGTGGGTTGCCATTTCTTCTTCCAGGGGATCTTCCCAACCCAGGGCTCAAACCCGCATCTCCTACATCTCCCTCTGGATACTATAACAGCAAAAAAAAATCATAGATGGGTGACTTAAAAAAAATTTTTGAGGTTTTCCATATTGACATCTAAAAATAAAAAGCAGAAATTTACTTTCACTTATTAAAAGACCCATCTCATCCTCCTAGAAAGAAATGTATAAACAGTTTCCTTCCTCCCTGTAAGTGTTGAATACAAGCACCTATTTGCTAGAATAGATGAAATATTATATATGTGTTTTTAGTATCTTGGAGAAACTAATTGTTTTATTTCTACCATGTTTTTACTGGAAACACATAACAGAGAAATGGCCATTTGACATCTGCCAAATAACCAAGGACACAATATGGCTCCCAGTGTTATTTCAATTTCTTGTCTTAGCAGGGAGCAGGCTAAATGGCTCATGGCTCTTTTCTGTCGTCAGTGTATCTAACACATTCCTGAAATAAAGCCATTGAAATAATAGAATTCCTCTGTGAAATTGTTCACCTGAGGAGAACTGCTCATCCTAAATATTTGGATTTTGATTAAGATGAGTATCTTCAACAATCAAAACCTCTATTATTAGTGCCAAGAACCATAAAGGGTATGACATCTTACCGTACTTGTGAGCTAGTAAGTTAACCCGTCAGTTTCATAGATGCCAACAGAGGACACGAGACCCCTGGGTCAGAGACAGAGGACTTTATCACTCATTGCACAATGGTCAGTCTGAGCTCCATGCTTCTGTCAGCTCACCTTGTCCCCATGGGAAGAATTTGTGAAGCAGTCCAGATAGATTCAACACACACACCCATGGCTAAGAAACTCTGGGTTTAGGTAACTTCTAATGGGGCAGTAGTAAGCCTGCTCAACCTTGACCCCTGAGGGAGATATTATCTTTATTATTCTAGACAGAAAACAAACCTGCCCTCTGCTGCATAGGGAGAAACCAGCTCCATTTCAAGGCTGTGTGCTATACAATCCATCCTTCAAAACATAGTTTGGAACCAACATGTCAGTGCCTTTACTCAGAAGACCCGTGTGGAACTTTCTCCCGACAATTAGTAGCCTTGCCACCAGCCCAACTCAGGAGTTTTTCCAAAACAGAAGTGTCTTCTGCAGCCTGGGAAGGCAGCCAACCTCAGAGTCACAGACACTGTGTAAGAGGACAAAGTTTACTGGATATCGTCTTCCTGTGTTTTTTAATCTTAAAAATGTTAAACTACACGACACAGGTACTTAGTACAAAAGTAAAAACTAGAAGAGAGTAGGCAGTAAAACGTAGGTCTCTCTCCCTATGCCCCAGTGAGTCAGCTTCTCTCTCCAGAGGAAATCAGGTGATTTTGACTTTCCTGGAAATTTCCCTTCCTCCTGCCCTTCCTTCTTGCCTTCTGTCTAACTTTCTTTCTCTCTCCCCTTTCTCTTCCTTTTCCTCTTTCTTTCCCTTTCTCTCTTCCTTTCTTCCTTCCTCTCCTTCATTCTTTCCACAAACACACACGCACAAGGGCTGGATGTGTGTGTATACTCAAGTTTTCCCTCTACGTGGAATTCCTGTTTATTCCTCTGCACAACCCAACCCACCAAAAACAATTAAAATTAAGACAGATGAAAAATCTATAACCCCAAACACTCCAGTTCCATACAGTGACTTTCAAAATTCCTGTATTCCCTTATTCCTGCGTTCCACACTGGTGACCACTCACTGAGCTCACACATGTAGGGCAGTCAGGACCTAAACACACAGTTCTAAGCTAAAGAATGCAGCTGCCCTTTGAACAATGCTGGGATTAGGGGCACCGACCACTGGCAGTCAAAAATCTGTGAACAACTTTACAGCAGGCCCCCTACTGCTGTAGGTTCCACTCTGCAGACTCAACCAAGCAGATGGTGTAGTATTGTAGTACATACTTATTTATTGGGAAATAAATCACATGGAGGGGACCTGTGAAGCTTATACCTATATGGTTCAAGGCTCAACTGAAGACTTCCCTGGTGGCTCAGACAGTACAAGAATTTGCCTGCATCGTAGAAGACCTGAGTTCGGGTCTTCTCAACTGAAGACTTCCCTGGGTTGGGAAGATCCCCTAGAGAAGGGAATGGCAACCCACTCCAGTGTTCTTGCCTGGAGAATTCCATGAACAGAGGAGCCTAGCAGGTTACAGTCCATGGGGTCACAAGGAGTCAGACACAGCTGAGTGACTAGCACTTTCACTTTCAACTGCAGTTAGAGCAGGAAGCATAAATGTACTATAGGCGATCAGAAGAGGGATACGTGCTCAGAGCTGGAGGGACTTCTCGGAGGATCCATGGCAGATGTGACATCCACGGAAGCTTGAGGAAAGGGACAGGGATACATGTGAGCTGGGTGGCAGCTGGGGAGTGGAGGAGTAGACAGGCATTAGGGAAGAAGGGAGATGTGAGCAAAGGTACAGGGAGGCAGGAAAGCGAAGCACACACTTGAGAAACAAGGAGCATTCCATGGAGCTGGGCAGAAGGCTGCTGAGGAAAGAGGAGTCGTTCATGGTGAGGGCTCAAATATCATGCTGCTGCCAATTTTGTTCTTCCTGGGCATGATGAGTACAGCAAAAATGACCGCTTTGGTCCCACCACATGACGAGGTTCCTGAAGCCACGTGTGATAACTCATGCATCATTCAGGACATCTTACTGCTGGCATCTACTTCTGTCATGGCAAGCAAAGCTTTCTGAGCCTAACTTGAGTCCCCGAGCCCCAACTGTTGCTCATTACTCACGTCAAAAGTTGGTGCTCTGAACCCTGGAAAGCCCTACACATCTCCCCGTCTTCTTTCATGTATCCTGGACATAATTTAAAATCATTCAGGGACTTCCCTGGTGGTCCAGGGACTTATGACTTCGCAGTCCCAAAGTAGGGGGCCCGAGTTTGATCCCTGGTCAGGGAACTAGATCCCACATGCCACAGCGAAGACCCAGTGCAGCCTTATAAGTACTTTTTTAAAAAAGAAACTTCTATTGTTTATAAAATAAAATCCTTCCATCTGACATCTTCCAGGATATCCTACAGATATTACTCTGCTATTTAAGTGTCGTCAAGTACACCTAAGTCCATAGACGAAAATGAATTGTGACTTTTATAAATTCACACAGTTCATTAATCTATAGAAATAGAAATGAGCAATCAAATAGATGAAATAGAAAAAGGGAATGTGTTAAAAGTCTGTGACTTACTGTGACTCATAGTTTGGATTTATTTTGTTCCCATAATTTGGAAGTTCTGACAGGTTCTCTTTGAGGAGCCCAGTGAGTGAGAGGTATTCTCATATGGCGAATCCTTAACAAAAAGGCAAAAAACATACACCCAAATCAGTGTTGTCTTCGTGTGGGTTTCCTCAGGAGAAGACCTGGAGACAAGCAGTTCATTTGGGAGGACAGCCAGGGGGCACTGGTGGGGGCGTGAAGGAGGGAAGTGGGGAATGGAGGGTGTGGTCAAGCAGGCCATCTGTGGGTGTAGGGGACTGAACCCACCCTGGGCAACTCTGGGAGCTAGTGGAGAACACAGTACAGTTTCCTGCCTGATAGTGAGGCAGCTGGCTGAGAGCTGTTGGCTGGAACAGGTTTGTGTGCATGCATGCATGCGTGCTAAGTCACTTCAGTCGGGTCTGACTCTTTGCGACCTTATGGACTATAGCCCGCCAGACTCCTCTGTCCATGGGATTCTCCAGGCAAGAATACTGGAGTGGGTTGCCATGCCCTCCTCCAGGGGATCTTCCTGACCCAGGGATCGAACTGGCATCTCATAAGTTTGTTCTCTGGTAATTCTGGCTGCAATTCCTGGAAGCACCACAGGCACTCTCAAGCTACCAGATACAGTGCTGGCGGCTAAACAGTCAGGAGGGGATACAGGTGGGTTATGCTTGTATCTGCTACAGGGGTCATTACTGGGCCAAGGGAGTCCTTTGGTGCATGTTCTACATTCACAAACACTTCCAGATTTAAGTTAAAACATCATCTCCACAGGTACAGAAGGAAGTAGTTACAGAGATATACACACAAGATTGAAGGAAGGTGTCTATCAAGCAAATTTCACTTTGTTTCCCTTCAACAGACCATGGTAGTAATGGTTATATATGATGAATTTAATATTTGTCATTATCCTGTAATTAGTATAACTATATTGTCTTGCACTTTTGTGTTAAAAGATGTACTTCATTAAATGTGGATGTTTAAAATATTTAATTAACAATTTAAACATTTTATATCCTTGCTTTGACTTTTTCATTCTTTCATATATTTGGAACCTTGAAAATTTGACCTGAGCCTCTGTCTCCATTGGAAAGGTCTCCATTAAAAACAAGAGAATCATGGAGAAGTTAGGAGTCTCTAGGGCCCTCTCTATATACTATATGTTATCTTAAAATAGTAATAGTTTTTCTCCTTCCTTTCTGATTTGGATAACTTTTATTTCTTTTTCTTGCTTAATTACTGGGTTAGGACATCTTTTCACACAGTTTTTAGCTTGGAATCATGTAACTTTTATATATTCAAAAGACTTTTTTAAAAAGACAAAAATAAATCCCTAAAGTAGAAAACAGTTTGGGACAAATGAGCCTAACTTTATTTGAAATGTGGCAACATAGCTACACAGAGAACAGAATTATTTCAGTACTCTGATAATCGACTCTCTGTGGCATCTGATCTAAGGCTAAATGAAGAGAATGAAAACTCAGACTTCCCTCCAAAATGTATTATTAATATAGTGTTATAATTCTAATCTAGGAGAAAACAAATATATCATTGGAATTAGGACAAAACAAAAAGTACAAATCAAGATTTTCAGTATAAGAGATGCAAAAACAAATGTTCAGTCAAAGAAGTTAAAACACTGTAAAGTTAAAATGTCTATATGAACTCATCCTTTAAGAGCATATATGTCTTTCCTAGATCTGTACAGTGGACACTCACTCCAAGATGAACCACTTTACAACACTCCGCTTGAAGAACTGATGTTTGAACATATCAGTCATTAGACACATTTATATTCAATGGGTTTAAATTTCACAGTTCTCACTAGTGGTTGCATGTTTTCTGAATTGGGAAGAAATGGTTGGAAAGTACACTCCCAGTTCATACTGTGGAAAGAGTTTACTGAAACTGCTCCTCTCAACCAAATCTGCTCTGATGACATCTTCAAATGAGCACAAAGCATAGTAAAGAGAAGGCATCTGGATCAATGTTGGCTAAAGAAGAAAAACTATTGGCAGCAAAGCATCACCCCGTCCAGTAGAGAACTTGCCATCTCTGACTAGCACCAGTTCACCCCCTCTCCCCACACCATCACCCCAGTTAGCATGCACCCTCAACTTCCAGGCCCCTGCTAACCAAAAAGACTCTGCAAGGTTTGCTTCTAATATTCCCATTTTCCTCATCACATAGCAGAAGGGGAGATTCACACACACCCAATACAATGATGACTTCTTTTACTTGCAATATTCTACTAAACAAAACTCTTTTAAAATACACATTTCCATTGCCACATTACAGTGATAACCAATATTCATAATAATGACCTTGAAGGTCTGTCAGACTCTGAGGAAACTAATGAATAATTAAGAAAAGGAGACAGGTTTTCAATAGGATTTCTTGCTTAGCGCTTTTTGAATTCTAACAGTTTTAATAGATGGTCACGGTTGAGTGTCTAATTCCCCAGTCATGCGAATAAACAAAGGCTTTATTGTGTTTCAGTGGCCCGCCGTGGTAAGTTTTTGTGGTTCTATTAAACCAAAACTGAGGTTTTTTACAAACCCTTAGCCAACTCGAGCACAACCATACAGGCTGCCACATGAGCTGCAGCCAGAGGGAGTTGCGGACAGCTGGAACCACTCAGAATTCATCCTTTTCCTTCTGGATTGAAAAATAACAATAATTGTGGGAACTGAGGATTACTATAAATGAAATCATATGCCAAGATATTGTTCTTATTGAGGAACCATTTGTTACCCTTAGCCATACTAACATGTTTAAAGAATCTGACAGAGGATTGATAAAATCTGTTAGAACTAATAAATGAATTTGGTAAAGTCACAGAATACTACATCAACATAAAGAAATCTGTCACCTTTCTATATACCAATAACAAGCTATCAAAAAAAGAAATTTAGAAAACAATTCCATTTACAATTGCATCAAAAAGAATAAAATGCCTATTTTATATACAGTAGTATGTATCTGTTAATCCCAAACTCCTTATTTATCCCTCCTCTTTCCCCTGAGTAAGCAAAAGTTTGTTTTCTATGTCTGTGACTCTGTTTTGTAAATAAGCTCTTTTGTGTCGTTTTTCAGATTCTACCTACAAGTGATATCATATATTTGTCTTTCTCTGACTTACTTCACTTAGTATGATCATCTCTAGGTCTGTCACGTTGCTGCAAATGGTATTATTTCATCTTTTTATAGATAATATTACGTAAACACATCTTTATCCATTCATCTGTTGATGGGCACTTGAGTCGTTTCCATGTCTTGGCTACTACAAACAGGGCTGCTATGAACATTGGGGTGCGTGTATCTTTTCTTTTTTTCTTATGGAAGTAGAGTTGATTTACAATGTGTTAGTTTCAAGGGTACAGCAAAATGATTCATTTTTTAGATTCAGATTCAGTCCCTTTACGGCTTATTATTAAGTATGGTTTCCTGAGCTATACAGCATGTATCTTTTCAGGTTAGAGTTTTCATCTTTTCCAGACATACATGGTTTCTCCATTTTTAAGAGCTCTTTGTGTACTTGCCCTCATTTGTGAAATAAGTTGCAAATATTCTCTCCCAGTTTGTCATTTGCCTTTTGATTTCGTTGACCGTGTTTCATCCTGTTTTTAGGTAGTAAAATTTATTAACCTCTTCCTCCTTTATGTTATTCCTCCTTTTGAGAGGCTTTCTTTACTTCCAAGTTATAAAGTAATTCACTTCTTTGGTTTCATGTTCTACATTTGGGTCTCTGATCCATTTGGAGTTTATTTCAAATAGTGTGAAGTTCAGACTCATTTTCATTCTTTTCCAGATGGCTTTTTCTCTGTCCCAACACCATTTATTAAAAAACCCATATTTTCCTCAGACAGGAATAACTTGATTGATTTTAGACATTAACTTAAGATAAAGGAGCACACAGACTAAGGAGCAAACCTCGGTGAGAAACGAGACCCACAAATAGACACTTTAACTCTAGGGGGAACTGAACCTCTCCTTCACTATCTGGAACAACGCTCACAATGGTAGACCAGTGCTGTCCTCCCCTGGCCGCTCCAGATCCACGCTCCATCCTGCCCAGTGTCTCTCTCAGTCCTGCCGACACCACTGTAAAAAGGCCCTCCTAAACCCTTTTCACTTACACCTCTCTGCCTCTGAGCACGCAGTGTGTGCCTGCCAGAGCCTGACATCCCAACAGCATCACAAATACACACCAACCTATCAGCACAAAGGTAGGAAATAATGGTTCCATTCCATCGCCGCCAAATTAGAAACTTTACAGAGTGAAGCTAAAAATTAGGTCACACTTCATTTAAAAGTTCAGTGAGGTGCAATTTCCCTGGTGGTCCAGAGGATAAGATTCTGTGCTCCCAGTGTTCAGTGCCTAATTTGGGAACTAGATCCACATGCCACTAAGAGTTTGCATGCAGCAACTAAGACCCAGTGCAGGCAAATAAATAAATTTAAAAATACACATTTTTTTAAAAGGAAAGAAACTCAGCATGGTATTATCTTGATCATCTTCCTTATTTACTATACAAGGCTCTGGTCTAATTTGTGACTGGTTTCACAAATCAAGTCCACCTTCAAAGGCTTAAGGTCAATCTCCTAGGACACTAAAGATGGTATTCTCTCCCTCTGAAGAAGATTCCACTAAAGCATTCCTAAAATGCTTTGTGCTGGAATTTTCTCTGGGGTGATTGCTTTGAAGTCAGAGAGGAGGAAGTACATGCTCTGGTGTGTGCGTGTGTGCTCAGTCGTGTCTGACTCTTTGTGACCCCATGGACTAGCCCGCCAGACTCCTGTTCATGGAATTTTCCAGGCAAGAACACTGGAGTGGCTTGCCATTTCCTACGCTAGGAGATCTTACCGACCCAGGGATGGAACTCAAGTCTTTTGCATCTCCTGCATTGGCAAGCAGATTCTTTATCACCGCACCACCTGAGAAGCGCACAGGCTCTGGTATGTTCGCTTAAAAAACAAAATCCCTTCACTTACAGTCAAACCCCAGATGCTACTTCCTGAGTTCATTTCTGCACCCTGATATTTCTGTTCTTTGCTTTTAAAAGGTTCTAGCAAAGGTTTTTAAACAGCTCTGCTGGTTACAAGTTGCTCAGTTGACCAGTAGCAAAACTTCCACTGGAGGTTTATTATTCTACTGCTGAGTCATGATCAAAGTTATGACTTAACCTTTGGTTCAGTGAATAGTGACCTTGGGAATAAATCTTAACTGTCTCACTACTATATAAAGTAAAAACAAAAGCTACCAGGAGTTCTATTTCCTATGCTTATAAAAGGGACACTTCCCAGTCCCCGATTTTGGGCAGGGATGACACGGAAGGAGAGACAGCAGAGACTGCACTTCTGTACGGTAACTGTCCTGCTCCTCTATACTCCGGTCTTAGAGCAGGTGTCACTCTGATTCTGAATTTGTCTGTGAGTTAAACGTGTAACATATCAATGAAATAAGAGGGAACTGAGCAGGGCACAACCTTTAAAAGAATGACATAGCACAAGGACATGACATAAACTAATTAGAACCAAGTGGGTCCAAGATGGCAGCCGAGTTAACTTCCACTAGACCTTGAACCTCAATATACACTCATTATAACACATAAGCAAGCTGAGTGACACATCCAAGGCACCATGACAGTTCCAAGACTGACCATGAAGGTCAAAAAGTGGGCGGTGGCCCAATTCCTAGAAATTTCCATCCTCTTGCCCAAAATAGCTGGAATAATCTTCTCATTCAATAGCCAACCCATCCTATAAAAACTGACAAGCCCATACCCTTGGGCCACTGTCATTTTCTGAGATGGCCCAAACTCTGTACAGTGTGTTTCTTCCACTTAGGCCTCTTTCCTATCACTTTGTCTCTCACTGAATTATTTCTGGGATGAGATGTCAAGAACCTGAGCTTCAATAAGTCCTGAGACCAGGTGTGTGATGTCAGTTAAAAGACTATTGGTTCAAGACCCAGTCAGGGTTTGGCTGGGTTTCAGTCCTATCCATGGATTCAAGTCCCAATCTGAGTCACACAGTTTCAGCAACGTTATGGTGAAAGGGACTTCAGAAGTCATCTAATCCAGCCTCCAAATTTTACATGCAGGAAACTGTAGCCCTAAAAGAATGATATTCAGAGAGCCATAGTCATGCTGAGTCAGAGGTCTCTGTGTTCTTTACATGGACCATTAGGAGTGTTTAGTTCCAGCTCAGTTCCAAAATGACAAATTGGTATTGATTACATGAAATCCTCCCTTTCAAATATTGCAGTCATCCCTGTCATGAAGGTTAACACTAACTTGTTGCAAAAGATGAGAAAGAGGGAAAGCGCCCTCTCTTCCCAAAGGAGGAAATTCTTTTCTGCCTTCTAACCTTTGATGTCTAGAATTCTGTCATTAGAGAATCATTCCTTCACCTATTGAGTCCAGTCCAGGAGATTGGGTTACTTAGTATTCAAAGTACTCAAATCTGTCTAATTTCAAATTACTTTCCAGTCATATTCCCTTGGGCTCTGGAAGGAGACAGACTGTAGGGTTTGGGATTTTTTATGCAATCACTGTGCCACAGTGTGACATATGCATAGACTTGACTCTTGCGGATCTCATCTTCTTCATTTGTAAGTAGGGATAATACTAGCTCAGAACTCAGAGGTTTATATAGAGATTAAACAAGCTTACTACATAAACAGTGGTAACTGTTTAACTGTTTAAAGCTGCCTAAGGTCATTTATAGCTAACAAGAGGCTGACCAAAAACTTAAAAAAAAAAGCCCACAAAAACTGGGGAGTGTGATATTCACTGGAGGTTTTGTGAAGCTCTGACATATTCCTGGGAATCTAGATGCCACATGCACACAGAGGGCAGCGTGCATCTTTCATCTCTTCCTGAGCTTGAAGTTCTATGCAAGTAGGAAATGAAGATTAAGACCAGCATGTAAATAGCCTGCCCCAACACACACATAAAACCTCTAAGGAAAGGCTGGGAGACTTATTGGATACAAAATTATAAGGAAACCACTGTCCAGTTATTAGTTCACCACCAAACTAATTAAGCAGTACTTTGGCAGCCACACATGGCACAGAATATAGACTTTAAGAATCACATCAGGAAAATCATGAAGCCAACCAAACAGCAGCAGCAGCAATAGCAAAAGTGAACAGTGAGAACCTCAGCAAACCTGGGGGAAGGAGGAAAAATCATCTGATTTCCAGAGTTACCATGTTATATGAAATGTTGTCTTCAGCAAAAATTATGTTATCCAAAAGTAAAAAATCCCAAGCAAAAGACCCAATAAAGAATGAAGAAAGGACAAAAAAAAAAAAAAAGCAGTCCAGAGAATCTGCGCCTGAGGAAGCACAGCTGTTGGACTTACTGGACAAAGAGTTTAAAACCAACTATTATAATAAAAAAATTCTTGAAGAGATGGGAGTACCAAATCACCTTACCTGTCTCCTGAGAAACCTGTATGTAGGTCAAGAAGCAACAGTCAGAGCCAGACATGGAACAATGGCCTGATTCCAAATTGGGAAAGGAATATACTGTCAGCCTGCTTATTTAATTTCTATGCAGAGTACATCACACAGAATGCCAGGCTGGATGAATCACAAGCTGGAATCAAGATGGCCAGGAGAAATATTAACAACCTCAGATATGCAGATGATACCACTTTAATGGCAGAAAGTGAAAAGGAATTTTTTAAAAGTCTCTTGATAAGGGTGAAAGAGGAGAGTGAAAGCTGACTTGAAATTCAACATTCAAAAAACTAAGATCATGGCATATAGTTCCATTACTTCATGGCAAACAGAAGGAGAAAAAGTGGAAGCAGTGACAGATTTTCTTTTCTTGGGCTCCAAAATCACTGTGGATAGTGACTGTAGCTATGAAATTAAAAGACACTTTCTCCTTGGAAGAAAAGCTATGACAAACCTAGACAGCTTATGAAAAAGCACAGACATCGCTTTGCTGACAAAGGTCCATCTAGTCAAAGCTATGGTTTTTCCAGTAGTCATGTATGGATGTGAGAGTTGGACCGTAAAGAAGGCTGAGCACCAAAAAATTGATGCTTTTGAACTGTGGTGCTGGAGAAAAGTCTTGAGAGTCCCTTGGACTGCAAGGAGATCAAACAAGTCAATTCAAAAGGAATTCAACCCTGAATATTCATAGGAAGGACTGATGCTAAAGCTGAAGCTCCAATATTTTGGCCACCTGATGTGAAGAGTTGGTTCATTGGAAAAGACTATGATGCTGGGAAAGATTGAAGGAAAAAGAAGTGGTGTCAGAAGAGGATGAGATGGTTAGCATCACCAATTGAATGAACATGAATTTGAGCAAACTCTCGGAGATAGTGGAGGACAGGGAAGCCTGGTGTGCTGTAGTCCATGGGGTTACAAACAGTCAGATACAACTTGGTGACTCAACAACAACAAATTACTATTAAAGTATTCAAAGAAGAAAGCCATGTCTAAAGAATTAAGTGTGAAGAAGATGTCAAGAAAGTAGAAAATTCATAAAGAAATAGAAATTATTAAAAAAAATTATCAAACGGAATTTTTGGAGTTGAAAGGTATAATAACTGAAATAGAAAAAAGAAATCACTACATGGACTCAATGTTTGAACTGGCCAAGAAGAATCAACCAATTGAGATTATCTAGTTTGAGAACCAGAATGAAAAAAATGAGCAAAAATAAACAGAGTATCAGAGACCTACAGGAAAACATCAATCATACCAAAATATACATAATTGAAGTTATAGAGGAGAGAATAGAGAAAAAAAGAGGAAAGAAAAGGTAGTATTTTTTTTAAAATATGGTCCAAAATGTCACAAATTAGATGAAAACATTAATTTGCATATCAAAGCAACACAACCAGTTTCAATTACAGCAAACTCAAAGAGGTTCACAACTAGACACATCAGAGTTAAACTGTGAAAAGCCAGAGAAAACCTTGAAGTAGGAAGAGAAAAGCAACTTATGTGCAAAAGACCCTCAAGAAGATTAGCAGTTGACTTCTCATCAAAAACCATGGAAGCCAAAAGACAGTGTGATGATTGATATACTTGAAGTGCTGAAAAAAAGACTGCTTTTTTCAGTTCAGTTGCTCAGTAGTGTCCAACTCTTTGCGATCCCATGGACCACAGCACACAAGGCCTCCCTGTCCATCACCAACTTCCGGAGTTTACCCAAATCCATGTCCATTGAGTCAGTGATGCCATCCAACCATCTCATCCTCTGTCGTCCCCTTCTCTTCCTGCCCTCAATCTTTCCCAGCATCAGGGTCTTTTCAAATGAGTCAGCTCTTCGCATCAGATGGCCAAAGTACTGGAGTTTCAGCTTCAACATCAGTCCTTCCAATGAACACCCAGAACGGATCTCCTTTAGGATGGACTGGCTGGATCTCCTTACAGTCCAAGGGACTCTCAGGAGTCTTCTCCAACACCACAATTCAAAAGCATCAATTCTTCGGCACTCAGCTTCCTTTATAGTCCAACTCTCACATTCATACATGACCACTGGAAAAACCATAGCCTTGACTAGACGGACCTTTGTTAGCACAGTAATGTCTCTCCTTTTTAATATGCTATCTAGGTTGGTCATTAACCTTCCTTCCAAGGAGCAAGCGTCTTTTAATTTCATGGCTGCAGTCACCATCTGCAGTGATTTTGGAGCCCAGAAAAAGACTGCTAACTAAGTCTATTCAGCAAAACTACCCTATAATAATGAAGTAGAAATTAAGGCTTTCTCAGGTACACAAAAGCTGAGAGAATTAATCACTAGCAGACCTACCTTAGAAGGATACTAAAGGGAGTCCTCAGCTGAAATGAAAGGATACTAGACAGGAACTTGGATTCCCATGAAACAATAAAGAGCACCAGTAAAGGTAAATTAATACATATATAAACATAAAAGACAGTATAAATGTACCTTTCTTCCATCTGATTTAAAAGATAACTGCTGAAGCAATCATTATAAGACTGGGCTGATGTGCTTATAATGTATAAAGATGTAATTTATCTGACAATAATAGACAATAGAGGGAGCAGAGAATGGAGCCATGCTGGAGTTTTGTTCAACGTTTAGTTGGAGTTATGTTGTAATTTTGTATACTATTAAAATCAAATTGGTATTAATCCAAACTAGATAGTTCTAAGTTACAATGTTAATTGTAATTCCCAGGCAATCTATGGGAAAAAATGGCACCAAAGTACAGTAAAAGAAATAAGGGAATTAAAATGATACATTATAAAATATTTATTTAATACAAAAGAAGACAGTAATGAAGTAACAGGGGAACAAAAAGACATGAGACATGCAGAAAAAAAAAAAAGTAGTGACAGATGCAATTCTTACCATATCAACAGAATGCATTGGAATACACTTTGGAATTGTATGAAACACAAAGGGAATACACATCCCACTCAAAAGGCATAAACTGGCATAAAAAGAGGATTCAACTAAATTGAAAGACATAAATAGGCGGAAAGTAAAAAGACGGAAAGACACGTAGCAGGTCAACAATACCAAAAGGAGAGCGGAAATGGCTGTACTAATACCAGAAAAAATAGGTTTTAAGTCTCAAATCGTCATTAGTGCAAAAGAAGGACATTTTACAATGATAAAGGAGTCAGTTCTTCTGGAAGACATACCATGTACAAACATGTATGGAGCTAACAAGAGAGCCACCAAACACAAAATTAAAGGGGGAAAATTCAACAATTCAGAGACTTCAATATCCCACTTTCAATAATAAATAGAAAAATCAGAGAGAAGATAAACAAGGAAACAGAAAACTTGAATAGCACTATAAATCAATGAGACCTAACAGACACTACAGAATACTCTACCCACCAACCGCAGAATACACATTATTCTCAAGTGCACATGTAACATTCTCCAAGATTTACTCTATGCAAGGTCATAAAACAAGCCTCAGTACATTTAAAATAACTTAAAACATACAAAGAGCGTTCTCTGACAACAATGTAATAAAAATAGAAGTCAACAATAAAAAAGAAAATCTGGTAAAGTCTCAAATATGTGGAAATTAAGCAACACACTCCTAAATAACTATAGGTTAAAGAAAAAAAATCATAAGGAAAATTAGAAAATAACATGAATGAAAATGAAACATGAAATAGGAAAACATATAGAATAAAGCCAATGTTTTGACTGAAATTTACAGTTGTAAATGTCTGTATTGAAGAAGTAACAGTTTATATCAGCAACCTAATTTTCCACCTTAAGAAATTTTTAAAAATAAGAGCGAACCAAACAAAAATCAAATGGAAGGAAAAAATAAATAGTGGAGTAGAAATAAATAAAAATAGATAACAGAAAAATGATGGAGAATATCAAAGAAACAAAAAATTGGCTCTCTGGAAAGAGCAATTAAATTGACAAGCCATTACGTGGCCTATATAAGAAAAAGAGTGAAAATGCAAAGTACTAACACCAAGAATGAAACAGGGATCAGCACTATTAGCCTTTCAGAAATAAAAAAGAATATTGAAATACTAAGAGCAATTATATGACAACAAATTAGAAAGCCTAGATGAAATGTACAAATTACTAGAAAGACAAAAACTAACTCAAGAAGACATTAAACACCTGTATCAATAAGAAGTAAAGAGACTGCTTTAGTAATTTTTTTAAAATTCCCATGTCCAGATAGCTTCACTGGCAAATTCTGCATAACCTTGAAAGAAGTTTTGGCACCAATCCTTTACAGATTCCTTCAAAGACAAAAACCACTACAATCTTGTAATTAGCCTCCAACTAATAAAAATGAATGGGAAAAAAAGAAAGCTATAAGGAACAACAATTCTTAACTAAATATATAAGACCAATATTACCATGATACCAGAACCAGACAAAGGCATCACAAAAGAAGCTAGACTTACTTCCCTTACGAATGTGTTGTTGTTGCTATTCAATTGGCTCAGCTGTGTCCAACTCTTTGCAGCCCCATGGACGCCAGGCTTCCCTGTCCTTCACCATCTCCCAGAGACCGCTCAAACTCATGTCCATTGAGTCGGTGATGCCATTCAACTATCTCATCTTCTGTTGTCCTCTTCTCCTGCTTTCAATCTTTCCCAGCATAAAAATCCCTTACAAATAAGCCAAATGCAGCAACATATAAAAGGGAATATATACTACGAGGAAGTACAATTTATCCCAGGATTATAAATGTGGTTTAACCTGTAAAATATACATACCTAAATAAAGTATATATACACATACACATAATATTAATAGATTAAAGGAAAAATCCTCATGACTATTTCAGTGGATGCAGAAAAAGCATTTGGCAAAAGCCAACATCCTTTACGAACAAAACACTTCCCAAATTAGAAATACAAAAGGATTTCCTTAACCTTATAAAGGACATCTAAGAAACATTCACAGCTAATATCACACTGATGGTGAAACACTGGGTGATTTCACTCTTACATCAGGAATAAGACAAGAAAGTCTACTGTTACCACTTCTACTCAATACCATATTAGAATTTATAACCAGGGGCAATTAGGCGAGAAAAAGAAATAAAGGACATCAACTTTGAAATGGAAGAATTAAAACTATCTCTATTCACAGATGACATGACCTTATATATTGAACATCTTAAAGAATTCACAGTAAAACTGTCAGAATTTAATATAAGACTTTTACTAGATAGGAGGCAACAGGTCACAGGATATAAGATCGATACACGGAAATCAACTATATATCTATATGCTATCAATGAACAATCTGAAAAGGAAATTAAAAACACAACCTTGTATACAGCTTAATAAAAAAATAAAATAGTTAGGCATTAATTTAACAAAAGAAGTTCAATACATGGACACCAAAAATCACAAAATATCATTGAGAAAAATTAAAGAAGCCTGAACTAAATGGAAATACATCTCATTTCACATTTTACTCCTTGAAGTGATCATAGATATGAACAATGTCTGTCAAAATTCCAGCTGCCTTTTCCCACAGCATTTGACAACTGATCTTAAAATTCATATGAAAATGCAATGAACCCTGAAGAGTCAAAACTACCTTGCAAAAGAACAAACTTATTTTATTTACGCATCCACATTTCAAATTTACTAAAAAGTTACAGTAATCAAGAATCATGATACTGACATAAGGATAGACAAGCAATGGAATAGATTGAGTCTAAGGCTATACCCCTACATTTATGGTCAATTAATTTTTGGCAAAGGAGCTAATGGGGGAAAATAGTTTTTTCAGCATATGATGTAAGGACCACTGGATATCTACATGCAAAAGAATGAAGTTGGACCCCTATTTCATACCATACTTAAAAAATTAACTAAAAACGTATCAAAGACATGAATGGAAGGGCTAAAATCATAAACACTTAGAAGGAAACATAGGATTAAAAAATCATGATCTTGGGTTAGGTAATGGTTTTTTAAATATGACACCAAAAGCACAAGCAATCAAAGAAAAAACAGATGTTCATAACAATTTAAAAGTTTTTTGGGATAAATGATACCATCAATGAAACTCTCACTCAGAATGGGAGAAAGTATTTGCAAGAAATTTACCTGATAAGAGAGCTGCATCCAGAATTTATGAAGAACTCTTGCAACTCACAACATAAAGAAGACAAATAATTTAGAAACAGACAAAAAAAAAAAAAAAAAAAGACAAAGACAAAAAATGAAGAAAGTAAAAACAGACAAATGACTTCCTGGGTGGTTCAGTAGTTAAGAATCCACCTGTCAATGCAGGGGACACAGGCTTGATCCCTGCTCTGAGAAGATTCCACATGCCTTGGGGCAACTAAGCCTGTGCACCACAATTGCTAACCTGTATGTCTAGAGCCCAAGCATCACCAGAGAAGCCACAGTAAAGAGAAGCCCATGCATCCCAACTAGAAAAGTAGCCCACACTTGCCGCAACTAGAGAAAACCTGAGTGCAGCAATGAAGACCTACACAACCATTAAAAAATAGACAAAGGATTTGAACAGCGATTTCTTCACAAGAGATATATAAAGAGCTAACAAGCATAAGAAAGATGCTGAAAATCAGTAGCACTTGTTGTTGTTCAGTCACTAAGTTTTCTGATTCTCTGTGACCCCATGGACTGCAGCATGCCAGGCTTTCCTGTCCTTCACTATCTCCTGGAGTCTGCTCAAATTCAAATTTATGTCCATTGAGTCAGTGATGCTATCTAACTACCTCACCCTCTGTTGCCCTCTTCTCCTTTGGCCTTCAATCTTTCCCAGCATCAGGGTCTTTTCCAATGAGTTGGTTCTTTGAATCAGGTGGAAAGGCTAATCAGTACCATGATGAGATACTATTTCACATCCAGTAGGGTGGCTTTAATCAAAAAGGATGACAAGGGACTTCCCTGGTGGTCCAGTGGTTAAGACTTCATGCTTCCACTGGAGGGGGCATCAGTTCAATCCCCACTTGGGGGATTAGGATCTGGCAAGCTGCGATGTTGTGCCATGTGGCTTAAAAAAAAAAAGGACAACAACAGGATGTGGAGAAACTGGAATCCTCATATACTGCTTGCCGGTGGGAATGTAAAATGCTATGCCTGCTTTGGAAAATGTTTTTGCTATTCTTCAAAATGTTCAATATGAAGTTACTACATGATGCAGAAAACCTACTCGTTGGTATATACCCAAGAGAACTGAAACTGATTGTCCACACAAAAATGGGTCCACAAATGTTCATAGCAGCATTATTCATAATAACCAAAAACCATAAACCAATCATATGTCCATCAACTGACACATGGGTAAATAATATGTGGTATGTTCATACAACAGAATATCATTTGGCCATAAAAAGGAATTAAGTGTTGCTATATGATAACAAAGACAAATGCTAAATTTAAGAAGTCAGTTATAAAAGGCCAAATATTGTACGATAACATTTGTTTGAAATATCCAGAACAGACACAGCTGTAGAGGCAGAAAATAAATTAGTGGTTGCCTAAGGCTTGTAGGAGAAAGAGATGCTAATGTTTCCTTCTGAACATGAAAATGCTCAGATGAAAATGATCTGAAATTAAACACCAGTGATATGCTTATAACACTGTAAATATATCCAAAAGCATTGAACCAGACACTTTCAAAGAGTGAACTTTATGGCATGTATACATCAATAAATCTGTTAGAAAAAAAAGAAGACTGCATACCCTATGTTAACGTATCCAGTGCTATGTCTGTCTATAAGACTAGTCCCTCATCCTCTCCACTTGGAGTGTCACGACTCCTGTTAGCAGTGTCCACACACATGATCTGACAAGGTCCTCACTCACATACATACGTATCATCCTGTGACTGACACATACCTCCACAAGAGGATAGAGAATTTCACAAGAGTAGTGGAGCTGAGCAGTGAGGGTGGAGAAATCACCAAGTACAACAGAATCTGGATGGGAGGCAGAGGCGTTTGGAATGTTCTGCACCCAGGTAAGAGGATATGATAGGGGCAAGATTGAAAAACAACAAGCAGTGGGAAGGAAATGCTTGAACATTGAGGAGAACCACTGATTTACAGAGCAAAATCATCAAGGATATCGTCTGGTGTCCTTTTCGGGTGGTTAGAAAAAGAAGCAACAGGAAATCAAACTTAAAAAAAAACAGGGCCTCCTCTGGTGGTCCAGTGGTTAAGACTCTGCAATTCCATTGCATGGGGCATGGGTTCATCCCTGGCTGGGAAACTAAGATCCCATGTAGCACGTGGCATGGTCAAGAGGTAAAAATTAAAAAAAAACAACAAAAACCAACCAACTGCAGTAACTTGCCCTTTGGGGGGATATATCATAAAGAATTTCAGGAAAAATGCAATCAGAAGTTCTTTTGCAGGAAAAAAAAAACTTCAATAAAAAGCAAGACTGTCATCAAAGAATTTCTGGGTAGGGATTAGAGGGAGAGTTTAGGGAAAGTACACATACAAGAATTGAAGTAGTCGATCATTATTTTCTAGGTTTTAGGTTGACTTGAGTATTTCTTCATAGCCCTAAATAATTCTTAAGCCAACTGTGTTCCGACTTTGTGTTAATTCAGCATCTTTTATTTCCTGTCTGATAAGTTGCATTGTTGTATACATTAACATAAATGTAAGAAATGAGCAATTTATTATCTCTGAAAGAAGTCAACAGCCTCCAATTCACCTGTGGAAGTTGTATTTATAATAACAAATACCTGTGTTAATTTCCTTTCACAAGAAACACAATAGCATCCTCCTTCAGGGAGCGCTTTCTGATGAAGTGAATAATAAGCGCTCATCACATCATTTATTCCTTGTCTCTCTGATGTGCCAGCAAGTCTATGTTCCTTTCAATTAATATTCTACTTCTTATACAAAAGCTGTTTGGCAGTAAATGTGATAATTTTGAAGAACAGTAAAATTAGGTTAAATAATGGATGTGCAATTTGGACAAAGTTTAGGATAAAAGGACTATTCATGTTTTCCAAATGACTGTATTCAGTTCTATCCAACCCAACCTACAAATAATAAATATCTACTATGTGTCCTAAACTGTCCTCAGTTTCACAGAATTTATTATCTTGCAGAGAAGAAAACTTACGCAGGATGACGTAAAAAACAAGATAAAACAAAAACAAGCTTATGCCTTAAAGACAAGCTGTAAAACTTTACAAAATTCCTCTTTTAGGACTTCCCTGATGGCTCAGTGGTAAAGAAATCACCTGCTAACACAGAAGACATGGGTTTGATCCCTGATTCGGGAAGATCCCACATGCTGCAGGGCAACTAAGCCCAAGAGCCACAGCTACTGAGCCCACACTCCAGACCCCGGGAGCAGAAACTACCGAGCCTGCACACCCTAGAGCCTGTGCTCCTCAAGAAAAGCCACTGCAGTGACAAGCCTGCGCACTGCAACTAGAGCCTCTGCAACAAGAGGAAAGCCTGTGCAGCAACGAAGGCCAGCACAGACAAGAATAAATAAAATTACGAAAAAGAAATACATCCAGAAAAATTCCTCCCTTTAGAACGGCCATTGTGTTCAGCTGTGCAGTCCATGTTCTATACCAGACTCTGAGGGGTACCATTCACATGGTAGATATCGTAGATTTGTAATTTATTACACTTTTTTGAAGATGGAAGCAAAAGGTGTCTGAGAAAGGATGGGGCTTTTCTTCTAAATTAGCACCGAGATGCTACAAGAGCTAGAGGCAGCCTTAGCAAAGTGATTCAGTGCAGGCAAGATGATGAATTTCTTTATATATATATATACTGTGAAAGTGAAAGTGGAAGTCACTCAGTTGACTCGGAATTCTCCAGGATAGAATACTGGAGTGGGTAGCCTATCCCATCTCCCGCGGATCTTTCCGACCCAGGAACCGAACTGGGGTCTCCTGCATTGCAGGCAGATTCTTTACCAACTGAGCTCTGAGGGAACCCCATATACAGGAGGATTGGAGTAACTGGTTTATGGATGATTATATTATTCAAACCATTATGAGTAAAAGTGGGAAATGTGCTCCTTGTAAGTCAAATAGAGAGAGGACTGCTATCTGAAACATTCATCAATTTTTACATTTCCCAACTTGAGGATGTTTAACGATACATTGATGAAGACTTTCTAGCATGTGCTTTCAGTGTTATTTACTGAGTTTTGGTTTTGTTTTCAGAACAGTTTTAATCTATTAATTGTGAGGCTGCACCATGACAGGCAGCCTAGATTAAGAGTAGGCCTGGTTTTCCAGGGTAACATGATTATCAGGCCACCTGGAGCCAGCCAATCAATATGCGCCCAGTAAGGAAAAGGGAACCTATCAGGGGAAAGCTGAAAAGCCCGCGAACGCCCAAGTTTGAAAAAAGCCCGAGAAGGTTTGAGCCAATAAGATTACTTTGCAAACATGTAACCAATCCGCTTAAGCCAGCTACCAACTGCTTATGCACACCTTATAAATTGGGTAACAGCTCGGGCTCAGCGCTCTCTGACCCCGTACCACTGTGCTGGACGCGCGGCAGGAGCCCTGACTCGAGTCAGCAATAAACTTCCCTTTTTTTGCGAGTTGCATTGTCTTGGAAGCCTTCTCTCTTCCCGCTCAGGGATTCGGACATCGGGCATAACATTTGGGGGCTCGTCCGGGATCCCTTGACCAGGGAAGGAGAACACTTTCAGGACAGAGGGGAAGGATAAATAACAGCACCGGTGCTCAGGCAGTTCAGGAAAGTCCAGTGTAAAATCCGAGGCCCTGCTGAGAAGCAGGACGGTATCTGGTGCAGGAGAAAGCTTTCTTTCTATAAAGAGGGAACGGATTGGACGTTCCAGCCGGCGCAAGACTGAGGCCAGCGAGCGCGCTGGAAGGCTGCCGGCTCTGCGGGAGGGGGAGTTCCTCTCCTGATCCCGAATCTGGTGAACAGTGGACGCCATTCGGTAAGGTGAATCTGCTACCGGGAGGCAAGAGAATTCAGGGGGCCCGAAAACCCAGCGCTGTGTCGTCGGCCGACGTTTGTTTGTCCGTGTGTTTGTCTTCAGCTCTCCGTGTTTGTGGGTGTGCCGACATTGTCTCTGGCCTCCATTTTCTGGAAGCCCAGGGAAAAGTCCTGTAATGCCTGGGTGTCTGCAGGTGGCAGGAGACTTCTGTAAGTCCACCCCTTTTGCCCCCCTTTCCCGCCTCCTCCTCCTCCTTCTTTCAACCTGGCTTCCTTTCCTCCTTTTGAAATCTTTGAAGACATCTGAAGTTTTGTGTCTCTATAGAAGGTTTTCTGAGAGACTGTATTCTTGTATTTAAGGGAGTGTCTGATGAAGACTGCCAGGTTTATATGTGTGTGTTTTAACTCTGTTCTGTGTTGTGATTTGTGATGGCCATTTTGCTTTGTCTGGCCACCATTTAGACCTGCCACCATTTTGTTAGAACTTGATTTTCTTTTCCTGTGCCGTGAGACCACGGCTCTCAGGAACACTTATCTAGACCATCTCTAACTCCTGAGACTGAGAGAAAAAGGAAAAAAGCCTTTAAAAATGTTATTTATTTCAACTTTTTTTTATAAACTAGTAAATTTTATATTGTAATATCTAATTCATGACCAAACTTAGAAAATGAAGCTAGATCTTGCACTGTGTCTGTCTAAATATGTTTTGGTATGTCTTTGTCTCTGGAAAATATTTTTTAGGTTAATTTGTAAATGAGCTCTATTTAATTGGCTTAAAAAAGGGGGTAAGCGCTTACAAATCAAATAATTCTTAATTAAACAATAAATTCCAGGTTTAGGTGAACTGGGAAATATTCAGTACTAAATACCTGATATTAATGTTTGTTTGTTGACCTATCTAATATAGACATGTCTTAGAGTAATTAACATCAAGTAGAATATTTTCGTTGTACCTAGGTTTAATATAAGTTAAATATTATACCTATTACAAGTTTGTCAACAAGGAAATTACCTCAAGTGAAAAAAACTTCTAAAAAATGTAAATGAGGTATGAGTTTGTATATAAACTCTATTAAGAATAATTATTCTTTAAGAATATCTGTCTACAATGGTCTCCCCAGATTGGCGTAACTTGAATTTCTAAGGGTTGTGTTAAACTAAGTATTGGAAGTCTATTAAATAATTAGGTCATTTCCAAATGAAATAAGATTTTGAAACATTTACTACTAAACACTGATTTCCTTTTACAGAAAAAATAAAGAGATTTGGGACTATAAATGAGTAATGTTCCATGCCATCCTAAAATGTTTTAAGAAAGCAAGAGTTTTAGAAATTATCACTGGTATTTATGCTCACCAATCTATAAAATGCTAATATAAAAGTTAGCTCTTGATTGCTAAAGGAAACCAGGAAGTGTGCTTTCAGTAAAGTATAAAAAATATAGTAAAAAGAGTTATGCATGATCAGGATTTTCCAAAATTGGATTACAATTAGTTAGATAAGTGGATTTTGTTAGGAATGACATGGTTCTAAGAAAACTGCTTAAGAGCCACTTAGGTCCAAGATAGCTGAGCCACTTTCACTAGACCTTGAGCCTTGGTATTTACACGCCCATTGTGACATATCAACAAGCTAAATGATACACCCATCAACATTGACTAAATCTGACCAAATGTTCTAAAGCTTTTAATTGATCTTTTCAATAAAACTTCCTAAATCGAATTCTTTTGAAGTTCCTTTGACATCTAGCTAGCTTTGGGGTGTTTCAGAGGGCCCCTGAAACATCCCAAAGAGGGATATTAAACTGTTTATTTGGTTGGTTAAATTACATGAAAAAGATTATCAAATGAGTAATAAATCCACTCATGTTATAATGTATGAAAAATTACTAATACAGATATCCTAGAAAGTATATGGAGTTCTTAACATTTTGATACGTCTTGGTATTCTAATGAAAAACCTGATGACTTCACAAAAGTTAACAAAGGACTGAATGAACCAGCGAATATGCTTATAACTTTTATGGTTTCTATCTGAGAAATTACAGGTTTAAATCGTGTGTTTTCCGGGAATAGGAAAAACCTTCCTCTCAAACTAGTTATAAAAATAATTTGGTAAAATTATACATTATAAACAAAACAATTATATTTTCTCTCTATCTGACTCCTCCAGAAATTTGAAACTCTTAGGTTTCCAGTAAGTTTATCAAATGAGCTAAGAAGGTTATCTCACTAACAGGTACAAAAATCTCAAGGAATTTTTGAGACCTTAAAAAGAAAAGAGTTCACCTAGATTTGTTAGGCAAAATCTGTGATAAGCCTTTGGTGTGAGTTTCCCAGCCCTGTTTTATATTAAAAGTTCAGTGTGAGATCCAATAAGTGTTTCAGCAAAATAAAAAGTCTATGATCAATTATGGTTATATAAATCATCAGACCAAAATTAGTGAAAACAGACCTATTTTGCAAGCAAACTAGCCTTAATTTGGTTGTACTTGATAAAAATGAGGGTAACTTAGGGAGAAAAAGATATTTCAAAAAAAATGTTAAATCCCAGTTTGTTAATGGAGGTCTGCATGTAGTAAGACTCATTTCTCAGATAGTTCTTTGCTGTTATGTGATATTAATGTGAAAGTTTGTTTCTGAAGCTTATCTCAGTAATCTATCTTTGGATGAAGATCAGATGCCTCATGACCTGCAACCAGGACTGGAAAAAGACATAATTTAAGAGACTGTCTCCAACCTGGATGGAAGGACTTTTTATCAGGTACTCTTAACTAGCTCATGCACAATGAAACTGAAGAGAAATTAACTCTTAGACTAATTCCCACTTCCAAAGGCCCCTACACTGGATTGGTCTATAGAGAAGACAGCTGACCTGATCTCACCTTAAAATGATGCTCAAACAAGAGAAACTACACTACACCAGGATGAGAAGACAGCAACCTCAGAGGTAGACAGCTTGCCCAATTTACTGGATCTGCTTTGTATGATCATTTATAATGTTTTCTTGACTTCTTAGACCTTTCCATATAAATCAAATGCTTTTCTATCATAGGCCTGATTCTATGCCAGTTTTAGAAATCAATCCAATTGTTGGGTTTGTGGCCAATTACCTGTATCTAGTTCTGGGTTACCTTGGTAAATTTCTCCACTACAAGACTCTAACTGGTTGGCCCTGAGGAAATTTACTTTAAAAAAAAAATTATAGTCATATTCAGGTCACTGTGATACTACCAGATGAGATCCCCTCACTGGGCCAATTAATAATGCCTACTCTGACTCTGGCCATAAATTTGAGCCTTTTTCTATTCCTCAAGCTCAATCAGAGCAACAAAAAAGTTTCAACAAAGGAAAAAGAAATCTCCCACAATTATAAGATGGATTTATATAGATAACACTAGGCTATGGTAATTTAGGTTTAAAGTCTCCTCTGTGTTGAAAACAATTATATCATGCTAAGGATAATCAGTCTAGTAACACTAGAAAACTGGGCTATGTGCCTTATATATAGATGGTGGTGCCAATGTATAATTTCCCTGAAAGATAAAGATACGTACAGAGTAGACTAAGTCAGACGACCTGGGATATACTGGGCTACATCTAATGGAAGCTCTTAAGTCTTACTTGTGACTTTACTAGTACTGCTGGCTATGTTCTTTGTATTTCACCTGTTTTACAAAATTGCTATTTCTTACAGTGCCAAATGTGTGACTGAGGCCTCTGATAAAATAATATATAGTTCCCTATGAGATCGATGATGATGGCAGTGTAACTCTAGATATGAGAAAAAGCAACAAGAGGGAATGTTTTCCTGGACCAAGAGGCTAGTAAGACAGGTGGTCCAGAGAATTTTAGATACTGTTTTATGGCCTAGTCCAGTAACAGCACATTGAGTGGCCTGTCAACAAAATCTTTGCCAAACCTGAGAATGGACATTCTCAGCACTGTGGGATAAAATGGTCATGAAATGCCCCCCTCAAAATCACGGTCAAGTTTATGAGCAAAAAGGGGTTCTGCCAACTGAAAATTGACACTTGCCATCTACATCTACAGAGATTATATCATGGCCACTGCAACTGCTGACTTTCAACGGCCCTGAAAGGAGTTCAGGGTGGAGATCAAGAATGAGGCGCTCCGTGCTCTGGGAAAAACTGGCAGAACAGGCCTTCAGATAGTTAGATCTTTTCAGGAGATTTTATGAGTCCCAATTCTTGCATCTTCTCATACCTAGAGAAACACTGACATCATTAATGGTGCCATCTGCTTTGGCTATTAAGGAAAAATTTTACAATTAAAAGTCAAAATAGAGTACGCAGCTATGGTTCAGACATCCTGAGAAATAACCAGGTGTTACTATGGGTGTAATTTCAGATTAGACATTGTATTGCTAAACACTTGAGTTTTCTGAGTCGTGTCAGGCTTAGATGCCACCATTCTCAAAACAATGTCTGCTGGAAGCTAGTAACTTCTACCTTACTTTTTATAAAACTAGGCAACTGGCCACCTGGCTACAAGTCTCCCTGAAGTGCCAGTTCCAGACTGGGTTTCAGGCCTATTCTTCTAAAAGAACGAGATTTATTTTGTCTATTAAAACTCCAGTTATCCCTCCTCTAGCTACTACTAACTGGGTATGTTACAACAAAATGGCAGACCAAGGGATTGAGATTTTAATCATACAAGGCTCAAATCCAGGACTTGGAACTCAGGAATACTTCCAATTCAGTGTCTCTTCTCCAGGCTGAGGCAGTCCTATGCCCCATTTTGACAAGAGATTATCACAGTCATAGTTGCCCTGTTTCCTAAATTAAAGCTGAGCAGGACTCTGTGGGGTGGCGACTCTGGAGTACGGACCTGCTGTACTGTAAAATATAGGCTTTATTCAGCCTCCTTGACCTTCCCTGACTTCCAAAGGGTAGATTCAAACAACTGCTAATCAGGGAAGAGAAAAAATACAGAAACAGAGGGAAAACAATCAAATGGTGGTACAGCCTTGAGATGGGTCCTGGTTCTTACTCAAAGAAATATGCATAACAATGTCTTTTGAGTTCTTATACAGAACTGGAGCCCCCACCCAGGTGAAAGATGGTAACTTCAGACTAAACACAAGATTCCTAGAACACAGCTCTGTTGCTTGACCACCAGCCAATCACCCCAAATGTTGCCTCCTGTTTCTGGGGACCAGTGATGACCATCCTGTTAGGTCTCCTGTTTGGCCCCTGTCTATTTTATCTCTGAGAGACGCCAACAGTTTCAAACTAAGTTGCTGTTATTACAAGAGTAAAAGCTGGTTTCAGATATAAGACACCCCAACTTAGGTCAGGTATAGAGAGACTTCTGCTCTGCTAGGCAGGCCTACGCCCAGGCACAGCAGGAAGAAGTTACAGAAGAAAGAGATCTCCGCCCCAATTCCCAAAAAAGCATCTTGAGTATGAAGTCTCTCAAGGGAGAGTTGTTAGGGAAAACACACTGCCTGTCCGTCCACCTAATGTTACTCAGATCTCAATATTCGACTGCCCCCACAGATGATACAGAAGACCCATGATTGGGCCTTCTACAGAAACAAGACAGGGGGGAATGTGAGGCTGCGCCATGACAGGCAGCCTAGATTAAGAGTAGGCCTGGTTTTCCAGGGTAACATGATTATCAGGCCACCTGGAGCCAGCCAATCAATATGCACCCAGTAAGGAAAAGGGAACCTATCAGGGGAAAGCTGAAAAGCCTGCGAACGCCCAAGTTTGAAAAAAGCCCGAGAAGGTTTGAGCCAATAAGATTACTTTGCAAACATGTAACCAATCCGCTTAAGCCAGCTACCAACTGTTTATGCACACCTTATAAATTGGGTAACAGCTCGGGCTCAGCGCTCTCTGACCCCGTACCACTGTGCTGGACGCGCGGCAGGAGCCCTGACTCGAGTCAGCAATAAACTTCCCTTTTTTTGCAAGTTGCATTGTCTTGGAAGCCTTCTCTCTTCCCGCTCAGGGATTCGGACATCGGGCATAACATTAATAATAACTCCAAAGAAGCAAGATCATGTATAGATGACCAAAATATAGTGATAACATGATTTAAGTCATTTACATGTTAAAGACACGTTCATTTAAAATAATACTATCTTTCTATCATAGGTTCAGGGTTTTTATTTCAAATTCTGATTTGCATGCTCTTCAAAGTGCAAACATCAGCTTAGGTATTAAACCTGTATTTTGAGTGCTAAGGATAATTAAAAAAGAAGTACTTAATGTCTCTTTGTTTCTCTCAAGAGAAAAAGAAGTCTTCCAGTTGAATACAGGCTAAATTGTAGTGACAGTTAAAAAATTAAGAAAAGATTGGGAATTGCAGTTAAAAGAATGAAACATCTCATCCTGGATTTAGAGGACTGAATTGTTAATTTGGCAATCTCTTTTTCTGTAAGTTGTTAAAATGGTTAAAAATGAATATGAGAGACCAAAATTCTATCTTGTGTTGGAAAGCAACCAGGATTCTATATATTTTGTCTAGAGATAATTGCTCTCTTCTTTCATTTTCAACCAAAAAAGAGATAACATTATGCTGACAAGACACTCATGAGGAGAAAAAAAACAGTGGCTATATCTATATACATCTTTATCTATCATAGATATCAATCTTATCTTTTATCATTAAGCAAATTTTCAGTATTTAAAAAATTTTTTAAAATTATTTATTTACTTATTTTTGGCTATGCTGGGTCTGTGGCTCAGCTGGGAAAGAATCTTCCTGCAATGCGGGAGACCTGGGTTCAATCCCTGAGTTGGGAAGATCCCCTGGAGAAGGGAAAGGCTACCCACTCCAGTATTCTGGCCTGGAGAATTCCATGGACTGTATAGTCCATGGGGTCACAAAGGGCCGGACATGACTGAGCGACTTTCACTTCACTTCCCTTCACTTCATGCTGGGTCTTGGATGCTGTGTGTGGGCTTTCTCGAGCTGTGGCAGGCTTCTCATTGCAGCGGCTTCTCTCATTGTGGAGCCCAGGCTCCAGAGTGCAAGCAGGCTTCAGTAGTTGTAGTTCACGGGCTTAGTTGCCCCATGGCATGTGGAATCTTCCCACACCAGGGATCGAACCCATGGCTCCTTCACTGGTAGGCAGACTTTTAACCTCTGGACCACCAGGGGAGTCCTTTAGTTTAAATGAAATTCTATGGCCTAAATCTGGAGATCATTCCTAATCTTCTAGTAGGTTGGGAGACTTATGGGTAAGATCCTAAAATTTTCAGCAGATTCTGCTGGTATTTTTTACATAATATTTATATGACTGGACCAACCTGATTTCCAAGTTTCCAATTAGGGTGAAAAATAATCCATCTGTTCCAATCCTCAGAAGTGAAACTGGGCAAAAACTGTGGATTCACCATTCTTATAATTAAACGACCCAAGTGTATAACTGATTTACAAATGTAATTGACAGCTGAGGTCTCAGTTGTTCTAATTGACTAGTTACACCATTACTTGGATGGGCCGATTGGCAATAAGAACAGAGTACTCTGGCTGGTGACAGTTGCATTATGGCTCTAAAGTGTATCCTTGGCTGGTATCCCAGTGGTTATTGCTTCCCACTAAAGAAGGCCAACAAAGCTAGTCTTAGGTTCATAGATAAAGCTGCCATTGCTCGCATCTTTCAATTGCCCTGTAATAGATGCAGATCTGTTACCACTGCTGGAAACAGAACTCCAAGAGAGTGCCTTAGCAGTGGAGGCTGGGAAGGGGGTGGGATAGCCTTTTATCTTCCTCATGGGACAGCCATCACTATGCTAGGACATATATGACACAAGGAGACAGAGAAAAGTCCTTTTTATTGTGGACAAAGAAGTCTGGCAGACTACAGTCCATGGGGTCACAGAGAGAAAGATATGACTGAGCGACTAACACTTTTACCATCTCTCTGTATACTTGTTGGTAAGCAATGGAACTTCTCTATTCCTTGATTTCCCTTTTGTATGATGGAAATTAAACGAGCTGTGAAGAGTGATGGAGGGGATTTCCCTGGTGGTCTAGTGGTTAAGAATCCACCTTTCAATGCAGGGGACACAGGTTTGATCCCTGGCTGAGGAACTAAGATCCCACATGCCTTGGAGCAACTAAGCCTGTTCACTGAAACTGCTGAGCCTGAGCACTGCAATTAGAGAATCTATGAGCTGCAAGGAAAGACCCCTCATGACTCCATGAAGATCCTGCGTGCCACAACTAAGACCCAATGCAGCCAAATAAATAAATTAATTTACAAAAAATGAAAAGAATGATGGAAAGATTAATTAGCTTAACCAGGCAGCATTTTTAATTCCTTGCATGTGTTACTTAAACCTGGCTGTAACTCAGTCAACAAAAAGGGTTTATTTGGTCACCATAGTATAAAGACTACAATAGAGTTCTAAGTATTTCTGGGATTTATAAATGAAGTAGAAGACAAATTTCTATTCTCAAGGAATTGTCATAGTTCAGGTGAGATAGGACCAAGCCCAGTGAAAACTGGTAAGCAAACGAATGAAAATACAACTAACTAGCCACTAGCTAGGACTCTGATGTTCCTCCAATGGCTCCATGACCAGATTCAGAGGTGATGAACAGGAAGGTCTGCTAGACTCAAGGAAGGAAAACTAGGTTTATAAAATAGATTCACTGTTGAGAGTTTAATTATTTTGGGAAATCCTTTAACACAATCTCATGCTGTTGTGTAATTTTGTCTGAAAGGCTTGATTACCATGAACAAACAAATTTTGATTACACTGAGAAAACAAATTTTGATCACAAAAAAAATGCCAGATTCAATCTCATATAGACATGTGTCATCACTAAAATGATCCCTTTTATTTACATACAACCTCCTCTCAAGAAAAAAAGGCACAAATGTACATAAATGATAGTTTAAATGTACAGTTTGGGGAGACTGAGTCATTAATAATGCTATTAATAAATACTAATGTAGCAGACAGGGACTTCCCTGGTGGTCCAGTGGCTAATACTCCCAAGGCAGGGTCCCAGGTTCCATCCCTGGTCAGGGAACTAGATTCCACATGCTGCAATTGAGTTTGCATGCTGTAACTATAAAAAAAAAAAAAAAATTCCACATGATGCAACTAAGACCCAGCACAGCCAAATAAATAAAGTAGCAAATGGCAATATACACATTGCATTTGCCACTGAACTTGGAAGAATAATAATAGCCAATTTTCCTCATCTGCAGCTGAAGAAATTATATTAGAGATGACACACACACAAAAAGCGGAAAGTAGCTAAGCAACACTTTCAAACTTCAAAGGAGAAAAGCCCTAAATTTAGCTTTTGAACGTATATTCATCAGCACAGCTAAAAAAAAAAGTCTTCATAAACTGATTTGCAGCATCTTTTAAAATAAAAGCCTGGAGCAGGTTGCAATGTCTAGGTGAAATTCTTGTTCAATGGGTCGTGAAGCTGCAAGCCACCTCTACTGCCATGCGCCTTCCTGGATTGTGCACTCCATTAATCTCTATCAGAGTGTCCCATTTTCTCCTAGAAAATTCGCTTAATAATCTGGATTGTGCTTATGTGATTGCGTTCACTTTGGGATCATCATTGCAATCTGCTGTGTAATTCAATTTAAAAGAAAACAAGCCTTATTTGAGACACGTTCATAAATCATTACTGTACTTGATTTATCTAATAGCCAGGTCTCTGTCTTTTCAAAGCTTAAATGTGATAAGCTATGCCTGTGTACCTTCACAGAAAATTGTTAATATCCTTGTCATCCACTGCTTTGAAAATTTCTAGTTGACTTGTGCTCATTCTCTCTTACATGTGAAACCTTAATTTTCTGGCTTACCATCTGCTTTGTAATTCTCCTCTACTAAGATAGCGTAGACAGTGAGAAGCTCTTAAAAAAAAAAAAAAAGAGCACTGATTTGAAGTGACTGCCAATTTCTGGGGTGTAAATACTCTCAATTTCAAGTCTCACAAGGTTTAACATCCATCTCACAAAATTCTTGAATATTTTAATAGTAGACACTCATGAACCAACAAGAACCAGCTCCAGCAACAAAGGTGAGCAGTAAAATCATTGCTAGTTTTGCACTGACTCGGAACAGTATTTTCATGAACTGCTAGCTCACTCACACCACCACAAAGTTCCTCCAGCTGTGGGCATACGCAATCATAACATATTTTAGTGTGGAATCAATGATGGGTGAAAATTGCTCCCTCTGTGCATCCCTGCAGAGTGAAAGCTAAATAAGCCAATTTCCTGAATTACTTAGAACTAAGTATTTATTGCATCACAAACAGATATTTCCCACTTGTCAGAAAATGTAATAGAGCCAAGACACCAATTGCTGTTTGCTTTCTGCCACAAGTGCAGACTAAACGGAATGGATATTCAATAAACTGTGTTAAACTGAAGGATGCATTTTCAAAACGGTAAGGGTGGTAAATGAACAGGCAACATAAATGTCAGAGGGAATTATGGGTATGAACACCTTCTTTCTGCTACTGTATAAACCAGCCCCTGTTGCAAATGTTCAGTAGCATAATGACTACATAGATGAGTTTTGCTCTTGGAAGTTCAAACACAGAAAGGCAACTGACATTTTCAATGTCAACAATTTGGAGGGCAACATTTATCCTGGTTTATGAGAATGCCTATTATTTCAACATGAATTGATCAGAAAAAAACCAGCCAGAATAAAAGGTAAAAGATGTGAAACAGGGTGAGAAAAATCCTTTTCAAAAACACTGATCCTACTGAAAAGGAAAATCTAGGACTCCTCTATTGTAATTAAATGAAGTGGAAGGTGGAGAAAAGGGATACAGTGAAAATTCTCTCCGCAAATCATTCTGACGTCCTATCTTCTGAGGCCAAGAGACTGTAAACTGAGTGCTAGCCCCATCTGGCTTCTTCTTTCCTCCTGCCTCCAACTGCAATGGCATTTGAGACTGAAATTAGACCATCACCTCTATGACTTCCTTCTCTATCCAAGTTTGGATTTCCTAAGAAGTCATGCAATTATTAGAAAGACCTTAGAAGAGGAGCTGGTATAAGCATGGGATTATTTCAACGGTTGCACCTATCTGACTTTGGATCACATGTTTTTGGGGGAGAACTGGCCTTGCTGTACGTCTGGATGTTCATCCACACATCTGTCTTTCTGGTGTTGGAACCAGTACAAGCCGCGGTGACAGAGGAGTGGACAGCACTGCACAACTCTCACGGTGTCTCGCTTGTGATCTCTCTGTGTGTGCCTGGGCTACTCTGACCCGCACACCTATCCTTTCCCCAGTGCTCAGCTCACTTCCTCTTTGGCAGCGGTGTGTTGTGACACTAGACTTTCTGATTAAAATGTTCCTGTTGTGATGGATTCCTGTAACAGTGGTATGAAGACCATCAAGTTATAACCTTTTTGCCATTCTCAGGACCTAAGCCAAATGCCGTGCTTATCAGGAAATAAGAACGAAAACGAGTGTCACAGTTTGGAATCTGCAGGAAGCAGTCTCTGAGACAGAGGTTAATGTTCAGGTGTGCCCTCAAGATCACACTGGTGGGAAGGAGGGGAGAAAGTGGGATCGGGCGGAGGGAGAAGTTTGAGCCGTGACACAAGCTTGACAACCTTAGCCACAGAGAGTTCTGGAGCAGAAATGACCCAGCAGACCTGTTCCACTTTGGGTGCAAATGATTGGTCCTTTAATATCTCTACCTCCAGCCTTCATTAGATGTGAGTCTTCCTGAGAAGGACATGCCTTTGATGAGGCGGCCCGCTGTAGCTGATGTGCTTCCTGAAAGGACGGTAAGCTGGGAGCTGTTCCACTGAAACTCTCACAGCAGCTGGGGCAGTAAGTCCCTCCGTGAAGAGGGGTTTGGGCACCACATCTCCGTGGGTACCACTACAAATCTCTTAACCCTGAAAAATACCTATCATCATTCACACAGCAGATAGCCTTTATAAAGAGAATGACAGGCTACCTAGTACAAGTAGGTAGTATTAGCAAGTAGTTCACTTACATGTGGAATCTAAAGTGAACTTATTTACAAATCAGAAACAGACTCACAAAACAAATTTATGGTTTCTAACAGGGGAAGGGGTGCATAAGGGACAAATCAGGAGCTTGGATCAACAAAAAGAAACTACTATATATAAAAGAGATAACCAACAAGGTCTAGCTGTAGAGCACAGGGAACTATATTCAGTATCCTGTAATAAATGATATGGAAAAGAATATATATTCTGTTCACCAGAAACTAACACAACATTGTAACTATACTTCAACTTAAAAAAGAAAAAAATAGTTAAAAGAAAAAAAGAGACTACCAAGTAATACGTTAAAAACCATTGGTTAAAAAAAAAACAAACAAAACCATTGGTGATTTCAACAAGTGGTGCTGGGACAACTGGATATCCCTAGGCAATAAACGCATAAACCATTCGCCCAAACTTCTCACTTTATACAAATATTAACTCAAAATGGATCATGGACTTAAATGAAACATGACTAAACCATAAGACTTTTAGAAAAAGACAAAGGAGAAAATCTTAAAGACCATAGGTTAGGCAAATAATACTTAAACAACACCAAAAGTATAAGCCATAAAACAAATCAATACATTGGATTTCATTAAATTAAAAAAATGTTTTCTCTGCAAAAGCCCAAAAGGAAAGAATAAGAAAACAAGCTGAAAGGATAAGCTTTCAGTGAACAAGTGAAAAGGATAAGAAGACAAGCTGCATATAGGAGAATATATTTGCAAACCACGTATCTAACAAAGGATTGACAGCTAGAGAATATTAAAAATTCTCAAAAGTTAAGTTAAAATGGGCAAAAGATACAAATGAATAGACATTTCATTGAAAAGAGTATACATATGTGTATAAATAAGCATGTGAAAAGATGCTCAAAACCACTAGTTATCAGGAAAATGCAAATGAAAACCACAACGGGACATCATTACTGGTCTACCAGGATAACTAAAACCAAAAAAAAGAGAACACTAAATATTGGTGAGGATATGGAGAAATTATATCAATTACATTTTGCTGTTGGGAAAAGAAAGTGGTACATCTAATCTGGAAAACAGTTGGCAGTTTCTTTAAAAAAAAAAAGGAAGAAAGAAATATGCAACTATCATGTGACCAGCAATTACACTCCTGGGCATTTATTCCAGAAAAATGAAAACTTAGGTTTCCACAAACATCTGCACACAAATGTCTATGGCAGCTTTATTTGTATAATAATATAAAAAAAGAGAGAGAGAGAGAGAGAGAGAGAAAACAACCCAGATGTCTTTCAACATGTGGCTGATTAAATGAACTGCGGTGCATCCAACCATGGAAAACTACTCAGCTATAAAAAGGAGTGAACTATTACATTCATTCAATGACAATTATGAATTATCATTAAGAATTGTCCAGGGAGTTATTCTGAGAGAAAAAAAGTCAACCTCAAAAGGTTACACATGGTATGATTCCATTTATATAATTGAGGGTGGGTGGGTCTGGCCTTTCTCCTACACACATGCGTGTGTTTGTGTGTGCGTAGTCACTTCAGTCATGTCCAACTCTTTGCAACCCTATGGACTGTATAGCCCGCCAGGCTCCTCTGTCCATGGGATTCTTCAGGCAAGAATACTGGAGTGGGTTGCCATGCCCTCCAACAGGGGATCTTCCTGACTCAGGGATCAAACCTGTGTCTCTTACATCTCCTGCATTGGCAGGCATGTTCTTTGTTGTTGTTCAGTCGCTAAGTCAGAAAATAAAAATCTGTCTTTGCAACCCCAAGGACTGCAACACATCAGGCTTCCCTGTCCTTCACTATCTCCCAGAGTTTTCTCAAACTCATGTTCATTGAGTTGATGATGCTATCCAACCAACTCATCCTCTGTTGCCCACTTCTCCTCCTGCCCTCAATCTTTCCCAGAATCAGGGTCTTTTCCAGTGAGACAGCTCTTCGCATCAGGTAGACAAAGTATTGGAGCTTTAGCATCAGTCCTTCCAATGAATATTTAGGATTGATCTGCCTTAGGATCAGCTGGTCTGATCTCCTTGCAGTCCAAGGGACTTTCAAAAGTTTTCTCCAGCACCACAATTCAAAAGCATCAATTTTTCAGGGCTCAGCCTTCTTTATGGTCCAACGCTCACATCTGTACATGACTACTGGAAAAACCACAGCTTTGACTAGACAGACTTTGGTTGACAGTGTGATATCTCTGCTTTTAACTATGCTGTCTAGGTTTGTCATAGCCTTTCCTCCCAAGGAGCAAACGTCTTTTAATTTCATGGCTGCAGTTACCATCCACAGTGATTTTGGAACCCAAGAAAATAAAAATCTGTCACTGCTTCCACTTTTCCCCCATCTTTTTGCCATGAAGTGATGGGACCGGATGCCATGAGCTTAGTTTTTTGAATGTTGAGTTTTAAGCCAGCTTTTTTCACTTTCATCTTTCACTCTCATCAAGAGGCTTTTTAGTTTCTCTTTGCTTTCTGCATTAGAGTGGGATCATCTGCATATCTGGGGTTGTTGATATTTCTCCTGGCAATCTTGATTCCAGCTTATGACTCACTTGAAATGCCTGGCATTTCACATGATGTATTCTGCATCTAAGTTAAAAAAGCAGGGTGACAATATACAGCCTTGACATACTCCTTTCCCAATTTTGAACCAGTCAGTTGTTCCATGTCTGGTTCTAACTGTTGCTTCTTGACCTGCATACAGGTTTCTCAGGAGACAGGTAAGGTGGTCTGGTATTCCCATCTCTTTGTAGTGATCCAGTCAAAGGCTTTAGTGTAGTCAATGAAGCAGATGTTTTTTCTGGAATTCCCTTGCTTTCTCTATGATCCAGTGAACGTTGGCAATTTCATCTCTGATTCCTCTGACTTTTCTAAACCCAGCTTGTGCTGCTCAGTTAATGTACTGCTAAAGCCTAGTTTGAAAGCTACTGAGCATAACCTTGCTAGCATGTGAAATAAGTGCAATTGTGCAGCAGTATGAACGTTCTTTAGCACTGCCCTTCTTAGAGACTGGAATGAAAATTGATCTTTTCCCAATCTGCTGATGTACTGAGCACAGTACTTTAACAGCATCATCACTTTTAGGATTTGAAATGGCTCAGCTGGAATTCTATAACCTCCACTAGCTTTGTAGTAATGCTTCCTAAGGCCCACTTGACTTCACACTCCAGGATGTCAGGCTCTAGGTGAGTGACCACACCATCATGGTTAATCCAGGTTATTAAGACTTTTTTGTATAGTTTTTCTGTGTATTCCTGACCTCTTTTTAATCTTTTCTGCTTCTGTTATGTCCCTCCCATTTCTGTCCTTTATTGTGCCCATCCTTTTATGAAATGTTCCCTCAATAGCTTCAGTTTTCTTGAAGGGATTTCTAGTCTTTCCCATTCTATTGTTTTCCTCTATTCTTCTTTGCAGTGTTCACTTAAGAAAGCTTTCTCATCCCTCCTTGCTATTTTTTGGAACTCTGCATTCAGTTGGGTACATCTTTCCCTTTCTACCTTGCCTTTCACTTCTCTTTTCTCAGCTATTTGTACAGCCTCCTCAGATAACCACTTTGCTGTCTTCCTTTTTTTTTTGTCCTTTGGGATGGTTTTGGTCACCACCTCCTGTGCAAGGTTACAAACCTCTATTTATAGTTCTTCAGGTACTCTACCTACCAGATCTGAAAGTGTGAAAGTAAAAGTTGCTCAGTCATGTCCAACTCTTTGTGACCCCCAGGAGCCTGCCTGGCTCCTCTGTCCATGGAATTCTCCAGGCCAGAATACTAGGGTGGGTAACCATTCCCTTCTCCAGGGGATCTTCCCAACTCAGGGATCGAACCCAGGTCTCCCACATTGCAGACAGATTCTTTACCACCTGAACCACCAGGGAAGCCCCAGATACTGGAGTGGGTAGCCCATCCCTTCTCTAGCAGATCTTCCCAACCCAGGAATCGAACTGGGGTCTCCTGCATTGCAGGCAGATTCTTTACCAGCTCAACTACCAGGGAAGCTCCTGAGCTACCAGGGAAGCCAGATCTAATCCCTTAATCTATCCATCATTTTCACTGTATAATCACAAGGAATTTAATTTAGGTCATCCCTGAATGGCCGAGTGCTCTTCCCCACTTTCTTCAACATAAGTCTGAATTTTGCAATTCAGATTCAGAATTGCATTGCATTGCATTGCATTGCAATTGCAATTCATGATCTGAGCTACTGTCAGCTCCAGGTCTTGTTTTTGCTGACTATATAGAGCTTCTCCATCTTTGGTAGCAAAGAATGTAATCAATCTGATTTCGGTGTTGACCATCTGGTGAGGTCCATGTATAGAGTTGTCTCTAGTGTTGTTGGAAGAGAGTGTTTGCTATGACCAGTATGTTCTCTTGACAAATCTCTGGTAACCTATGCATGCTTTATTTTATACTCTAAGGCCAAACTTGCCTGCTACTCCACATATCTCCTGACTTCCTACTTTTGCATTCCAATCTTCTAAGATGAAAAGGACATCTTTTTTTGGTGTTAGTTCTAGAAGGTCTTGTAAGTTGTCATAAAACTGGTCAACTTCAGCTTCTTCAGCATTAGTGGCATAGACTTGGATTACTGTGATGTTGAATGATTTCCCTTGGAAGCAAACCAAGGTCATTCTGTTGTTTTTTATGACTGCACCCAAGTATTGCATTTCAGACTCTTGTTGACTGTGAGGGCTACTCCATTTCTTCTAAGCGATTCTTGCCCACAGCAGTAGACATAATGGTCATCTGAATTAAATTTGCATAGTCCCATCCATTTTAGTTCCCTGATTCCTAAAATGTTGATGTTCACTCTTACCATCTCCAGCTTAACCACGTCCAATTTACCTCGATTCATGGACCTAACATCACAGGTTCCTATGCAATATTTTTCCTACAGCATCGGACTTTACTTTCACTACCACATATATCCACAGCTGAGCATCACTTCCGCTTTGGCCCAGCCTCCTCATTCTTTCTGGAGCTATTAGTAATTGACCATTGCTCTTCCCCAGTAGCATACTGGAACCTTCTGATCCGAGGTAGGGTGGGGCTCACATTCTGGTGTCGTATCTTTTTGCCTTTTCATACTGTTCATGGGGTTCTCATGGCAAGAAAACTGGAATGGTTTGCCATTCCCTCCTCCAGTGGACCACATTGCATCAGAACTCTTCACTGTGACTTGTCCATCTTCGGTGGCCCTGCGTGGCATGGCTCATAGCCTCATTGAGTTATGGAAGTTCCTTCGCCACGACAAGGCTATGATCCATGAAGGGCTCTACCAACATAATATCTGCTTAGTCAAAGTAACTGGTGAGAAGGTCACCAGAAAGAAGTGGATTTGGAAATAGGGCAACAGGCTGCCCTGGAACTCTGTGGGGGTGTGCTCTTGGATCCCCACCAAAGTGAAGGGAGGCAATGATGGAAAAGTTCTGGCCCAAGCAGTGACTGAGGTTGGTGTAGGAAGGGCTGTCCAGCTATAGACTGCATCAACAGATTTTGTGCCTCCCAAGAAGACACAGTCTAGGAACTCCAGGGTGGTGTGGAATTAAAAATGGAGCAGTAGGGTTCCTCCACTGCAGGCAGCATCCAGAGGCTGGGTAGATGGCTAATTCCAGCTTGGACATGTTGCCATGGTCACGGACTGCTCTACCACCAGCAGGAGCAAGCTAAAGCCTCGGTGGAGCTACCCTCAGAGTGGGGGAAGATCATGAAATCCCACAGCCCTATGCACTGCTGTGTCAATTTCTGAACAGACTTCAGTACTGGATCAATGGCGATTTATTTAATTTTTTTTTTTTTTTACTGTGCAGCAGCCATAGGCATCTATGAGAGTGGGCTCCAGGTCCATAAAGTCTTGTGGGTGCATACTCGCCAGTTCAACTTTCTGAAGGTGCTGCAGGAGTTGCTTTCATAGTCTAGGTTGATACTGAACTCAGTAGCACGGGACTGGGATAGTACTCCATACAGTGGAGTCCTCAATAACCAGTCTGGGCTTTATAAAAAGAGGTGCCCTCAGTATAGACATGGTCTGATAGATGGAGATGTTAGAGGGTCAGATTCTGCAAACACACTGCAAGTCTCTAGCAACACCATGAATTCCTGAAACAGGTGGTTTTATATGTTCTACTCTTCCCTAACATATTTATGAATTGGATCAGATATAATAAAAACACTTATCAGTTATTGATATGCCCCAAAAGATAGTAAGTTGCGTTTCCCCCCTCCTCAATCACAGAGGACGCCATCCCTATCCTCAAGGAACCTCCAGTGTAGTTGGAAGAATATTCAACAACGTCCGTTAAAAAGTCACAACAACTAGACAAGGCTGAGAATCTGAGTATCAGATGAGTGCCAGAAACTCTCTGGGTTGGGCAGCTCAGAGGAGAGAGAAAGAGGCTTCAGAGAGAGAGTAGAATTAGGGAAGGAGAGCGAGGAACTGCATCTAAAATAAAGGGTAATATATTACAGTGTGTGTGCGACGCATGCTAAGTTGCTTCAGTCAGGTCCAGCTCTTTGTGACCCTATGGACTGTAGCCCACCAGGCTCCTCTGTCCATGGGATTCTCCACGCAAGAATAGTGGGGTGGGTTGGCATCTCCTCCATCAGGGGATCCTCCTGACCCAGGGATCAAACCTGTGCCTCCTGGGTCTCCTGCATTGGCAGGTGGCTTCTTTACCACTAAGGCCACCTGGGAAGCCCAATATATTAGAGTAGGTTCCAGAAAGCGGGAGCCTTGTTTCAATCCATTGTTTCTTAGTGCCTAGAAGAGAGGGGTTGGATGGCATCATGGACTGAATGGACATGAGTCTGAGCAAGCTTCTGGAGATAAAGAAGGACAGGGAAGCCTAGAGTGCTGCAGTCCATGGGGTCGCAAAGACTGAGACACCACTGAGGGACTAAATAACAACAACAAAGAACAGAGTGGGCACACAGTGGGCAAATGGTAAATAGGAAAGAATGAATGGTAGGGAGTGATAGCAATACAAAAGCAGGCAGTATCTGATGGCTAAAAGACTTGAAAACAGGTCAAGAAGTTTTGATATTTACATTAGTGATGCCCCCTCAAGAACTCTTAAGTATCTAAACGCTGACCCTTCTCACCCATCCCTTGTGTACAGAGAGCGGGGATGGACGCGGGCTGCTGGTATGGGTCACTCCTGTTAACTCCAGGGTCTGGAGTAGTGCCCGGCTGTATCAGTGAATATCGACTGACTAAAAGGCCAGTCGCCCTCTCCCTCTGGCCACCCACCTGCGGGAAAGGGTCGGCCGAAGGCCACTCAGCTCCTCCATCAAAGCATTTCCATTCGAGAACGCAACATTTACTGAATGCTAGCCGGGTTCTTTCTGGACAAGTCGCGCCTCAGTCCCCAAGATACTGCTAGGTAGGTACTAGTCCAGTGCCCAGCACCTGACACTCAATATCAGCGGATGATGCATTAATCAGTCATTATTGAAGCTGGTTACCACCTAACGCTGCCGGACGAGTCTCACCGGTTTCCCGCAGGTGGACGATACCGCCTAGCGCTCACAGCAGAGCGCGTCAGACAAGATGACGCCGGCGTGGCTGGTGGGTGGGGCGGCTTGGCCCGGCACGCGCACGCGCGCTGCCGCGCCGTCCTGTCCTGCGAGTGGGCGGGCGACGCATGCGCGGGCGGCGGCCTTAAGGCGGCCGCGGCCCCAAACATCCCAGTCGGCCTGTCAGCCGGCTAGGAGGTACTGTCTGGCCGTCGCACGGCAGCCATGGCGGCAGAGGAGGAGGAGGTGGACTCGGCGGACCCGAGTGAGAGGTCAGTGCAGCGGGGGCTGCGTCTGGCTCGGGCGCTGCGTCTGGCTCGGGCGCGCGGGCAGTGCTAAGGACTCTAACCTGCCCAGTAGTTCGGTTGTCCCGCCCCGACGCGAATCCGCGCGGCGCGGGGAAGAGAAACCTCTGGCCCCGCTCTGCCCTCAGCGGGCGCCCTTCGGGTCTGAATGTGACCCCGGCTGCGCCAGAAGGCCGCTTGACCCCCACGCCGGCGGGTCCCGCGGGGTCGTGTGAGCGGCTCCGCCGGGCGGCCGCGGAAGTGGCTGGGCACCCAGCCCTGCTGAGGTCAGTTTTGCGGCAGAGACGGCTGCGGACCCCAGCCCTGACCCAGCTGGGCCCACGGGCGCTGAGCGGCGTCGCTGCACTTGACTCGAGTAACGGGAAACGGCCGAGTCACTGTCCGCTTCCGAGCGCAGCTTCCGACCTCAGTTAAGCGCTGCGCTCGGTGCAGCCGGGAGCGAGGGCGAAAGTGCAGTCCGCCCGGGTGTCTCCGGAGCCTGAGGAAGGGGCGGCGCTTCCTCGGGGCAGTGGTGGACCGACAGTCCAGGTTCACCCCAGAAGCCGCGGGTCGGAAGGGGCTGTCGGGGGGGAAAGGGGCTGGGGGAGTGAGTCTAAGGCTTTAGTTTTCAGAAAATGTGTAATTTACCAGATAGTTTACAGAAAGAAAGTTAACACGATTTGGATAGCAAGTTCACTCAAATATCTCTCAGAGATCTTCCTTTGCTTCCAAGTGTTCTGGCGTTACTGGAGAAATGTGTGTGTTTGCTCTTCAGAAGACACACATGTAGAAACCTTTATGAAAGTGGGAGAAAGATGTCTAGTGGGAAGCTTTTTAAAAAAATTATTTATTGAAGTACGAGTGATTTGCTATATTGTGTTCAGGTGTACATTAAAGTGATTCAGTGCAAAAAAAAAATATATATATATATATTCTTTTCAGATTCTTTTCCATTATAGGTTATTACAAGGTATTGAATATAGTTCACTGTGCCATATAGTAGGTTGTCGTTTATTGTTTTACTTATAGTGGTGTGTATCTGTTAATCCTAAATTCCTAATTTATTCCTCCCCCCTTTCCCTTTGGGTATTCATAAATTTGTATTCTATATTTGAGTCTGTTTCTGTTTTGTAAATAAGTTCATTTTTATCATTTTTTTTATTCCACATGTAAGGAATATCCTCTGATACCTGTCTCTCTCTGATTTTGTTCTGTTAGTATGATTCATCCATGTTGCTGCAAATGACGATTTTTCATTCCTTTTTTGAGGTCAGTGTTCCCTTATGTGTATGTGTATATATATACACACCACATTTTCTTTATTCATTCATCTGTTGATGGACATTTAGGTTACTTTCCTGTCTTCCAGGACTTACAAATAGTGCTACTGTGAATATTGGGGTGCATATATCTTTTGAAATTAGAGTTTTCATCTTTTCTAAATATATCCCCAGGAGTGGGATTGCTGGATCATATGGAAACTCTATGTTCTTGTTAAGGAACCTCCATGCAGTTTTCCATAGTGGCTGCACCAGTTTACATTCCCATCAACAGTTAGGAGGGTTCTAACAAGAAACTTTTTGATATACAAATATATTGTTTATTTTATTGTTTTCTAGCTGTAGTTTCATGCACTTAGCAGTAGATAAAGAGCAGTTAATTAGTGAAAAGATTACATTGCTATGAACATTATTGTCTTATTTCTCAAAGCCAGTCATTCAGATTGGAAAGTAAATAAACTTATATGCTAATCCCTGTATGTGTTTAACATTTTGACAACAGTTCTACTTCAGATGCTGGGAGAAATTTGCATTTTGAAACATAACCTAAATGACAGAGGATAATATAAAGTCCCATGATAGATGGGGTGTTTGGAAAGATGACAGAAGGGAAAAGTTGTGAAATAGTAGAAACTAGCTTCTTCCCTTGACTTTTGTTTACGTGAGTCACTCACTTCACAAGTCCATTGTTTTGGTTTGTTGATGAATTTACTTGTTGAGGTAAGATGCCTAATGTTGTGTGATCACAAGTAGGAACCTGTTAGCTGTCACCATCTAGTTCATCACAACATTTTTGGCTCTGAGACTACTTTTATGGGGTCTGTTTGGCCTCCATGTTGCTGGGAGGCTTGCGAGTCCAGGGTACAACCAGGAAAGGAATTTGCCGTTTTGGGTGACAGCAGGAGGTCCTGTAGATAGAGTATAAACTATCCTTAGCAGCTGACCAGTCATAGTCCCTTGTTAGAGGTGGACCTCTTTGGTGCTCTTGGTGATACACTTGAGCAGTATCCAGTATATAAACTGCTGTGGCCTTATGAACTCTACTAAGCAAGTACCCGCTTATGCTGGGTGTTCCCTACTGTAGTCATATTAAACTTTAAGGTTGAGCCTATGTGCTAGGTATCACTATACCCATTTTTCAGGTGCAACTGCAGCTGGGACTCCACCAGTGAGGAGTGGGAGTGGATTGGAGCTCCCTCTGTCTCTGGATTTAGTCTAAGGAGCTTTCCCACATCTCTGCTTGCTTCTCACTGGGATTGGGTTTACTAGGATGTTTAGTTCTTATTTCCTTTGCTTCACTGATACTTTGTTATTTAGTCCTTCATTGATACAGAGCTCACTTTAATTTTTTTAAATTGGTTAATCAACAGTCAAGAGCAAAGTGGATTGTGAGAAAACTGAAGTCTTTGAATCAAGTTCCTTATTCTTAAGACATTTCAGATCTAGATGGGGCAATGACATTAACAAAGGAAACAATTATAAAACAGTCATTTTAAGCCTTTTTGTTCTTCACTTGCTAAATCATGTCCAACTCTTTGCAATCCTTTTAACTGTAGCCCCCCAGGTTCCTCTGTCCATGGGATTTCCCAGGCAAGAATACTGGAGTGAGTTGCCATTTCCTTTTCCAGGGGTTCTTCCAGACTCAGGGATCAAAGCCACGTATCCTGGTTTGCAGATGGATTCTTTACCACTGAGCCACGCTGAGAAACCCCAAAGGCTTTTTGGATCATTTGATTCTTATCCTTTCCTTCCTAGTGCAGACGGTCATGCCTCAGAGCCATTTGGTTTTCAACATCTAATCCTTTTCAGTTGCAGTACAGTTGAGAAAGCAATATGTAACAAGAGTTAGGTAGACTTCTGTTAATTGCTGCAAGGGTTGTCCTAGAGATTGTTTAAGTATCAGTTGGGTTTAGAGGAAAGCTGTCATGGAATTGCCTAGTTGCAGAGTAGACCATAGACTAGCCAACTTGCAGTGATGGTCCAGGGTTATTGCTAAATTTTCAGGAATTTTGCCAACAGTTGGCAGCTTGAAATCAGTCATGGTAGTTGTACTTACATCATGGAAATCATCAAATAGTATAAATAAGGTATTTTTCCCCCTTCATCTCCAGTGGGTTTATCCTACTAGATTTTCATTAGAGTTTGATTGTGTTTTTTTGCCTTGGAGATAAGATAGAGAAATCCACTCTCCTATCTTTTAAAAGACTTTTCATGTCAGTGACCCCTCTCTGTTGCCATCTCCCCTTTCCAAATCCTTACCTCTTGACTTCTAAAAATCACAGAACTCCTCAGTGTTACATTCCAGTGGACTTCTATTTTTCTTAATACTTAGCCTTTCTTGGGTCCTTTTTAGTGTTTGACACTAAAGATAGCTACTCCCTTTGGAGACTTTTATCAGACCTTCTACCTCTTATGACATTTTGCTTCTTGTCTTACCTGAGACCAGTAGTTAATTTTGTTTTTTACCCTCATTCACTCTCTGCGATTCTGTCTCCATCTGTGTTTACATTGTGTTGTTTACTCACAACTGCTTGAGCTATCCTGTCTGTAGGGAGGGCTCAGAATTCCTTAGGATTAAGCCTTCTTCAGTACTCTAGTGATGTTTCTAATTGGGTATCAAGTGTTTGCAACTGGTTTCTCAAATGTAACAAGTCCCAACTAGGACCTCATTTGCACCTCCTTCCCTTGAGCTAAATCATACAAGAAGCTCAGTGCTTCCCCTTGACTTCCTGTTTTTGTTAGGGTACTTACACATTACCCAGATAATCATGATGCTGTGATCACTCACCTAGAGCCAGACATCCTGGAATGTGAGGTCAAGTGGGCCTTGGGAAGCATCACTACAAACAAAGCTAGTGGAGGTGATGGAATTCCAGTTGAACTATTTCAAATCCTGAAAGATCATGCTGTGACAGTGCTGCAGTCAATATGCCAGCAAATTTGGAAAACTCAGCAGTGGCCGCAGGACTGGAAAGGGTCAGTTTTCATTCCAATCCCAAAGAAAGGCAATGCCAAAGAATGCTCAAACTACTGCACAGTTGCACTCATCTCACACACTAGAGAAGTAATGCTCAAAATTCTCCAAGCCAGGCTTCAGCAATACGTGAACTGTGAGCTTCCAGATGTTCAAGCTGGATTTAGAAAAAGCAGAGGAACCAGAGATCAAATTGCCAGCATCTGCTGGATCATCAAAAAAGCAAGAGAGTTCCAGAAAAACATCTATTTCTGCTTTATTGACTATGCCAAAGCCTTTGACTGTGTGAATCACAACAAACTGTAGAAAATTCTGAAAGAGATAGGAATACCAGACTACCTGACCTGCCTCTTGAGAAATCTGTATGTAGGTCAGGAAGCAACAGTTAGAACTGGACATGGAACAACAGACTGGTTCCAAATAGGAAAAGGAGTATGTAAAGCTTGTATATTGTCACACTGCTTATTTAACTTATGTGCAGAGTACCTCATGCACAATGTCGGGCTGGATGAAGCAGAAGCTGAAATCAAGATTGCTGGGAGAAATATCAATAACCTCAGATATGCAGATGACACTACCCTTTTGGCAGAAAGTTAAGAAGAACTAAAAAGCCTCTTGATGAAAGTCAGAGAGGAGAGTGAAAAAGTTGTTTTAAAGCTCAGCATTCAGAAAACTAAGATCATGGCATCAGGCCCATTGCTTCATGGCAAATAGGTGGGGAAACAGTGGAAACAGTGGCTGACTTTATTTTTGGGGGCTGCAAAATCACTGCAGATGGTGACTGCAGCCATGAAATTAAAAGACGCTTGCTCCTTGGAAGGAAGGTTATGACCAACCTAGACAGCATGTTAAAAAGCAGAGACATTACTTTGCCTACAAAGGTCCGTCTAGTCAAAGATCTATGGCTTTTCCAGTAGTCGTGTATGGATGTGAGAGTTGGACTATAAAGAAAACTGAGCGCTGAAGAATTGATGCTTTTGAATTGTGGTGTTGGAGAAGACTCTTGAGAGTCCCTTGGACTGCAGGGAGATCCAACCAGTCCATCCTAAAGGAGATCAGTCCTGGGTGTTCATTGGAAGGACTGATGCTGAAGCTGAAACTCCAATACTTTGGCCACCTGATGCGAACAGCTGACTCATTTGAAAAGACCCTGATGCTGGGAAAGATTGAAGGCAGGAGGAGAAGGGAACGACAGAGGATGAGATGGTTGGATGGCATCACTGACTCAATGGACATGAGTTTGAGTAAATTCCGGGACTTGGTGATGGACAGGGAGGCCTTGTGTGCTGTGGTCCATGGGGTTGCAAAGAGTCGGACATGACTGAGCGACTGAACTGAACTGAAGTGAACTTAGTTAGGTATTTAGGTTCTTCTGGTCCTCCAGATTAAGAGATGTGGTACTGTCTTTTCACTATCCTTCCCCACCTCCATTGATCCAAGCACAGAATCTGTTCCCACGTCCAGTAGCCTCTAAGTGCAGCATCACCTTTCCAGCCCTGTTGTCACCTGGGGGCCACTTGGTTCAGACTCTGATTACTCCCTTTTCTAAATTATTGCAGGTTTTCGGTACGTGTTCAGTGCCTATGCTTTCCACATAACTTACGTTTTTTAGTTACTTTTACACCCCCAGAGGCACAGACACCCACAGTAGAGGGCTTCCCAGGTGGCTCAGTGGTAAAGAATCTGCCTTCCAGTGCAGAAGATGCAGGAAATGTGGGTTCAATTCCTGGATCGGGAAGATCCCCTGGAGAAGGAAATGGCAGCTCACTCCAGTATTCCTGCCTGGAAAGTTTCTTGGACAGAGGAGCGTGGCGGGCTACAGTCCGTGGGGTGGCAAAGAGTCAGACACTGCTGAGCGCTCATGCAGTCAGTTGCACACACAGTGTGGTGTTATTATATGTCCTCAGCCTGACTTCCAAGCCCTTTGCAGGCAGTGAGGCTGCTAACTTTGGAGTCTTATTTCCTTCCTGTGCTCTGGACTCAAGCCAAGCTGTGTCTTTCATTGTTTCCAACACATGTTCCTTGCTTACCTCCTATTTTTCCATGACTTGGTTCAAGTTGATTTCTCTGACCCCAAACAGATGGTGATCTCCCTTCTTTTAAGATCCATGGTGTTTTCCTACACTTTCTTTATGGCACCTCCATCGTGTCCTGTAGTATCGTTTTTCTGTACTTGTTTTGTCAGATCATTGAAGACAAAGCTTTTGTGTTACTGAAATGTCTGGTTGAGCCCAAAGGGGCTTTATAAATAGAAAGTTTCAATAAAATTTTAAGAATTAAACATTTCAACTGTTTTAAATTTATGCTGACACAAACATTATGATAAAAAATCCTAGTACTTGATTATTTATTTTGTAGTTGATGATTTAAATTTTTTCATTCCGAAACATCAAGTACATCAATAGATACTGTTATAAGAAATTCAAAGTTTAAATTTGTCTAGGATGAGTTTGAGCAGTTAGAATCATAAACGTAAATTATGTAAGAGAATTGTGAATATGGTTCTTCTCCTTGACCTTGGATGAACCAACAGGGAACCATGCTTCGCTGTTTTGCCTGTTCTCCAAAATGCCAGTTACAGACCAGCAAATGCAGATGTCATTCCTGTGACAAAGAACCTAACAAAAGATTTTAAAGTCCCATGGGTGGTACACTTAGTAAAAACAACACTGACTAATACATTTCAGAATAAAATGTGCCTCTGCATGAGTCCTTAAAGTGTATAATATTTATAATAGACATTCAGAAACATTTTATAGTTAGATTTTTGGTCTAATTCCATAGTTCTGTAATTTCTCACTCCTGATTGTGAATCATGAAATAATTGTCTGGAAAAGTGTTTTTTTTTTCCTTAAAGTTTATTCAATTTGATACCTAGGATCTTTAGTCTTTCATTTTCTTTATATAGTGGATGAACTCATTTCGAAACTAACAACAAAATGTAACTTGGATTTATTAAGCAATGTAAAATCTAAGAACTCCATGTGTAGCTTCTTAATTATGTATGTTGGATGATGATGCTATGTCTGGTTCCAGAATGGCTTTCTTACTATGTGCAAGAAGATATGAAGCAATTAGGGGAAAAGATTTCCAGCACATGGAAAAAGTTATAAGTTAGGAAAATAACCTTAAAAATTGTACAAAAATATTTTTAAATAAAAAAAAATGAAGAACAATAGTTACAGGTTAAAAAGTTAAAAGAATGCTAGTTAATGTGTTGAAATATTAATATATTCAAGAGCCTATGTTGTCATTGATCTCATGGTTATGATAATTTGCTTCCCTAGTATCATTTATTTAAAATAAAATGGCATGTTAATAAATTATGACTTGTGTGAGACATACTCTTTTTTTTTTTTTTCTTCTTCTTCTTCTTCTTTTCCTGAGTAGGATTTAAGAAGTCTTTTCTCAGGAAAAAAAGGTCTTTATTTGCCCAAGGGTTATCATTTTCAGTCTGGAAGTTTTCAGTCATTCACTGGTTAAGGAATTATTTCAGAGGAATACATGTATTCATAACTCTAGTCAGTTTGGATATTTATAATAAAAATGAAAACCTCATCATTTCCCTAAATGAGGTAGATAGAATAGTTGCTTAGAGTAGCTTATAGAGAGCAGTAATAAACATAGTTTTTCTTTCTTGATAGTACCAGTCAGTATAGGCCATTTTAAACAAACCTGTAATATAATGAAATTCTCTTTACTTGTAACCTAATTAGAAATGTTATTTAAGTAGCCAAAACTATGTGGAAACTGACCAGACTTCTGTATGTTTTCTTCAGAATACTTTGAAACCTCTTTCACTGTTTCACAATATTTACAGTTTGTGCAATTCAGATTTAGTAACACTATGGATAGTCAAATGCCTTAGACAAGAAAACAGGAATTACTAGGAAATTTAAATGTTGATAGCCTAGGATACAAGTACAATGTTAATGCTATTTTATAAAAAAGAGAGAGAGTACATAGAAAATTCAGGGGGAAAGTTTCAGTTTTCTTTGTAGAACTAGGGATACCTAAAATCAGATTCTTGGGTTAACAAACTGTTAATATGCTAAGTACGTCTTATTTGGCGTTCCTTAGAGTTGCCACCTTTGGTATAGTGTTTTAAAGCTTTTACTCAGAAGTCTGCTCACTGAAAGTATTGTTTACATGTTACACGTTGCAAAGCAAGTTTATTTAGTATTTTGTTTAGATGCTTTAGGGCTTGGGTCCTCAGCCTTCCTAGTGAGGTTGGTTCTCAATAGATAAGACAGTGTATGATAAAATCTTCTTGATGCCATAGATAGAGTCCCTATTGTGAATGTCTTATCTTTATATTACAGCTGACACTTTTCATCTCTTCTGATGTCAGGGCCTCAGCAACGTATGATGGTGTTTCCTATTCATCTGCTTATTAGAGAAGTTAATTTTTGCTTTTCTGTGTATTTCCCAAAGTTCTGAGGAGGCAGTCCTGCATCTTGTTCACTGTATCATGGCCATGGTAAATTGAATTGTTCTTTTGAATTTTGTGCCCTCAGAAGTATGGCTGGACATCTGACAAACTTCAGACTGTGTGGTTAGTTCCAATCTCAGTCTTCCACAAAGTAAGCAGAGAAATGCAAAAACAACTCTGGATGGCATAGGAGATTTTGTGGAAGAGGCAGAGGGTTTCTTTGAAGATGGGGTCAATTTACCCCAAAGACAGGAAGTGAGGTTGGATGGGTGTCTTAGAGAGTTGAACCGCAGAGGTTGCCAGCTGAGTAAGGTGTGGGAACTCATGAGCAAAAGCTTATAAACTGAAGGGAGGAAAAGGCAGACCCTTGCTGTCACTCTTTAAAAATGTGCCTTTGAACCTATTATGCGCTAACACTCAATCCTGTAGAGTAACTCTAAGAAAAAAATAAAGGCAGTTTATTTAAAACATTGTCATCTAGTTAAGGCAAAAACTGATTAGACAGAAACATGAGGGCCAAGGGGAGAGAGGTATCTTTACAGTTCCATTAACAGTGAAGATAAACTTTCACTGTATTTTGTTAAATATATTTTTTTCAGTTTAAATATACTTTAGAAAAACTCCACTTAAAAAAATTATCTACTTTGTTGAAAAAGCTGCTGTAAAAAACCTGGAGAGTTATTATTGGCCCCTCTTGTGGTTGAAGAGCCCTTGTTTTTAATGTAATGCAATAAATAGCCTTGCAAACATAAAAACATTATTTTGCCCCTTCTCTTTGAGTTAAGGCAATCACTGGGAGGCAAAATGCATAGACAAGACAATCCTATCTCTTAAAAATTGGTTTTATGATGAGTGGTGAATAGGTGAAGGTAGGCATGATTCCTATATTAACGGCTGACACATCACATTTTAAACCCTAGTGCCTTGTGCATAGTAGGCATTCAGAAACTAAAATTTTTTATATATAATTTGAATACTGAAACAAAGATTGCATTTGTGTTTCCTCTGCCCCAATATGTTTGTGATGTGAGGGGGAACAATAGTAGATTATAGTTCATTTTACTTGTATTTATTGTTTTTGTTGTACTGGCCTCTGATTCTCTTTGGCCAAGAACTGTGCTGTTATTGAGGGATATTTGCTGAAAAAAATTAATGAAATTGAGTTGTGAGTAACTTCCTATTGGTACTAGTTCATGTATTTATGGCCAGACATAGACGTTGATGACCATCTTGTTAAGAACTTTTTTTAAATTTAAGCTCTGAAGAGCATGAGATTCTTATAGTTTCCTGTTAAGCTACAACTGAAAAACAATAGCTTTAGTTGCAGCTTTAGCAGGCAGTTGAATAAATTGGAAGTTTCATTGCTGAAGACTTGTTTTTCCTTTATAATTTGTCTATATTTGCAAATAAACTGATAGTAGTAATGCTTTCTGTTATCTTGATACCTTGATAATAAGTTATAGGTAGCATTTGTCAGAGATGCCTAGAGGTCTTTCCTCCTGTTAATTCAGAAGATTTGAAACCGGTAGCAGAGAATGTTAGACTGGAGCCTGATTTTAATATAGGCTATTATGGATCTTCTCTTCTATCCTTCTTTTTTATTATTGAGGCATAATTGACATATATCTTTGTATTTGTTTCAGGGGTGTAACATAATGATTTGGTATTTTTATATATTGTGAAATGATTATCACAGTCAATCTAGTTAACCATGCATAGTTATAGAATTTTTTTCTTGTGATGACAACTTTTTTAGATTTACTCACTTAGCAACTTTCAAATATGCAGTACAGTATCACTAACTAAAGTTTCCATGCTATTCATTACATCCCCATGACTTACTTATTTTATAGCTGAAAGTTTTTACCTTTTACTCTCTTCACCCATTTTTCCCACTCTCCTCCTCTGTCAACCACCAGTTTATCTCTGAGCTTATTGTTGTTATAGTTGTTTTGAAAGATTCCACATGTAAGTGAGATCATATGAATTTGTCTTTCTCTGTCTGACTTAATTTCACTTAGCATGATACCCCCTAGGTTCACCCATGTTGTACAGATGTTAATATTTCATTCTTTTTTATGGCTGAATAATATTCCATTATGTATATGTTTTGTGTAACATACACTCTCTGTCAGCTTGTTGATGGACACTTAGGTTTTCCTGTATCTTGGCCATTGTATTATAGATAATGCTTCAGTGAACACTGGGGTTCATGTATCTTTTCAAGTTACTTTTTTTGTCTTCAGATAAGTACCCAGAAGTGGAGTTGCTGGATCCTAGGGTAGTTTTATTTTTTGAGGAAACTTCATACTATTTTCCACCAACAGTGTGCCAGGGTTCCTTTTTGTCCATATCATCTCTAACATTTTTTTCTTTCTTACCTTTTTGATAATAGCCATTCTAACAAGTGTGAGAGGGTATCTCACTATGGTTTTTTTTTTTTTTTCTCACTATGGTTTTGATTTACATTTTTCCGAAGTTAGTGATCTGAGCATCTTTTCATCTGTCTGTTTGCCATCTGTATGTTGTCTTTGGCAAAAAGTGTATTCAGATCCTCTGCCCATTTTTTAACTGGACTTTTTTTTTTTTTGCTGTTGAGTTGCATGAGTTCTTTATGTATTTTGGATGTTAACCTTTTATCAAATTTATGATTTTCAGATGTTTTCTCCCATTTTGTGGGTTGCCTTTTCGTTCTGTTGATTGTTTGCTTTGCTGCACAGAAGCTTTTTAGTCTGATGTAGTTGCACTTGCTTATTTTTGCTTTTGTTGTGTTCTTTAAAAACTGATACCTGAGTGTTTGGCTTCCAGTCAACCTAAATCTAGGTGCTGACTGAGATTCTCCCCTTTGGGACACTGTGTTGGCACACCCTCAACTACTGGGAACTAGTAAAAATAAAATTAGCTTCTTGGACAATCACAAAGGATTGAAAGATGGCCAGGAGCTAGGGCAGGGCTGAACAATAAGATTCATCTCCTGCAACCAACCCTTTACCATTGGGAGAAGTGGTGGTTTTTCATCTAATGCATAGAAACCAACACAGAGAATCACCCAAAATGAGGAAACAAAGGAATATGTTTCAAACGAAAAAACATGATAAAACCTCAGAGGGGAAAAAACCCTACCGAAATAGAAGTGCGATGGGACTGCAGTCAGAAGCCTCCCCACTGGTCCCAGATCTGGAGGTGTCCCCTGGGCAGCAGTCATGCAGATCAGGGCCCCAGTGGACTGGACAAACTCCCTTCTGGAAGATGCTGGTGAGCTATAGCAAGGCAGGGTGAGTGTAAAATGGCATCCCCCAGCCTGCGCTCCATGAACGCACCTCTGTAGCTGCTCATGTGCGCCACACCAGAAGCCTGCTCCTTAGGCCAGAACTCCTGGGCAAGTGAACAGGCCTCTTCTGAGAGAAATGAGGGGTGGGTTTCGTCTGTGTGGTGTCCTGGGGGTGGTAGTCTCCGAGAACTGTCTCTGTGATTGTTACAGCCCCATGGCACCCAGGAACACAAGCCCCTCTGCCAGAGCCAGGGAAAGAAGGGGTGTCCTCTGGATAGCAAACCTAAAAACTGGGTTAAGACTAGGAAGCGAGTCTCTCACATGAACCCGGGGTGCTTTCAGAGGGCTGCTTCTGGGCTGGGCCCTGGTGCCCGTGAGGCTACACACAAGCCCTTTGAGAACCATTCCTTGGTGTGCCACCCCCCATGTGTGTCATGGCCTTGAGCCTTAAAACCAGGCATTTTGGGGGCTCCTCTTTCAGGTGCCAGTCTGTAAAGTCAGGGAGCCCTATGTGGGTTATGAGCTGTTTTCTCCTCAGGGAGAAGCAGCTCTGGATTTGTGTTACCTCCTGATTGTGGGTCGCTGTGCTGTATAGTAGGATTTACAGTGAGATTCTGTCTCAGCCTTTCCCACCTGCTTCAAAGTGGTTTCTCTCTAGGTGTGCCCCTTTTATGGAGGGCTTGCTCAGCCAGCTTTTAGGTTGTTGTCAGAGGAGATTGTTCCATCTATAGCTGTGGATTCAGTGTGTGTGTGGAGGAGATCAGAGCAGGATCTTCCATCTAGAACCGGAACCCCAGCATTCTTCTTTTCACATATTATCTCCACAGTATAACCCACCTGCCATGAAACCTGACCAAGTACATTTGCTTATGTTGTTGTTTAGTCGCTCAGTCATGTCCGACTCTTTTGTGGCCCCGTGGACTATAGCCCGCTAGACTCCTCTGTCCATGGGATTTCCCAGGGGAGGATACTGGAATGGGTTGCCATTTCCTGCTGCAGGGGATCTTCCTGAACCAGGGGTCGAACCTGAGTCTCTTGCATCTCCTGGATTGGCAGGTGGATTCTTTACCCCCCGAGCCTCCTGGGAAGCCCAGTTTGCTTATAGTCCTGTCCTGTAATCCTCTGTGTGTAAGTGTGTTCATGTGCATACATGCACACATAGTTATGAAACTTACTATGAAGTCTTTATATCTAAAGATCAAAAGACAAGAAGAAATTTGACTAGCAGATAAAAAGGAAAAATTATATGTATTTGAAAAAAAGTGTGAAGGACAATGCTTCCGATCACCTTCCTAAATTGTTCATTTTGTTGATTACCCTTTTCTTGACTGACCTTTTTGCACTGACATTTGTTTGTTTTTTATTTTGTTTTGGGAGGTTCAGGCCTGTAACTTGCCCGCATCCTATCTTCTAATGGGAACTGGTGGTACTGGAGGTGCTCTCTGCCTATAGAAATGATCTTTATTTGCCTTCCTTCATCCACTTCTTTTATTTCTTATGACCAAGGCCTTCATTTCACACACACAGTTATGAAGCACTCACATGGCCATCAGCCAGTTAGTGTTTTTGGCACTGGCAATATAAGAATGACGTTAAACGTGGGTTTAGCATTTATTATGCTCATAGTGCAATAGGGCAAATAAATACATAAGCAAGTAACCAGAGCAATAATAATAACTGTATCTGTGACAAGGGTCAGAGGAGTGACTAATGACTCTTGGCATCAGGATCAGGGATAGTACGTATCTCAGGAAAGACAAGGTATTCTGTACAGGAGGAGAGCCACAGAGGCATAAAATATTATGAAATTTGGGGAGTTACGAGGTACTGGAAAAGTACAGTGTGAAAAGATTTAAGATGAGGAGAGGGTAATCTATGGATGGAATGTGAAGCATCTTCTGCGCGGGCCTGAGGAATATGACTTTGTTCTGTAAGTAATGACAACTCCTCAGGCGTTTTAAGGAAGGTGGTCGCCTGAGAAAAGAGTTTTGAAGTCACTCAGTTCAAGTCACATCTCTATTTATGTCATTTAATTATGGATGGCATCACCGACTCGATGGACATGGGTTTGGGTGGACTCTGGGAGTTGGTGATGGACAAGGAGGCCTGACGTGCTGCGGTTCATGGGGTGGCAAATAGTCAGACATGACTGTGCAACTGAACTGAACTTACTAGCGGTATACTCTGGGGCTTGGTGCTTGACATTTCTGAACCTCAGTGTTCGCATCTGTGAAATGGGTGTAGCCCGAACTGAGAGTATCTTGGATTGTGAGTGACTTAGTCATTCAGCAAACATTATTTATTGAGCACCTGTTATACATAATGCCTAGAGAAATTTTATAGGGAAGGGAAGTGCAGTAGGATGAGCCTACAAACCCTAGAAAAATGTGGTAGATGCTGTATCAACCTATTCAGAACTTAGCATGTTTTTCTATTCAATGCTGTTCTTTTCTTTTTTAAAGATTTTGTTGTTGTTGTGAACCATTGTGGAAGTCTTTATTGAATTTGTCACATTATTGCTTCTGTTTTGTGTTGTCATTTTTTTGGCCACAAGGCATGTGGGGTCTGAGCTCCCCAACCAGGGATTGCACCCACACCCCCGGCATTAGAAGGTGAAGTCTTAACCACTGGACCATTACAGAAGTCTTTCACAGCTCTTCTTACTCATGTATTCTCTATTGTTATTGGTGGCATCTCAGACAGAAACCTAGGAATCCTCTATTATCCCTTCTTTGTAACCAATTATCAAATTCAGACTGTTTTACCTTTTTTTTTGTTATAAAATTTTATTATGAATAAAATTTTATTATGATGAAATGCTTAAGTTTTATGTGTTCATTTGCTGAATTTTGACATACATACATACATCTGTGTAATCCAGTTGTATATTAAGATGGAGAGCTTCACAGTCATCCACTTCTAATTCATTGCAAGCAGTACACTTAAGGTGAAGCAAAAAACTTCATATCATGAAGGCATATTAACATGCTAGGTATTGGGATAGAAACTGAGCATGCAGTGAGTCCTCACCTTCAGGGCTATTTTGGTTAGGTGAGGATACTGATGAGGAAATGTGAGCTTGAGGACGCAACTTGAGAATTAAGAAAATAGAGCTTGATTACAGGAGTCCATCCTGCCACCTTGATCTAGTCCTCTTTGGGTATGTGGGAGAAATGGAATCTAATCTGAGGTTGATAAGAGGCTAATGAATCATGGGAAGAAGGGGAGAGGTGTATTCCATGATATTCAGGTCCAGGAACAAGAGGACAGGGAATGTTATATGTCTAGAGGACAGAGAATAAGAAATGCCAAAAATGACATTAAAGCTTGAAGTGAAAGGCTGGAGCAAGGCTGCAGGTCCCAGTGCAGCTCAACTGGAAGTAGCCTCACCTTTGAGACAAGCAGTTCATGTAAAATGACAATTCTCTGTCAATTCTTATCTTTGCGCTCCCTCTGAACCTTATATAAAACTCTTATTTTATGCCTCATCAGTGTTAGTGAATCATAGCTATTGTTGTCAGTATAATAACTACTATTTACTGGGTGTATTTACTCTACCTTGGAGCATACTTCCTGCTGCAGAAGACTTGCAGCACTGGGAAGGCAGGTAGTAGGGGCACAGGTAACGGGAGTGATGCTGCTCCGGGCTGAGGAATACCAGCAGCCACCGGAACCGCGAAGAGACTAGGAAAGAGTTTTCCCCTTAGAGCCTCTATTGGGAGGCTGGCCTTGCCAGCAGTTAGGTTTCAGCCCAGTGACCCTGAATTCAGACTTCGGGTCTCCAGAGCTGTGACAGAATGAATTTCTGTGGCTTGAAGCACGTGGTAATTTGTTAGAGCAGCCTTTGGCAACAGGGCCCTTGTCAGCTCGCCACATGCACGGCATGCTTCATTGTGTACACGTGCTCATGCCTTTCCTGCACGGGGGATGCCTAAACCGCCACTGCAGCTTTCAGAATATCCGCTGGTTTCGGTTCAGGCTGGTGGAGTAGAAGGATGTGTGCCCATCTCCTCCTGTGAGAGCACCAAAATTGCAACTAGCTGTTGAACAACCTTCAACAGGAGGATGCTGGAACCCACCAGAAAAAAGACACCCCACGTCCAAAGACAAAGAAGTAGTCACAGCAAGACGGTAGGAGGGGAGCGATCACAATAAAATGAAAATCCCAAACCCACCAGGTGGGTGATCCACAGACTGGAGAACAATAATGCCAATGAAGTTCTCGCACTGTTGTGAAGTTTCTGAACCCTACATGAGGCTTCCCAGCCTGGGGATCTGACAAAGGGACTGGGAATCCCCAGGGAATCTGGCCTTGAGGGCCAGCGGGATTTGATGATAGCCTTTCCAGAGGATGAGGGAAAGCAGAGACTCCAGTCTTTGAGGGCACAAACAAAATTCTGAGCACACGAAGACCCAGAGGAGAGCAGCAGTAACCGCACTGGAGACTGAACCAAAGCTGGTGTTGGAGGGCCTCCTGTGGAGGCGTGGGTCAGCAGGGGCTCACTGCAGAAACGGGGGCATTGGAAGGTCCCCCTTGGTGTAAACCCTCTTGGAGTTCACCATTAATCCTACCATAGAGTCTGTAGACCCCAGGGCTGGGTCGCCACAGGCCAAGCAACTACCAGGGAAGGAGTACAACTCTACCTATCAGCAAATAATTGGATTAAAGCTTTACTGAACAAGGCCCTGCCTGCCAGAGCAAGACCCAATTTTTCCCATGCCAGTCCCTCCCATCAGGAAGCTTACACAAGCCTCTTAGCCTCATCCATCAGAGGACAGACAGAAGCACAGTTTTGCAGCGGCTAAAACAAAAACCATATTACAGAAAGTTAACCACGATGAAAGGAGAAGGCAATGGCAACCCACTCCAGTACTCTTGCCTGGAAAATCCCATGGACGGAGGAGTCTGGTAGGCTGCAGTCCATGGGGTCGTGAAGAGTCGGACATGACTGAGCAACTTCACTTTCACTTTTCACTTCCACACAATGGAGAAGGAAATGGCAACCCACTCCAGTGTTCTTGCCTGGAGAATCCCAGGGACGGGAGACCCTGGTGGGCTGCCGTCTATGGGGTTGCACAGAGTCGGACACGACTGAAGTGACTTAGCAGCAGCAGCAGCAACCACGACGAAAAAGCAGAAAGTTCTGTCCCAGATGAAGGGACAAGATAAGACCCCAGAAAAACAACTAAATGAAGTAGAGGTAGGTAACCTTCCAGAAAAAGAATTCAGAATAATGATAGTGAAGAAGATCGAGGATCTTGGGAAAAGAATGGAGGCAAAGATTGAGAGGATACAAGAAATGTTTACCAAAGACCTAGAAGAATTTAAGAGCAAACAAACAAGAAATGAAGAATACACTAGAAGGAACCAGTAGCAGAATAACTGAGGCAGAAGAATGGATAAATGACCTGGAGGACAGAATGGTGGAAATCACTGCCACAGAAGAGAAAATTGAAAATAGAATGAAAAGAAATGAAGACAGCCTAAGAGACCTCTGGGACAACATTAAACACACCAACATTCACACTGTAAGGGTCCCAGAAGGAGAAGAGAGAGAGAAAGAACCTGAGAAAATATTTGAAGAGATGATAGTTGGAAACTTCCCAAACATAGGAAAGGAAATAGTCAACCAAGTTCTGGCAGTACAGAGTCCCAGGAAGGATAAACCCAAGGAGGAACCCACTGAGACACATAGTAATCAAACTGACAAAATTTAAAGACAGAGATAAAATATTAAAACCAAAAAGGAAAAAAATGACAAATAAATTACACGGGAATTCCCATCAGGCTATCAGCTGATTCCTCAGCAGAAACTCTAAAAGCCAGAAGGGAATGGCATGAAAGATTTAAAGTGATGAAAGGGAAGAACCTACAACCAAGAATACTCTACCCAGCAAGACTCCTTCAAATTTGATGGAGAAATCAAAAACTTTTCAGACAAGCAAAAGTTAAGAGAATTCAGTACCACCAAACCAGCCTTAAAACAAATGCTAAAGGAACTTCTCTAGGCAGGAAACAAGAGAAGGAAAAGACCTACAGGAAATAAACCCAAAACAATTAAGAAAATGGTAATAGGATCATACATATCCTTAAATATCATAATTACCTTAAATGTAAATGGATTAAATGCACCAGCCAAAAGACATAGACTGGCTGGGTGATGAAAACATGTGCACCTATGCCCTTCCACTTACCACATCACTCTGCTTGACCCTCCCTAAATTGTATGTAATTATTTTATATTGTTAGTCATGTTCCAGTTATGACTTGCAGTTGTAATTATCTTTTATTTTTTGTCTATTGATTGTGAAAGCTGATAAATATCTTTTACTATTGTGATTACATAACTATGATCATAGTATTAGTCATTACTATTGTATCATGATTGATCAACAGAAAAATAATAGAACTCCGTATCACCAAAACTAGGATCTAATAGAACCTGTCATCACTTTTTAAAATCAAGATGCATATCAGAATTATCTTGAAATTTTTTGAAAAGTACAAATACTCAGGTATTACTTTTTTTCTCCAGAGCTCCAGATATGTTTCTAATGTAGCAGTCGTGTTTATAAACAACTGGACTATATGATGATATTTTAGTTTTATCTAGTTTGTTTCATTTTTTGTATTTCATATTCAGTGCTCCCATTTCATTTAGTTTATGTTCTCCAGTTTCTCCATCTCTTCTTTTTTTTTTTTTTTTTGGATGTTCTTTTTCAAGCCTTTATCAAGTGTAGTAGAAAAGCTTTTGTATACATTATATATGTAAATATGTATGATATATGTATTTTAGAAACATGAATTTTTGCCTAATTGGAAAAATTATGGCATTTTGATCCTATTTGACTTAGTATGAATAGAATGCTATATTTCTAATTAAAAAATAGATAGTCAACAAGCAACAAAGTTTTACTGTATAGCATAGGGAACTGTAGTCAATATCTTGTAATAACCTATGATGGAAAATAAATTCAGAAATAATAAATGTGTATTTGTATAACTGAATTACCTTGCTCTGCACCTGAAACACTGTAAGTCCACTATACTTCAATAAAATGTATTTTTTTAAAAAAAGAAAGAAAAATCCTATTTGTGAAGATCCAGCCCAAAAACAACTTCCTGATCCCTTTAGGGAGAATTAAGCATTGTTAGCTCTGTTTGGTAACTGATATGCCCCAAGTGAATAGAATAGTTCTGTAAAGATAGTGTGTGCTTAATAAGTAACTGTAGAGTGAGTTCATTCTATCATGTATTAGAGTTGTTGGGTCTCCTGTTTCTTCCATTAGATTTTTTTTTTGCTTTTTTTTTATTTTTAAAATTGAGATATAATTAACATGTAACATTGTTAAGTTCAAGATACACACTGTGTTGATTTATCCACTTATATATTGCAGCATGATTCCCACCATAGCTTGGCTATCACCTCTACCATATCACATAATTCTCTTTTTTGTGTGTGGTAAGAACATTTAAGATCTGGTGTCTTAGTTATGAAGTCTACCGTACAGTATTGTTGACTGTAATCACTATGCCATGCATTCAATCTCCAGAACTTATTCATCTTCTAGTTATAAGTTCTTACCCTCACCTGGTTTAATTTTTCATCATTCCTCATCTTCTCGTCTCCATCCCTGTTGCCCGAGCCTTCATTCTGGCTGTTGTGTCTCATCTGGAACCTGCTTCCTCTTGTTGAATTCTTTTTCTCTCATGAGAAAGGTCACACTTTAAGTGATGCGGGTCAAGTGCCGAGCGCTTGGGAGCTGTCAGGTGACCGCTGATGTCCCGCGTCCTGTCAGGATGTGCCTACGTCTGCTGCTGAGTCAGGATTTGAAGGCTCCCCCTCTGTTTGCTACGAGCCCCACTGTACCTTTCCTCACCTCTTGCCCAAGGCCTGCTTGCTCGTCCTCTGTTTAGCTATCTCCCACCAGATGCCTGGGACATTCTCATCATTTGTTGTTTGCTGGAATCCAAAGCTTTTAATAGTTACCCAGGTCATGCTATGGTAGATTGTACATGGGCCCAACCTCTGCATTTGTTTTAGGAATGTGTTCTACTCTTAACCATGAGATTTGAAGCCTTTTTTTTTTTTTTTAAATCTCATTCTTTAGTAAGGTTTCTCTTCTCTCTGCCCTCATAGAAAATGTGTTTTACATTTGCTGTGAACTTGCCATTGAAATGATCGAACTCATGGTCTTTGACTTTTTGTACTTCCACCCTGATAAACTGTCTGGCAGTGGGGTGGGGGAATGCCTTTTTTTCTTCTTGCTCTGTCCATTTTTAGTCTACTTGACTGTGTGGAGTGTGACTGTCCATGGAGGTAAGATGGACTTTGAGATCTACATGGAGGTTCTCAGCTTGAAGCTGTCTGTATCTCAGTACTTTATCACAGCGCTCTGTACCTATTTGGTGGACTTGTCACCTGCAGACAGCTTCCCTATCACACAGTGAGCTTTCTATTCTGCTTTTCTTCCCCCTGTGCAGCAGTTGGGAGTTGAGAAGAGCATGAACTCACCTCTTTGTATTTTGTTTTGATGCTCTAGGTCAGGATGGCTAACTGGTTGGCTTCCCACATGGTGCCCTACGTCAACCTCACACCTTAAAGAAGCTGAAGAGAAAATTTTAAAATGTAAGGTTTTCTTCTTGTAAGTGAACTGAGCCGTTTACTAAAATAGGTCCCATATACTGCATTGCCTTGAAACTGAAGATAAGATTCTGTGGTGTGTTAGTTGTTGGCAAAAGAACTTTTTTTCCTTTTTCATGTCATCAGTAAGTATGTAAGTGTGGAAAGAAGTCAAGGGTTCTCAAACCTTTTGGTCTTGAGGTCCTTTTATACTCTTCAATTAAGAAGTACCTCAAAGGTCTTTGTTTAGCGGTTATAGCTATTAATAGTTACTGTATTAAAAATTAAAGCTGTATAATTTAAACTGTGGTAACTTATTAATTTACTTTAAAACCCTAGCAATAAATGCACTGCAGCTTAAATAACATTTTCTAAAAATAGCTATTTTCTGAACAAATGTATAGAGACTAGTAACATTGTCTACAAGTTTACAGATCTGTTTAATGTCTGGCTTAAGGTAAGACCCCTGGATGCCTATATGTGCTTCTGCATTTAGACTGTTGGTCATCACTTACCATGTGTTCTCTGGAAGGCTCCACTGTATACCCATCAGAGAATGAGAGTGGAAAAAACAGGTAACGTCTGAGAGTATTTTGAAAATAGTTTTGACCTGGGAAGGCCTCCCGAAAGGGTCCCCAACTCACCAGGGGTGCTTTGAGAGCATTCTGCAGGTGCTGTGGTGCAAGCAGCCTTGTCTATTGGAACAGATGGTGGAGTACAGCCATGTAACCTGCTCTAAGCCCAGGGCTGCAGCCAGGGTTTACAGGATCTTGGGCAAGTCCCTTTTCTCAGTCTCCTAGTTTCTGCCTATAAGAGGAAGTGGGTGTGGTGATCCTTAGAATTCTTTCTGGTTCTAGGATTGTAGGATTCTTTATGTTGGCATTCATAGTAGTACGGAAACTTTTTTGTTTTTCTTGTTTCTTGTGAGTGCTGAAGTTTACCCACACGTGTACTCTCAGAGTATTCCTAGGTATCTGTGGATATACTTTCAAGTAATGTTCTTTACTGTGTAGTTTTGTTTAGAGGAGGAGATTAAATGGTGTACATCTGTGATTATTGTGTATGTTTGTACAGGTACTTACACCTGTTTTTCATCCTCTCTGCTGCAAATGAATTTCCTTTGTAAATTTGAATGATTAAGGAAAAAGTGACCGTAACTGGATATATCCCTGGAAGGGGACATTTAGCCTTTTTACATGGATTTTTAACATGAAACTCCATTGGGTAATCTTGTTCTCTCCAAAGCTGGGAAGGTTGTCATTGCGGTTTACTAAATGAAAAAATTCTTGTCTGGAGATTTTTTTTAAAACAGGGTGGGAGCGCTAGGAACTCATTTCCTGTATCTAATGAACATACTGATTTCCTCCTGCTAGGTTCTAGGGATGCAAATAGGAGAACTGGCCCCCGCTCCCGTGTCAGACACAGGAGCACAGTGAGATGAGCTCTCATAGAGGTCACAGTAGTTTTTATGAGAATACTCACACAATATCTGTGTTCAAAATGCCAGTATGGTTGGGCTTGGCACTAACACCAGCTCACCTCCCTCTCCAGATTGCTGTCATTTCCCTTCACTCAGGTAACGTGGACTCTGTTAATATTCTCAACAATTGCTGGGTTTCCCTTTCGGCCACCATGTGGGGACAAAACCAAAAGTGATTTCTCAGGTGAAAGTGCAGAAACTCGTGGCTCTCCGGTATTTGTCCCCTGCAGACATACATGCGCAAATCTTTAAGGGATATATCTAAAGTGTAGCTGTTCAACTGATAATGTGAGGTAAAAGGATTTCAAATTAGTTCCATCTTTAGTCAGTTTGGGGGGAGATTTAAAGTATTTAGTCCTGTAGCACTGAGGATAAGAACGATGTTTTATCTACACAACTGTGATTGTTTATTTTCTCTGAAGTATTTACTTTTGTGGATCTGAACTCAGACTACCCAGCACTCACACTGAAGAGTTCCTTCCATACCCTGTGATCTTTTTCTACTAAACCTTGTGGTGACTTAAGATTTCAACACATGTTCAATACGCATGCTGTTAATCCTTCCCTAAATTCATGATGACTTTTTAGGAAAAAGTATTTCTTTTGAGTCTGACTTCAATCTTTAATGCTTAACCTTCAAGTGTTCTACACATACAAGGTACTGTTACTTTGTTATTGTCGGTAAAGCCAGAGACCTTAAAATAATGGATTCAGTGACCACTATGTCCCTCTCCAGCACCCTCCACTGATGGATGTGTAAGGAAGTCCAAAGAGCTAATATGACTTGCCAGGAAACCTAGGACACAGGTACTTGAGACTTGTCTGAGATAGCTCTTCCTACTAAGGTGTGAGATATGGTCATTAAGAATTACCTGGTTCAATAAAATGTGTACATTTTTTTAAGGGCTGACATAATAAAGGCTAAAATCATGTAAATGCATACTAGGTGGTTCCTAGGTGATTAATTTCCAGTTGCTCTGAGACTACTCCCCTTCTCAGAAGTCATGAGGCTAAACAGAATTTCTCTTTTTATGTTCCCGTTAGGTGTCCCCTGCACATACAAAAAAGGATCCGTTCGTATATCTAGTGGAAATAAAATATGGACACTGAAGCTCTCTCATAATATTTCAAATAAGACTCCACTTGTCCTCCTTCATGGTTTTGGAGGAGGTCTTGGACTCTGGGCACTGAATTTTGGCGATCTTTGCACCAATAGACCTGTCTATGCTTTTGACCTGCTGGGCTTTGGACGAAGTAGTCGACCCAGATTTGACAGTGATGCAGAAGAAGTGGAGAATCAGTTTGTGGAATCCATTGAAGAGTGGCGATGTGCCCTTGGACTGGACAAAATGATCTTGCTTGGACACAACCTAGGTGGGTTCCTGGCTGCTGCTTACTCACTGAAGTACCCATCCAGGTGAGTGGGGGTGTCAGAAGAGAGGCACCCAAGCATCCGTTTCCGGTTCCCCTCTTTGGTGGTGGTTGGTGTCTGATCCTTCGAAAACAGACATTCTCTTAAAGGACCCTGTAGATCAAACAGCCACAGCTGATGGCCAGTTTAGTAGCAGAAATAATATTGTCAGGTTTTCCTGTTATATCTGCTACGTAGGAGGCTTGTAAAAGGACTTTTTATTTATTAGAATGTACACAATTTAAGCCACAAGTTGTGGTTGTTCTGTTGTTACTATTTACTTAGACCTATAGATCCAGCAGGCTTTTCCTAGCCTTTTCTAGGTTTCAGGAAGCAGCAGTAAGAAACCAGAGAAATTAGAACACATAGGCTCTTGTGCTGTCTTTATGGCTTAGAGGAAATCACTTAACTCTAAATTTTAGTTTCCTCATCTCTTAGGTACAGAAAATATACCCACATTATATCTTGTAGCATTTTTATTCTACTGTGCCCTAACCTTTATTGCTATAGAATTTTTTTTCAGAGTCATTAAATTAATGATTGTTTACTTCAGAATCTTTTGTAGTATCTACGCCTTCCTTTACCGTATTTTCTTATGCTGTTTCCTATTATTTATGTTGCTAATCTGAGAGGAGGTCACATTGGAGTGCTCAGAAAATAGAAGCAAAGCTCATTTTTGTTTTGTTCATCTTTTTGGAAAGAAAACAAAAAACTGTCAGCATTTTTGTGCCGCCAGTGTATTTTTCCACTGGAGTAGTGGGCTAATCCAGAATTGTGACCGACTTTGACGCTGAGGTCTGTGAATGGGATGACGGTCCTTTTCAGAGGCGGGGGTGCACGTGTCGGGCCGTCCCGTGGCAGAACTGCGGGTGTCCTGTTCACACAGCACAGTCCTCTCCGCGCTGGAGGGTAAAGCGGGCTTGTCACCGTGCAGGTCTGTGCTCTCAAAAGAAATCCAGATTTCCTTCTTCTGGTTGGCTTTTTGGGGATTATTGTCTTTTATCAAGTCCTACTCTCAGTGATGAACAACTGCCTGTGTTTGTGGGGAAGGAGCGATTACTCTTCTGGTATAATGAAACATGGCTGTCTGTGGAGGTTGGGCTTCCTCTGGTTCTGGTCAGGTATTTATTTTGTTTTTATCGGAGTGGAATTACTTTACAGTGTTGTGTTAGTTTCTCCTGTACAACAGTGTGAATCAGCTCTGTGTACACATGTATCTCCTCCCTTCTGAGTCTCCTTCCCAGCCCACCCCGCCTCCCACGCCTCTGGGTCATCACAGAGCCCTGCGCCGAGCTGCCTGTGCTGTATAGAGGCTTCCCACCAGCTGTCTGTTTTACACATGGTCAGTGCTGCCCTCTCAACTCATCCCACCCTCTACTCTCCCTCTGTGTCCACAAGTCCATTCTTCTTGTCAGGTATTTATAATGTCTATCCTGTGGTACTCATTCCCTGGAGGTGGGACATGGCACTCCGTGGGCCAGGCTCTGGTCATGAAACCATACGTCACAGGTTCCTGTCCCTTCAAGGCTATCTGCCATTTAGATCACTTGGTGAGATTTTCATTTGCAGTTGGGAACTGCTCTAAAGAAATAAGCTACTTCAGTGATTTAGAAGGGAATAACCACTTGAAAACCATCTATAAAAGAGAATAAGGGAGCAGAACAAGTATGTAAAATAAAGCCAGTGATCCCTGCATTGAACTGACTACGGTTTAGAAAATGATTCTTTTTTTTTTTTTTTTTTTTAGAAAATGATTCTTGAATGCTTGTGCCTAATAAATCTGAACTACTGTGTGAGGACCAAGAATCACTAAGTATTAGCAATGGATGAATGAGAGAATGCTTGAAATAATTAGCATGTTTAAATTGGCTGCTTGCTGCTAAATATTGAGTGAAACTCTACAGAATGTGTTGGATATGAAGGCCTGTATTTTTTACTGCATAAAAATTGAATCTTGAAACACAAGTTGATTTCAAAATAACAAGGTTCTTCGGGTTTTCAGAGATCCCAAGTCATGAGTGAAGGCCAGTGTGTTTTTTTCTTATTACTATTAATGGTCCCGACTTGTGTTAATTTCTTACCTTACAGAAAATTTTCCTCCTCCATCCTGACCAAGCAAATTCATTCAAATTTACATAGAAGATCTGATGTTATGGCTAACTGAACAATTCAGCAGATTCACAGATCCAGACATAGTTAAAAACAAGTGATGGCCACCTACATGTGTTCATAATTATAGCAAGCTCAACAGTCAGTGAGGTTTAGCATTAGGTGTTTCTTCAAGTTTCACTCATACTAAACATCTGGGTGGTCGTCAGGGTCACCATCTGTGTGATCTGAGAGGTTTTACCTGAGCCAGAAAAGCTGCTGGGTGGCATATACATATTTCCTCTGGTGCAGTAGCATAGTCTGTTTTGTAAGGAACTGCCTGCTCTAAATGTCACTTATCCAACTTTAACTTGATCCAAGTACCTTTTTAAAAACTTTTGTTTAGAATTATTTTGAGAGAGAGGTACAGAGATTCCTTATGTAATCCCCGTTCCTACATGTGCACAGCCTCCCCTACAAGGACCATTTTTATTACGCTGTCTTGAGTTTAAAATAAATCTTTGCATTTCAGAAAGACTTTGGTGGGAGGGTGAGAGGAGAGGGGAAATGGTCTAATAGAGACCAAATGAAATTCAGTTAATTTCCTTCACTCACTGTGCAGCTTGTCTTTTTTTTTTTTTTTTTTTTTTTGAGTGGACTTTGAGAATACCACTTTCTGCTTTGCTGCCTCAGGTATGACAGATATAGTTTTCATCATTTTTCTCCTAAGAGAACCACATCTCTTTAACTTCTGTTGTTTCTATGCATGGAGGAAAAACCCACAAAGGCAACATTTTTTTGTTGCTTACTGGGACTTAAGTCCCAATCTATACATATTAACCCTGTCTTTTATGGGCAGTCCCATTCTTTCATTCTTGGTTTATTTTTATAGGACGGTTTGGGAAGAAGAGTAAAAATTCCCAGTTTAAAGTACTTGTTTAGGAAGAATTCCAATAATAGAGAACAAGTGAAAACTGATTTTTTCCAGTTTTTGGTACATTAGGTCAACCTGTGTGCTTGATCTCTATGAGCAGCAGAGTGCCTCTGTCCGTAAAAGTTGTCCTACCTTGTGGCAGTGACCCCATATATTTCCCAGATTCTTGATACTGATTATCAAGAATCAGTACTCAATGATTCAGCAATTGTGATACTTGATGTTAAAGTACCTGGATGGCTGATTCATATCAATGTATGACAAAACCCACTGAAATGTTGTGAAGTAATTAGCCTCCAACTAATAAAAAAAATAAAATAAAATAAAAGTACCTGGCTGAACCCTCCATTGAAATGCCAGTGTTGAATGAAACACCCTAACATTATAATCTAGCAGGTTGTGTGTTTAAATAATGTTGAGTGACTTTGTGTGCCTGTAAGGCTTACAGTGCATTGGGGGGAGAGACAGAAATAACCTCGTGAGTAGCATGCCAGTTGTGAGGTCTCTTGATGAATACCTGGCCCTGTCTCAGGGTCCATTATGGTACTCTAAAGAGGTACAACTGGAGCTGCCGTGGAGGTCTCAAAGGAAAGTAGCAGGAGAGCATTCTAGGCAGTAGGGACAGAAATCGCAAAGGGCCTGTGCTAGGGGGACACCTGGGCCATTCTGGAAAAGCAGTGTAGTGGATGGGCAGAGAACTTACGAACTGATTAATAGATTATTCCATATGGAGGCACATACCCCTTGTTCCTTCCCCCAAAATGACCTTAGTTCATCTCGGTTCTCATACCATGATGTGTAATAGTTAGACAGGTTGCCTGTGATTTTACTTGTAGATGGGTGTGCTGTATTACAAGCAGGAACCACTCACTGGGTGAGGTGTCCTGGGCTGCCATGCTACACCACAAAATCTTCTTCATCAAGCAGTGTCTGATCACCACAAGGCGGCCACAGAGGGAGAGTAAACCAGCAGAAATAGCCAAAGATCCCATCTCCTTTCTTACATCTGTGTGTTCCTTTTTAATTTGCTTTTACTTCTGGCTCCTGCCACTCAGGATCCCATGGGCTTCTCCGATGGCTCAGTGGTAAAGAATTCACCTGCCAAGTAGCAGAGATCCAGGAGATATGGGTTTGATCCCGGGGTCAGGAAGATCCCCTGGAGGAGGAAACAGCAGCCTGCTCCATTCTTGCCTGGAAAATCCCATGGACAGAGGAGTGTGGCAGGCTGCAGTCCACGGGGTTGCAAAAAGTTGGACATGACTTAGCAACTAAACAACAACAACTCAGGATCCTGTACAAAGACAGTCTTTTTTATAGGTATTTGTCATAAACTAAGGAAAAGGACACTATGAGAACTTCTGTTAACTTAGAAAGTGTTTAACAAAGAGATCATTCCAAGTCACAACCGAATAGGTTACATCTGGTCTTTTTCACTCAAAGGTTTTCAGATCATCTTGCTTTTTTGATCTTGCCTGGCTGTCTCCTGACCATGTGGAGCTGGGCTGAGCATTTCTTATTGGTTCCTCTTGAGATGAAAGACTGTTCTACTTGACCCAGTTAGGGGTATTTAAGTTCATTGTTCTGTGCTCCATCCTCCCCTCAGTAGCTTGGAACTAATGGGAAATACCTGGGGCTAACTTCATCTCAAGAATGTCTCATTTGTGTACTGACTTCTTTCTAGTCCTTTTCCTTGCTTCTTAGTAGGTCCTGTAAACTCCTTTGTACATTTTGGTTCTGAGTCTGGCTGTTTTGTTGTATTATTACTGGCTGGTGGCTGACTTTATGTCACATGAATGCCTGGTTTGTATAGCCTTGTTGGCCTTTAGGCTTAGCCCTTACATGAACATGTTGAAGCAGGTGTTATCTACTTCTTAGGCCTGGAGGCTGTAATCTGGTCATCATCTTCAGACTCAAGACCTACTGTAATGACTAAGCTGGAGAAGAATGCTTCTTTATGTTTTGAAACTGATGAACTGTTCTCTTGTTCCTGCTTTGCTGGTTCTTTGTTTTTCTTGTAGTTTGCATTAGTCTCTGAATCTCAATAAAGATGTCTGATAAGCTGACTCACATGCTATCTGGCTAGACCCATTCTTTAAGCCTAGATGTGAACTGACAATCCCATCAAGCTGTCCTCTTTGGGATATTAGAAGGTGGGTTCTGGATTACTATATGAGTTTGGATCCCAGGTAGAGCAATGGTAAAGAATCCACTTGCCAGTGCAGGAGACACAGGTTCAATCCCTGCGTCGGGGAGCTCCCCTGGAGACAGAAATGGCAACCCACTCCAATATTCTTGCCTGGAGAATCCCATGGACAGAAGAGCTGGCCGGGCTACAGTTCTTGGGGTTGCAAAGAGTCGGATGCGACTAAGTGACTGAGCGCGCGCGCGCACACCCACACACATTAAAAGTAAATAATTCCTGTCAAATGAGTCACACAGTACAGCTCAGCTTTCTTCTCATGTCATGAGATGAAAGATGGGGCTGAGTATTCTCCAAGAGTCCATGGAGCTCTATGCTCTGGGTCTGTTCTCTGAAGCTTTCTGTCTGAGAAAATGCTGTCATAGCAAAGTACTCTTTACTAACTAATCTGTGCTGACAAAAATACTAAAACTTTTTATTATTTATGTATTTGTTCTGGCTTTTCTGGATCTTGGCCGCTGTGTGGGCTTTTCTGTAGTTGCAGCGAGCAGGAGGTACTCTCTGGTTGCGGTGTGTTGGCTTCTCGTTGCAGTGGCTTCTCTTCTTCTGGAGCACAGGCTGTAGGCACACGGGCTCAGTAGTTGCGGCACACAGGCTTTGTTGCTCCATGGCATGTGGAATCTTCCCAGACCAGGGATTGAACCCAGGTCTCCTGCATTGACAGGTGAATTGTTTAGCACTGGACCACCAGGGAAGTCCGGAAATAATAAAACTTTTTACATTGGGAATAATAGCTATTGTTCCCATATTCTGGTTTCTTTACCTTTCTATTTCAATTGTGACTTAGGAAAGGGACTTCAGAATCAGTGTCAGTTCATCCTTGGGAGATCTTTGCTGGCATTTCTTGGCTGTTTTGGCTACAGTTGAATATTGTTTTATGTCAGGATATTTCTGTTTTGTTGAGGATCTTGATGATGTGTAGTACTGTGTTGCAATCATGAAGACATGGTTCTGGTTTTCCCTCATCGGAAAGATGCTTCATTAGATGGAAAAATTAAAACTCTTGGTGCTGCGAAGCAATTTGATATGGGTTTGAACTGAAGCTATTCTATCTCTTTAATCAGTAAGGAAAGAATTAGGAACAGAATCTCATGCCAGGATGTCGTGATGTTATGGGTAGGGTACATGTGTTCCTGTTCATCAAACTGAAATCCCAAACCAGGGGGTATATTTTCGGCCCATAGTGTTACATTATTTTCGTGTTTGTGAAAAGTTCATTCAAAGTCCTTTTGAATCCACCCAAAGTCCTAATGCTTCTTAAACTTGTAGAATGATTTGGTTCATAGGAAATAACTATTGTTGGTGCCTGAAGTTATTTTATGAGTGTAATATTAATCTCCAGTCATTTCTGAAGTATCAACCTTGAGATATATGGAACCATATCATTTGCCAGAGTGTAGCTTAAACAACAAATGCTGTCTTTTCTTGATTCTCAAGAATAGCTACAGTTATCGTATACCCTTTCACACATCCATCATCCATTCTTATCTACATTTAGATGGATTAAATATGAAGCCCTCTTTCTACCAGACACCTCTCGAATCCTACCAGATCTCATCAGTTTACATATAATAAGAGGAAGATGTAACCTGTTCAGTCCTCAGTTTTCTCTTCAATGCCAGGTGTTTGAAGGAGGTTCATTCTGCCTTTATAAATCATGTAAGTTCTTTGTAGTCCTGGGGTGAATTTGCCAAATGATCTTTAGTCTGTTCTTTCCCGTACAGGGTTAGTCATCTCATTTTAGTGGAGCCTTGGGGTTTTCCTGAACGACCAGACCTTGCTGATCAAGAGAGACCAATCCCAGTTTGGATCAGAGCCTTGGGAGCAGCGTTGACTCCCTTTAACCCTTTAGCTGGCCTCAGGATTGCAGGGCCCTTTGGTGAGTGCTTTTATATCTGTATCCTGTGTGTGCGTTTGTGCTCAGTTGTGTCCCACTTTGTGACCCCACCCACCAGGCTCCTCTGTCCATGGGATTCTCCAGGCAAGAATACTGGAGTGGGTTGCCGTTTCTTTCTCCAGGGGATCTTCCCAACCCAGAGGTCAAACCACATCTCTTGCATCTCCTGCATTGGCAGGTGGATCCTTTACCACTGTGCCACCCGGAATGCCACATATCTGTATCCTGGGAGAGCAAAATGTTTATAGAGAACAACAGAGGTGTACTTGCTGATTACCATTGTTAGTTAAAATCTTGAAAACAAAAACAAACCTTACTTTTTCTCCTCCTTTATAAAGTACCGGTCAATGCCTAAAGAGGTCTGAAACCAGGCTCCTCTCCTTAAAGAGGAATCTTTATATGGTAAACATTACAGATTATTAGCAGGCAGAGGACATGGAAAATGCTAAGGCTGAGGTTAGGCGACCTTGAACATTCTGAAAAAGGCCAAGCCAGCAGTGTCGTCGGTAGTGTATCTACTAGCCCGGGGCATGGGAGGAGGTGATCTGTTGGGGCCTGTAAGCAGCTGATGATATCCAGCTGACAGGTTACAAAGCCAGACCTAATCGACCTGGGATAACAACCATCACTCAGATTCCTTTCTTGCCCCATAATGTTAGTGTTTAGAAGATAAAGTCATTCTTTCCTACAAAGATTTGGGGAAGTCTCTGATTTAAGTTCATTTCACTCTTTTTTTTTTTTTTTTAATCTCAGTGGTTTATTTATTCTTAAAGGAAAAAAATTCTCTTAACAGTATATCTAGAAGTAGGGGAATGAAATTTTTTTTTTTTTAACTTTTTTTTTAATTTAATTTTATTTTATTATTATTTTTTTTTTCCAGTGGGTTTTGTCATACATTGATATGAATCAGCCATGGATTTACATGTATTCCCAATCCCGATCCCCCCTCCCACCTCCCTCTCCACCCGATTCCTCTGGGTCTTCCCAGTGCACCAGGCCGGAGCACTTGTCTCATGCATCCCACCTGGGCTGGTGATCTGTTTCACCATAGCTAGTATACATGCTGTTCTTTTGAAATATCCCACCCTCACATTCTCCCACAGAGTTCAAAAGTCTGTTCTGTATTTCTGTGTCTCTTTTTCTGTTTTGCATATAGGGTTATCGTTATCACCTTTCTAAATTCCATATATATGTGTTAGTATGCTGTAATGTTCTTTATCTTTCTGGCTTACTTCACTCTGTATAATGGGCTCCAGTTTCATCCATCTCATTAGAACTGATTCAAATGAATTCTTTTTAATGGCTGAGTAATATTCCATGGTGTATATGTACCAGAGCTTCCTTATCCATTCATCTGCTGATGGGCATCTAGGTTGCTTCCATGTCCTGGCTATTATAAACAGTGCTGCGATGAACATTGGGGTGCACGTGTCTCTTTCAGATCTGGTTTCCTCAGTGTGTATGCCCAGAAGTGGGATTGCTGGGTCATATGGCAGTTCTATTTCCAGTTTTTTAAGAAATCTCCACACTGTTTTCCATAGCGGCTGTACTAGTTTGCATTCCCACCAACGGTGTAAGAGGGTTCCCTTTTCTCCACACCCTCTCCAGCATTTATTGCTTGTAGACTTTTGGATAGCAGCCATCCTGACTGGTGTGTAATGGTACCTCATTGTGGTTTTGATTTGCATTTCTCTAATAATGAGTGATGTTGAGCATCTTTTCATGTGTTTGTTAGCCATCTGTATGTCTTCTTTGGAGAAATGTCTGTTTAGTTCTTTGGCCCATTTTTTGATTGGGTCATTTATTTTTCTGGAATTGAGCTGCAGGAGTTGCTTGTATATTTTTGAGATTAATCTTTTGTCTGTTTCTTCATTTGCTATTATTTTCTCCCAATCTGAGGGCTGTCTTTTCACCTTACTTATAGTTTCCTTTGTAGTGCAAAAGCTTTTAAGTTTCATTAGGTCCCATTTGTTTAGTTTTGCTTTTATTTCCAATATTCTGGAATAATAAAATAAAATAATAATAATAATATAATTATTATTATTAAATAAAATAAAAATAATAATAATATATATTATAATATATATTATATATATATATAATAAAATAAAAATAATAATAATAAAAGCTATATATGACAAACCCACAGCAAGCATCACCCTCAATGGTGAAAAATTGAAGGCATTTCCCCTGAAATCAGGAACAAGACAAGGGTGCCCACTCTCACCACTACTATTCAACATAGTGTTGGAAGTTTTGGCCACAGCAATCAGAGCAGAAAAAGAAGTAAAAGGAATCCAGATAGGAAAAGAAGAAGTAAAACTCTCACTGTTTGCAGATGACATGATCCTCTATATAGAAAACCCTAAAGACTCTACCAGAAAATTACTAGAGCTAATCAATGAATATAGTAAAGTTGCAGGATATAAAATTAACACACAGAAATCCCTTGCATTCCTATATACTAACAATGAAAAAACAGAAAGAGAAATTAAGGAAACAATACCATTCACCATTGCAACAAAAAGAATAAAATACTTAGGAGTATATCTACCTAAAGAAACAAAGGACCTATACATAGAAAACTATAAAACACTGATGAAAGAAATCAAAGAGGACACAAACAGATGGAGAAACATACCGTGTTCATGGATTGGAAGAATCAATATTGTCAAAATGGCTATTCTACCCAAAGCAATCTATAGATTCAATGCAATCCCTATCAAGCTACCAACGGTATTTTTCACAGAACTAGACCAAAGAATTTCACAATTTGTATGGAAATACAAAAAACCTCGAATAGCCAAAGTAATCTTGAGAAAGAAGAATGGAACTGGAGGAATCAACCTGCCTGACTTCAGACTCTACTACAAAGCCACAGTCATCAAGACAGTATGGTACTGGCACAAAGACAGAAATATAGATCAATGGAACAGAATAGAAAGCCCAGAGATAAATCCACGGACCTATGGACACCTTATCTTTGACAAAGGAGGCAAGGATATACAATGGAAAAAAGACAACCTCTTTAACAAGTGGTGCTGGGATAACTGGTCAACCACTTGTAAAAGAATGAAACTAGAACACTTTCTAACACCATACACAAAAATAAACTCAAAATGGATTAAAGATCTAAATGTAAGACCAGAAACTATAAAACTCCTAGAGGAGAACATAGGCAAAACACTCTCCGACATAAATCACAGCAAGATCCTCTATGACCCACCTCCCAGAACATTTCACTCTTGACTCCTCTTTCTCAGCCTCACTCACCTCGTTGTCACAGATGGTGACACCTGGTCTGCACCTCTGCCTTTCCCTCTTACGGCTTGTGTCAGTGAGAAAGGCTTTAGGCTGGAAGTAACAGAAGACCTCAGCGGCCTAAAGCAGAAGGCCTTTTATTGTTTTCTTAACAGTCTGGAGGCAGGTGGTTTTAGCATTTTTTTCTAGAAGCTGGCTCCTTGGTGAAAGGGTCTGGGTCTACGTATGTGATTCTCTTGACCTTTTACCTCACAGTTCAGTGGTTGCTGTTACAGAAGTGTCAGCTCGCCAAGCAGCACTATGAACAAGAGGAAGAGAAAGCATAAGGCTCTATGTCGGGGAAGAAGGTCGCCCCTGGGAGCCCAAGCAGGCTTCCCCGTGTGTCTCTGCCCACTCCTGATGTTCTTCCATCAACCAAGAAGAAGACTTTTCTGTGACTAATCAGTCATCCTTCATTCATTTCCAAGGGTTTGAGTGAGGGACCTGCTTTCCTGGGCACGTTGCTGCCTAACTGACACACAGAAGTCAGGTTTGCTTAGTAGGAAAAAGAAGATTGGCGTGGTGGATGGGTGAGGGTGTGGCAGTAACTTCTGTGTAGGTGGCTATAGACTCTGCCACCCTATGCCCAGACCCAGCCCCTCCTGTCCCAGTGCCATCCCTTTGGGGTGTGGAGAGCAGCGGGACGCAGGAATGAGAAGAGGGCATAGAGACTGAATTGGTGACCACGCCACATGCCCTCAGTACTGATGTAGATAACCTCTCTTCACCAGGCCAGTTCAGTTCAGTTGCTCAGTCGTGTCCAACTCTTTGCAACCCCATGGCCTGTACAAACCAGTCTTCCCTCTCCATCACCAACTCCTGGAGCCTACTCAAACTCATGTCCATCACGTCGGTGATGCCATTCAACCATCTCATCCTCTGTCATCCCCTTCTCCTCTCGCCTTCAATCTTTCCCAGCATCAGGGTCTTTTCCAGTGATTTGGTTCTTCACATCAGGTGGCCAAAGTATTGGAGTTTCAGCTTCAGAATCAGTCCTTCCAATGAACATTCAGGACTGATTTCCTTTAGGATTGACTGGTTGGATCTCCTTGCAGTCCAAGGGACTCTCAAGAGTCTTCACCAACACCACAGTTCAAAAGCATCAGTTCTTTGGCACTCAGCTTTCTTTGTAGTCCAATTCTCACATCCATATGTGACTACTGGAAAAACCATAGCCTTGACTGGATGGACCTTTGTTGGCAAAGTAATGTCTCTGCTTTTTAGTATGGTGTCTAGGCTGGTCATAGCTTTTCTTACAAGGAGCAAGTGTCTTTTAATTTCATGGCTGCAGTCACCATCTGTAGTGATTTTGGAGCCCCCAAAATAGTCTCTCACTGTTTCCGTTGTTTCCCAGTCTGTTTGCCATGAAGTGATGGGACCGGATGCCATGATCTTAGTTTTCTGAATGTTGAGTTTTAAGCCAACTTTTTCACTCTCCTCTTTCACTTTCATCAAGAGGCTTTTTAGTTTTTCTTCACTTTCTGTCATGAGGGTAATGTCATCTTCATATCTGAGGTTATTGATATTTCTCCCGGCAATCTTGATTCCAGCTTGTGCTTCTTCCAGCCCAGCATTTCGCATGATGTACTCTGCATATAAGTTAAATAAGCAGGGTGACAATATAGAGCCTTTATGTATTCCTTTCCTGATTTGGAACTAGTCTGTTGTTCCATGTCCAGTTACAACTGTTGCTTATTGACCTGCATACCGATTTCTTAGGAGGCAGGTCAGGTGGTCTGATATTCCCCTCTCTTAGAAGAATTTTCCACAGTTTGTTGAGATCCACACAGTCAAAGGCTTTGGCCTAGTCAATAAAGCAGAAGTACATGTTTTCCTGGAACTCTTTTGCTTTTTTGATGATCCAGCTACTCTACAGGTAGCAATAATGTGGAAAGTAAAGGATGAGAGGAAATCAGGAGATAATGATGGGGAAGGGAAAGGCCGAGGAGGGCCCTTTAAAGCCATGCCCTCTGCCTCCCATTGGTGCTCACACAGGGTGGTGAGGGTAGTATAGAATGTCTCCTGCATCATGAGAATCCTTGGTGGAGCTGTGTGGTTCCTTCAGAGAATCAGGGAGGCAGGTGAAGGAAGCAAGTAAGACCTTGCTACAGTAATGGGCAGTCGCAGCAGAGAGGGAAACCAGTCAGTCCTTGGGCCCTAGAAGGGAAAACAGTGACTTGATAAAAGGTTCCTACTCTTCTTCCTCTTTCCTCTGGGGGCCCTGCCCCTGCCTCTCATCTCAGGGCTGGGACTGTGGGAGCCACTGTGGATGACCTTAGTGGGCAGTAAGTACTGCTAGTGTTCCAAGAAGAAAGTCTGAATGCATTTTCCCAAGAAATATTTATATCCCAGTTCACTTCATTTGGCTTCCCTTGTGGCTCAGATGGTAAAGAATGCCTGAAATGCAAGAGACCCAGGTTCAATCCCTGGGTCAGGAAGATCTCCTGAAAAAAGAAATGGCAACCCACTCCAGTATTCTTCGACAGAGGAGCCTGGAGGGCTACAGTCCATGGGGTTGCAGAGTCGGACACAACTGAGTGACTTTCACTTCACTTTACTTCATTTAGATGCTAATGTGTTGTAAATGTGGAAAAGATATAAATTATTAAGTTAATTTTATGGTATGCCTTGTCATATTCACCTGCCTTGTTTAATAGAATTTATTTTCCTACAAAAACAAGTTTTAGGCAACTGTTTTTGACCTCCTGAAGCATATCTGTAAGTCAGTATATGAGAGTCTTTCATTCTTATTTTAATCTTTCCTTAGGGAACTTGAGAGCAATTTCTAGGATCTGTGCTTTTTTGAACCTAAAATGCATGTTTGAACATATGCATAATATAGCATTTAATATTTATTATAGAAGCAAACACTGAAATCTTCTCTTGTTTAGTATCGTTTAGTGACTCAATCATGTCTGACTTTTTGCAACCCTATGAACTGTAGCCAGCCAGGCTTCTCTGTCCTTGGGGTTTCCCAGGAAAAAATACCGGAGTGGGTTGCCATTTCCTTCTCCAGGGGATCTTCCTGACCCAGGGATCAAATCTGCGTCTCTTGCACTGGCAGGCGGATTCTTGACCACTGAGCCACCAGGGAAGCCCCAAAGTCTTCTCTGCTAATATATAAATTAATTACAACTTAAAATGTTTGTTTCCTATTACATAGGTTTAAGTCTAGTACAGCGTTTAAGGCCTGATTTCAAACGGAAGTATTCTTCAATGTTTGAAGATGATACAGTGACAGAATACATCTACCACTGTAATGTCCAGACTCCGAGGTAAGGGTCTCGATTCTAAATTTACTGTGTTTGTGTTTTAGACTTTTCTTTTTTGAAAATGTGTGAACAGTCCAGGAGATATTTATCAGTATGTAAATGACTCAATTTTAAAGGACAAGTAGTTATTAATTTATTCATCTATTCATGGAGGACCTGTGATGTAGAACACTGTACTAGAGTCTGATGAGAGATGAAAAAGTCAGATGTACTTTCTTCCCTTAAGGGGCCCATGGACAAGTTGAGGGAAGTCTTGGTCTTGGGTGTCTTGTTAAGGTGACCCGAGTTGAGAGATCATAAAGAATTTCAAATAAAACAGTGTTCTCAAATTGAGTATGAATGTTGTACAAAAAAGGAGCTCTGGTGTAAACAAAAGTAAATGGTCTTCTATACCATAGATCTTCTTAGAACCCTTTATTATGCCAAAGGGTTTTAAATCTGCCAGGCGTGTGGCAGAGACAGGGCAGCCTTTTCAGGTTCGTTTGCTGTTGGCGCCCCTCTGTACACAGCACCTCTTCAGTCCTGTGCGTCAGCCTGAGAAACACCGAGAGGGGAGAGGGGGTGGGGAGTCTGACAGTGATTAGGGGAGAGAGCACAGTAGCTAGAGGAAGCAAGAGAGCCAAGCAAAGGTATAGCTTATTAAAAAAAAAAAAAAAAAAAAAAAAGACTTCTAGATCTCAGATACAAGGTATGAGTGGAGAGAATGGAGCTTGAAAGTCTTGAGGAGCTAGGAGGAGCCCCAAAGCCAGAGCCTAGAGTCTGTAGGCAGAGGATCGAGAACGGAGTGTGATGGTGAGAGCTCCGGTTTCCGTTCTGCGTTCTGCACCAGGATTGTTGAAGGAGTTTATCAGAAATGTGATGTCTGAACCCTGCCTCTGAGACTGATTGAGCAGTTCTGGGCTGCATCTTTACCAAACACTTCTGATAACTCCAGTAGAGGTGGGCCATAGACTATACTTTAAAATGTAAAAATGGTTACTCATCCTTTCTAAGATCCAGACTTGGGTGAAAGGCTGAGAGGTGAGATGCAGAAATAGCTCCTTCACTTTCGTTTTCTTTGCCTCTCTCACTTCTCTCAGGGCTTCTCTGGTGGTCAGATGGTAAAGAATTTGCCGCCAGTGCAGGAAATCTGGGTTCAATCCCTGGGTCAGGAAGATCCCCTGGAGAAAGAAACGAGAACCAACTCCAGTATTCTTTCCTGGGAAATCCCATGGACAGAGGAGTCTGGCGGGCTACCTTCCGTGGGGTTGCAAAGAGTCAGACACAACTGAGCAACTAATACCACTTCTCTCAAAGAATATGTACACCTACTTTATTAGAAAGATTGAGGCCATGAGAGCACTGGAGGTATAGCTGTAGCTTCCTTTTTTTTTTTTTGATAAAGTAGGTTATAGGTTGTCTGCCAAAGGGAAGGGAGGCCAGAGAGGTTTGGAGTCCGCAAGTGACTGATGTTTTGTGGCTCACCAGGCACTTGACTTGGGTGGATTAGGTCTGAACACTTGACTGATTTATCCCAGCAATTGTCAGTGGCCTGTTCCGGGGAACTCATCTGTCTGTCTGTCTGGTCTCACTGTTTTGTTCTTCACCTGCTCACATTTCACAATCACATGTGCCCGTGTAGGCCTAGTTTGTGGCCTGTCCTGTGGTGGCCCTTGAACTCACAAGTGTCCATTCACAAGTATGCCTCGTACCACAGAGAGCAGAGAAGTGACCACAGAATGGATCTGTCTGAGGAGTTTGTCAGATGTTCTGTATTCTTTTGTGTGACGGTCAGTCAGGTGTGGCCCACATGAGAAGACGTAGGAGAGGCTCGAGAGAACAAAGTTTTGTACACTCACGGTTCCTGAAGCGGAGTCACTGAGGAAGGCTCACAGAAGATGCAGCAGGTTTTGATCAGGTGGTAGAAGACAGGCGTGAGGGGAACTCCAGGCAGGAACCTTTATTGGGTTTTGTGGGAGAGGCAGGCAGCGCAGGGTGGGCAGCGTAGGATGGACTGTTTAAATTATTTCAGCAGGCTCTAAGATATCCAGGGGGTTTCCAGTTTGGCACCTGGCCCTGGGATGACTAAGGCAGAGGAACATCACCTCCTGGGATGTGCAGGCCAGACAGAAGAGGCGCAGCTCCATGTTAGTTAGTTTGCATATAAAGGGGTGGTCCCAGCTGAGTCCTTTGGTATCTCTAAAAATAAGAGCCCAAGAGGCAGGCTCTACCAGCCAGAGCGATTTTTAGGGGGACTTCCTGACAGTCCATTGGCTAAGACTGCACACTCCCAATACAGGGGGCTCAGGTTCTATCCCCAGTCAGGAAGCTAGATCCCACTTGCCACAACTAAAGATACCAAATGCTGCAGCAAAGATTGAAGATCCCACACGCTGCAACGAAGACCCAGTGCATCCAAATAAATAAATATGTTTGTTTTTTAAAAAAAGATTTTCACAGGTGTCAAGCATCATAATATGCAGAAAATTAAAAATATGTAACAGTTCACAAAGAATACTTAATCTGAATTTGTTCTTATCTTGGTGTTGATGTTGCCATTGTAGGTAAAAAACTGGTGTCATGAACCTGTGGAAAAGCTGCCTTGTGACTAAGTTAGAGTGGAAAAAAACAAACAAACATATTTCCACTCTCCCCAAAGGAAATTTGATAATTTTATGATAGGGACTTAGGGTCACATGTTTTGATTTGGAGGAGGATCATTTTTTGTAAGAGTTTTTTTTAAGAGGTTAAAACATCCTTGTTTATCTAACAAAAAAAGTATATCTTCTGTGAGGCTTGTTCCTTACACTTCCTAGTAAATTATTTTCTGTGCAAGCTGCAGTCTTTCTTAAATGGCGGAGAATCTGAATATATGAGCGTGTTTTAATAGAGGTGAGAGTGTGATGTGCGCTAGCCCCGAGAATCATGCATGCGATTTTTCTCTCTTTAAGTGGTGAGACTGCATTCAAAAACATGACTATCCCTTATGGATGGGCGAAAAGGCCAATGCTCCAGCGAATTGGCAAAATGCACCCTGACATTCCAGTTTCCGTGATCTTCGGCGCGCGATCCTGCATAGATGGCAATTCTGGCACCAGCATCCAGTCACTACGACCACAGTCATATGTGAAGACGATAGTAAGTGTGTGGTGTAGTTTTGGTTCTCAGTTGCTTGTGAAGTCTGTTGTATTACCTTTGCTTTCATTGAGCTGTCTGGTCATCCCTGCGCCTTCACATCGAAGCTGTACCTGCAGTCTTGGTCAGAGACCTGTAGTCGCCTGTGGTGGGGGCAGGATTTGATCCAAACAAATCTTCATGTCCAGACAGCAAATCGCCATTCTTGGGGCCTTGTCTGTCCTGGAGCCACAGCATCTCTGAGGTGGGAGAGACCAAACCAGGGATAGACAGGCCCAGTAGCGTCTCTACCACCTCCCAAGGCAGCACATTCTCACCTTGGGCAGTGTTTCCGTTGGCCCTACTGTTAGAGATCAACCTAGAATGTTATTTTTGCATCTTAAAACTTTAGTACGATTCACTGGATTTTCTCTTTATTCTCAGATCCTTTATTTAATCAAGTATACACTAGTCACTGCAGATTAGTATTGCTTTTTCTTTCCTGTTTCATTCATGTATAGCTGTTGTCAGTTTCATTGCTAAGTGTCTTTAAGGGTGTAAAAGCATTCTTAAATGCTTTTACTCGCTGACCACCTGACCGCTTTTGGTTTCCTAGGCCATTCTCGGAGCAGGCCATTATGTGTATGCAGATCAGCCGGAAGACTTCAACCAGAAAGTGAAGGAGATCTGTGACACCGTGGACTGAGCACACTGCAGATGATGTGGGAAAGCCACACGGCCAACAGGCTCCTCAGCAGTGATTTGCCGTCTGTGACGCAGAGGAAGGAATCTGACGCAAGAGCCAGGCAGTCTTTCTGACTGTACTTTGCACATGTTTTCTTTATGAAGCTGCTCACACATTTAGACATTTAGACCAGTTAGTGCCTTCTAGAGGAATGACTTTCCCTTGTCCTACACAAAATCAAAATATACAAGAGTCTCCAAATCCAATAACTGTAATAAAAGTTTATTTGTCCCTCTGCCATAGTGAAAAACTGTAATTTTTCAACTGAAATTTTTATTTCTATCTAACTTTGCTAGGTCCGGTACTTTTTATATTGCCAATTTTAACAAGTGATTTTCTGAGTTTATATACTGTAAAGGTGCACTTTATTTTCCTTGCTTATATATACCATTTCTAATAACTGATAGAGTTACTCAAAATTCAGTGTGTTTTTATGTTAAAAACTTGTCATTTTATTAGAATATGTCACTTCATTTTTGAAATGGAGTGTTGAGACAGGGTTCTGGTTAGGAAGATGGGAACTGATTTCTAGTATTGATTTCTCTGAGTATTTCATCTACTGAAAAACCTTAACTAAAAGTCTCTCCTTTTTTCCCCCATTGATACTGTTATTCTTTTCTGTGAGCCAGGATGCAGCAGAAGGAACAGATTCCCTCACTGAGGGGACATTAAGGCTATTACCTTCCAGTAGGCCAATTATATATTTTCATCTAACTCTTACAGACGGGTGCTAAAACTGGATTATATTTTTACCACTAAAATATAAAATTGGTGGTGCCATTATGTCTCATGGCACCAGAAGTCAACTAATATTGGTTGGTTTTTTTTGGGAAGAGTTTTGTGTTGATTAAATAACTTACATACTTGAAGTTATATGACAGAAGTTCTGTAAGGTTGGTTAAACAATGCGACAGTAACTACCATCAAGTGTAGCACTTTCTTGCTATGTTACTACAAGGGATGCTTCTCTGAAACTGTGAAAAGGCTCCACGTGGTACCTGGCTACTACTGAGAAGACCCTCTGCAAAAGGAAATGGCAGAGGGTGGTTACCAGCAAGGCATCTTAGCCTTCTGTTTTGCTTCACGTTGCTGGTCTAGGAAAAAGATGGTTATGTAAATAAAAATGGTGAACTAGAGCAAACAATGACTTCATGGTTTTGATTGTTGTATTCAATTAGTAAAGTTTTAGCTGTTAGGAAGTGAAAGGTGGTTATCACTGTTGATGAACTGTGAGGGAGACCAGTTGTTCTGTTTTCAACATTATCTTCCCATACAAAAAAAAAAAAGCAAATTTTATTGAAGCACAACAAAAGCTTCCCAGTGAGCAGTTTGGGTCTCTGTTTTGGGATGGACTAGGTTAGGACAGACGGAGAAGGCAATGGAACCCCACTCCAGTACTCTTGTCTGGAAAAATCCCATGGACGGAGGAGCCTGGTAGGCTGCAGTCCTTGGGATCGCTAAGAGTCAGACACGACTGAGCGACTTCACTTTCACTTTTCACTTTCATGCATTGGAGAAGGAAATGGCAACCCACTCCAGTGTTCTTGCCTGGAGAATCCCAGGGACGGGGAGCCTGGTGGGCTTCCATCTATGGGGTCGCACAGAGTCGGACACGACTGAAGTGACTTAGCAGCAGCAGCAGCAGGTTAGGACAGAAGGTAACAGGAGAGCTAACCCTAGCCTGGAGAATAAAAGTAGTGTTTACTTTTTAGATTTAGAACTATCAATGGTGCAAATAATATGGGTTATTTTGGTATTTTTATTTGATATATTCTCCAGTCTCTGTTATTTCCTTTGCTGGGTAAATGGCAGTTTTCAATTGTCCAAGAAGGTTTCTGCATAGGAAATGTGGTCTTAACCCTTAGAGGGAAGTTACCAGGTTCACTTAGTAGATGGGGCCTCTGGCCACTGATGTTCCAGGTGATTTAGGGAAAAGATGTACCCAAATGTCAAGTGGGACTTATCTTCCTACCAACTGATTTTGCTTTCTTTGAAAATGGTTGTCATAATTCTTTTTTTAAAGGCTAATTTTACCTTGGGCTGTTGCGTATGTCATTTTGTGAAGATTGATTTAGCACAAAAGTTCACAATCCTTGAGTTCCTGAAAATACCATGGGTCCTAAATGTTTTCTTTTCTTAAAAGGATCTATTTGAGCATTTGACCTTTGCTACATCATGCACAAGGTACCTTATTTTACAGAAAAAAAATGTGACTGTGATAGTTATAGTAGGACCAGTGTGTGTTTTCTTGTCTTTGGTATGGCCCTGTTGGTTTATACTAGTTATCACAGGACCATGGATGCAGTGAGTGTTGAGGAACACTTGTCTACATTCTTCCCTTGCAGGCCTTCCCTTGTGGCTCAGCTGGTAAAGAATCCACCTGCGATGCGGGAAACCTGGTTTCGGTCCCTGGGTTGGGAATATCCCCTGGAGAAGGGAATGGATGCCCACTGTAGTATTCTGGCTTGCAAAGAGTTGGACACAACTGAGCAACTTTCACTTCACTAGTGTCTGCATTCTAAGGGAAGGCTGTTCCACCCCTGGCTTTACCTGTATCCACGTGTCCACTAGTATGATATCTGTTTTCTTCTAAAACTAATTTTAAAACAAACTCTAGTTTATCTGGAGTTGGTTTTAGAATATCATCTAGAAGTACTTTTGAAATTTCTCCATTCATATACATTATATATTTATATTTAAAGGGCACACTAAATTCTAGTTAAACAAGAAGCTTTTTCCTATATAAAGGTATTGTAAAGAATAAACTATAATAGCCAGAAGAACTCAAGAACAGTGCAGAAGGAGGGATAACTCTACTAGATATTATATCACACTATAAACAATGGAGGAAAAGTCCAGGAATTTATTGTATGATAAAGGAATCATCTTATTGGTGGAGAAAAAGACTTTCAAAAGGGATGTTGAAACAAGTGTCGTTAACCATATGGAAGATAATAAAATTGAATCCATTTCTCATACTGTACAGAAGGATAAAATCCGAATGGATTAGAGACCCAATTGTAAAAATGAAACCTTCTAAATAGCTGGAAGAAAACATACCTGAATTCCTTTGTGACCTGAAAGTGGGGGAAATATTCCTGTGACTGAAAATCCAGGAACAATAAAAGGAGGAATTTATATCTTTAATGAAAGAGTTTTGGATGGCCAAAAAAAGCAAAGTTAAAAGTAAATAATAAAGTGGCAAAAAATATTTGCAGCATTTATCACAAAGGGCTGATATAACCCTAATACATAAAGAAATTCTAAACTTTGAAAAGAACCAGAAAGAATGGGCAAAAAGATATGGACAGTTCACAGAAAATAAAATGCAAATAAATAGCTCTTAAACATATGAAGATACACATAAAAAGAGAAATGCAAGTTAAAACCACCAAGATAACCTTTCTTCCCTGTTGAATTGCAAAAAGTGCAAGTTATACAATGCACTGTTAGTGAGACAGTGTGGAAACAGGCACTCCAAACTGTACCTATTCCTGTGGGTGGAATTTGTTAAAAGCTCTCAAAATTAAAAATGAGTTTATCCCTCAACCTTACAGTCTCACTTCTAAGTATCTGGTGTACTGGTAAAAATATGAGTCAGTGTACAAGTAAAGATCTTCATGGCAGTGCTTTTTATAACAGCTAAAGAGTGGAAGCCACCCAAATGTCCATGTAGAAGGGATCGATGGAAGAAACATGGCGGATTCATACAGTGGAATACTGCACAGCTGTTTTTAAAAAAAAAAGTGAGGGAACATCTTTAGGAGGAAGAGGGAGAAAGCTTCAGAACCACCCACCCTTCCCCTGACCCCCAACGGAGACTCATCTCAGTTGGTCTCTAGTCTTATTTTTAAGGATTCTGCTGCTGAATGCCTGAAAAGGGTGGTGAGATGGCCTTCAGGTTGTACCGACTTTGCTAACATTGCTAACCAATTGTTGCAGGCTCCGAAAATACAAACAGTCTTGAACTTCTGCCCCTTCCCTCCCCCCAAAAATGCTGTCCTGGAGTCGTCTTCAGAGAAGAGGAAGTGAAAATGAAGAGCAGGAGGTTGGGTTACCTGATTGTGTAAGAAAGGATGAGACAAATGAAAAAATAAACATGTATTTGCTTCTATTTTTTTTTTTTAAAAGGCAGTGGTAGGATTAGTTACACTAATAACTAAGAAATCAGTTCTCTTGGCGGGGTGGGGGGGTGTGTGGGGGTGTGGTGGTAAGGGGTAGGAAGCTGGCCAGAGGTGGCCCCTAGAACTGTACCCTGTTTTATACTTTTTACTTTGGAACCCACTCAGTGTTTTCTGTCATTTAAAAAAATCAACTTTTAAAATGAAAACTTAGGGAATTTCCTGGTGGTCCAGTGGTTAGGACCTGGTGCTCTCACTGCTGTGAACCTGGGTTTGATCCCTGGTCAGGGAATGAAGATCTGCAAGTCTTATGGGGACCAAAAAAAAAAAGGCTAAAACTTAACTATCTATGAAGTTGGTGGTATAACCACACATAGAAGAATTACTTCAAGCAATTACAAAGCCCAGCATTTTGTTTGCACTTTCCTAATGGAATATATCCTATAAACTGAAGAACTACAGAACTGCATTTAGTATTTTTATTTTCAGCAGTGATATTGGTATTGTCCTTCTAAAACTGTATATTTACATGTGATAAAGCAAATATTATGTCAAAGGAATTAAGAGCCAAGGTTTTTGTATAAGAGAGGAAGAGATACAAGAATAAAATCAAGTAAAAACCCTGTAATTGTATTTTTTACTGAAAATACCAGCAAAATACAGTGATCTATTTTTAATCTTCCTAAGAAATGCATATTGCATAGCTTTACCCATTGAAAAGGCCTGGAAGCAATCAGAATCCAGGAGCAAGGCACACCGTAGCACCAAAACTGTCCCATTAAAAGGGGCAAGGAAGACTCAAGATGAGGTTGGACAATCTTGTGTCTGAAAGCAAGGAAGCAGTAAGAGTAAGGTGATGTCAAAAGGACCCAGGAGCCAACTATAAGGAGCTTCCATTGGCCAAAGATGGAACAATTTGAGCATCAAAAAAAATAACAGTTGATATGAATCTGTAAAAATCTGTGAGGTCATAATAATCTATTAGTCATCTTTGGAGACTACTAGTGTACCAACTTAGTATTTTGAAAATTGTTGACTGGAAAAATGAAGTATTTATCCTGGCGTCTTTGTGTATCAGATTAACTTGATAAGAGAAAGTTTTTCACTGAAGGATCATAACAAAATGCCAGAGATTTGACAGGATTAGGAAATCACCCTTTTGTCACCTGTTATGAAATAATGGATCTATGCTGCTGAAAGTATTTGGTAAAAGATTTATGGGGAATGCCAATAAAGATGGCTCAGGTTGATAACATCTGAACCCATTGATCAACATTTAGTGTTACTAAAAAAGGAACAGCCAGAAGTTGCATGCCTCTGACCTATTGCAATAGCAAGAACCCAACACCAAGCATGATGAATTGTCCAAAACAAAGTTGAACCACAATCTGAGCAAGCCTTTTATATCTGAGGATCAATTTGTGAAATGAAAGCACAGGATACTGAGGACCATGTTAAACAACAGGCTTAATCCCAAATATGGAAATAATCCACTTTCTTCAGCACATTGAAGACATAAAGCAAAGATGGTGGTGGTAGGACTTAAAGTCTGGAGAAACTTAAAGGACTTGTTCGCATCCTGATTTGCACAGAACCAACTTAAGACATTTTGGAAATCAAAGAAAAACTTAGGACGATTGTATATCAGATGATATTTAAGGGGGGAAAATAGGTACAGTGACTATGTGCTGTTTTTTTTTTAAGCTGTTATTTGCTAGAGGTATATATTAAGTATTTGTGGTTAAATTTATGACTGGGATTTACCTGAAAATATTCCAGAAAGAAAAAGGGAAGGAGCAGGAAGTAGAGAAAATAAGCAGAATGTTATGTTGAAGCTGAGTGACAGATACATAAGGGCTTATGTATTTGAGAGTTTATTATTCTATTTCCTGTACTTTTATGCATAGCTGACAATTTCCATAATAGAAATTTACAGGACAAAAGAAAAGGGAAGAATGGAGTAGATTGGAAGTTGCCAGTATAAACAACTTTGTTTTTAGGAGTAAAGAAAGAGCAGAAAAAAGTGAGTAATAGCCAGAGGAGGAAACTTTATGATTAACTCTACAGAGGAGGAATAGGATGATGCAGAAAAGGATGGTTAGGGTGATGTATTAGCAAAGCTCAGGGCAGCTAGGGACTCTCACATACTATTGGGGAGACTGTAATAGGTAATCACCCCTTTGAAAAATAACTTACAATATTGGGTTGGCCAAAAATTTCATTTGGTTTTTCGGTAGGATGTCATAGACAATCCTGAACAAACTTTTTGGCCGACCAAATATTCCCTAAAATGATACGTGCCCCATACCACTTGATGCAGCAGTTTTGTTTCCAGTGTCTAGTCCCACAAATACACCAACACCAATGTGCAGAGACAGCTATCAGCTGTTCATTGCAACTTTGTAGTGTGAAAAATCTGGAACCCAATATATGACTAATTAAGTTCCACACTGGAATATTTATGCAGCTTTAAAAATGAGGTAGATCTCAATATATACATGTATCAAAACTTACTCATATTCTATGAGTTGCAATAACTTACTCATGTTCTATAAGTTGAAATAAATGAAATATATGAGGTAGGTCTATCTATAAAGTGACAATATGAAAAATTTCCAAAATATCTTTAATGAAAAAACCCAAAGGAAAACCCCTCAAAATTCAGAATAGCATTTCTTGTGTGCATATATATATATATATACACACACAATATGTGTGCATGCTAAGTTGTTTCAATCGGGTCCGACTCTTTATGATCATATGGACTATAGTCTGCCAGGTTCCTCTGTCCATGGAATTTTCCAGGCAAGAATACTGGTGTGGGTTTCCGTGCCCTCCTCCAGGGGATCTTCCCAATCCAGGGACTGAACCCATGTCTCCTGTGTCTCCTGCATAGGTAGGGTTCTTTACCACTATCTCCACCTGGGAAGCCCCCATGTACATATACACTCATAAATATATATATACAGAATATACTTACCATGTACTCATATATATATAGACTTTTTGATGATTTTGTTAATAATAGTTAGCTTTGAAGAGGACAATTCCTTGTCATACATGTTTTTGTAAGTTTTGAATCCTTGTGCCTTCCTTATGTGTTAATAAAAACTTTGTTAAATATAGAAAGACATCTTGTTTACATACAAAGCAGGTAGGAAAATAACTGAAGAGGCTTACTGGCTCAGTGTTCTGTGTGGAGTGAGACCCAGAGTGTGGGGAGAGGGCCAGGTGTTCAGAGTATGAATGGCTATAAGTCTCAGTCATTTAATTGTTGAAAATCGGACTATGAAGTTGTAACAGGCTTTTGTTGGCCTTTAGGTATTAATAGAAACACAGCCGCAACATGAAACTGCCCTCTTCGCCGTCTTTTGCATAAGCATGTTGAAACGGGGACTGGAATTAGAATATCTGCCTCTCTGTATATGAAGCTCTCCCTCTATTTCTGTCTCTTCCCCACCTCACATGCACCCCATATTTCTCCTGTTACTTCCTCTAAAAACTCTCTTTAGGAAAAAATGTTTAACATTATACTTAGAACTGGTTAGAATATCTTTTTTGGCTAGAGTCTGGCTTTTAGGATTACTTGATGAGCTCCCAGATTTAAAATTGAAAAACACTCCAAAATAAATTCATTTATTTATTTATTTTGGCTGCTCTGGTTCTTAGTTCTGGCAGTCAGGATCTTCAGTCTTCATTTGTGGCATTAGTGACCTAGTTCCCTGACAAGGGATTGAAACTGGGCCCCTTGCATCCAGAACACAGAGTTTTAGCCACAGGACCATCAGGGAAGTCCCTGAAAAACATTCTTATCAAAGTAGTTTACTAAATAAATGGGTAAAGAATTTTATTCCACCAACTATGTTAATCCTTAAAACAAATTTCTATATACTCACTTAAGGCACAGAGAGTTTTCATGAAGTGCCCGTTAAATGTTTGAAAATCTAAATTAACCCAGGCTTTTTTCTTTATTGAACAGTGCGTCCGTTTTGAGGGAAGTGTTGCTTAGCTGACAGATGTGAGGGCTGAGAGTTCTAAATCAGGTTTGTTGCACTGTATGACTTGGGACACTTGTGGAGACAGGTATGAAAAGCTGAATGACTGGCCCATGTCCTCCTTGGTAAAATTAGACATATTAGTCACAATGACCAGGACAAGGGGATAAATGCATTACAAACATTACTATTGTGTTTGTTGTGTTCATTATGAGCTATAGCCTAGTTTTTACCTGTGAATGTTTTTATAGCTGGAAATTACAGCGGTGGAAGCGATGAAATATTGTGACCAAGACGCCAGACACGCATGACTGGTATTTCACCTTCCTGTGCCAACCAGCTTGCTCTATCTGTGCTGACTTACGGAAACCCCAGCATATCTTTAACTTACATCTATTCAAGTCTTGCACATGCTGCTTTCCATGGAGTCCGGGGAGGGGGGGACAGGGGGGTTCGGGGGATCCAAAGAGGAAACGATGGCGGAGGCAGGAGGCCTCGTGCTGGCCTCAGTAGACTACTGAGGGGCAGCTGTCCTGTCTCTGTGTGATGGGACAGACCATGAAAGTTTTCAGTGATGATCTGAATGAGGGAAGCATCTCCTCTGTGTCTCCACATGACTTCTCAGCTTCACGTGGCCAGCACCAAGAATGTGGGTGGCTGACACATTTCTCTTGGCAGACAGACATTGCATCTTCAGGTGCAGTCTTTTCAGCAAACATCTGAGAACAAGGTGCGGACTGCGTCAGCTCTAGAAACAGCAAGGCTGACTCTCTATGCTTGAATCATTGAGGCTGCTTATTACAAGCACGGAGTTGAGGCCCTCCACCCAGGAGATTCTGATGCTGTTGATCTGTGGGTGGGCCTGGGAATCTACATTTTAACACCCCACCCCCACCCCCAATACATCTGACATAGGAGGGTTGATTTTTTTGTTTGGTTTATCAGTCGTTTAATTTGATTGGATTCAAACCACTACAAACACTTCTCTCTTGGTGACAGCTGAAATCTCAGTTCAGTTGTTATATCCTTAGCTATAATCTGGACCTGGCAACCAGCTGGAAGTTTGGACAGAGATTATATACAGACTTTAAGGCTCCCTTCTCTGGCTCTCCCCTTTACAGAATTCCCCATCATTTTGCAGTGACCGTGCTTGCCAACAAAGGTTCATATAGTCAAAGCTATGATTTTTCCAGTAGTCATGTGTAGATGTGAGAGTTGGACCATAAAGAAGGCTGAGCGCTGAAGAATTGATGCTTTCAAACTGTGGTGTTAGAGAAGACTCTTGAGAGTCCCTTGACTGCAAGAGGATTGAACCAGTCAATCCTAAAGGAAATCAACTCTGAATATTCATTGGAAGGACTGATGCTGAAGCTGAAGCTCAAATACTTTGGTCACCTGATGGGAAGAGCCAATTCATTAGAAAGGAGCCTGATGCTGGGAAAGATTGAAGGCAGGAGAAGAAGGCTATGACAGAGGATGAGTTGGTTGAATGGCATCACCGACTCAATGGGCATGAGTTTGCGCAAACTCCATGAATTGGTGAAAGACAGGGAAGCCTGGCGTGCTGCAGTCCGTGGGGTCGCAAAGAGTTGGACGTGACCTAGTGACTGAGCAGCAACAATGCTTGCCCTATACTCTGCTCTCTGGCTCTTGAAGCCAGAAAGACTGCTGGTTGTCTACCAGGGTCCTGGGAAGTGGCAGAGTTCCTCAGGCTAAGAGTTGTGAACATGCTGTTCTCTCCATTCCAAGTATCAAGTCCCTTCCTGACTCTGCCTGCCTGTGTTTCCTCTCTGGTACCTTCAGGGAGCTGTTTCTTGGTCTTGTTCAGTTTATAGTGGTTACAGATGGGTGGATTGGTCTCCAGTCGGATCTTCCCCAGCTGTCCTAGAAGCAGAGCTCTTGGATCAGACTGAGATCACTGTTGTCTAGCATTCCTTTTGTACAAACTTGGGATCTGGCTAGGGAGAGGCTTCCATCACTGCAAGACACACTTGCATCTTGTTTCCATACTTAGTCTATGGCGAGTTCAGTTTACTGCAGAAAGGTCAACAAGAATTAGCCAGTGCAGGAAAAGTGGTGTGGGATTTGCACTGCTTTTAGAGAATTTGACCCCAAACCTAGCTGAGATGAAAACCAAATATAGTTTGCAGTCAGTACCCCATCTGGAAACTGTCATTTCTACGTCATCTCCCTAAAGAAGCTTCCTTTTAAACCTTTCTATCTTTAGCTTTTGTGGGCCTCACATGCCTTGCTTACCATGCCCACCAGTGGCTCCAGCGCTTGCAGTGTTGTGTTGGCCCATTATTTCCAAGGCCTTGGCCCTCCCTAGAATTACATTCTCATTCTTATGGTTGGAGCAGTGCTGACTCCTTGTCATCTAATAGCCATAGGGCTATACATTTCTACCAAGCCAGAAAAAGCAAAATGCTTACATTTTTGAGAAATGCCAAATTCTCAGAAATCAGGAATGTTCTGACAACATCAGATAGTAAAGTACCCCAGTATTCTGCATTGCTCAAAACCCCATGGCACCAACTGTAGGATAAGATTAGTGACATCTTTTTAGTCTGAAAGCACAAATCTTGAGGGATGAATGCTTTTAAACTTCTGCATGACTGATGAACATGATTCACAACTCCCTAAACCTAACCCATAACAACCCTAGGAAGTGATGCTCTTGATACATTCCCTCCATAGCTCCACTCCCTAATGCTGATAAAGAAGGAATCTGAAAATAATAAGCTGGCTCTACTAAGGGGTTGTTTACTATTATAATGGAATTTTTTAATTAATGTAACATGGAATTCTGTGACTCACAGTCCTGTGACCTGTGAATTGGAGCTGACATCCAGCTCACCCTTCATCTTTGGCCTGTGGGGACAGGAACCAGCCATTAGCTCAGGTGTCACACGCATAGCTGTTGAGCAACCACCACTGTCAGAGATGAGACCCCAGGAAGAGGAATGAGGCCTGAGGGCTCAAAATGGATATCACCAAGACTTGCCCGTAAAGCCCTGGGTGTCCGAAGATAGACCCATCCTCAGCATTCAAGCAACCGGCATTCTTAGCACACTTCCAACCTGCTCTTTATAATCTGATGTGTGGCTCAGAATTCCTTGTAAAAGCCAGGGTTTCCTGCTTCCTGATCTGTTTGCTGGAAGAGAGACTGAGCAGCAAAGAATAGCTTCATTTTAAAACATAAGCTTTTCATCTTTTTATTGCAACTCAAACCATCATGGCCTTGGATGGAGCTCCCAGGAGATCCACTCATGGAAAAGCAGTAGGTCCACTCCCTGTAAATGAGCAGTTAGTAAATGTTCAACGGCGGTGACCTTGTGATGAGCTTGGCAGAGAATATAGAATTGGGAATCTGGTGGGTCTGAGGAATGAAAAGATGGTCATCAAAAATACTTTGTCTCATCCTAACTATCTGTTCTGGGTACCTCATAAAATTTTGGATTTCCCCCTATGGACAACAGGTGGATGTGGAAGTATACATGGAGAATGTGGAGGATGGAACCAGGTACATTTGAAAGGTGTCTCCAAAAACCATCCCCATTTTATCAAGGAGTAAAATGAAGCCCCGAGAAGTTAGGTGACTTGCCCAAGATCATATAGCTAAAGAGTGGTCAGCCAGGACATTGGTACCAAAATAGTCTCATTCCCTTTAGAGGTTTTGTTTTGTTCTGGAGGTTTTTGTTTTTTTTTAATTTGGACTTCCTTCTGCATATTGTTGCCACCTTACAAATAATGTGTAGATTTGTCCTGACATGTGTTTGAGTGAGCAGGATCTTTACAGAAAAGTACAGACACCACAAAGGTAATTCGGTCATCTAGCTAAGTTTTTATCTAAATCTCACGAAACTGCCATCTCCCTTGAGCCAGAAGTACAGAGATATTTTCAGAATGATGACAAGTTTCTCTGCGTTGGAAGGTGCGCCAACAAATGTTGTAACAGTTCGGGCCAAATTCAATGCTAACAGAGACTCCAGTCAGGAAATTGAGCAAGGTGTACAGTCTCGCCTACTGGGTCATAAGCTCTTTGGGAGTCTGTTTCTGCTCATCATTATTTTTGTGTACTTTTGTTAACTAGACTTTAAGGTAAACATGTTGCATTGTTCCAGAGGGAGAGAGATTGCATCTGGCCCTGGGGGGTCAGGAAAGCTGAAGCAGGAGGTGGCATAAGAAGGAGGTATGCAAAATAAAACTAAGTGAAAAAAAAAAAAACAAACCAAAAACAGAAGTTGGTGCTAAGAAGCTGGTGTTTAAATACTATTCATCCTTCATGAGAACTAACATTTATGGAACACTAATAATGTGCTAGGAGCTTTGAGACATTTATCTTGTTCCAGCAGACATGCCTGGTGCCCTGTACACATTGCTTCGAAGGGTCAGCTTCTGCTGGCATTGGCTGTCAACTGGTTCACCTTGGCCTTTCTCCTGAGGACCACTGTTGGCTGATGGGAAAACCCTTGCCTGGAGATGTCATCTGGAAGTCAAAGTTAAGGAAATCTGACAAAGAGATAGAAAATCAGAAAAAACAAGTGATGAGGGCTATGAGTAATGGATTTCCCAGGTCTGTCTTCCACCTAAGTTTCCTTGGTGGCTCAGTTGGTAAAGTTGCCTGCAATGTGGGAGACCCAGGTTCGATCCCTGAGTGGGGAAGATCCCCTGAAGAAGGAAACGGCAACCCACTCCAGTGCTCTTGCCTGGAGAATCCCATGGACAGAGGAGCCTGGTGGGCTGCAGTCCATGGGGTCAAAAGAGTTGGACTCAACTAAGCGACTAACACTTTAACTTTCATCTTCCATCTAATAAACATTTCAGAAAGAGGAGCTTTAAACTTTTTAAAAATAGAGAATGGAAAATAGTTTTTTTTTTTTTTTCTTTCTTTCTGTTTTTTTAAAAGTAAATTGGTTTGAGGTGCCCTCAGGTGGCAAGAAGCAGTAATGGGGGAAAAGACATACGTGGCCATCACCTTTTATCTGTAAAATTTCAACCTTTTACAGATGCCAGGGATCCTTGGCTAAGTATAAAGAGAAAATCCTACACGTTTCCTCAAGGAGACATAACACGTGAAGTTTCAACAAACAGACTAGCATCTGATTGCTCATCTTCAAAATGGGAACTGTCTACACAATTCAGAAGGAAATTGATACCAAACCTAAAATTCTATGCCCAGTTTACTGAGAACAAAGAAAATGTGAGAACAAAATAACAGTGTTCTTGAACATGCAAAACTCCGGACTGGACTGGACATATAATTTGTGGGACTCAGAGCAAAGTGAAAATGTGGGGCCCCTTGTTAAAAAATACTACAACTTTGAAGAAGACAGCAGCAGACCATTAAACCAAGTGTGGAGCTCTTCTGAATGCAGAGTCCCAGGTGACTGCCTGGGTTTGCAAGATCATGATGATTCCCTGGACTCAGAAAAACTTACCATCTACGAGCTCTTTCTGGAAAAATGAAAAATTCATTTAAAAAAGAGGTGAGGGGGGAATTCCCTGGTGGTCCAGTGGTTAGGACTTGGAGCATTCCCCAGGTTCTGGCCCTGGTTAGGGAACTAAGGTCCTGCAAGCTGTGTGGCGTGGCCAAAACAAAAAGTGAGGAAACAAACTTAAACACCAAAATACTCTCCTAGTAAAACTTATAAGGCCTCGGTGGGCCATAGTTTGCTAACCCCTGCTTTAGAAGCACGTGACATAGATCAGGAGGGGTCAGGGTGAGGTAGATGTAAGGATTAGGGTTAGCAGGACATTCATTGCCTCATTCACCTCAGATTGTGTAAAGAGCATCCCATGAAGTTGTGCAGTGCACAGACAGCACAACTGTACATGATAGACTTGAGGGTAAGATTTTTTAAAAAGCAAACCTTCCAATCTAGACTGTCGTACCCTGAGAATGTCTGAGTGCTAGGGCCCTAGATAGCACCCTATTCCTCAGTGGAGTGGGAGTGACAGATTTCCTCTTCCTTGGAGAGGAAAGTAGGGATAGAGGAGTACACTCTCTTGCTGAAAGGTAATACACTTCGAAAAATATCAGATTCTCAGCTTCACACAATGTCTTACTTCCCAGAGGATGAGGAAGTCAGACCCACCCAGTGAGCTGGTCTCATGGAATTTGGCCTCCCTGCTTCATGGGGCCTGTCCAGCTCTGCCACACCATGGAAACAGGGGCAGCCACACAACCCTCCTGAGGCAGAATCACACATCTCAGAAAGGACCAAGAAGGTCATAGTTCTTCTCACTTTCCTGGAACTTCATCCCTGGCCTCCTGGGACAGCTCAGGACACAGTTGTGCAGCAAAGCTGAGGTTACCTTTGGCCGCTCTTGGCAGCAGCTGCTCTAGCAGGACAAAGTGCAAGAGAGATTGAAGCAGGTGCCGCTTTGAGCAAGTTTCATCAGGGCTGGATAAGAAAGACGGAAAACTCATTCGTCTGACTAGCTCCGAGCTGTTGGCAAAGACAGTCACCGGGAGTTCTGCTCTGGACAGGGGAGTTTGCCCAGCAAATGCTGGGACGTGGGTGTTGTGCTCGGGAGTCAGGAGCTAAATGAGGCAAAGCTGGAGAAATGAAGTTGGAGCCAGAAAGGGAGATGTTAGATCAAGGGACGTCCCAGTGGGAGACGGGGTGGGCCACTGCTTTTTGAGGGTCTTGCCTTCTTGGCAGGACCATGGGTATCACCTACCAGAGACACACACAGGCCTCACTCTGGTAAAAACAGCAACATTTCCACCAGCCACTTTTAAAAATTCTAATCTCAGCTGTGGAGCTGGGAATCTATTTTGTGACAACAGCCTTCACAAGACCCACCCAGAGATTCGACAGAAACTTCTCATGGTTTGGCTCAAGTCCCCATGAGTGTCCTGCTTCAGAGCTGGTTATTTACTCGGGGACTGAATGGGTTGCTCAGGAAAAGTGTGACTAACACCAGGAAGGAGTAATTGAAAGTAGTTTTCTGAAAAAAGATCTCCAGAGAGAAAAGCCCTTGCACAGGTTCTGAGACTCGAACAGGTGAGCTGCTTCCTGGAGGCAGACACTGGATTGAAGGGTTCCGATGCTGGTAGTAGAGCAGAACAACCTTGGGGTCTTGTTAGAAATTCTAAGGCCCTGCCTACTGAATCAGGTCCTCTGGGCATGGAGGCCAAAAATCCATATTTGACAAGTTTCCTGGGTGCTTTAGACATCCAGCCTGGTTTGGGAAACCTGGCCTAGGGGATTCTTCCTGGCCTGAGAACAGAGCTGAAATGACGGCCCCGAACTTCCCACATTCCCCCACCACTCCTGCCCTTTTGCCTGCCCGCACCACCATCCAGAAGATGGAGACCAGAATCTCCTGGTCAGGACATGGTTCCTACTTCCAAGAGCCCCCAGTGCAATGTTTAAATCCTGGTACCATCCTCCTCCACAGCCTCAGACAGGAAGTTAGGGAAACCAGCCCTTGACTGGCGTAAGTATAGCAAAGCAGTGTGCAAACAGCAGCCTGTCGCCCGTACAGGTTGCCCTAAGGGACATTGAAGACAGCCCTTTCCACTGGACACTCATGACTGGCATGCTCCCCTCTCTCTATGCTCCAGACAGGTATGTGTGGTGCCCTTAGAAAGCCCTAGGGCACAGCGGCCAGAGTCCACATTGGCCAAGTTGTAACATCCATCTACACCAAGCTGCAGAATGAGGAGCATGTGATTGAGGCCCTCCACGGGGCCAAGTTCAAGTTCCCTGCCAGCCAGAAGATCCACCTCTCTAAGTGAGGATTTACTAAGTTTAATGGGATGAATTTGGAAACCTGGTGACAGAAAAGCAGCTCATCTTGGATGGCTGTGGGGTCAGATACATCCCTAATCACGGCCGCCTGGGCAGTTGGTGGGCCCTGCACTCCTGAGAGCCTTGGTTCTGTCCGTTCCTGACTCGTGCCCACCAATAAATCCTACTTGCCTGTCAAAAAAAAAAAAGAGTTATCCTGCTGCTTTGGTGGTAGTGGTGGTGGTAGGGATGGTTTGCTTTGTTTTTAATTGATGCTGGGGTATTTCCAAAGGAGCCATGTCAGGCCACTATAAAGGCAGTTGGTACCAGGGATTGTTCACTTCCATCTGAACATGTTTCAGATTCCATCAGCAAAGTCATGTGTCTACAGAGAAAGAGAAAGGAAAAGGAATTAAAGCTTCTGATGGAAGAATAAGAAAATATGCTAAAATATGCAGAGTGAATATGGATAGTAAGTATACAAACTCAGACTAACTGCCCATAGTCTAGTGTTCAATACTGAAGACATAAATACGTAACTGGACACACAAACTAAAAATACATTCTAAGTTAAAGATGAAAATTTGTGCTAATGGAAAGAGGATTCAATCTAGAAAATCATCCAGGCAGAGCATGTTGTTAAATCAAAGTTGTAGGACTCTTCAATTTTGGTGGACTCCTCCAGTGAAACCCAGAGGCTTGGAGATCTTTTGGCTTTTGGAGGAGCTTTTAAATTACAAATTCAACTTCTTTAATGGTTGAATAGTCCTTGAACCACTAGAGAAATTGAATTCATAATGTAAAAGCTCCAGAAAAATCTCTTCTGGTTTCAGCTCTGACACATAAAGAACTTAGAAGTCGTTGCTCTCATTCTTAAGAAAAAGCTGAAAAAAATTGCAAGTCAAGGAGTTTTCTTGGACTTATCACCGGACTGAGGTCACAGGGCAAACTGCCATTTCAAAACCTGGAGAGACAGACAAATCCAAGACTCACAGCCAAGATCTGCTTACCTGGGGCAAAAGCAAATGGTGAACTGGGGCAGATGGTCTTCACAGTTAGACAAACGGATGCTGTCTCTTGCGCCCCCTGGAGGATGACCTGGCAACCCACCCCAGTATTCTTGCCTGGGAAATCTCATGGACGGAGGAGCCTGGTGGGCTGCAATCCATGGGCTCGCAAAGAGTCGGATATGACTGAGCGACTCAGCATGCACACATGCGTGAAGGACTCACACCCATGACGGGGAGACCACGCGGACCTCAGAGAGAACTCAGATGAAGACTGTGGATGGTCAAGACGAGACATAAAAATGCTCAAAACAGTTGCTGAAAAATTTTCAAGTTCACTAACAATTTGAAAGAAAAGCAGAGTAAGCCCCTGGGATAGGTTTCCTAAATTCTTGCCCGGCTGGCTGCACCAAAGACTCTCTGGTGACCACATCACACTGTTACACCCTTTGCGGAAAGCAGTTTGGCAGCTGATGTCAAGAACCTTAAACACTTGTGTGCCCTTTCCCCTAGTACCTCCAGTTCTAGGAAATGGTCATGGAAAAACAGCTGGGGTCGAAGGCTCACACCCAAACATGTTTGTCTTGCACTCTAGTGATAGGGAAGTGCTAGAATATGCAAAATGCTAGCAAGGAATGGTGGTTTAAACAATTCATGGTATCCATTAAAATGAATGTGGAGGACTTCCCTGACAGTCCAGTGTCTAAGACGCCACGCTTCCAACGCAGGAGGCAAGGGTTTGACCCCTGTTCAGGGAACTAAGATCCCACTCATGCTGTGTGGCCAAAAAATTTAAAAAAGAATGTGGAGGACCCACTAAAATTACACTTTGAGTTCTTGATCGTAGGATAAAATGCTTATGGTGCAGTCTTTTTAAAATTTTTATTTTTAATTGAAGGATAATTGCTTCAATTCTGTGTTGGTTTCTCTTTTAATATGATGCAGTCTTAAGGGGAACAAAGAATACATATTTGTGTAATTCACATATTTTCACCTGCACTTAAAAAAAAACAGTCAAAAAGAAACCCAAAATTTTAGAAGGGGCTTCCCTAACAGTCCAGTGGTTAAGACTCCACCTTCCAATACAGAGGGTGTGGGTGCAATCCCTGGTTGGGGAGCAAAGATCCCACATGTCTCATGGTCAAAAAAATAAAAACATAAAACAGGCAACGAGTTTTATTATAACGAGTTCAATAAAGATTTTTTAAAATGGTCCACATTAAAAAAAAATTTATTTCTGGGTAGCAGCAGCAGTAGCTGGTAAGGAGATTGGGAAATACAGATAAATATTCCAAAGACTACAATTTTAGTAATAAACAAGCCATTTTATGTGAACTTCTACAAATCTTTTTTCGCTGAGCCTAAAAACCTTTTTTAGACTGTAACAGTCAATCAACTCAATGAAAGTTAATTAACTTGAACAATGTGCTGAAATAATTAAATTGATAAGAAAACTCATTGAATTTTTAAAAAGCCCTAAGACTACTTACCGTGATTATATAAATTGTACATACAGAGAAAATTATTTTAATGATGGGCGGAAAGGGAGCGAGGAAAGGACTATTAGCCTGTGTTGAAACTAGTGTGTGTGTGTGGTGGAGGGTTCATGTGATTCCTTTATGAATTCCTTCATGAATTCACATCAGCCATTCTTTCTCCATTTTTCCATCCCTTTAAAAATATTTTAAACACAGAAAGAATGACAGAATAATATAACCCACTCCTAGATTCAACACATGTTAGCATTTTGCCCCATTCAGATTCTTCTGTTTCTAAGGAAATAAACATGATGGACACATTTGAATTCCTTCCTTATACCTCCACCCCCTCCAATTTATTCTCTCCACCACACCCCACTCCTGCCACACTCACGTCTGTTGGTTCGCTGCTTTTCTATCATGTGAGAAAGGAGCAGTCAAAACCCTAGCTATGAACTTGAGTTATTTGTGCATCTGTGACAGCAGGGGGCTCAGGACTGCCCCTGCCCTAAGCCTTTCTAGGCAGCCTCTGCCTGCCGGGTGCGTCCCTGCCGTGACCCTGGGACTGTATCCCTCAAAGGGCACCCCACCCACTCAGAGCCCCTGGATGCTGTCTCTCTAAGCCCCTTGGGCTGTGTGACCTGGAAAAGCCTTCACTGCAGAGCATCCTCTTCCTCCATACCAGAGGCATCCAGGCTGTGAGCTGTGGTCCCTGCCGGGGTGGAGAGTAGGAGGCTGGGCAGCATCCTGGGCCCCTCCCCCCATCGCAGCCTGTTTTTCTAGCTTTCCTTTTTCATCTTTCTTATGCTGATTGAGAAGTGTTTCCCCACATTTCATCTTTTGGGAACTGCAGTGGTTGAGGAAGTGGACATGAGGAGGAGAGTGAGGAGCTGGGGGGTGTTATTGTGTGTCTACTGGGCGCTTTACCTACTAGCTTTACTTACGCCACCTTAGGTGGCACTGGTGGTAAAGAACCCTCCTGCCAATGCAGGAGACATAAGAGATTTGGTTTTGATCCCTGCGTAGGGAAGATCCCGGAAGGAGGGCGTGGCAACCTGCCCCAATATTCTTGCCTGGAGAATTTCATGGACAGAGGAGCCTGGCGGGCTATGGTCCATAGGGTTGCAAAGAGTCCACACGATTGAAGTGATTGAGCATGCACGCACACAAACTGACTCATTTTTGAAAGTCCCCTCTGGATGCATGATGTGGAGATGACCCTAGGAAGGGCATTCTGACCTTGGCCTGTGTGATAGAGAACAGTGACTCCCCTGAAGAGGGTCATGTCTCAGAGAAAGACAAATATATGGTATCACTCATATGCAGAATCTAAAACAAAAAGAATTATAAAAATAAACTTATTTGCAAAGCAGAATCAGACTCACAGACTTAGAGAAGGAACTTATAGTTACCAAGGGGGAAGGGTGGGAAGGAGGGATAGTTAGGGAGTTTGGGATCCACATGTACACAGTGCTATTTTAAAATGGATAACCAGCAAGGACCTACTGTATAGCACAGGGAATATTCTGTAACAATGTATATGGGAAAAGAATTTGAAAAATAGATACATGTATAACTGAATCACATTGTTGTATACCTGAAACTGTCAGAACATTGTTAATCAACTATACTCCAAAATAAAATAAAAAGTTGAAAGAATGTATGTATATGAATACCTGAATCACTTTGCAATAGCAGAAATTAACACAACATTGTAAATCAACTATACTTCAATAACTAAATGTTTAAAAAATCATTATTAAAAAGGCTGTGTCGTCATTTATGGAATCTGTGGATGTCCTGTTATGAGGTTGGGGGAATTGAGTGGCAGATGGAATTAAGTTGCTAATCAGCCGACCTTAACAGAGGGAGAGTGGCCTGGATGAGCCAGATGGTCCCAGTGTCATTACTGAGGTCTTTAAATGTGGAAGAAGGAGGCAAGCAAGTCTGTATCACAGTGACGTAAGGGAGACTCAACTGAGCGTTGCTCACTTTGAAGGTGGAGGACGGGGCCATGAGCCAAGGAGAGCAGCAGCTCCAAGAAGCTGGAAAGGCAAGGAAATGAATCCTCCCCTTGAACCTCCAGGAAGGAGCTTGGCCTTGTGGAAACCTTGATCTTGATCCAGAGAGATTTGTTTTGGACTTTAGAACTCCACACCTAGAAGATGGTGGATTTGTGTGTTGTTTCAAGCCACTAACTTTGTGGTCCTCTACAGAGCAGCAACCAGAAACTAGCACACTTGGAAGTTTTAGGATGTCATCAAGGGTTAATTCGGGGAGTGGGGAGCCACTGAGGGGGGGCACTCGATCAATTGTTCTCTTGAAAGGCCTTGATCCTGGGATTTGGGGAACTGGAGACTTGGTTTTCCGAAAAAGGAATCCAGAGACTTAGAGTGAGGGATAAAGCACTTGACCTATGGAAGAACAGAGGTAAGAATTTACATCCAGCTTCTCAAAAACCACAGAAGCAGGAAGCCCTGGAGTGGAGTGAAGTATTTAAAGTGTTAAGAGAAAGAACCTACTAGCCTAGGATTCTGTGCTTTGTGAAACTTATTTTTCAAAAGTGAAAGAGAAATCAAGACTTTCTCAGACAAATGAAAATGGAGGGTGTTTGTTGTCAGATCTGCCTCGCAAGAAAAAGCTAAGAGACGTTTCTTCTCTAAGAAGGAAAATAATACAGATCAGAGACTCAGATTGACATAGAGGAAGAGCATCAAAGAATAAGTAGAGGTTAAAAAAAAAGCTTGGAATTTTCTTAATTGATCTAACAGATAAATTTGCTCAGCATAATACTGACAGTGTATTTACTGCTGTGTCATTGTGCTCGGGCCACACTGCAGGAAGTGGTGAAGGGAGTGTTCACACCCTTGTCAGCTTGGGAAGGCAAAGCCCTGCTGAGAGCTTCAGCCCCACCGCCACCCCTCCCCGTCTATGAGCTGAGCTGTCCGGAGCCTTGCTGGGTAGAGCTTGTCCAGCTGTGGTGTGAGCTGTGAACATCTTCACATCTGCCTCGCCCCAGGTGGGACCCCAGCACATGCGGCCCCTGAACCAGCCAAGGGCATAAAAGCCTGGCCATTTGGGCCGCACATGGACGCTGCCAGGCGATCCTTGCTGTGGAGCCCTTTGCAAGACCGAATAAGTCTTTGGACAGCAAAGACAGTCCTTGGAGAGATGGAGGCCACATCTGGGGGCTGGGGAAGGCCAGCTTTGCATTTCAGGTAATATTTCCAGGCTGCTTTTGTTTCTCAGCACAGCAAGATGCAGTCGGAGCCTTCCCATCTTTAATGATTGTCTCGGTTTTTGAAGGTGAGGCGTGGGGGCTTGCACATGCATCTTGATAAGCCAGGGCTTCTGGACCACGGACTCCTGCGGAGCTAGCGGCCTCCCGCCCTGGCTCAGTCGTGCTCAGGTGCCTGCCTGGCTGTACTTCTCATCTTCCTGCCCCTGCTGCCCCCAGCCGCCTGCAGGCAACAGAACAAATTCAGCACTGGGCAGGGGCAGACCTGATTCAGAGTCTGAGAGGGAAGCGGACCTTACCCATTCAAAGGACGGGGTAGCCATTTGTCCCCACTCATCACATCTTCCTCCGAGATCCTGCCTCCACTTCTAGGGGAAAAGGAGGCACCCCAGCAGGGTAGCTGCCAGTGAGGACGAAGTGGGTGGGGCAGGGCTCAGGCAGCCACGAGTAAAGACTCAGCAAGCTACAGGGACTAGGAAGCAATAGGGATTCGGATACCAGCAAATCATTTTTCTAGGCAAGCCTCCGAACACTGTGTTTATCAGAAATTCTCTCTCTAAATATGCAGGAATTTTATGGTGTCAGTTGCACATGTAAGGAGCTTGAAAGTCCTAACAATACACAAAAAGCTGAATAGTGTAAAATCAACTCCTCCTGGATCCGTAAGAGGGGAGGACACCGTCAAACCACTGCCCCCCAAGACTGGAGAGCCGACCGGTGAACATAACAGGTACTTACTCACCTGAGCAGAGACTCAGGAGTGGAAGCCAGCGTGGGAACGAGGGCCAGGGTAGGAAAATCTCAACATAATTGATAAATTACTGGAGCTCAGTGTGGACATCTCAAGAGTTCAAAACTCCAGAGGGACCTGAAGACTACAGGGTTGTTCCCACAACACTGAGATTTACCTCTTGGAGCTCTATCAGATTCCCACAGTAAATATCTGAGAAAAATCTACTCAGGAGGCTGGCAGGTAGAGGGGGAAAAAAATCATTTTGCAATGCTTCTTCAAAAGGCTGCCCCCAAGAGAAACTAGTTAACCAGAGCCTAAACCTGCTGGGGTGTTATCAGAGCCTGAGTGATCTAGGGGAAGAGAAATACCCAGCTCCAGGCCACGCAAGCCTTCCTGTCCCACCTAAGGGGAAAAGAATAAACAAACTCTTGGGAAGTCCACAGACCAGGACCACAAAGGACTGAGACCTAATTGCTGGACACCGCCCCTCCCTCCCACCTCACCACCACATTGCTAAAGGCCTATTTATAGCAGTTCTTTTTTTTTTTTTTTTTAATGAATATAGCAATTCCTTTTACCCAGTACATCATGTCTGGTTATGAAATAAAAGATACAAGGCATACCCGAATGATAACACAATTTGAAGAGAAAGAACAAGCATCAGACACGGCAGGGATGCAAAAGTTTAAAACTAGGATTGATATGGTAAGGGCTCTAATGGGTGAAGCAGACAGCATCTAAGAGCAGATGACCAATGGAAGCAGAGAGAGAAAGCCTAAGAAAGAACCATGAGAGAAGTGCTAGAGCTAAAAAATACTGACAGAAGTAAAGAATGCCTTTGATGGGCTTTTTATTAGATTGGACATGGCTAAAGAAAGAACTTGAGGTTATCTCAATAACCAAAAAGCAAAAGGAACCAAAGCAGAACAGTATCTGAGGACTGTGACACAACTACAGAATTGTAATATGGTGATGGGAAAGCCAGGGGGAGAAGAGAAAAGGACAGAAAAATATTTGACGAAATGATGTCTGGGAAGTTTCCAAAATAATCTCAGACATCAAACCACAGATCCAGGAAGCTTGTAGAATAACAAGAGTAAATCCACCTGCCCTTTAAAAAAAAAAAGTTATATATAGGCAAGTCATTTTTAAAGTACAAAGAGAAAGATTAAAAAAAAAAAAAAAAAAAACCAAAAAACCTGAAAGAAACCAAAGGAGAAAAAAGAAAAGAACTTTACCTATGGAAGAACAAAGGTAAAAGTTATACCCAACTTCTCAAACACCTTGCAAGCAAGGAGACAGTGAAGTATTTAAAGTGCTGAGAGAAAGAAGTCGCCAACCTGGAATTCTATACCTTGTGAATTTCTTTTTCAAAAGTAAAGGAGAAATAAAGACTTTCTCAGACAAACAAAAATTGAAGGTGTTGTCAGTAGATCTGCCTTATAACAAAATGCTAAAAGACATTTTTTTCTCTCTAAGAAGGAAAATAATAGTGCTCGGAAACTTGGATCAACATATAGTAAGGAAAAGCATCAAAGAAAGAATAAAGGTAAAATTTATTTATTTATTTATTAAAATTTATTTATTTTATTTTCTTTTTCTTAATCTCACAAATAAATTTGCTCAAAATAAAGCAACCATTTATTTGCTGATGTATAATTGTCTTATGCATATATATATATGCTTTTGTATGCTTATATATAAGTGTGATGAGTGACAGCAATGAGACAAGGGATGGAGGGAGGAATAGGATGATTTTATTAGTGTAAAGAAATGCAACAGATTTCTGTATATTAATTAATCTGATATCCTGCTACCCTGCTGAATTCATTTATTAGTTCTAATAGTTTTTATGTGGAGGTTCTGTGTCATAGAGGATCATGTCATCTGGAAATAGTTTTAACTCTTCCTTTCACCACTTCCCTGGTGGCTCAGATGGTGAAGAATCTGCCTGCAATGCAGGAGACCCGGGTTCGATCCCTGAGTTGGGAAGATCCCCTGGAGAAGGTAATGGCAACCCACCCCAGTATTCTTGCCTGGAGAATCCCATGGACAGAGGAGCCTGGCAGGCTACAGTCCATGAGGCGCAAAGAGTCAGACAGGACTGACTAACACACTTTCACTGCTTCAGGTGGCGCCAGTGGTAAAGAATCGCCTGCTGATGCAGGAGACGCAAGAGATGCAGGTTTAATTCCTGGGTCAGGAAGATCCCCTGGAGCAGGAAATGGCAACCCACTCCAATATTTTTCCTGGAAATTCCATGGACAGAGGAGCCTGGTGGCCTGCAATCCACGGGGTCTCAAAGAGTCAGACACGACTGAGCACGCACACCATCCATCACCACTTAAAGGAAAAAAAGCCGATGTATGATTCTGAGGGATAAGTGTGTATCATACTCCCACTTCTGTCAAAACACACTCATATTCAGTTTCTCCCCCATTTAAGAATAACCACAGCTCTGATCTGTAACCTTTGGTGATTTCCATATTATAAACATTCCACTCACAGCTGATGTCAAGCTACCAAGGTAACATGACTGAACACAGGAGAATGGCAGCAGCTCACTGTTTTATAGCATTGCCGCCACTCAGACACAACAAACATAAATATCCTCAAAGCACAGAGAATAGAGAAACATAGTGGAATAATTAGGAAGTGATGATTTTGAGTATTACCTTTGTTTTTAATATCATTTAATTGTAAATTTATATCATTTAATTTTATAATGGTTGTGTTTGACAACCCGCTCACAAAATTCCTGAACATTTACCAACCAGTTCTCGTGGACCAGGAGAGAGCAGGCTGTGGCACAGTGCCCCATGTGGGACCATTTAGCAACTCAGAGTCACTTCGGGGCCCTCATCCAAGATGCCACTAGGATTAAGTCTGTGGGTTCAAATACAGTACCAGATGATCTGTGTGCCCCCCATTTCCCCCAGGCTCAGCCTATGCTCTCTTTTGCAATATCTGGAGGTGATAGATGAACTTCACTTCTTGGAGGGGAAGAGCATCATACAGTGGAGAGAGCACAGGCTTTGGAGTCAGAAGCAGCAGGACTGTTCAGTTCTGCACTCATGGTGGTGTGGCTTTGGCTGAGCTAGTTAACACTTTGAGCCCCAGTCTCTGCTTCTCTAACATTTGGGTCATAGTGATTATTTCACAAGGTTATTATGGCTTTGATAGTGGTTATTAACTATAACCCATTCCCCTCTTTTACAGAGTTACTGAATTTTTAGCCAGACACATATCTATCTGGATGAAAAATTGCATCTCCCAGCGTCTACTGCACCTAGATGAATATGTTCTGATTGATGGGATAAAGGTGGAAGTGATGTGTGTGATATCCAGGCTGTACTTCTAAAGGGAAGAAGCATACCTCCCTTTCCCATGTTCTAGCTTCTTGCTGGCTGGAATGCTAATGTGATGGTGTGGGCAGAAGCAGCCATCCAGACCATGAGGGGGAGACCTGGTGTTAAGAGTGGCAGAGTACTCAGGTCGAAGGAGCCTGGTATTGCCTGGCAATTGTGGGTTCACCTTACCAGCCTTGGATCACCTATTTAGCCTTTTACGAGTGACAGGAATGGCATTTAAGCCTCTATTATTTTGAGATATTCTTTAAAACACTTTTTATTGTGGTAAAATATAAATAACATAAAATATGTCATTTTAAATGTATGATTCAATGGCATTAAATACATTCACAATGTTGTGCAATTGCCAGAACTTTTTCAACACTCCAAACAGAAACCTGACCTCTTAAACAATAACTCTCAATTTCCCTCTCCTTCACTCCCAAGTATTCTCTAATCTACTTTCTGCCTTTTTGAATTTGACTATTCAAGGTGCCTCATATAAGTAAAATCATATTAAACTTGGCCTTTTCTATTTCATTTATTTCACTTTGGAATAAGGTTTTCAAGGTTCATTTGTGTTGCAGCACATATCAGAATTTTGTTCCTTTCTAAGGCTGAATAGCATTTCATTGTAGATATATACTATATTTTGTTTATCTATTCATCTGTTGATAGACGTTTGAATTGTTTCCACCTTTTAGCTATAGTGAATAATGCTGCTATGAACATTAGTATACAAATTATTTTGGGTCTCTTTGTTAAAATAGTGGAGCCAAATATGACTAATATCAGCCTGAAATTAAATAATGCGGACAAAATATTGTCCCAGTGACTAGATGATCCCTACTCATTTTTTGAGAGAGAACAGGTCATGGGGTATGATGAAACAGTTTGGGGTGAAACCAGTATGTAATAGAGCTGGCTTATGTCAGCTCACAAGAGCCAATGTGAGCTTGATTTTAGAATCTTGGTGACCTGAAATCATTCATGGTGGGAGCATTTACACCATGATAACTGGTGAAATGTACAAATCAGGGCTTTTTAAAAAAAAAATTATTTATTTAACTGCACTGTGTCTTAGTTGAGGCATGCCGGATCTTTTCAATTGCAGCATGCAAACTCTTAGTTGCCGCATGTGGGTTTTAATTCCTTGACCAGGGATTGAATCCATGCCCCCTACACTGGGAGGCGAAGTCTTAGTCACTGGATGACCAGGGAAGTCCCCACTTTTTGGTTTCAGAGAGGGCTGGTTGTTGAACACTAACTAGTTCAACACTGGTGAGCCCCCACTGGGGAAAGCCCTCCCTAGCTGAAGGCCCAATCCTTTACTGCCCACAATACCTTATGATCACCCCCTCTTAGGTGGAAATGTTAACTCCATTCCTGGAGAGTGTGGATTGTTGTGTTTGAAGATGATGTGGACATTTATTTGTACAATCTAAGTACCTATATCCATTCTGAAAACTGCTTAAGGTAATAGCAGAGAGAACACTAGTTAGACATGCCAGAAGTTGGCAGCTAAGAAAATGCATGATTTTTCATGCTGTCTTCTCTGTCAGACCATACCCGAGGCTTTGTGTTATGATGGCTGTTAATGAGAGTGGAACCTCCATCAGCACCCAGGTCCCTGATGGATAAGCATAGAAGCCCCAGCTGATCTGTGGTGAACAGATGCCACAAGCAAGAAATAAACCTCTGTAGTTTTAAGCCACTAAGATATTGGAGGTGTTTGATCTGCATTGCATGTGCGTGTGCTCAGTCGCTTCAGACGTGTCTGACTCTTTGCAAACCTGTGGGCTGTAGCCCGCCAGGCTCCTCTCTTCATGGGATTCTCCAGGCAAGAATACTGGAGTGGGTTGCCATGCCCTCCTCCAGGGATCTTCCCCACCCAAGGATTGAATCTGGGTCTCTAGCATAGCAGGTGGATTCTTTACCGCTGAGCCACCGGAGTAGCCTGTTGATCTGCACTGTAATCTAGTTTATCCTGACTGACAAACCTCCAGATGGAGCTGCCAGGTAGGTAACTGCATAAGGCAATACTATTGGGCTCCATGTAGGTGGCACTGAAATATCTGGGATTAGACAAGGTTGCCAAGGGAATGAGCATGAATAGAAAAGAAAAGAAGTCCAAAGACTGAGCCCTGGGGCTCACCAGTGTGTAGATGTTAGAAGGAGGAGGAGGAGCAGGACCCGGGGAGGCAGGGGGAAGCCAAGAGAATGTGTGATTCTGGAAGGCAAGTGTATCGGGCAGAAGAGGGGCAAATCCGTCAGGCTCAGCCCAGAGCTGTTCTGACATCAGCAAGGGTGGGGTGCTCTGGTGACCTGTGGTGGGTGGAGTGAGAGGCTGATTGGCACCAGCTTACAGCAGACAGGTAGGAGGCAAGCAGGAGACAGGAACTGTTGCAAGAAGGAGGGTGTACTTTTAGGGCCCTAGAATGGGTTCCTAACACAGAGAAATGAATTGCCCCGGAGGCACGTGGTGGTGACAAAGCAAAAGATTATTGGGAAGGTATGCTCAGGCGGGGAGCACCAGGGCAAAGGAGCGCAGGAGAATTGCTCTGCCACGGGCTCTGCTCTCAGGGTTTACAGTAGTAGGGTTAGTTTTCGAGTTGTCTCTGGCCATCTGACTCAGGGTCCTTCCGGGATGCCCCTGCATCTCTCATCTAAGGCGGATCCCAGCCGGGAGACTTCTGGGAGGGCCCAAAAGAGGGCGGAGTCGACCAACCTCCCAGAACCCTTTGCGCTGGAATCCATCTTGACTGAGAGAGGGACCGGGCGGCAGCACCACGTTCCTTTCCAGGACCTCCTGTTGTGAGACAGTTCAGGCAAGTGGTTATCCTCCTGTCTGGCCAAGGTGGGAGGATTTCCGTCAACGGTGCCCTGACAGAATTACACGCCACTTTTCAAGGACTGGTCTACTTAAGGGAAGGAGAAATTGGACAACACTTGGGAGGGAAGGGGCTGAGAGGGTTATTGTTTTTTTAAAGACAGAAGAAGTAAGATGGTGTTTGTATGCTGGCGAAAGGAATGGAGAGGGGAGAGTTACTGGTGTGTGGAGTGCTGAGAGAGGAAAGTTGGACCCAGTCAGTATGTCCCGCTCTAGTACCAGAGGGACAGGGACTGAGGCAGAGCTCAGAGGAGGGGTTGGGGAAAGGCCGCGGAGTTTCCCTCAATGGCTTCTACCTCCTCCTGGCAGTAGGAAACTGGTCAGAGGCAGGGAAGGGACTCGAGCCCGAGGTTGGAGGGACAGTAGAACCAGGAAAGGCGGAAAGCCCTGGAACGAAGTCAGGCCTGAGGTGGGGGCGGGGCTGCTGCCTTTCCTGCAGCCCCTCGCCCTGCACACGATGCTCAAAGTGAGGAGCACGCTGGTGTCCTGGCTGCTCTCTCTGCTGTTAAGTCACTACGTCACGTCCGGCTCTGCGACCCCATGAACTGCAGCACGCCAGGAGGGGACTTCCCTGTCGTGGAAATAGGGTCTCAGAAGGGAAAATATCTAGAGTAGAGAGTGAAGCTAGAACCGGAAAACATTCCTCTTAGGCCAGCTGCAGTCAGATGAAAGTTGCCTGCCATCCACTGCTCAGTCAACAAACATTCATCTTAGTTACTAAGCACCTACTAAGCTGCGGACCCTGAGCGGTTGCTGAGGATATTAAAGTACGCCTTTGCTTGTTGTTGTTCAGTTGCTCAGTTGTGTCCGACTCTTTGTAACCCCATGGACTGCAGCACACCAGGCTTCCCTGTCCTTCACCATTTCCCGGAGCTTGCTCAGACTCATGTCCATTGAGTTGGTGATGCCATCCAACGATCTCATTCTCTGTCATCCCCTTCTCCTCCTGCCTTCAGTCTTTCCCAGAAATCAGGGTGTTTTCTAATGAGTCAGCTCTTTGCATCAGGTGGCCAAAGTATTGAAGCTTCAGCTTTAGCATCAGTCCTTCCAGTGGATATTCAGAGTTGATTTCCTTTAGGATTGACTGGTCTGCTCGCCTTGCAGTCCAGGGGACTCTCAAGAATCTTATCCAGCACCACCATTTGAAAACATCCATTCTTTGGAGCTCAGTCTTCTTTATGGTCCAACTCTCATATTTGTACACAACTACTGGAAAAACCATAGCTTTGACTATACCGTCTTTCCTGCTAGACTGACGTGGCTGGAACTCATTCAGTGATGACACTCTGAAGAGGGAGCTTGTCTTTCTGCCCAAGGGGAGAGGACAGACAGTCTCAGGAATGGGCCTTAAAAACAAGCAGTCTGTTTTTTTTTTTTTGGAATAAGGTAGAAAAGGCTTTCCTGCAGAGGGAACAGCATCTGCCAAGGCTCCAAGGTGTAATGTACTTGGCCTGCCAGCCATGCTTGGGGTAGAGGAAGGTCCCACAAGAACTGCCAACTCTGTTCTCCTGCTCAGACACTCTCAGTTCCCTGAATACACCTCACCTTGTTCCCTCTGCCCTAGCTCTTTGCAAGACTGATTCCTTATCCCTTAGATCTTATCTCAAAACCCTGTGGGCCTCTACCTAGATCACCTTTGGACTCTTGTCTAGAAGGCCTCTCTCCCACTCACCTGTGCTTCCTCCTCCTGTTTGTCTGTTCTTCATCTGTCCCCCTCCCCACCTCTAACCTTTATTGAAGTCTAATTGATAAAATCATAATATATTTAAAACATATAACATACTGATTTGATATACATCGATGTTGTGAAATAATTCTCCCAGTGTGTTAATTACCACATCCGTCACCTCAAATGTTTGATTTTTCTGTGTGTGTGGGAGAACATTTGAGCTCTACTCTTAGCAAATTTCGGTTACACTATACATTGCTGTTAACTAGAGTCACCATGTTTTACATTAGATCCTCAAACCTTATTCATCTCATAGCTGAAAATCTACCCTTTTAACTTTTACCAGCCTCTCCCTATTTCCCCCACCGGCAGCCCCTATTACTCACCTTCCTTTCTTCCTTTTTTTTTTTTTAGATTCAACATATAAGTGGTACCATGTAGTATTTGCCTTTCTCTTTCTGTCTTACTAGACTTAGTACACTATCTGCTAAATTCATCATGTTGTTGCCAGTGGGAGGATTTCCTTTCTTTTAAGGCTGAATAATTAATATTCCATTGTATGTAGGTACCATGCTTTCTTTATCTGTTCATCCACCAATGGACGCTTTGTTCAGTTGTTACCTGGTGAAGTCTCTGGCCAGGCCCAGCACATCTGCTCCCATTCACTCCTGCATTGTCCTTCACTACACTTAACCTATCCCACAAAATTGTTGTTGTTCAGTCATTGAGTTGTGTCCAACTCTTTGTGACCACATGGACTGCAGCATGCAGATTTCCCTGTCCTTCACTGAGTTTTCTCAGACTCATGTCTGTTGAGTCGATGATGCCATCCAACCATCTCATTTGCTCTTGTCCCTTTCTCCTCCCTCCTTCAATCGTTCCCAGCATCAGGGTCTTTTCCAGTGAGTCAGTTCTTCCCAACAGGTGGCCAAAGTATTGGAGTTTCAGCTTCAGCATCAGTCCTTCCAATGAATATTCAGGACTGATTTCCTTTAGGATTGACTGGTTGGATCTCCTTGCTCTCCAACAGACTCTAAAGAGTCTTCTCCAACACCACAGTTCAAAAGCGTTAATTCTTCGGCCCTCAACCTTCTTTATAGTCCAACTCTCACATCCATATGACTACTGGAAAAGCCATAGCTTTGGCTGGAAGGACCTTTGTTGGCAAATTAATGTCTCTTGCTTTTTAATATGCTGTCCAGGTTGGCCATAACTTTTCTTCCAAGGAGCAAGTGTCTTTTAATTTCATGGCTGCAGTCACCATCTGTGGTGATTTTGGAGCCCAAGAAAATAAAGTCTGTCACTGTTTCCCCATCTATTTGCCATGAAGTGATGGGACCCGATGCCATGATCTTAGGTTTCTGAATGTTGAGTTTTAAGCCAACTTTTTTACTCTCCTCTTTCACTTTCATCAAGAGGCTCTTTAGTTCTTCGCTTTCTGCCATAAAGGTGGTGTCATCTGCATATGTGAGGTTATTGCTATTTCTCCCAGCAATCTTGTTTCCAGCTTGTGCTTCATCCAGTCCAGCACTTCTCATAATGTATTCTGCATGTAAGTTAAATAAGCAGGGTGACAATATACATACTCCTTTCCCCATTTTGAACCAGTCTGTTGTTCCATGTCCAGTTCTAACGGTTGCTTCTTGACCTGCATACAGATTTCTCAGGAGGCAGGTCAGGTGGTTTGATATTCCCATCTTTTGAAGAATTTTCCACAGTTGGTTGTGATCCACACAGTCAAAGGCTTTGGCATAGTCAATAAAGCAGAATTAGATGTTTTTCTGGAACTCTCTTCCTTTTTTTATGATCCAACGGATCTTGGCAATTTGATCTCTGGTTCCTCTGCCTCTTCTAAATCCAGCTTGAACATCTGAAAATTCATATACTGTTGAAGCCTTGCTTGGAGAAGTTTGAGTATTAGTTTGCTAGTATGTGAAATGAATGCAATCGTGGGGTAGTTTGAGCATTCTTTGGTGTTGCCTTTCTTTGGGATTGAAATGAAAACTGACCTTTTCTAGTCTTGTGACCACTGCTGAGTTTTCCAGATTTACTGACATATTGAGTGCAGCACTTTCACAACATCATCTTTTAGGATTTGAAGTAGTTCAACTGGAATTCCATCACCTCCACTAGCTTTGTTTGTAATGATGCTTCCTAAGGCCCACTTGACTTAGCATTCCAGGATGTCTGGCTCTAGATGAGTGATCACACCATCGCAATTATCTGGGTTGTGAAGATCTTTTTTGTATAGTTCTTCTGTGTGTTCTTGCCACCTCTTCTTAATATCTTCTGCTTCTATATCTTTGACTAAACCGACCTTTGTTGGCAAAGTGATGTCTCTGCTTTTTAACATGTTGTCTAGGTTTGTCATAGACAGCTCCTTCTTCCAAGGAGCAAACATCTTTTAATTCCATGGTTGCAGTCACCACGAAGTTGTTATTTTACTCATTTTCCTGCCTCTCCTACCAAAATGCAAGTACCACAAGGTCAGGTATTCTGATCTCTCTTATTCATCGTATAGCTCCAGGGCCAAATGTCCAGCATAGGGTTTAGGCTCCAGAAATCTTTCTTGCTTCAGGGAATGAGGGAAGGAGACAGCATCCTGAAGAGATATACTTAAAGGTCAGAGAGACTTTCCTTCCGGCTGCCTCCATAGTTCCTCCTGCCCCTGCTTGTTTCCTTTATAGCCCTCATCCACTCTGAGGTTCTTTATTTTTTTCTCTTCACGCAAGGTGTTGAAGATCCATGGAGCTAGTTTTTCTGTTCTTGTTCATAGTGGTTTCCTCCAGCATCTGGAAAATGCTCATCACAGAGTAAGAACTTAGTGTGCAGTGAAGAAATGAAAGAATGAATGGATGTGTGTGACTGTCTTGCACACCTGGAGGTGGCAAGGGTCACACTGGGCATTGGTGTTGGTGTGTGGGTGGGAGGAGCCAGCCCTTCCTGTTGTGAGAAGTTATGAGAAGTGCTTAGAAGTTTTGAGTTATGTATGAGGAAATGTGTGTAGATATTTTAACACATACACAAAAATTCTGTAAATGGTGGTCAACATGTTTATTTTCAGTTTTATCTATGTATTTTGCATAAGTGGGGGTTTCATAGAGAAACTTTGTAATTCTTGCCTACAGCAAAAGGCAGTACAGAGGGTCTCCAGGGAAACTTAGATATTTATTATACAGAGCATTAGATTTCTTTTTTTTTTTTTTTTTCAGAGCATTAGATTTCTTAGGGTTTATGACTAGTTAGTAACTGGCCTAAATCTCTTTCCAAAGCCTTCAGTGAGATCCATAAATTGCCTGGTTCTCCACAGGGCAGGAGCCCGATGTTTATGAGAAATCACAGCTGCTAATTGCCTCCTCCTGGGGACTCAGAGAAATGAGTTGTGTGCGAGGGGGATGATTTCTCCCCACTTCACAACGCCACCTGCACCTCCACCTCCAGGAATGGGACTGTTGGATGGGTCTGAAATCCAGATTTTTGGTCTTGCTGTTATCAGATTGAGGCAGCCCCGAGGCCCCCTCTCCTCTCCAGGTGGTCACCCCTGGGCGATTGGCCTTGGGGGTCTTCAGTGCAAACATGGTTCCCAAGTCCATCCATCAGTGGGATTTTCTGGCTCTGTTGAGTGTGAGCACTTGCCCCATGGTTCTACTAAAGTGCGAGTATGTCTTTGCAGCTGTAGAGAAGGTTTTTTTGTGTGTGGACACGAGCAGCAAGGCGACATCAGGAGTGTGTCTGGTCGAAGTTCGCTTGTATCACTCATGAGGCAGCCTCCACCAGGGAAACGGATCTGTGCTAGTAACTGCTCTTGCAGGAAGCCCTGTCCCTCTGAGAGATGCTTGCTTCTGAGTGGGCCAAGCAAAGAGAAACCTAGAGCCTGGCTTTAGCACTGCACAGTAGAACTTCCCACAAATAAGATAAAGAATGTTCTAAGTTCTTTACTTCAGCCAGTCTCTGAGGTCCCCTTCCCTCACAGAATCCCTGCATCATCTCGCTCAGGAACCTATTTCAGATACTTCCCACACAGAATTATCTGGCTGAGCCTGAGGAGTGCAGTGGGGAGGGGTGTGGGCTGGGGTTGCTGGGGACGGGGCACCATAATGAGACGGCTGTTTCTGAGATTCATGGATCCAAGATTACTTTTTTTTTTTCCATTTTTTAATTGTTTTAAATGTTCATTCAACTGAATATGTTCTTTTTTTTTTTTTTGAGACGTATAGAAAAAAATTATTTACTAGAGGACAGTTGCGTTACAAAAAATTGTGTTAGCCTCTACCACACATCGCCACAAATCAGCCATAGGTATACACATGTCCCCTCTCTCCCGAGCCTCCCTCCCATCCCACCCCTCTAGGTTGTCACAGAACACTGGGTTGAGCTCCCTCTTTTACACAGCAAATTCTCACTTACTACCTATTTTACATATGGTTCACAAGTCTGTTCTCCATGTCTGTGTCTCCATTGCTGCCCTGCAAATAGGTTCGTCAGTACTGTCTTTCTAGATTCTACATGTATACGTTAATAGACAATATTTGTCTTTCTCTTTCTGACTGACTTCACTTTGGCTTCCCTGGTGGCTCAGAGGTTAAAGCGTCTGCCTGAAATGTGGGAGACCTGGGTTCGATCCCTGGGTTGGGAAGATCCCCTGGAGAAGGAAATGGCAACCCACTCCAGTATTCTTGCCTGGAGAATCCCATGGACGGAGGAGCCTGGTGGGCTACAGTCCGTGGGGTCGCAAAGAGTCGGACACAACTGAGCGACTTAACTTAGGTTCATTCATCTCATTAGGACTGACTTGATTGCATTCCTTTTTATAGCTGAGTAATATTCCATATACATTAATTGTGTATATATACACCACAATTTCTATATCATTCATCTGTCAGTGGACATATAGGTTGCCTCCATGTCCTAGCTATTGTGAAAAGTGCTGCAATGAACCCTGGGGTACATGTGCTCTTTCACTTACGGTTTTCTCATGGTATATGCCCAGTAGTGGGATTGTTAGGTCATATGGTAGTTCTGTTCCTAGTTTTTAAAGGACTCTCCATTCTGTTCTCCACAGGGGCTGTTTCAATTTACATTGCCACCAACAATGCAAGATGGTTCTGTTTTCTCCATATCCTCTCCAGCATTTACTGTTTGTAGATTTTTTTAGTGATGGCCATTCTGACCTGTGTGTGGTGATACCTCATTGTAGTTTTGATTTGCATTTCTCTAATAATGAGTTATGTTGAGCATCTTTTCATGTGTTTTTTGGCCATCTGTATGTCTTCTTTGGAGAAGTGTCTGTTTAGGTCTTCTGCCCATTTTTTTGATTGGGTTGTTTGTTTTTCTGGTATTGAGTTGTATGAGCTATTTGTATATTTTGGAAATTAATCTTTTGTCAGTTGTTTCAGACCCAGCACTTCTAAGGAAGGCTGGGTGGGTGGATTTTCAAGTCCATGGTGACAGTCACCAGACACATTTCTTTTCTTTCTACATAAGGTCATATTAACAAGGATGCTATTTTGTTTTCCCTATTCTGGTATAATTTCCCCACAATGGTGAGACAGGGAAAAAGCCCTCTCTCTCCACTCTGGCCTTTGCTTCAACACCACTTTGGTATAAGAAGGTGTGAACTGTAAGTGCCTGGCGGGTATCATTTTCCTTCTGTCTGTGAGTGGGAGGAGCTGCAGAAGATGTTAATTCACACACATCAAAAATGCACACTTTCCTTTGGCTGCCAAAGAGAGAGCAATGGAAGCTAGCACAGAACTTCAGGCTAATCAGTTAACTCTTTGCAAGAGAGATTTGAAAGAAAAAAAAAATCTCCAGGCTAAGGAAAGCCACCCCAGCTTCCAAAAACTCTAGCAACTTTTCTCCACTGTAATGATGCCAGAAATACTCTCAGAGGACACACCAGTGTCTGTTTGCAGGACCCTGGGAGAGGTGTTAAAACTCCAGGTTGCCCCCAGGTAGAGGCTGTCACAGCCAGTGTTGATGAGAATTCTAGTTTAAATCTCCCATCAATCTGGGGGTTTGCTGTTATGTTGTTGTCATTGTTTCTGCTGGGGTGGTACCTTGTTTGAGACAGTTTACACAGTGAATAGTTGAACCTGAATTTGAACTCAGACTCCGTCTCTTACAACCAAGGGATATCCAGAGTCTGGTTCTTCAGAAGCAGAGGCTTTACATGCAGTGTTTAACTGGTAAATACTCCCAGGAAAACCCAGGAGAGACTGGGGAAGTGGGACCCTGTGGGGAGGGAGCTGGGAAGGGATGAAATATGCAGCATCAGATAATATCCCACAGAAGGAAGGCTCTCACTTGGCTCCATTCCCTGGGAGCTCTGGGGTCAGAGTCCCATTGGGAGTAAGGGCCCTAGTTATTTATCCATTTCCTGGGGTCACAGTTTACCCGCCTGCCTCCAGCTCCCCAACATAACACACCGTCATAAACCCCCTGGTATTTTGTGAGAATTTCCATAGGACTTGTGTACACAGGAGGAGGCTTGCTGGGTGATGGAGATTTTGCTAACTGCTGCCTGAAAGCTGTCGAGAGAGGTGGTCGCAACGTCCCCCTCCCAGCTGTGCGGGGTTCCTACCTCCCGACATTTCTCGATTTGCCTTTCTAGTGGGTATGAGCAGGCCTCTTGTTTGAATTTGAATTCCTCTGATCACTGCTGCCCTTGAACTACTCTTCACATATTCATTGGCCATTTGGTCTCCCCACCTGTGTGTTGCTTGATTACCACGTTGTTTCCTCCTAAAATTGGTGGCATTAGAGTTGTTGATTTGTAACCAAAGGTATATTTGAGAGTCTGGATACATGTCTTTGGAATTTCGGTACTGCAAGTACCTTCTCAGTTTGTCACCGGTATGGAAATGTTCTCACATGTCCTTTAACCAACCAGACATGCAACTGTTTAGTCAGAAGTGTTAACTGAACGTGTACTATGAGCCAGCCCTGTGTGAGGCACTTGTCCTAGTTTTCTTCTCCTTGGAGCAGACCTCAAGACTGGGAGGTGGGTGGAAGTAGTTCCTTTGGGCTGTGAGGACAACACTTGCAGGGGTGTGATCTGGGGAACGGGGAGGCAGCCAGTAAACAGTGTCATCCAGCAAGTTACCATGTCACGTGAGGGGGACTTCATTCTGCAGGAGACATCAGGGCTTTAGAGCCATCCTCTTGGAGAGGCGAGGGAGCCAGGTTGTTTATACACCAGTCAGTTGTTACTTGTGGAGGCCGGGGAGGGTGTGAAGTCCCCAGCACTGCAGGCTTGCTGCCGAGGCAGTCAGATGAGCTCTTGCAGCAAGAGAAGGGCCTCCCGCAAAGCAGTGCAGGGCCTTGGAATCCCCTGCCCCCTGCCAAGCGTGCCCTGAAATGTGAGGGTGTGTAGACAGGGCACCAGGAGGGCCTGCCGCCCCGCTGTTCACAGCATCCCTAACCAAACAGCAGGCAGAACCAAAACAGAAGCTCTCATGAGCAGGCGTGATTATACACATTTTTTAAAAGATTGGGACCAAGGGTGAAGTAAGCGGCATGGAATAAGTGGCAGAGCAGTAATTCAAAAAGAGAATTCCCTGAGGAGTTTAGAAAAGGCAGGTTCTCGGCCTAGGGTGAGACTCAGAGATCTGCATTTTTAATGAGGGTCTGATGTAGGTATTTGTATTAGTTATCAATTTTTGTAAAACAAATGAGCTCAGTACTTAGCCAAAAACAACGAAACATTATCTCCCGAAACATTATCTCCCTCAGTTTCTGAAGGTTGTAAATCCAGGGTGGCCTGCTGGGTGGATCTGGCTCAGGGTGTCTTACAAAATTGCTGCCCACTTGTGATTCACTGTCAGGTTTGCTCATGTGTTCCTCATGGGCTGTTGGTGGTGGAGCTGTTCGGTGTCTACAGATACAGGCGTGATAAAAGTGCGGAGAACTTGGGAATTCCCTGGTGGTACAATTGTTAGGATTTGTTCCTCTCACTGCAGTGGCCCTGGGTTCAATCCTTGGTCCAGGAACTAAGATTCCAAAAGTCACGGGGCACGGCCAAAAAAAAGTGTGTAGAACTCAGTACGCACATGCACTCATGTGTGCACACACACACACTTGTTCAAATAAAACTGGGGAAGACTGAACCAGATGCACAATGGGTTATATCAATGCCAGTGTCTTGACTGTGATAATGCAGTGTGGTTTTGTGAGATGTTCCCATGAGGGACCCTGGGTAAAAGGAACATCAGGTCTCTGTATAATTTCATACAACTGCATGTGGATATACAGTGATCTCAAAAAGTTAATTAAAAAAAAAGCAAACTCAGGCAAGAATATCCATAGCAGCCTTATTCATAACCACCTTTAACTTAAAACCTCGTCAAAGCACATAAAACCAAAGTCCAGGTAACCAGACTGAGGTAGATTGACCCAGTGGGACAGTGTAGAACAATAAACATGAATGAAGTACAGATAGCTATACAGAATGGAATGGATGGCACATGATGTGGAGTGAAAGAAGCCAGGCACAAAAAATACACACAGTATGAGTCCATTCCTATACATAAAAAACCTGGCAAAACCCAGTCTACATTATGAGAAGTCAGGAGAGTATTACCTTTGTGGTTGGCTGTACTGACAGAAGGAAGGCCCGCAGGGGCTTCTCAGTCCTGGTAATGGTCCCTCAATCTTCTGAGTGCTGGTTGCATGGGTGTGTCCTGCTTGGGGAGATTCATCAAATCGTACGTTTATGATATGTGTGCTTCTCTGTAAGGGTGCATCAATAAAAGTTTCAGAAATATTTAACTTATGAAATCAGTCCTGAATATTCATTGGAAGGACTGATGCTGAAGCTCCAATACTTTGGCCATCTGATGAGAAGAATTGACTCATTGAAAAAGACCCTGATGCTGGGAAAGGTTGAAGGCAGGAGGAGAAGGGGATGACAGAGGATGAGATGGTTGGATGGCATCACTGACTTGATGGACATGAGTTTGCGCAAGCTCTGGGAGTTGGTGATGGACAGGGAAGCCTGGTGTGCTGCAGTCCATGGGGTCACAAAGAGTCGGACACAGCTGAGCGACTGAACTGAACGGTGAGCTAGGAGGGCATTGTGCTAAGTAAAATAAGTCAGACAGAGAAAAGCAGATACTGTTTGGTATCAGTTATAAGTGGAATCTAAAAAATACGACAGACTAGTGAATATAATAAAAAGGAAACAAACATATAGAGAACAAACTAGTGAATATAATAAAAATGAAACAGACTCACAGTTTTAGAGAACAAACTAGTGGTTACCTGTGAGGAGAGAGAAGGGGGTAGAGGATTAAGAGGTACAAACTGTTACGTATAAAATAAATAAGCTACAAAAATAGATTGTACGACACAGGGATTATAGCCAATATTTTATAATAACTGTAAGTGGAGTATAACTTTAAAAATTGTGAGGGGCTATGCTGTACACCTGTAACTTATATAATATTGTATAGCAGCTATATTTCAAAAAAATTTTTTTAATTCTAAGTTATCTTAACAGCTAGTATTAACTGAACGCTGCATGCCGGGCCCTTTCCTAGCTGCTTTCTGTATTTTGTCATTTCAGTTTTTGAGGAAGTTTTCATTATTTCCCCATTGTACAGATGAGGAAACTGAGGTGAAAGGAAGTCGTTTTCTAGGGCCTCCCAGATGCCCTGTGAAGGACTTGGAAATCCCCAATGTTCATAATCACTTTGGGTTCATAGACAAGGCCGAGCCGTTAGCAGCATCACTGAAGATGGTCCTGTTCACTCAGCAACACACGATTGCCCTGGTAACGCTGAATGTGGCCCTTTGCCCAAAGGAGGAGGACCCCTACAAAGAACCCTTGTGAAATACAAGCACTTTATCTTTCACTGAAAGCCAGGATAAGCCCAGGGAAAGGGATGAACTGTTAATTAATAAACACTATAATTAAGTAGGGAGGTCTCCATTCAAACCACCAGGATTGTAGTTGACCATGGAAGTGTGAAAATGACCATGATTAATGAACTAGCTAATAGCGTTGTCCCCTTAATGACATTCTTTCATGTTTTAGCAGGAGCGCATGTGGTGATGGCAGATCTGCCAGTGGGCAAACCAGTGTAACTTTCTTTAACTGTTTCTGGTTTCTACCCTGGAGCCCCATTCAGGTGGTGAGACATTTTCAGTCACTTCAGGGCTTTTCCCCTTCCCCTTGTCCCCGGGGGAGAGTCCCAGGGTGACGGTATGTGGTGTCCAGGCCTTGGCAGGCAGTGGTAAGGGGGCCACCTGGTTCCGATTGTCGTGTGTCCCCCCCAGCATCTCTGGGTGACAAACTCCAGATACGACAACGCACGCTGGCACTCTGCCACCCTGGCTGCTGCCGTGACAGCCTTGTCCCGCCTTGGCGGGCAGTCCTCTCTCCTGATCTGCTGCTGTGTTCTCCTTGTCTTGGCCACAGGCTTTGCCGAGTTCCTCTTGTCACTTCCTTCAGCGCCTTCTCAGAGGGGGAACTGGAAATACTGACCATACCGGATGCTCTTGGTGCTGAGGTGGAAAACTCGGCCTCTGCACCAATGCGGAATCGACTCTTGGAGGCAGAGTTTGGGGTGAGGTAGAAAAGAATACCTTTATTTCTTTGCCAGGCAAAGGGGGACAAAGCACGCTCCTGCCTCAAAAACTGTGTCTCAACCTGGGAGGATTTAGTGAGGAATTTTTTTTTTTTTTTTTTTTTTTTTTAGTGAGGAATTTTATACAGTGGTTTAAGGGTAGGATTGCTAATAAGGATTAGGGTGTGTGCAGGGTCGGCACTCCTTTAATCTGGGCTAAGGTAATCTCTCTCTTTCTCTCTTTAAATATTTATTTATTTGGCTGCACCAGGTCTTATGGCAGCACACAGGATCTGTGTTGCGACATGCGGGATCTTTATTTGTAGCATGTGGGATCCAGCTTTCCAACCAGGGGTTGAACCTGGGCCCCCTGCATTGGGAGAGTGGAGTCTCAGTCACAGGACCGCCAGGGCAGTCCCTCAGGTAATCCCTTGAGGAGCCTCTCCGATTCCTTTAGTCTGGCATCAGGTAGTCTCTGGAATGAAGAATGCTGACATCTTCTATTTGTTGGGGATTTTAGTTCTGTGAAGAGCTCAAAGATACTGTCGTGTGTATCCCTTGAGGTAGGACCAGGACCCCCCCCGAAGCTGCACTGTTGCTTCTGGGCTGCTCCCCCCTGTCTCTGTGTCCCTTCTCTTCCCTGATTGCCAGCTGTTTGAATTTGGCCATTGGAACTCAGGGAACATCAGGGAAACTGCAGTCTGTTCCCTCCAAACAAGAACCGGGGGACACGGAAAGGCTTCTGTGCCCAGGAACCCCACAGGGTCCTCCTCGGTTCCAGTGCCCCATTCAGAACCTTTTCTCTGGGGCTGTGCTTTCATCCCCCAGGCGCTTGTGCACTGGAAGCTAAGACTTCACAGTCACCTCTTCCAGAATTGTCCTTGGATGATGGGAAACACCTCACCTGGGGAGGGGGCAGTTAGATTTTCCTCCTCAGGGCAGCCCACAAGCACGACTGATTGGTGAGTGTGCAGAGCCCACTCTCTTGCTTGAAGATGGTGTGATGTTCTTTTTCCTGACATCAAATAGACTGTTTTTTCCAACACCAATTCTGCAGTGTACCAACAATTTACCAACAATTGGTTGTCCAGCAATTCATTCAATAATGACGCTAACTCCCGAGTCGGACTCCAGGCTTAAGGGTTCAGTTCTACAAGATTGCCCTTACTTCAGGGGCCAGCTTCAAATGGGGTGTCCAGGCCACCCACACTTCTGCCTGGCCTCCTACAAATAGAGGGGATGCCGTGATCCCCTCAAGTTGATCCCCTCAGTGTGTTAGAATCATTCACAGGAGAGTGCTTCACTTACTGCTTTATTGTAATGGCTATATCTCAGGAATAGCCAAATAGAAAACATGCAAAGAGAGAAGGAACGTGGGAGAAGGAGGTGAAGGAGAATGTAGTTCCCATGCCCTCTCTGGGCCACCACCCTCTTAGGACCTCACTGTTCACCCACCTGGAAGCCCTCCACCCCATCACTTAGGGGGTTTTGTAGAGGTACATGGCATGATTGAGTCAGTCATTGGCCATTGGTCAATCATTAGCCATTTGAATTTAATCTCAAGCTCTCCTCTCTGGAGGTCAGGGAGTGGGGTTAAACATTCTAACCCTCTAATGATGGCTTAATCTTTCTGGCCACCAACCCCCATTCTGAAGCTCTCTAGAGTCCCCTCGTCACCAGGCATTCATTAGCATCCCAAAGATGCTCTTACACTCCCTTGCCTCTCTAGTCCCTACACTCTCAGATCATTTCCATTGGTTGGGATGCCTTGAGATACAAGTAAGAAAACCTAACAGAAACCAAGTTAAATGATTTCTGGATTGCTCATCTAGAAGCCCAGGGGATGGGTGGGCTTTAGGGTTAACTTAATCTAAACCCCAAGTCTGATGCCTAGGAGTTGGATTTTGCTTCACTCTCTTCCAGGTATTGGCATCATATTCTGTTTAAGGACAGGTAAAGCCCAGGCAGCCCATCTGCAGCTCACATTCAAGGGAAGAGAGTGATACAGAAAAGTCAGGAAGTCTTTTCAGCAGAGTGAGGGAAACTTACCCCCAAACCTGCTGGCAAACTTTGCTTGGAATCTCAGTGGCCTGAATTTGGCCATGTGCTCATTTCTGAACCTATCTAACCCAGCCCTGGAGCTAAGGATGGAATCTGATTCCCTCCCAACTCTTAGGCTGTTTATAAAAGGAGAATTCATGAATAACACATCAGGGTGCTCCCCCCTCCCTGAGAAATGAGGTGCGGGGGGACTTCATGCAGGGTGGACAGACAGTAATGTTCACACACGATACTAGCCAGTGGCTGGGGTGGGGGCAGGGCTCAGGAGGCTTTCCTGGGAACTCCTCAGGTTCAGTATCAGCAGTTTTACATTGCTCAACCTAATACAACAGTGAGATGCTCTGTGAATGGCTACACAAATTTACATTCTAAACGAGTAGCTGGAGGGTTCTCATTTTTTGACATCTTCACCAGTCCTTAGTATTACCTCCCTTTCTAATCTCATTATTACTTTAATTTTCACTCTCTTGAATTCTGGAGAGAATGTTCATTTTATCATGTATGAGCAGATAGTTCATTTCTTCCCCAGTAAATCACCTATTTATAGATTTTCCTGGTACATTTCTTGGCCCATTCTCTACATATCCTAGATCGGGGTCAACAGCCTTTTTCAGTAAAGGGCTGGATGTGAAACACGTCAGACTTTGTGGGCTGCACAGCTGGTCACAACTACTCAACCCTGATGATACAGCACAGAGCAGCCACAGGAAAACAGGCAGAGCTGTGCTCCAATAAAAGCGTATTTACAAAACACGCAGCATATACTGAATGTAACGCCCTGTGCTGCACAGCAGGACCCTGGTGTTTAGCTATTTTGTATGTCATAGTTTGTTTTTGCTCATCCCAAACTGCTAATTTATTCCTTTCCTGTCCCCTTCCCTCTTTGGTAACCATAAGCTTGTTATCTATGTCTGTGAGTATCATATTTTGGATTCCACATACTAGTGATATCATATATTTGTCTTTCTCTGTCTGATTTACTTCACTTGGAATGATCATCTCTAGTTCCATCAATGTTGCTGCAAGTGCCATTATTTCATTCATTTTATGGCTGAATAGTATTCCATTCTGTATGTATACCACATCTTTATCCTTTCATTTGTCGATGGACATTTAGGTTGCTTCCGTGTCTTGGCTGTCATAAATAGGGATGCAGTGAATATTGGGACGCATGTGTCTCTTTGAATTATGCTTCTCTGGGGATATATGCCCAGGAGTGGGATTGCTGGATCATATGATAGCTCTATTTTTTCATTTTTTAAGGAAGCTCCATACTGTTCTCCATAATGGCTGTTAACAATTTACACTCCCACCAACATTACAGGAGGGCTCCCTTTTCTCTAGGCCCTCTCCCACATTTGTTGTTTGTAGTTTTGATAATGGCCATTCTGACCAGTATGAGGTGGTCCTTCACTGTAGTTTTGATTTGCATTTCTCTAATAATTAGCAATGGTGAACATCTTTTCATGTGCCTATCTGCCATCTGTATGTTTTCTTTGGAGAGAAATGTCTATTTAGAACTTCTCATTTTTTGATTGTTTGTTTGTTATTAAGTTGTATCAGCTCTTTGTATATTTTGGAAGTTAAGCTCTTGTCCGTCATATCATTTGCAGATATTTTCTCTGAGTTTGTAGGTTGTCTTTTCATTTTGTTTATGGTTTCCTTTGCTGTAGAAAACCTTCTAAGTTTGGTTAGGTCCCATTTGTTTATTTTTGTGTTTATTTCTATTGCCTTGGGAGACTGACCTAAGAAAACACTGGTATGATTTATGTCAGAGAATGTTTTACCTATGTTTTCTTCTAGGAGTTTATGGTGTCATGTATTAAAGTTTTAAGCCATTTTGAATGTTTGTACTTAATCTCCTTCACCTGTTTCACCCAGCTCCCAGCCCCAATCTCTCTGTATGTGAGTCAGGTTCTGTTTTGTTTTGTTTTGTTTGTTCACTTGTTTGGTTTTTTAGATTCTGCATACGAAACATGCAGTATTTTTATTTCTCTGTCTGACGTATTCACTTGGCATAATATATTCTAAGTCTGTCTGTGTTTCGCAAATGGCAAGATTTTATTTTTTATGGTTGAGTAATATTCCATTGTGTGTGAGTGTGTGTATATATATATATCACACATATATATACATCTTCTTAATTCATTGATTTTCAATGGATATTTAGGTTGCTTCCATATCTTGGATATTATAAATAATACTGCAGTGAACATAGCAGTGTCTATATCTTTTTTGAATTAATGTTTTCATTTTCTTTGGCTAAATACCCAGAAATGGAATTGCTGGATCATAGGGTAGTTCTTTCCCCAGTGGCTCAGCAGTAAAGAATCCACCTGTAATGCAGGAGATGCAAGAGATGTAGGTTTGATCCCTGGGCTGGGAAGATTCCCTGGAGGAGGAAATGGCAACCCACTCCAGTATACTTGCTGGGAAAATCCCATGGACAGAGGAGCCTGGCAGACTATAGCCCATAGGATCCCAGAGTCAGACATGACTGAGCACGTACACACTTGGTAGTTCTTTTTAAGTATTTTTAGGAACCTCCATACTGTTTTCCTTACCGGCTGCACCAATTTACATTCCTACAAACAGTGCACAAGGATTCCCTTTTCTCTGCATCCTCACCAACACTTGTTATTGTCTTTTTTGAGAATAGCCTTTGTAGCATGTGTGAAGAAATGTATCATTGTGGTTCTGATTTGCATTTCCGTGATTAATCCCTTCATTTTAGACAATGCAAAATCTTCTCGAAGTTTTCACCCAGCTGTTAGCTTTGTCTGAAATGTTTTCTTTCTTTCTTTGAACAAAATCCTTAATTTTGATGTAGTCTAATGCTTCCCATTTTCATCTGAAGGTTGTATTTTTGGGATTATGTTAAAAGACCCATCCTTGTCGTCCCAGCAACACAGAGATATTCTGCTCCTTTCTTTCCTAATAACTCCTTATTTCTGCAAGCTTTCACACTGAGTGTAGCCTTGGACATGTCAGGTTTTCCTTTTGTGTATAATGTGGGATGTAGTTTTATCTTTCTCCCTGTGATGAACTACTCTCCTCACGCACATAGCCAAGCCATCCATCCTTTCCTCACTTACCTTTTCTTGGAAAGAAGAAAGGAGAAGCTAAAAGTCTTCCTTTCCAAATAAATACCGGTCCTCAGTGCTTAGGCTGCTCACCATGTTCAAGCCTAATGGCCTCTTTCTGTTCCCCTGTTCACACACAGGGCCTCTGGCCTCAGTAAACATTGGACAAGCTTTGGACTGTTCCTTTGAAACTGTGTGTAATTATCAGTCAAATCCATTTCATTTACCTTCATGAATCAAGATCATTTTAAAACTTGCATGTCCTCTGAGTGGCTGTAGCCTAAACAATAAGATGTTTGCCCAAGTTGTTTTCCTTGGAGTCACTTGTGTGTAGTTTGAACTGGTTAAGACTGGATGGGACTATCGACCCTCTAACTGGGCATGTGCGAGTGTCCTCGATGACCCTTTGAACATGCAGAGACCTATAGCTTAGTTATGCCTGTGCAGAAGGATGACCACACCTTTCTCCAATCACCTGTCCACTATGCCCCACCTTCCCCAGGCTCCCTACGCCTCAGACCACCCTGTGTCTTCATTCATTATCCCATAAATAGCCCCAACCCCTTCGTTTTAGAGAGGGGGATCTGAGATTTTTTCCCCAGCTCCTCGGTTGGCTACTTTGGGAATAAACTATCTCTTCGCTGCAAACCTTGGCATCTCAGTGTTCTGCCTTGCTGAGAGTCTCTCAGAATGAACCTTTGCCTGGGCTGTTCCCTTTCTGCACAACGGGTCCTTCCTCATGCTTCAGACTTTATGTCAAATAACAGCTCACAGATGTCTTACCTGAATCCCAGCTCATCTGCTCTGCTGTTTAACCCAATCAGAAATTCCCACTTTCACTTGCTTACCTGTTCATCGTCTGGTTCTCCCGATCGTGGTGTGAGTTCCAAGCAGGCAGAGGCCGGAACTGCATCACTCACCAGTTACTGCCTCCACTGTGCCTGACACTTAGCAGACCCGAATTAGAGTTCTCAGAAAAACAGAACAAATGAGCAAGCGTAATTGATTTTTCAGAGGCAGTGGGTCATTAGATTGCACCAGCGTTGTTCAGTAAATTCTCTTACCCTCTTTGACAATGTACAGAATTAGAATTAAGGTTTGTCCTTCAGCCCCACCCTCCCGTACACTTTCATCATTTAATGAAACGTCTCAGGAGCTGGAGTGTATTTATCACACCTGCATTTATTCACAGTTCGATGAGAGCCCTTGTTAACTCCCTTAAAATGTCTGATTGAATTTCATGTGGAAGCGAATGCCACAGATTAAATATATGTTGTGTGAAGCAGCTTCCCATTTTATCACAGTCTGTGTGCTGCCAGAAAAGCATTCTGCATGTTAATTAAGATAGCTGGGGAATTTTTAAAAGATTTCTTTTTCTCTCTTTAACTTTCTAATGCATTCAGAGAAAGGGAACTAAGGCAACTCTTTGCAAAGCTGTAAAAAATCAGTGTCAAGTCAGTGGCTTTCAGGGTCCCGGTGAGGTTCAGTGACAGGCCTGGGCCCTGTCTGCGGGTGCCAGCAGCAGGCGGATCCTGAGAGCTGGCCGCCGAGGAGCTGGGGGACACTGCAGGGAGGAGGTTCTGACTTCTGGCTTCAGTAGGAACAGTGCCCTTTTGGCTAAGACGGGAATTTCACCCAGAGAATGGTTAAGCAAGAGGGATGCGGTATGGGAAGTGATCAAATCCAAGAATCCAAGTGGACAAGATGAATCGGGGTAGTGGGAAAGTGGAAAAACCCGACCCTCCTCCCAATTAGAATGTCAGCACAGCCAGGACAGTGTGGCAAGCCCGAAGGGGCGCTGCTGACACCTGCTTTGGCTGCAGGAGAACAAGGGCATGTTGGTCTCCCTCAGGGGCCCAGAGTCAGAAGGTGCATAGTGATGTGAAAACAGCAGGGGCTTGGGAGCATGGGTCAAAACCCTGGCTCAGCCCCTTGCTTGGGCAAGTCACTAACTGGTGCCCAGTATCTCCGTCCCTGAGATGAGCACGGGGTCACTGCTGGGTCTAGGAAGCTTGGGTGCTGCTGGCTCCTGGCCAGCCTGCAGCAGACGGCACTCGCTGCCATGAGGCGAGAACCTGAGTTCACTTCTTGCTGGAGGACCCAGCGCCTTGATGAGTGTTTGATCCCCCTTTCACTTTTCTGCTCCTCCCATCCAGCCCTCGCTTACTGTTAAAACACAGCCAGCTGTTTAGTGGCAGAAAAGATGTGAGGATGACATGGGAGTAGTTCTAACTGAATGATCCCAGTGAGCTCTGGTGAGGGGGAAATCACCCTTTCACGAATAGTTCCAGAATACTGCTGCTTATTCGAGAACACCTGACCTGGAGTGTAGGAGCCAGGCTTTATCAAAATAGTGTTCCAGGTGGAGCGATGCTGGAAGCCGCAAGCAAATGTCTGCCTAAAACAGATGCGAAGTTTCTCCTGCCTGACACCCCTGTCCTGGGCCCTGTGTATTGCCGTGCCTTTCCCAGTTGTGACCAGCAGGGGGCGGCACCTCTCGTGTCCATGGGCACAGTCCTCTGGGTAGGGTTGCCTGCCTCCCAGCCGGATCTGACTCCCTCCCAGTCTCAGCTTCCTGCCTCCCAGCCCCTCTGAGATGGGACCCTGGCTGCTGCTTCCTGTGTCTGGTAGACTGCAGGGAGGGGCCGTGGCTGAGAGCTGAGCTGGGATCTACCCTGCTTCTGCGCCCCCTGCCCCAGGCTGGGGGACAGATGCCCTGACATTCTTGGCACTGGGTTAACTGCTTGCTCTCCTTCCCAGTTCATTCCATGTAGGACAAGCCCTGGGAGAGACCCAGGCGAGTCCTGTCTCCAGCGGGGACAGAAAGGGCTTAAGGGACCCTCAGTCGTGAGACAGCCCCATCAGAGTGAGGGCTGTCTGAGACCAGGGCTGACACACACCCTGAAGATGTAATATGCTCTGAAGAGGTGACATGCCTGTCACCCCGCAGAGGAGACACAGCCTGTGGAGCTCAGCACACCCCTGCCACTTTGGGTGTCGGAACCACCTCTGTGACCCAGCGTGCCCCGCAGTGTCCGCCCCACAGCCCTGCTCCTCGGTTCCAAGATCACAGTTCAGAGCGCAGCCGACAGACAGCCCACGACAGAGGCCTGGGCCGGCTCAGCTCTCGGGCCCCAGCCTGAAGGTGGCTGCTACCCCTGGGTGGGGTCCCTACTCAGGGGGAAGGGGACCTCCAAGCTCCAGCCCTCCTGCCGGTCAGAAGCTGTTGCAGTTTCAAGTCTGACAGACAGAGATAAGAGACAAGAACTGGTGAGAGGGAGAGTCATTTCTGATGCATGAATAATGAACTAATTTAATCCTGGGTTCCTCTTACGCCTCCCATTTAGTCATTTGTTCCATGTCTTAATGGCTTGAGTTCTTTATCAGGCTGTGACAGGGGAGCGGTGAGTCACCACACCAGGGACTGACGGTGACCCACATACCGGGCCCCGGGAAGCAGGTGCTGACAGTCGGGTGTCAGCTCCACCCTCCGTGTCCTCCTGTCTCTGCACCCAAGTGTGGGAAGGAGGCAGGCTCGGTGGCCTCTGGGCACAGTTGCCCATGCAGAGCTTGTCAGCTGGGTCATAGGCAAGCCCTCTGATTATCTTAGGATCAATGTTGGGGGAAGATGGGGATGATAGAAGTCTAGCCCCTGCCACGCAGGCCACCTTCAGCTGCTCTCTGAGTGGGACAAGGCCTGGACGTCAGGCTGCCTCAGTCCTGCTCACATCCCAGCTGGCTGCTGCTTTCCGTCTCTCTGACCCCAGTGCATCGCTTCACTGCTGGGTGTCAGAAAAAACGCTCCAAACAGTGAAGGCTCTCACCTCCGCCTGGCGGCCTGAATCTGTTCTTTGAATCAGAATCTGTTACCTTCAGCCTGCTAGGTCTTTTACGTGTTATTTTTCACACAAGGATACTGAGCCTGGGGAGCGGTGAAGCCCCTTCAGGAAAAGGGTGAGAGAGGGACTGGTGACGAAGGCAGGGGAGATGAGAGCCTGGGGAGGCCGGGAATCGGGACACAGGACAGGCTCTGCTAGGTCAGTCCCTGCCCTCCTCCTCGGGCATCTGGCTCTAAAGATGGCCTCAGGCAGGACCAACAGGCAGGGCGTGGGTGTCTGGGCAGACTGCAGTGGCCACTGAGAGGCAAGGAAGGAGATCACGGGGGTGAGGGGAGCTACTGTGGACGGGACATCAGAGAGGGTGGGGAGAGGAGAAAAGAGGTGTGGGCGTGGTGTTTGCATAGTTAGTACCCCCGTTGGCATTTAACCTGCGGAACAGTGACCGTTGTGTCCATTTTACAGGCAGATGACCTCAGGGCAGAAGAGTGATTAATCTGTGCTCGGCTAAGCGGCAGAGCGGCTGCTGGTGGCACTTGTCTTCCGCCAGCGTCTCTGCCTCCTGTCCCCTGTACAAGGCCGCCTGCTCTGTGATGACGGTTGTCCTCCATGGCGGTCTGGAGGTCCCTGGTCCTTGCCATGTACATCACCCTCTTGGAGTCTCCTCCCGCTCCTGGGAGAAAGGCCAGAACAAGGACCACTACACACACACACACGCACACACACACACGGAATGTCATATTAAAGCATGTCATACAGACAGCTGTGCATATTGAAAGTGCACAAGCCCTCTGAATAGTCATAAGGACTACAATTTTAACCTCATTTCGCCCAAAGAAAACTGGAGTTTAGGGAAGCTAGGTGATATCCCCAAGTCCTGAGCAGTGGGGGCAGCATTCCAGCCTATATTTCAGCATAGTTGCTTTACAGTGTTGTGTTAATTTCTGCTACACAGCAAAGTAAATCAGCTATGAATACATATAACCTCTCTTCATCACCACAGAGCACTGAAGAGAGTTCCCTGTGCTGTGTAGTAGGTTCTCATTAGTTAGTTATTTTATACATAGTAATGTATGTAGGCTTCCCTGGGGCCTCAGATGATAAAGAATCTGCCTGCAATGCAGGAGACCCAGGTTTGATCCCTGGATCAGAAAGATCTCCTGAAGAAGGGAATGAAAGGGAATGGCTACCCACTCCGGTATTCCTGCCTGGAGAATTCCATGGACAGAGGAGCCTAGCAGGCCATAGTCCGTAGGATTGCTGTATGTCAATCCCAATTCATCCCATTTCCACCCCGCCCCCCCCCCCATCGCCACCACCCGCTTCTACCTTTGGTGTCCATGCATTTGTTCTCTGTGTGTGTGTCTCTATTTCTGCTTTGCGAATAGGTTCATCTGTACCATTTTTCTAGATCCTACATGTATGCATTAATATACGATATTTGTTTTTCTCTTTCTAACTTATTTCACTCTGTATGACAGGCTCCGGGTCCATCCACGTCTCTACAGATGGCATAGTTTTGTTTGTCTTGGAATGGATTTTTATATTTAAAGTTTTGATTTTGATTTCTTTGGAGAGCGATGCAATTTAATGGAAAACAGCAGTGCTTTTATCTTACTAACTTCATTACCACAAGTGGTTACATGAGAAGGAAGTTGGACGCTGTAAGTCATGCACTCTTCTGGATTAAAACTCTTTATTTGGGGGATGAGAGTTCTGTTGAAGGGTCTTAAGGAGAATTTGTTAAAAACTTGCAGGGTAAACTTCAGGGTGAAGTCTAAAGTTTGCAAAATCAGAACGGCTCCAGGAAGGAACGTGTCCTTGAATCATTTATTTTTGCAACATTTAATTTAGCAGCCATTATTTACATCAACACTTTGGAGTATTTTGGAGAATCAACAAAGCCTTCTTAAGAGCGGACTGATCCTCTGCTTGCAAGTCTGTTTTCTAGCTGCGAAATGGCTTTTTTAATCCTGTTTTTCAGAGGGAGGAAAACATTTCTGTTCAGTTAAGTGAAGGAAGAGGGGAGCTGTCTTCTTGGTGTGCAAGGGCAGAGACCTCCCTGAGGATGATCTGGCCCCTCCCCTTAGAGGAGGGGAACAGGGAGAGGGTCTCTCCCAAGACTGGGGGAATCTGGTGAATTCCCCCTTGTCTATGTTTTCGTGGGACCCCTGGGTGAAAGCAGGGGTGGAGGGTGCATGAGGGTGCATGAAACCCTTCCAGTTTCACGAGAGCATGATTTGGGACAACTAGAAACTATAACACTTGAGTCATCTTTTCTTTCCAAAGAGATGGTTGGGGACTTTCCCACCTGCCTTTGGAGCAGAAGCAACAAAACCCAGTCAATTAGCCAATATCCATCGACTGAGGAGGACCGCATCTTGGTATGGGAATGGCTGGGGAAGCACAGCCTGAAAGGAGATCCATCTGGCAGGGAAGGGAAGATGAATCCAAAGACTGGGAGATCTGGACGGGCTGGGCCACACTGGGCTTTGCAGACAGGGGGCACGGAGGGCCGGGATGAGCAAGCGGCAGATGTCACCCCTGCTTCACAGTCCTGCCCTCAGGTCCAGCAGCCTCAGGCAGACGGACAGCGGCTGGAGGAGCTGCTCTGTGCCCTAGGCAGGAGGGAGAGTGCTTTGCCAGCAAAACCTGCAAGTCATCCTGCGCAACTGCAGGGCTGCGGGGGGCGGGAGGAGGGGAGCATCTCATCCGTTTTTGTTTCCACATAGAACTCCCTGCAAGGTTTCAGTGCAGTCTGAGCCACAGGCTGACTTTCTCCATCACACTCACAGACGCACAGACATTCTGTTCCCACCCAGAGGTTTCACTCTCCTGCAGTCACAAGCACTTAGAGACGATGCATTTGGTTGGGTCCCTGAAGTGATGGCTGGATAGATTTCACTGTTTTATGAAGCTAGTTGCAAACCTCTAAAAATTAGGAAATTTCACATATAAGGCCAGTCTTCCTGCTTCTCTTGAAAGCAAGAAGCTCTGGGACTCTGGGCCAAGTCCCTGCACGGTCTTGGAGAGTGTGTCATCTCCAGGGACCGCGGTCCCTACTTCTCCCATTTTCCACACACCATGTATATACCTGGCTGTCCAGGGCCACTGAGTTCACGAGCACTCAGCGCGCACCTGCAGAGGTGCATGGCAAGTGGTTGGCCTTCTGCCTCCTGGACCACCTCCCCAGGGAGGGGTGCCTCCTCTGCCTCCAGTGTCCCAGCCTGAGGCCATCATGGCCCTTCCCACCCTGTGTTGAAGTGATCCGTTTACACCACAAGGACTGCAATCATTTATGGGCACTGGTTTAAATCTCCTTTCTCATGCATGGGCTCAGAGGATTTGATCTCCTTTGGAGAGACATACTGAGACATGATTCCCCTTTTCTGTGACCCAAGGAAGGCTGAGTGGATCCAGTGATTTGTCTTGTTTTGGAGATGAAGAAACCAGGTCTCAGAACGGTCTCCCAGGGTGACGCAGCTCACAGGCACACGGGAAGATCCTTCAGGCACAGCCTCCTTCTGGAGCACCATCCCCTGTGGGAATGGCCCTCGCAGCTCCTGCCGGCAGGGAATCAGGTGGTGGAGCAGAAGGGACAGTGATCCCGGGAGCTGACCTTACGCACAGTACAGGCACCCCCGGCCCCCAGAGCGCCCCTCCAGAGGTGGCTGACCCCAGAACCTGTCAGCCCATGCCCTGCTCGGCCTCCACATTCAGATCCCTCAGCACTCCACGTTCAGAGCGCTGGATCGGGACTCAGCCGGAGAGGGAGTCAGTTCCACTCACCCTCGCTTCCAGCTCAAGGCCACCATCCAGGAGCCGCTCCCTCTGCAGGATGGGAAGTGGGCCAGGAAGACAGAGTAGGTAGAGGAGAGTGAAGGACTGTGAGAAAAAGCTGCTTGCTTTCTCCAACTCCCTTTCCAGTCTATTCAGGGCCATCCTTAGCATCCCATGGCCAGAAGGCAGGCCCTGCAGCTCTGGGTGTGTGTGGAGGCTCTGGGCTGACATGGATGACAGCTTTGAAAGGGTGTCGCAGAAGAACTCCTGAAGACTGATTTTTTTTTTTATTTTTAAAATTTTTATTATTTTTGTTGAAATATAGTTGATGTACAATTTTATATGAGTTTTAGGTACACAATATAGTGATTCACAGTCAGTTAAGCTTATACTCCATTTATAGTTATAAAATATTTGCTAGAGTCCCTGTGTTGGACAATATATCCCTGCATCTTATTTTATACCTAGTTGTTTGTACCTCTTCATCCTTTACTACCCCGCCCTCCTTCCCTCTCTTCACTGGTAACCACCAATTTGCTCTCTCTGTGTCAGCTTCTTTTCTGTTACATTCATTAGTTGGTCATATTTTTTAGAGTCCACATATAAGTGATAACAGATAGTATTTGTCTTCCTCTGTCTTCACTTAGCATAATACCTTCTGGTTCCATCCATATTGCTGCAAATGGAAAGATTTCTTTCTTTTTATATGGTTGAGTAGTACTCCATTGTGTGTGTGTATCACATCTTCTTTATCTGTTCATCTGTTGATGGACACTTGAGTTGCTTCTGATAGGGCCCACATGGGGTCTTGTTAACAAGATGGTTTGTTATGTCGACCTCACAAACAAAGAATAAATCACAGTGATCTTGAGACTGACCAAATTGCCCAAATGGCATCCTGTTATCTCACTGGCACCTGTCTTCTCAAAGCTGCGACACCACCAGATTCCAGACCTCCAGCTCCGTGACCATCCCTTCAGAGAATTTTTCATTGGTGGGGTATGAGAAGGACCCTGTCGGAAAGGGAGAACGCTGGTTCTCCTTAAGGGCCAGTCACCCTCTCTTTGCCCTCTAATAAATTTCCCTTTTCTTGCCTGACTGCCCCACTCGCTCTCTTTGTCTCTGCACTCTCCTTACAGCTTCTGTATCTTGGCAGTTGTAAATAATGCTGCTGTGAACATTGGGGTGCGTATCTCTTTGAAATAGTGTTTCTCTGGGTTTTATATATATATATATACACACACACCCAGAACTGAAGGCTGATCTTGAAGCACAAGTGGGTGAGCCCAGGGGGTGGTGTGCCGTGAACGTGTGTTTGTATGGGGGTCCGGGGATAGGTCCCCCTCGTAAGGGCTCCAAGTGATCTCACGTGTCCTCAGTGAAGGGTAGATGCTTTGGGCAGTGCTGGTTGACTGGTTATCCTCATAACAGGATGCTTCATGTATTAGAAAAATAAGAAAGGGTTTGTTTCATTTTTGCTCTGCCTGTACCCTTTTCTAGTTGTTGGGCTTCAGGTAGCCCAGAACCTCTCTGTCAAATGGGGGGACTACCTCCTGCCCTCCCTGCCCTTCCATTTCACTGTGACCTCCATATGGCGGCATTCATGTTGTAGATATTTTGCAAGCTGTCCAGGGCTTTGCCAAAAATGAAGTACATGATTAAAACCCAAATCCTTCATCACGATCATCTGAAGCTCAGCTGGCTGTGTGGGGAGCCAGCCTTCTCTGGGCACTGTCTGTCCAGTCCTATTTTGTTTCCTCAACAATTGGCATCTCAGCCTTAGCCTTCTCTTTTGGGTTAACAGGAAGTGGCATACCTTCTCAGAGAGTCAAGTGGGCTAGAAGACTGGGATGGGGAAATCATGACTTTTCTATTAAAACAAATACTTACACATGATTGTGTGGAATGCAGAAGTTCATGAATTTTAATGTTAAAAAAAGAGCAAAGAAATGTCCTTGTGGAGAGATGGGAAGTTGAGGCTGCATGGCGCTTCTTCCTGAGAGGACTCGGGGACTTCAAGATTGTCCTCTGCTGTTAAAGATGTTTTAGTGCAAAGTGTGAGACACACTGCAAGTGGAGGAGGCTCTGTGCTCTGCTGGGCTCTGCAAGAGGAGCAGCAGTCAGGAGCGGGCCTGACCTGGGGGAGCCCTGCAGAGGAACAGCTTCCTTCCTAGGCTATATGGGAGTGCAGACAGAGGCATCAGAGGAAAGGGAGCTCTGGTCTGGTTGGAATGATGGAGATAATCTGAGGAGGCTTCCTGGAGGAGGAGGAAGGGCAGGAGGTGCGACTTTAGGACCCCAGGAACGCATAGTCAGAAGTGCAAGTCAAGCTTGGTCACTGGCAGGAGAATCAGACCTGGGCCAAGGGTTCAGAGAAAGGGAATGTGGCAGATGCGAATAGGACCCCTGGTAAGGAATCTGGGATGAATACAACAGGTCTCGGAAGTCCCGGAAATTATTTGAGCAGCAAGATGACAGTGTTGAAATCTGCTCTAGGGTGATTAATTTCATGTTGGAGATGGATTTCTAGTTGCTTCTTTTGCTCAGATAGTTGGCCAGACTGGGGGTGGGGGGTGGGGGGGAGGTGGTCCTTTAATGGATCTCTTCTTCTAGAAGAGAAGAAATCCCTTGGAGAGAAATATTCTCTTAGTTCAAACACAGCCAACGTTTCACAATAACCTTTTATTTCTTCTTGTACTCAGATGGAACTGTGGCCTAGAGGGGCCAAGGACCTCACCTCCTGTTGCCCAGCAAATTTGAGATGAAGTTGAACGGCAAGAGTCACAGATCATTGGGGTAGATGGGTCCCAGCAGGTCCTCCAGAAAGGCGGGCGCCATGTGCATCACATAATATTGCCATGGAACATGATGCTTTTCGTTATGCATGAACTTTCCACAGGAGCCTCCAGCCTACAGGCTGAGCAGATGGGAATGGCAGCAACCTTCTTCCTCACTGCTTGTAAGGGGATTTTGCCCCTCAGATCCTCTAGACCAGTAAGATTTCACAGTAGACTTCAAGTCTTGCTGAAGAATAAGATCCACCCCACACCTGGACACATATATAGTCTTTCCACCTGGAATGGAACATGAGGTAAAATACGTCGAGGCTGTAGCTAGAGGCTGGTGGCTGAGACCCCCATGCTGGGCAGGGCACAGGGCGACTGAACAAGTCCCAACCTCTGCCCCCACTGCAGCCTCCCTGACCCACATCTTTTATTTATTTGTTTGGCTGTGCTGGGTCTTAATTGTGGCACACAGGATCTCAAATTACAGCATGTGGGATCTCGTTCCCTGACCAGGGATTGAACCTGAGCCCCCTGCATTGGGAGTGTGGACTCTTAGCCACTGGACCACCAGGGAAGTCCGACCCTGCCCCTCATCTTATCCTGTTCTCGCCTTACCACTTCCTGGGCTGTCATCAAGGGTATGAATGGCAATATGATCAATACTCCAGCTCCATGTATATCTGTTAATTGACTTGTCAAACATGTATGAAGTGCCAGGTGGATTTCCAGCACCCTCTAAATGCTTGGGTAGAGGGAGGCAATGCCCACTCTCCCTGAGGGAACTGGGAGTGAGATGTGGAAACAGCCTTAGCGCGTGCGCGCACACTCACATGCACACCCACCACGGCAGGCTGAGATCCATCTGCACCACAGAGGAAAAGCCCAAATACTTAAGGAGAGGATTCCAGGCCATCAGCTTCAGCTCCAAGGAGCGGGTGACAGGGGAGAGCTCTCTGAGGATGGGACCTTTGTGCTCAGACCTGGAGGAAGAGACATTGGCCATTGGCCGAGGGAAGGCAGAGGCTTTGAGGGGAGGGGAGGGTTAGGTGTTAAAGGCCCAAAATGAAATCCCAAGCTCAGGAGGTGGGGGAAACCCTGAGGGGCAGGTGTGGGTGGAGCTGGGACCAACTGGAGCAGTATGGGGGGGTTGGGGGGTGTGTGTGACAGTATCCCAGCCTGGCCTCACTGCCGTGAGCCCGGCAGATACTCAGAGCCCAAGGCCTGCCTTTCCTGACCTTGCTTGGGTAAACCCCGATGTCGTCTGGGCTGCCCAGCTCTGCTGTGATCACGGCCACGCCCTGGGGCCTGATTCAAGATTCTGGGGATTTCTTCTCCTCTGCTCTGCCTCTGTGACTCTTCTGATACCTTCACTTTTATTTTTATCCATCACAGAGCACACTTCTTTCTTGGTTCTACTCCCTAAGCAACCACAAGCACGAAACAGGCGCTCCTAACAGAATCCTCATTAACGATCTGTGGATTGTGAAGAGCCTTGTCAAACATGCTCCCAGACAAGTTAGCATCAAGGGATCAGGCGTCCTGTCCTTAACCCTTGGCTGCTCACCAGCTACCTGGTCCCACTTGGCACCAGGCACAGGTCACCTTTGGCTCTCCTCTGCCTCCTCCCCGACCTCCTCCTCCGGAGAGCACCAGAGTCCTCTCTCTCTCTTCCTGTCCCTTCACTCCTCACTCCCAAAGGCAGCTCCCCGACTCCCCAGGGGTCTTTGGTTTAGCCAGGAGCTTCCCTCCTTAGCAGACAGTTGTGGCTCTAGGCAGCACACCCTCTCCCCAGCCCACCACACACATCTGCAGAGAAGGGACTTTGGAGGACATCCTCCCACATCTGTCATTGTACGACCAAGGCCCAGGGCCCAAGGAGAAGGGGTGACTTGCCGAGGCCCCAGCTGTGGTCAGATCAGGGCCTGGAAGGCAGAATCCTCTCCACACTGTGTGAGTGTGTGTGTGTGTGTGTGTGTGTGTGTCGGGGCGGGGGGGGGGGGGGGGGGGTGGGCTGGCGCCAGGGCAGAGGTCCTGGGCTTGCTGTCCCAGCTTGATGTGAACCCCCAAGCGAGGCAAGGTGAGGCCGCAGACTTGCTGACCTGCGCTGTTCTCCTCCCCAGCCCCTCGATCCCCGCAGCCATGCACACATGCCCAGCCCATAAATATCTTATTTTGTGTTCCTGCCAGCCCCCACTAATAGGGATAATGCTTCCTGAGGAGCAGCCCAAAGCTGCATTAGTCGCAGATGTTTGATTGATTTAAAACAAAGAGCCTGACCACCAACCTCTCTCTTTGGTTTCTCTTCCTGCCACTTTGCTTGCAGGGTTATCTCTGAAATGCAATTAAGGGGCTTAAAAGTACATTTTCAGGAAGATGCAGAATTGATGAGGGGAGCTGGCCCCTGTGGGTGCCTCGGATTGTTCCAGCTCCAGGGAAGGGAGTGGGGACCCTGCCCAGAGCTGCAACCACCCCCACCAAAGTCGTGGGTCTCCAGGGTAAAATCCGCAGCCAGCAGCCCTGGAGGCTTGGGGGGAGGGGCTGCCTTTCCAGTGGAGCTGCTGCCCCTTCTGGGGTCCTGTGCTTTCCAGCTCTTTAGGGGAGGCCTCTGGGAGGGAGCCGGGGCCATGGGTCCACAGACTGTTCTGAGGGCTGCCAGCTACGGAACTTCCAGCGAACATCCTATGGGTGTCAGGTTTGACCAGGACCAAGCCTAGGGAACTTGGGGCTGGAGAAAATGGTATTTACCAGAATGTCTTTTAGGAAATTTTGCAAGGTTGACAGGAAGTGTCCGAGATGGCGAGCATGTGGGTTGGAGAATGCCCAAGGGTGGCCCAGGTCACAGAGAGCAGCGCTGAAGGGCATCTGCTTGGCAAATAGTGTGTGGAGTTGGGAACAGAGGCTGATCCTTCCCTGTTAGCTTCCCTGCTCCCTCTGAGACATCCCCCTGCTTTGAACACACTGTTTGAAAATGTGAGGTTTAAAGGGATACTTAGCCTGCGCAGCCTGGAAACTCTCCCCATCCCTGTTTACCAGCACCAGAAAGAGGACAGGATCACATTTCTGCCAAGGCCACTGGAGAAAGATTCACCCGGGACATTTCATTCCAGCCAGACCAGGAAGAATGGGCCAGGTGTTGACAGTTGGAGGTGCAGAGAAAGGGCCTTTCTGCTAAGGGCACACAGGAAGAAGTGAGAATTTGTGGCGTAGGTATGGAAAGTAGCAAATACTTGGTTTGCTGAAGCATCGTGGTGAGTGAGAAGAGTAGAGACAGCGGTGGTGTATTTCAGTGTTGTGCTCAGAAGTTTGGGATCTAGTTGCTTGACAATGGTGAGCATAGATGGGTCTAGGGAGGGGAGAGTCAGAGTTAGAAAGAGGCTTCTTGAAGACTTCCCTAGTGGCTCTGATGGCAAAGCATCTGCCTGCAGTGTGGGAGACCCAGGTTTGATCCCTGGCTCAGGAAGATGCCCTGGAGAAGGGAATGGCTATCCACTCTATTTATTCTTGACTGGAGAATCCCATGGTCAGAGGAGCCTGGCAGGCTACCATGCATGGGGTCGTCAAGAGTCGGACACGGCTCAGTGACTCACACTTTCACTTTTCTCTCCAAGACTAATCTGGTTGGGAATGGGGAGAGAAATTAAATGCCTTTGTGATAATTATCAGCATCCCTGAGTCTCTGAGAGGGAAGTTTATCCCAAACTATAGAACACATAGCTTTGATGTTCAATGGAACAAGTCCCTCAGTCACCTTACCTGCTGCCAACATGTCCTCCACTGTGTCTGTTTCTCCACTCTTCTGGAAACTTCCAGACAGTTCCAGCTTTCCCTGGCTACCCACTCTGCTTCTTTGAGGAGCTCATGGCACTCAGTCACCCCATTCCACCATCATCTGCTGAACTTTCAGACCTTCCCCTCATTCATCCAAGACTTGGGCAAGCAGGATTGCACTCTTCCTCTGGCCTTTGTCCTAGGAGATGTCAGCTTCTGGCTCCCAAGCCTCTCAGCCTCTTCACCTCCTCAGCAACCATCTCCTTCATTTTTCTCAGCCCCCTCCCAGCTGCACCCTGGACCTCATCCTCACTGTGACTGCATGGCTTCCAAAGCCACCAAATCAAACCCTTCTTCTTATCTTAATCGAGGGTGTGGCACCCAGTGTGGCCCACTGACTGTTTTTGTGAATAAAGTTTTATTGGCACACAGCCCTCCCCATTCATGTACTTACTGTGGATGCTTTCAAGGTACCGTGGTGGAGTTCCATGGTTACAACAGAGACTATATGGCCCACGAAGCCTGAAATAGTCACTGTGTGGCCCTTTACAGGAAGGACCTTGATCCATCCTAACGTCTCCATCCCACATTTTTCTCCTTTCTTCCCTCCCCTCCTGATCCAGGCCAAGTTCATAATGTTGATGCCTCTTTCTGCCTTTATCCCCATTCTGTGGTCCCCTCTGGGTAAGCCCAACTGCCCACTTCGTCTTTCCCTACTGCAAGCTGAGAGCTACCATAGAAACTTCCCCCACAGGGCAGATTGATTCCATCCTACATTTTATTTATTTATTATTTGCTGTGCCGTGTGGCTTGCAGGATCCTATTTCCCTGAGGTGAATTCTCCTGGTCTTGTGGAGGTGATTTTCTTTCTTTCTTTTTTAAATATTTATTTATTTGGCTGCATGAGGTCTTAATTGCAGCATGTGGGATCTTTAGTTGTGGCATGTGCGATCTGGTTTCCCAACCAGAGATTGAACGTGGGGCCCCTGCTTTGGGAGTGTGGATTCAGCCACTGAACCACCAGGGACGTCTCTAGAGGTGACTTTCTATCTGATTTCTGCTTACTCTTGGGACATAGACTGGGAGCAGAGGCTGTGTCTGGTTTGGATCCCCACTGGGCCTCCCCCATGCCCAGCTCAGTATTTGGCCCACTGTGGACACTAAATCAATATCCATTGAATGAGAGACTCCATGTGAGAAATATCCCACTCAATAGCATTGGGATTGGGTCAGTTCACTGAGCCCAAAAGCAGTAATTCTTAATGAGAAGATGGGAACAGATGTCAGAACCTCCTTGAGAGGATTTCCAAAGCAAACCTTGTCAATGGTTTTATCTCCATCCTTAAGATTCCTTCTTGAGGGGAAAAGGGCGATGTGTGAATATTTTATTCCTTTCTCTCACAGGAAGATGAGTTATATGAATTTTATGGCTATTTGGTTGGCAGTAAAGAGTCCTTGGATGACGAAGGCTCTGGCATCATACCACCCTGTGTTCAAATTTTAGCTTTGCCATTGCACAGGCCTGTTATTTTGTTTTTAATTGAAGGGCAATTGCTTTACAATATTGCACTGGTTTCTGCCATACATTAACATGAATCAGTCATAGGTACATATATGTCCCCTCCCCCTTGAAGCTTCCACCCCTTCCCACCCCTCTAGGCTGTTACAGAGCCCCGGTTTGAGTTCCTTGAGTCACAGAGCAAATTCCCATTAGTTATCTATTTTACACATGTTATGGATATGTTTCTGTGCTGCTCTCTCCATTCGTCCCACCCTCTCCATCCTCCTATTTGCAGGAAACAATGTGTCTCCATTGTTTCCTGCAAATAGTTCATCAGTACTATCTTTCTAGATTCTGTATATATGCGTTAATATATGATACTTGTTTTTCTCTTTCTGACTTCCTTAAGTCTGTATAGTAGTCTTTAGGGTCGTGGATGGACAGGCCTCTTTGAGTCTCAGTTTTCTACTTTGTTAATTAGGGATCAGAAGATCTGTTTCTTAGGGAGATCTGGGGAAACGCTGGGTGTCTGATGGTAGACAGAAGCCATGTGAGACTGACTGCCCTTCCCTTCCTGACTCACAGTCAGAGAGTCACTTGTTTCAATGCCTTTTCATCCTGTTTGTTATTCCTTGAGCAAGGTTGCTGAAGACCCACCCAGGAAGCTTTATTTCGACTTCCTCCTCTTGCCTTCCTGGGTCTCGCTTTGGTTTGTCTTCCATTCTGCAGAGATTCCTGAGAGGGAGGCTGAAAAGATGAAATTGTCTGTCAGAGGTTTTTGCTAACCATACAGTTGGGTTTTCTGCAGAGTGATTCATGGAACTGAATTTACAGCTGAAGTTGTAGATCTGTTTTTAGAAATTATTAGCAGGCATTAAACAAAAGCAGGCCTTATTAATAATTCACCAGAATAAAAAGATATGGCGTAATATCTCACAACAGTAACCTCTCATGCTGGAATAAGTATTCCATTTATTTGTGGGTTTTTTCTGTCTTTTCTTTCCTTTGACATAAGAAAGACCCAAATCCTCTGTAAACTAAAATAAAGAAAGGTCTAAGTGGGTGTATTTATCAGATGAGCAGAGCATGATTCTGCCTCTAGAGTCAGAGACACAGGACACACTCTGGGTGCCTGGGCTGCTATGCTTAGTCGCTCAGCCGTGTCCAGCTCTTTGTAGCCCCATGGACTGTAGCCGCCAGGCTCCTTTGTCTGTGCGGATTCTCCAGGCAAGATTACTGGTGTGGATTGCCAGGCCCTCAGGGGATCTTCCCAACCCAGGGATTGAACCCATATTGTCTCCCGTATTGCAGGCGGATTCTTTACTGTCTGAGCCACCAGGGAAGCCCAGAAATAAAGTGGAATCATCTGAAGCAAAAGCAGGGAATGACGGTCTATGTTAGGGGTGTAACGTTCTGCTTCTCAGGTCCCTGGTATTTTTTGTTTTTCTTTTCTTTTTCCTCTGCTTTTCTTTAGCTTCAAGGCCTCATTAGTTCATGGATGTAGCAAACCCCACAGCCACACCCATACCTTTCTCTCTCCACAAGAGCACAGAGGAAAGGCCATGTTTTGAGGACCCAGAGAGAAGGTAGCTGACTGCCAGCCAGGACGGGAGGTCTCACCATAAACCAAGCCTGGCACATCAGTCTTAGACATCTAACCTTCAGAAATATGAGAAAAAAATGTCTGTTGTTTAAGCTACCCAGTCTGTAGCGTCTTGTTATGGCAGTCCAAGCAGACAACAGATGTATTAATCTTCACCAGTATCCCATTGCCCTTCTGACCTTAGACATGACCAGAGGTTTGATCTATGAAGCAGGAACAGGAGGAACATCTGTGAGCCATGGTTATAGAACATTATTAATCAGGACATCTCACACTTCTATTGGTGTCAGTGCTGTGAAGACCCAACTCTTATTTTAGTAAAACAGCTCAAGCCATCTCCAGCTTGCTGAAGTCAACCTGCATAACACAATGGCCTTAAAGTGTGTACAGGAGGATATATACCCAAGGATAACCAGGAATCACTTGGAAATGAAAGACAGTAATGGTGTACTTGCCTCCCTTGATGATAAAATATGATTTCTGTTGTCCGAACTGTATAGTAATAATAAGGAAATAGGTGAAACAGAATAAGGAAGCGAAAAATATATCCTAGTGTGCGAGTGTGTATGCTAGGTCACCTAAATCTTGTCCGACTCTTGTGACCCTATGGACTGTAGCCCGCCAGGTTCCTCAGTCCATGGGATTCTCCACGCAAGAATACTGGAGTGGGTTGTCATGCCCTCCTCCAGGGGATCTTCCCATCTCAGGGACCAAACCTGTGTCTCTTAAGTCTCCTGCATTGACAGCCAGGTTCTTTACCACTAGCGCCCCCTGGGAAGCCCACATCCTAGTATTTTTGTATTTTAATGTATAAGAAAATTGTTATCTAGGAATTCCCTAGTAGTCCAGTGGTTAGGGCTCTGCGTTTCCACTGCAGGGGGCATGGGTTTGATCCCTGGTCAGGGAACTAAGTTTCAGCATCCCACATGCCTTGAGGTGAGGCCAAAACAAACAAAGAAAAAAGTAAAAATAACAACAAAATCCCACAAAAATCAGAACAGCTGGTATTTACATGAAACAAGATTATGATATTTTATTTGATAAATTAGAGTGACATCACTGATTATCCATCAGTAGGAAATAAATTTGGGTTCTTATGTTACACTTCACACAAAAATAAATTCCAGATGTATTAAAGACTTCAGTGTAAAAAATAAAATCGTGAACATTCCATTTCCCGCCAAGATGGCATAACCCTGTTTCTTTCATTTCCTCTTTTTTTTTTTTTAATTTTTTTATTAGTTGGAGGCTAATTACTTCACAACATTTCAGTGGGTTTTGTCATACATTGATATGAATCAGCCATAGATTTCATTTCCTCTTACAACTAAAAATCACAACACATTTGTGTAGGAAGACTCTGAAAGGTGGAAAAAAGAAAGGCTGCCTAAGAACCTCTGTGCCCTGATTCCACCTTCACGTGCTCTGGTGGTATCGGAGATTGGGGCCAACGGGGAAGTAATTTTCCTTCCCGCACTGTGTGGAAGCAGGAGTTCTCAACATGTTTCATTTCCCTTGCAGGGATAGCGCTGCTGGGAGCGGGTAGGGAGCTGATCTTCCATCCCCCACCAGTAGAGGGAGGCAGTGCTCCAGTCCTCTGCCTTGGCAGTATCAGGGCCATCCAGGGGTGCCTGATCCTTTAGCCCCACCCCGCAGTACAAGGCTTCACGCGGTGGTGCCAGGCTTGTCCCTCCACCCTTCACCCTCTTCTCTGGTGTCCGCAGGCCCAAAGGAGGGCTGGACCACCACGCCCACCTGGCATTATGGAACGGAGTAAACAGTGCGTGGGAGGTGGGAATTGTTGGCACTCCGCCTGCCATCCCCCCACCCGCCCTGACAGGGCTCAGTGGGGAGCTGAACTTGCACATTTATTGGAGGCAAAGAGGTGGTGCAGGCAGTCCCCCATTTCTAACTAGGAAGCCCTCCATGGGGCCAGGAGGCAGCTGAACCTCCACCGCATCTGTCTGCAATGAGGCAGTAAGAATCAGTGTTCTCCTTTGCCTGGGGTCATTTCCCTGGAGCCCAGAGGGGAGATATACATGCCACACCTCCACATCAGGACTGCCTGCTAAAACACAAGATCGAGTACGGTCCAGAGTCTCATAATATAATATCCAGAATGTCCAGAACACAATAGAACAGTCACTCATCACACCAAGAACAGGAAATTGACAACTTGAATGAGAAAAGACAGTTCAGTTCAGTCACTCGGTCGTGTCTGACTCTGCAACCCCATGAACTACAGCACACCAGGCCTCTCTGTCCATCACCAACTCCTGGAGTTCACACAAACTCATTGAGTTTACTCATTGAGTCGGTGATGCCATCCAACCATCTCATCCTCTGTCATCCCCTTCTCAGGCTTTGCCAGCATCAGGGTCTTTTCAAATGAGTCAGCTCTTTGCATCAGATGGCCAAAGTATTGGAGTTTCAGCTTCAACATCAGTTCTTCCAATGAATATTCAGGACTGATTTCCTTTAGGATAGACTGGTTGGATCTCCTTGCAATCCAGACACTGAGATAAATCAGATGTTCAGATGTTGGAATTATCTGATAAAGAGGTTAAAGCAGCCGTCATGAAAATACATCAACAAGAAAGATTCTCGTGAAGCAAATTTAAAAAGTAGAAAATCTGTGGAAAGAAAAAACTTACTAAAAAAAAGAAGAGCTAAAAGGGGATTATAGAAGTGAATACTAAGTGAAATAAAAAATAAAATTATAAAAATCCTAGAGAAAAATTTAGGTGACTATATCTTTAACTGTGAGGAGACTGTTTTTAAAAAATATATTAATTTTCTTATTTTGGCTGCGTCGGGTCCTAGCTGTGGCATGCGGGATTTTCACTGCTTCTTGCAGGATCTTTCATTATGGCTTAGTTCCCCCTGCAGCATGTAGGATCTTAGTGCCCTGGCCAGGCATCTAACCTGTATCCCCTGGATTGCAAGGTGGATTCTTTTTTTTTTTTTTTCATTTATTTTTATTAGTTGGAGGATAATTACTTTACAATATTGTAGTGGGTTTTGTCATACATTGACATGAATCAGCCATGGATTTACATGTATTCCCCATCCCGATCCCCCCTCCCACCTCCCTCTCTACCCGATCCCTCTGGGTCCAGTGCACCAGGCCCAAGCACTTGTCTCATGCATCCCACCTGGCCTGGTGATCTGTTTCACCCTAGATAATATACATGTTTCAATGCTGTTCTCTCGAAACATCCCACCCTCGCCTTCTGCCACAGAGTCCAAAAGTTTGTTCTGTACATCTGTGTCTCTTTTTCTGTTTTGCATATAGGGTTATCATTACCATCTTTCTAAATTCCATATATATGTGTTAGTATGCTGTAATGTTCTTTATCTTTCTGGCTTACTTCACTCTGTACAATGGGCTCCAGTTTCATCCATCTCATTAGAACTGATTCAAATGAATTATTTTTAATGGCTGAGTAATATTCCATGGTGTATATGTACCACAGCTTCCTAATCCATTGGTCTGCTGATGGGCATCTAGGTTGCTTCCATGTCCTGGCTATTATAAACAGTGCTGCGATGAACATTGGGGTGCACGTGTCTCTTTCAGATCTGGTTTCCTCGGTGTGTATGCCCAGAAGTGGGATTGCTGGGTCATATGGCAGTTCTATTTCCAGTTTTTTAAGAAATCTCCACACTGTTTTCCATAGCGGCTGTACTAGTTTGCATTCCCACCAGCAGTGTAAGAGGGTTCCCTTTTCTCCACACCTCTCCAGCATTTATTGCTTGTAGACTCTTGGATGGCAGCCATTCTGACTGGCGTGTAACGGTACCTCATTGTGGTTTTGATTTGCATTTCTCTGATCATGAGTGATGTTGAGCATCTTTTCATGTGTTTGTTAGCCATCTGTATGTCTTCTTTGGAGAAATGTCTGTTTAGTTCTTTGGCCCATTTTTTGATTGGGTCATTTATTTTTCTGGAATTGATGCAGGAGTTGCTTGTATATATTTGAGATTAATCCTTTGTCTGTTGCTTCGTATTATTTTCTCCCAATCTGAGGGCTGTCTTTTCACCTGCAAGGTGGATTCTTAACCACTGGACTACCAGGGAAATCCCAGGAGTCTCTTCTAACTAGACAGAAAGCGAGAAACTAAACCCTTTGGCTTAAGTTTGTCTGGTGCCCACAGATAATATCATATTTAAAGGTGAAGATGGAAAGCTTTCTACCTAAGATCAGGAACAAGACAAGATGTCTGTTCTCACCACTTCTATTTGACACTGTATTGGAGATTCTAGACGAGGCAGTTAAGCAAGCAAAATAATTAAAAGGCATTCAGATTGGAAGGAAGAAGTAAAGCTGTCTCTATTTACAGATGTTATGATCTTATATGTAGAAAATCCTAGAGAATAAAAAGAAAAACTAGAACTAATTCATGAGTTCAACAACGTTTCAAGATATATAGATAACAATATCTTGATATATCTAAACATATATAACAAATATATAACAATTGTGTTTCTAATGGACTGGCAATGAACAATCCAAAAATAAAATTAATAACAATTTAATAACAATTAAGTTTACATGAGTATTAAAAGAATAAATACTTGGGAATAAATTTAGCAATAGAAGTACAAGACTTGTACACTAAAAAAGCCTGCAAAACATTGTTGCAAATAATGAAAGAAAAATGCTATGGATGATAAGATCTCGTGTTATGGATCAGAAGACTTAATAAGGCTGGTAATAATGCCCTAGTGGATATGTAGACTCAATACAGTCCTTGTCAAAATTCATGGTGTTTTATTTGCAGAAATTGACAACCTGATCTTAAAATTCACATGGAAATACAAAGGACTCAAAATAGCCAACGCAAGCTTGAAAAAGAACAAATTTCTCAATTTCAAAACATCCTGCATTGTTGCAGTAATCCAGACAACGTAATACTGACGAAGGTAGACACGCAGATCAACCGAATCAAAGTGAGAATTGAGAAGTAAGTCCTTGAATTTATGCTCAGTTGATTTACCACATAACTAGTCTTCAGTCTTGCCTTGTGGCTCAGGCTGTAAAGAATCTGCCTGCAATGAGGGAGACCTGGGTTCAGTCCCTGGGTTGGGGAAATCCCCTGGAGAAGGGTCAGGCTACCCACTCCAGTATTCTTGGGCTTCCATGGTGGCTCAGAAAGAATCCACCTGCAATGTGGGAGACCTGAGTTCAATCCCTATGCTGGGAAGATCCCCTGGAGAAGGGAAAGGCTACCCACTCCAGTGTTCTTGGCTGGAGAATCCCATGGACAGAGGAGCTTGGCAGGCTTCCTTCCATGGGGTCACAAAGAGTCGGACACTGAGTGACTAACACTTCCACTGTTTTCACCCTTCAGTCTCTCTCTTCCCTCCCTCAACCAGTTCTCCTGCCCAGTGGTAAACGAGTCCCTCTGCCTTCCTGGCCTCAATGAGGCCAAAATGTAAGGCGATTCAACCGAAAAAGGATCGTCTTTTCAACAAATGGCGCTGGGACCACTGAATATCCACATGCCAAAGAATTAATTTGAGCCTCTATCTTACCCATTTATAAAATTTAACTTAAAATAGATCATAAGGCTACATAGAAGAGCAAAACTATAAACCTTTTAGAAAGAAAAAATAGGAGCAAATCTTCATGACCTTGGATTATGCAATGATTTCTTAGACATGACACTAAACCATGTAAGTGACAAAAAAAAAAAAAGGGAAATTGGACTTCATCAAAATTAAAAATTTTGTGCTTCCAAGGACACCATTAAGAAAGTGAAAAGAAGGACTTTCTTGGTGGTGCAGTGGTTAAGACTCTGAGCTTCCATTGCAAGGGGCAAGGATTTTATCCCCGGTCAGGGTTTCCCAGGTGGTTCATGGTCAAGAATCTGCCTGCAATACAGGAGAACTGGGTTTGATCCCTAAGTCAGAAAGATACCCTGGAGAAGGAAATGGCTACCATTCCAGTATTTTTGCCTGGAACATTCCGTGGAAGAAAGAGCCTTGTGGGCTACAGTCCATGGGGTTGGAAAGAGTCGGACACGACTGAATGACTATCACTTTTTAGGAAAACAAGGACCCACATACTGTAGCATACACACACACACACACACACACACACACAGTGAAAAGACAAGCACACACACACACACAGTGAAAAGACAAGCCTACAGAATAGGAGAAAATATTTGCAAATCATGTACCTGATAAGAGACCTGTGTAATGAATGTTAAAAAAAAAAAAAAAAAAAAAAAAACTCTTACAACTCAACAATAAAGAGAAAATCCAATTTAAAAGGGGGCAGAGATTTTTCTCCAAAGAAGATATAGAAATGAACAAGAAGCATATGAAAAGATGTTTAACATTATTAGTCATGACAGAAATGTAAATCAAAACTTCAGTGAGATACCACTTCATGCCCCCCAGGATGGCTACAATAAAAAAGATAATAACAAGTGTTGATGAGGCTGTGAAGAAATTGGAACTCATACCCTGGCAAGGTAAAACAGTGCAGCTGCTTTGAAAAATAGTTTGTCAGTTCCTCAGAGTGTTAAACATGGGGTTACCTTATGGCCTAACACTTTCACTCCTAGGTTATATACCCTAGAGAAATGAAAATTTCTATACAAGTTAGACATGAATGTTCATACCAGTATTCTTTGTAATAGCCACAATGTGGAAACAATTGAACTTGTATCTTTGGGCTTCCTGGGTGACTCCGTGATAAAGAATCTGCCTGTCATATAGGAGACGTGGGTTGGATCCCGGGGTTGGGAAGTCCCTCTCCCTCTGCCTGTCATGCTTGCCATGACTGAGGATCTCTATTGGGTTTTGAGGTAAGAAAACTTGCTGGTTTTCCTCATGTAACCTCTCAAATCTGTCCTTCATGTTTTGATGCCTTTTCCCCAGCTTACCATATATTAACAAATAATTTAAATAAAATTGATACCCACTGAGTAAGTAGACCAGCTAGCCCCCAATGGCCAATAAAACATGCATGTGGGGACTTCCTTGGTAGTCCAATGGTTAAGACTCTGTGTTTCCACTGCAAGGGGGTTTGGGTTCAATCCTTGGTCAGGGAACTAGGATTCCACATTCTTTGTGGCAAATAAAAGCCAATATCATCATGATAAATCTTAAAAAAAAACCCATGCATGTGTCTGAATCTAGCTTATGAGCCACCACTGAGACTTCAGGTATCCCACGCTGCTGGATATATTAGCCTGGGATTCTCAGAAGCCCATCTTGAAATGGGGATTTCTGCCCAAGGGATTTATAGGAAGTGTTCCCAGGAAATTTTTATGGGAGAGTAAGGAATCAGGATGGAGAAGGGAAGGGGCCCAGGTAAAGGTTCTCGAACAAGCAGAGTCCTGGCAAGAGTAGCTTTGCCTTGTCCTGCAGGAGACTCTGCTTCAGGTCTTGCCCACTGCAGGCAAAAGAGCTGTAGGTTCTCTACTCCCATACTCATGGGCCATTGGCTAAGGGCTGACTCTGGGGTAAGACAAATATCCAGGGACCTCCTTTTCTCCACTGCACACAAACAATGAGGCTCCAGAAGCCTGAGGACAATGTTCCAAGAAAAACTGGCAGGTTCTGGCTGTTGGGAGTGAAAGTACCCAGAGGGGCCAGTGTGGCGGTCACTGAGGAAGCCACCCAAGGAGCATCCTCTTGCCCATGAAAATACCCGGGTGTGTGATCACAGCAGTAATTTGGGAGAAACTGATCTTGAAAAGAGTGAGCTCTAGGGATTGAATTTTCCTAAATCACTTATAAAAAATGTCATACGGCCAGCATTACTAGTAACTGGTAGCTGGTTCCATCACGGCTAATCTTGGCAGCCAGTACATTAAGAAGTACTTATAAGTTCATGACAATTGACCCAAATGCAAATAGACCCATGGAACTCAGAACAAATGATAATCGAGTCTGAAAATCGGAGCCAAAGTTGTAAAGGCCATTGCAGACTGGAGGAGATTAAAGAGAAAGACACAAACTATGGGACATGTGCTAGATCTGTCCTTGTTATCAAGAATGAGGCCTAATTCTCAGCTAACATTTCTAGAAAAGAGTGGGAGAGAGGTGTAAGAATCTCCCTCCTACTCCCAGCTGCTGCCCCAGACCCCATGAGGGCTCAGGCGTGGATGACCCCAGCACCCTCGAGGGTGAATGTCTCCGCTGTATTTCTGCATCAGGCCTTGGGAGGTCTTCTGCCATCTTGAGACTAGAGATTTTTAGATTTTCCATCAGGGAATATAATGGCATTCTTTACAGTCCAACGGACAGGATGGGACCTCTTTTATTTTCTGTTTTTTCTTTTGTTGTTGTTAATCACTCTAGCCTGACTCATGTGTTCTCAAAGTCCAGTTGCCTGGACTAAATAAATATTCTCAGTCTGCCCTTGAGTATGACGTAGTAATGGACTCAGGATTTTGGAATTCAACTCCACAAATATTTATTAAGCATCTACTATGTGCCTGGCATTGTGATAGATCTTTGTCATTGTTGTTTAGTCACTAAATCATGTCTGACTCTTTTGCGACCCCATGGACTGCAGTCTGCCAGGCTCCTCTGTCCATGGGATTTCCCAGGCAATAATACTGGAGTGGGCCGTCGTTGCCTTCTCCAGGGGATCTTCCCACTCAGGTCTCTTGTGTCTCCTGCACTGGCACAGGATTCTTAACCAATGAGCCACAGGGGAAGCCTATGATAGATCTCAGAGGTATAATATTAATAAGATTTGGGGAATTCTTTGTTTCGGAATTCCAGTGGAAAAACAACCAACAACTTGATGGTTCAGTCATTAAGTTGTGTCTGATTCTTGCAATCCTATGGTCTGTAGCCCACCAGGCTCCTCTGTCCGTGGGATTCTCCAGGCGAGAATACTGGAGTGGGTTGCCATTTCCTTCTCCAACAACTAACAACTTAGTGGTCACTTAATTCCCCTCCCCACTCTATAGAGAGATTTTTGGACCAAGGCTGAGTTTGATGTGAGTCAAAGGTTTTGTATCCATCCATGTATATGTATATGTTCAAGAAAGGTTGGTGAGGCAATTGCAAGCTCAGGGCCATTTGCAAGGTTATAAAACCAGAATATAAGTGAAGCCCTTAGGTCAGAGAGAAGGGGAGGAGGATTTTATTGAGCTGAAAGAACAAGAACTAATCTGAAAACACTTGTGTGTGTGAGATCAGAAGCAATTTGAAGAATTAAGTGACAGATATATCTACAGTGTTATTAGTGGTTTTCTCCAGGGAGTAGGATTTTGGTTGAGTTTAATTTTCTTTTTCTTTTTTCTCTCTTTTCCTTAGTTTCTCTCTCTCTCCCTTCCTCCCTCCTTCCCTGCCATCCTCCTGCCTTCCTTCCTCTTTCTTTTTTCTTATGCTTTATTAGTATTGGATACATTTTCTACGATATGCCTCTCTTGACTTTTGAAATAAAAAGGCTTTATTTTAAAAATCAAATCAAAACTGAGAATATAAGGTATATTGTATTTGAGGCTAAAGGTCAAGCCAGATTGATGTCAAACATAAGCTAACTCTGCAATGTTCCCCTTTGTGGAGACCCCCATTTCTCCACATCTCTCCTCTAGGCTCCCAGCACTTTGCTGTATTTAGATTGGTGGCATCAGCTCAGGGGAACCAGTATCTGCTTAAACAGATCAAATTTTAAAATGTATGTTTATTAAAAGGCTTTCCTGGTGGCTCAGTGGTGAAGAATCTGCCTGCCAAGTAGGAGACTCAGGTTCTACCCCTGGGTTAGGAAGATCCCCTGGAGAAGGAAATGGCAACCCACTCCAGTATTCTTGTTTGGGAAATCCCATGGACAGAAGAGCCTGGTGGGCTACAGTCCATGGGATCTCAAAAGAGTTGGACATGACTCTTTATTAAACTATTAATTAAAATAGCTTTTGAACCCCAATCCATATTCTTACCATTTCCCCCTCTTTAGAGAGTCCCAAAATATTTTTTTGTGTGTGTGTGTGAGAATGAAAATAATTAGGAAACCAGGAGATCACCCCAATCAATTATTTTTTATGTTGAATAAAAACCTTTATTTAACCATCTACTTTTTTCCATTATGATTTATCATAGGATGTTAAAAATAGTTCCCTGCACTGTACAGCGGAACCGTGCTGCTTGTCTATTCTATATGTATGAGGCTACATCTACTAACCCCAGCCGCCCACTCCATCTCTTCCCCAAAACCCCTCGCTCTCGGCAACCACCAGTCTGTTCTCTACCTCCATGGGTCTAATTCTATTTCATAGATAAATTCATTTGTGTTATATTTTAGATTCCACATAAAAGTGATATCATATGGTCTTTGTCTTTCTCTGTCTGACTTAGTTCGTGTAGTATGATAATCTCTAATTTCATGCATGTTGTTGTAAATGACATTATTTCATTGTTTTTAATGGCTGAGTAATATTCCATTGTATGCATGTTGCTGCTGCTCAGTCCCTCAGTTGGGTCTGACTCTTTGCAACCCTTTGGATTGTAGCCCATCAGGATCCTCTGTCCTTGGGATTTTTCAGGCAAGAATACTCATTTGGGTTGCCATTTGCTCTGCCAGGGGATCTTCCTGACCCAGGGATCAAACCCACATCTCCTCTGTCTCCTGCATTGCAGGCTGATTCTTTACCCAATGAGCCTATCAGGGAAGCCTATCCATTCATCTGTCAATAGACATTTTGGTTGCTTCCATGTCTTGACTGTTGTGAATAGTGCTGCTATGAAAATAAGGGTGCATGTATCTTTTTGAATTACAGTTTGGTCAGTAGGATGTGGTTGTACAAGTTTTTAAAAGCAGGCTTTGTAAATAAATGATCAAAATCATGGCCCCATAATGAGCCCGGCAGTGATTCAGGATTCTACCAAATGTCTTGGGGTGACCACAAAGGATATGAATATATTTTTACAAACTCAGTCCCATCCATCCTCTCCTTCCCACTGGTTTGTGGCAGGGTTTGAAGCCCTGGCACTGGCAGGGCCGTCCCCTCATTGCCACTGGCAGGGCTGCCCCTCAATGCCATTCAGCCCACCCACTCTAGCAGGGTGATATGGAAGCCAGGGAGCTGGTGGACAAGCCAGTCACTGAGTCTGCAGAAATGGGGCAGTCTCTTCTTTGAAAGAGTGCATCTTGGCTGCACAGAGGAGAACTTGTGGGCTTCCAGGGTTGGGAAGGAAGCTTTTTTTCTCTTCCTCAACCCTTCAGTCTTCCCACTTTCAGGAAATGACACCTCTACTAGAGATCCCAGAGCCTTCTCCTTTGCCCTTCCCTTCTCACCATCATCCCATCACCAAGTCCCGCCCACACACTTCAATCTAGAGCCCCAGTCTCTCCCTGTCTTTCCTTCTCACTTTGGGCACAGCTACCATCGTAGTTTGCCGACCAAAGTCACCCTCTAACTGGCTCCTCCAATTCTCTAGCTTCTCTCCAACCCAGTTTGCATTCTATGGCCTGAGAACTATTTTTTGAAAAGCAAATCAAATCATACCATACTGTTAATTTATTTTTAAATTTTATATTAAAGTATGTTGGGTTAGTTTCAGGTGTATAGCAAAGGAATTCAGTTATACATATATCTACTCTTTTCCTGAATTTTTTCCCATTTAGGTTACTGAGTAGAATTCCTGTGCTATACAGTAGGTCCTTGTTGATTATCAATTTTATATATAGTAGTGTGTATATGTTAAATCTAACCTCCTAAGTTATCCTTCCCCCAACCTTTCCCCTTTATTAACCATAAGTTTGTTTTCTAAGTCTGTGAGTCTGTTTCTGTTTTGTAAACAAGTTCATTTGTATCATTTTTTAATATTTCACATATAAATGGTACCATTTATTTGTCTTTGTCTAACTTTCTTCATTTAGTGTGATAATCTCTAAGTCCACTCATGCTGCTGCAAATGGCACTATTTCATCACTTTTTATGGCTGAGTAGTATTCCATTATGTATATGTACCACATCTTCATTATCCATGCATCTATCAATGGACACTTAGGTTGCTTTTATGTCTTAACTGTTGTAAACAGTGTTGCTATGAATATTGGTGTGCATGTATCTTTTTTTTTTCTTTTTTAGTACAAAGGACTTTTAATGAAACATCAAAGTCTTCCTCTCCATCCCATTTTCATTCCCCAGAGGCAGCTACCTTTTGTTATAATTGGGGTTACATGCAAAACTTTGAATAGTATGCATGTATCTCTGGCTTTTGTTTTACTAACTTCAGATAGTATGTGCATCCTATATAGATTTAACTCACTCATATTACCCCCACTTCTATTCTTTTCTTACCAGTTTTTGATAAATTATTTTTTAATTCTTCTCTTGATTGCTTTTATACTTTAAATTGTTTATTTAAGCCTCCAGTTCTTATTGTCAATTTCAACATCAACTCTTAACTTCCTGATATGTTAGATAAGGGTGTTACCATCTCAACTCTTCTCCTCTTCATCCCCTTTGTCCACCTCCCAACTTTCTTTGTTTTACTTTTTTTTTTTTTAAAGCTTGATTGAGGTATAATTTACAGTCCATTGGGTTTACCCATTTAAAGTGTACAACACAATGTTTAAAGTGTACAACTCAATGGTTTTTCGTAGATTTACAGTTGTGCAACCATCACCATAATCTTAACTTTAGAACATATTCCTGACCCCTCAAAAGAAACCCCATTTCCTTTAGCCATCCCTCCCTATTTCTGCACAACGTTATGCATCACTAGCTTGCTTTCTGTCTTCATAGATTGACCTGTTCTGGACACTTCACGGACATGACATCTTACAATATGTGGTCTTTTGTGACTAGCTTCTTTCACTTTGCAAAATGCTGTGAAAGCATGTACCTTATTCCTTTTTATTGCCGAATAATACCTCATTGTGTGGATATACCACAGTTTGTTTTTCTATTTCAGTTGATACACATTTTGGCCATTTGCACTTTTGTTTTGCTATTCTGACATTATGACAACATTTCACTATAAACTATTAGATTTATTTTTCATTGATTCTGTAACCATATTCTATAATCATCTCATGTATCTTTTTATAATCGTCTTGTTTGTCTTGACTATGGTTTGATTCTAAAAGTTGGAAAACAACAAAGATGATTGTGCTATTTTGTGCATGTTGCTTACTACAGGAGCCAAATAGTGCACTAGGATTATAGTAACTTCTCTACAAAACTGACCTTATGATGTCTTTTGCCCCTGAAGCATCTCTTCTAGAGCCTTCCACTTTCCTTCCCAATGTAGACTCACTCACTGCAAGAGGTAATCTGGGGATTGATAATTCCTGGGTGGATCCCACATCTTTCTCTTTTTTGTTTATTCCTTTTGTTTTAAGGACATTCATCCTCAGGTAACTGCCTCAGAAATAGCTCATGGCGGTAAATATTTTACATCTTTGAATGTCTGAAGATTTTTTAATTTTAATTTCACATTAATTTGGCCAAGTGTGGAATTCTTCATTCAAATCTAGAATTCTGAGAGTCTTGAAATCACTTGATTATCTTCTGACACCTAATATTACTGATGATAGTTCCTGTGACAATTGGATTTTCGTTCCCTTGTTTATCACCCTTCTGCTCTGAATCTTTTTATGATCTCTATATAGGTGGTGTTCTGAACTTCATGATGATGGTCTCAAGCATGAATCTTGCTTCATTCATCATGTTAGACAGTCTCATGTCTCTCTTCAGATCTTGGCAATGTTTTGTCCTTTCTTTAAAAAAAGTAATTTCTTCTCCATTTTTTTTTTGCTTCTGTTTTTTGGCAAAGGGTCATAAATGTTGAATCTTAGATGCTACTTTTCATCTCTTGTCTTTTTTTTTTCCCCCTAACATTCAGGGAGGTTTTGCCTTTTTTTTTTTTTCCACTTTATCTGTTGTTGTTTTTTAGCTGCCAAGTCGTGTCCAAGTCTTCCAACCCCATGGACTGCAGCCTCCCAGGCTCCTCTGTCCATGGGGTTTCCCAAACAAGAATACTGGAGTGGGATGCCATTTCTTTTTCCAAGCATGTATCTTTTTGAATCGTTATTTTCTCCAGATATATGGCCAGGGGTAGGATTGCTGGATCATATGATAGCTCTGTTTTTAGTTTGTTCGGGACCCTCCATACTGTTCTCCACAGTGGCTGTATCAGTTTATACCGCCACTCATAGTACAAGAACGCCCACTGTTCTCCATGCCTGCTCCAGCGTTTATTGTTTGTAGACTCTTTGATGATGGCCATTCTGACTGTTCTGAGGTAATATACCTCACTGTAGTTTTTATTTTTATTTTTAAATTTTTATTTATTTATTTTTCACTCTGTTGGGTCTTCATTGCTATATGGGCCTTTCTTTAGTTGCCGCAAGCAGTGGCCACTCTTCATTGAAGTGCATTGGCTTCTTATTGTGGTGGATTCTCTTGTTGCAGAGCACGGGCTCCTCGGGCTTCTGTAGTTGTGGTGCGTGAGCTCAGTAGTTGCAGCTCGCAGGCACAAGAGCACAGGCTCAGTAGTTGTGGTACACTTAGTTGGTCCAAGGCATGTGGAATCCTTCCAGATCAGGGATTGAACCCATGTCTCCTGCATTGGCAGAGAGAGTCTTTACCACTGAGCCACCAGGGAGGCTTGCTCATTCTAGTTTTGATTTGCATTTCTCTAATAATTAGTCATGTTAAGCATATTTTCATGTGCTTTTTGGCTGTCTGTATGTCTTCTTTGGAGAAATGTCTATTTAGATCTTCTGCCAATTTTTGATTAGGTTATTATTTATTTACTTTTTTTTATATTGAGCTGCATGAGCTGTTTGTATATTTTGGAGCTTAATCTCTTATTGGCCATATTATTTGCAAATATTTTCTCCCATTCTATGGGTTGACCCAAGGCAATCTGCAGATTCAGTGGAATTTCTTTCAAATAACCAGGGGCATTTTTTGCAGATCTAGAACAAAAAAAATCTTAAAATTTATACAGAAACACAAAAGATCCTGAATAACCAAAGCAATCTTGAGAAAGAAAAACAGCTGGAGAAATCAGGCTCCCTGATTTCAAACTGTCCTATAAAGCTACCATAATCAAAACAGTATGGTATTGGCACAAAGACAGACTTATAGATCAGGAATAGGATAGAAAGCCCAGAAATAAATCCACATATCTATAGTCTATCTACAACAAAAAGGCAAGAATATACAATGAAGAAGAGACAGTCTCTTAAATAAATGGTGCTGGAAAAACTGAACAGTTACACGTAACAAAGAAAATGAAATTAGAACATTATTTAACACCATACACAAAAATAAACTCAAAATGGATTAAAGACCTAAATTTAAGACCAGATACTATAAAACTCTCAGAAGCAAGCATAGGCAGAACTATGACATAAATTGCAGCAATATCTTTTTTGACCCACCTCCTGGAGTGATGAAAATAAAAATAAACAAATGGGACCTAAACAAAGGATAACATCCCCTGTTTAAAAGCTACCAAAGGCGTCCCATCCCATGATACTCAGGACAACCTTCAGACTCCTCATTACTGCTCATTCTGCCCTCCAATCTCCACCCCACCCTTGGCCGAGTTTGTCCTTCCCTTCTTCCCCCCAACTCCTACCTTTGTTGTGACCCCTTGAAACAACCAGCTCAAGGACTTCACAAACACAAGGACCAGCCCTCCCCAACAGCACCTGCTAAACTCTCTTCATTCCTCAGATGTGGGGAGATTACTCTGACCTTGGGCCCACCGCCAACTAATTAGGGCCCCCTGCTTCTCTCTCATAAAACTTAAGCTTTCTTCCTTGAAAAATTAGGGCACACTGTATTTACATGTGTAATTGAATTGATTCATTTAATATTTGCTTCCCCTTCCAGTCTATAAGCTCTAGAGGAACTAGCAGTGTCTGCTCATAATAGATGACCAGTAAATATATATTGAGGGAGTAAACTAATGGGATCAAGGTGCTGTCTCCTTCTACCTGGACACAGAAAGCATATTTTTCCCATCAAGACACCCCTAACAATTTCTTCTTCCAGTCTTATTAGCCTGGAACACTTAATTTATAACACTTCAATAATCTCCCAGACTGCTGTAGTTCCCCCTGACAAAATCACCAATCTCCTTTCGGCTGAGAAGCCCAGCCTGGCATCTTGTGTTTTAAATATTTCTGGTCAGTGCTGAGAGTCATGGAAGATAGCCCGTGATTCTGACAGGCAGCATCCTTCTCAGACTCCACCACAAAAATCTCAGACTAATGCTGGAACTGCCAGATAATTCAATTTTGCTCAAAATCGTGGCTCATGCTGCCTTGAAAATGTTCTGGATTTAGAGTTTTCTTGCTCCTTCCCTCCCTCCCTTTCTGTCTTCCTCCATTACTTCCCTGCCTATCTTCTCCCCTTTATTCTTTTCTCTCTCATACATTTAATGATTCGCTCATTGCTTTGTTTTCAATCCCGAATGGAGTATTTCCTTTCCTGTCTTGAGATCAGAGCTGGAAGGCAGTAAGTGTACTTAGAAGGAGGATCCAAAGCTGTTCCTCACAGTGGCTTTGAGTCTCCCAGCAGCCAAAGTGAATCTGTCCCTTGTGACCCTGTCTGGACCCTCTGCGTGACTGCCAAGTTGGCTGTGTGACAGCAGTCAGTGCCCTCTGCAGAAGGCAGCGCCTGTGAATGGGGCAACAAAGACCCAAGCTGGGTGGGGGCCTTGGCATTCACATCAAAGAGGAGGATCTGACCGATGAAATCGATGAAGTGTGAAATGCTGTTCCTCACGCCGAGGCTCCATTTAGCACCTCAGCCCGGGGTTTCAGCAGAGAGAAAATCTTCTGGAATCGATACTACTATCATTTCACAAAATTACAGTATTGTGTCCTGAAAAGGAGCCATAAATCAACCGCAGGCTTCACTTGCTGGAGGAAACAGCTTTGCTGTGAGAAAGCTGGTGACGGGAGCACATTTCAGGAGCTCAGGGGGTCCGGGCCTCTCCTACAGCTATTACCCAGCTGGGGAGGAAGGTGATCTGGAGGGAGGATCCTGAGCGCACAGCATCGCTAGAGGCAGGCCAGGGCTCTTGGGTGTGCTAGAAATGCCAGCTCAGCTGAAATCAAACAAAATCTCAGAACCTCCAAATCCAGTCAAGCAGAGACTGCTGAGAGGAAATCGGGAGCTTCTGGCCTCTCAGGTGATCCGCAGCCCACTCACGGGCCCAAATTTCATTCTTCCTGGCATGGCCTGCCTTGGTGAGATGTCGAGCATGTAGATCTCAATTCCAGAAGCTGCCTGGGAGGCTGGTGGAAGGGAATTCTTGTTGGCTGTAGACCGTCCACCACACAGGGTCATGTTGGGGGCTTGCTTTCTTCTCTTTGGTTCCTGTCTGATACATATTCACAAAAGGCCAGAGGTCTGAGCACTGCGGTCCTGGTTATGGGACTTCAGGAAGTCTGTGGAAACAGTGGGCATGAGGGCCAGGGTTTATCAGAAGCCCCAGTCCAGATGCCCTAAGATGAACCAGGCTGCACAGCCTAGGGAGGTCCCCACGTGGCGTCCACTGGGTGGGTCTTGCGCTGTCACTTTGCTGTCCCACAAAATTGCCACCGCAGCAGAACACAGACTCTGCCTTCCACTTCTCATAGTCTTCCCTGGTCCTAGCAGAGTGCAAAATACCAAAATACGTAACTGGTGAGATCAAGAACTAAATAGTCTTCTGATTGCCAAGACAAAAGGGAAAAATAAATCCAGGTCATAGAATTTTAATTATCTGGGCATTTATCTGCCACTCAATTTTAAAAGGAATTTATTTTGATGGGTAGTTATCTGAGAGACATTAGAAAGCCAAATGAAAACTATTTCAACAGGGTTTCCATGAAAGATTAAGAAATATTTTTCATAAGCTATACCATTGATCTTCTCTGGTCCTGTTTCTTCACCTGTAAGTAGGAATAGTAATAAAGACATTCTCATTATTGTATCATATAATATCATTTACTAACATATATATTCTTGTTCTATAATACAATTGAGATAGCAGAGTATGGTTGTGAATTTTTAAAAGTTCATGAAGAAGAACACCTTTCTCAAGTGGCAAAGTGCCATGTGAGCATCATATTATCTTGACATAGGATCATCATTACCACTCTCCACAGTGTGCCGCTAACAGAACATGGTTAACAAGGAAGTTCAGCTTTTGTCCAAAGCAGTGGGATCCCCCTCAACACCCTATGCCACCCCCCACACAAAGGCAGGGAAGGCTCTGTTCGAATACTCCAGAGAGTCTCTTGTAGGAGAGCCTGCCTTCCCCCTAAGTTAAGCTGCCACTGTTTCCGCTTTCTGTGAAAGCAGAAATAATTACAAATGGTCTCTTACTTGAGTGTTTTCCATGTGACAAGCATGTGTTATTGCATTGAATCCCCTGGTGCAATGGAGATGGTGCTATTAGCTCTCCATATTTCACAGGAGAAAACTGAGGAATGTAGAGATTAAGTGACTGGCTCAAGGTCCCAATGAGGGGAGATTTGAACCTGGGTTGGCTTGACTCCAGAAACCACATTCTGTTAACTGCCAAGCTGTTCAGAGCATGCAAGAGACAGTTTCTGGCGCCTCTCCTATTATCAGGGGAGCTGTCCTTTGACTAGTGCGTACTGTGATTTGGGCCTGTGAACACTTCTTAAATGATTGTCAAAGAGGTTTTCTCAATTAGTAAACAAGTAAAACGTCCGTGAGAATGGAGGGAAATAGCTGCCGTTCCTGGGAGGACGGTAAGGTGAACAGCCTCTAGGGGCGCTGTGGAGCGCAGCGCTGCATGGCGTTCCACTTCTTGGGATCCATCCCACATAAGATGCTCACACCTGGGCACAAAGCTGCCGGCTCTTCATCACCTCCATTCGTGGGCAATGACTCCCAGGATCCCTGGTCAGGGGATCTTTGAAGAGACATGACCGGTGGCTCTGGGGACCCATCGTTAAGTCAGCCTCTCTCTGTGTCACTCTCTGACTTCATGCATCCTCTGGATCATGTCCTGCCTTATGAGTCAGCCTCCACCTTCTGCTGCCAGGAGCTGATGAGGTGGAAACAGTCATGGAGCCTTCGTGTTGCCCTGTGGCCCCGGGACCAGTGCTTGACTTGTCACTCTGCACTGAACCTCGTGGTGTGATTTTGCTTCCCTCCCTCGAGATTGCAGAATGTCCTGGATGGGTCTCATGTCCCTGCAGTGGAAAGTACAGGCCGGGAGAGTGAGCTTAGTGCTTCTTGACAGCATCAAGGCCACGCTGGCATCTCTGTGCATTTCCACCTGGAACTTGGCCACACGGAACCACTGCAGGTCCCCTGAACCCAGACAAAACTCTTTCCATCCATGACCTTGAGCATTTGGTTCCTTTCATTCCCTAAAGCCTTCCCTGACCTCTCAGGGCTAGGGTTGGTCCCTGCTGTGGTCTTCCTCTGTGCCCTCATGTATGTCTATCAGAGCTGCCAGCACCTCACCTTCTGTCAGGTACTGCTTTGCTCGTTTTTCTCCTTTGTGACAACACGTGGTCAGAACTGTGTTTGTTGACCGGATGGATGATTGATGCCATGTCTCTGTGGGTTTTGCCCTCGGCACTTTACCTTCTCTTCTCTACTAGCTGAAACATACTTAGGGCAAGTGACAAAGATGGGGGTTTGGATCCAGCTTCCCGTGGCATCTGCTGGGGCTTCTCTGTGGCTCTTATGTCTGTCTCCCTGCATCACTCTCTGGCTCCCTGGGTTGGAAAATAGGTCTGAAGTCCAGTTGGAATAGGGGCCTTGTCCTGACCAGACTGTAGGAAGTCCCTGATGTTTTTCAGTCACGTCCTGTGTCCCTGTCTCACTGTCGCTTCATTTGCTGCTTGTCTAGGTGACCACTTCCTCCCCCTGTGAGCCAGTGGATCACACAGGATAGAGAAAACTGGAGGTGTTCAGCCCAGAGGAAATGTGCAAGGGTCACTTGTCCACAGCCTCTGTCATTTCTTCCCTTCTTCCTAAAGACACTGCTCCCAATTCTGTGTTTCTCTTCCATGGAGTTCTCCAGCCTCCCCCCTTGCTAGTCTGTAACTTGGTCCCTCTAGGAAGCCCTAGGGATGTTTGGTGGCCTACTTTTCTTTCCTTCCTTTGACTTCCCAGGCCAGCAGAGCAGGATCACAGAAGTCAGAATTAGGGGTCTTCCAAGCATTGGTCCCCACCCTTTCCCATGTAGCTATGGGAAGGCCAGGGGGAAGCCTGCATAGCTTCTGGCTTGGGTTCTGTTTGGTTTTTCTTTTTTCACCTTTACTTTTTTTATATTTATGTAGTTTTAATTGAAGGATAATTGCTTTACAACATTGCATTAGTTTCTGCCATACGTCAACATGCATCAGTCATAGGTACACATATGTCCGCTGTCTCTGGAGCCTCCCTCCCATCTCCCACCCCTTCCCAGCCCTCTAGGTTGGCACAGAGCCCCAGCTTGAGTTCCCTGAGTCATACAACAAATTCCCATTGGCTATCTGTTTTACATATGGCAGTGTATGTGCCTCCATGCTAGTCTCTCCATCCGTCCCCCTCTCCTTCCTCCCCTCTTCCCGTGTCCGTCAGTCTGTCCTCTATGTCTGCGTCTCCACTGCTGCCCAGCAGATAGGCTAATCAGTACCATCTTTCTACAGCCCATGTATATGCGTTACTACATGATGTTTGGTTTTCTTTTTCTGGCTTACTTCACTCTGTATAATAGCCTCTAGGTTCATCCACCTCATTAAAACTGACTCAAATGCGTCACCTTTACTTTTTGTTTTAATTGAAGTATAGTTAATTTACAGTGTCGTGCAAGTTTATGGTGTACAGCGAAGTAATACATCTCTATATATGTATATTCTTTTCCATTCTTTTCTATTATAGTTTATTATAGAACATTAAATGTAGTTATATGTTATATAACTATATAAACATAGTTTATAGTTAAAATGCTTTTTTAATTGGATTACAATTGATTTACAATGTCATGCTAGTTTCAGGTGTACAACACATTGATTCAGCTATATTTTTATGTATATATATATATACATACAGGGAACAATATCTTGATATAAACTAAAATGCAAAAGAATCTGAAAAAATGTATGTGTGACATTTTAGTTTGTAGCAAGACATTGTTCCCTGTGCTATACACTAGGGCCTTATTTATCTATTAAACATTAGTTTGATTCTGCTCATCTCAAACTCCTAATTTATCCCTCCCCCACCTTGAGCTATGTTTTTTACATTGGCAGGATACACAAGTCTTGGGCCACTTTGCAAACAAAAATAACAAATGTAACTGTGAAGGTAAACAGTTACTAGCACACTCCTCCTCACTGTTGTCTGCACTAAGGATCCCTCCCAAGGCTGACAAGAGGCAGCCCGCTGGAATCAGTAGGTGGAACTTGGATGGGGACAGCACATTTTCTATCTTGATGTTCTACCAGGGTCTGTGGGAGTGATGACAAGAATTCCCTTCTGGCTCTCTGAGTTCGTGGCTCTCTGAGGCCAGGGACAAGGCAGTTAATCTCCTAGAGCCTCACTTACCTCATCCTTACAAGGTGGGTGTCCCAGGAGTGGCCATCTCAAAGGGCTTCTGTTATAGTTGTTCAGTCACTCAGTCGTGTCTGACTCTTTGTGGAGTCTTACCACCCAATGTGCCATCTGGTGATATCAGTTCTAGGCAAGTAGGTGCTCCAATCCCATCTTTCCTTCGAGGTGCTTGTCTTTAGAATTTGAGTTAATTCTTTAACCAGAGTCCTCAGTTTTCTTATGGGTGCAAGGGAAGTAGTGAATTTGCCCAATGTTCTGCTTTTTTCTTGTTGTAAGGTGGGGAGTGATGTTTTCCCAGCTTTTCACACCCGAAGTGGAAGTCAGAAGTCCATCTTTACTTTTTTCATTTTTAACTGAAGTATAGTTGATTTTCAAAGTTGCTGGTGTTCAGCAAAGTGATTAAGTTACGTGTATGTATCAGTGCAGTTCAGTTCAGTCTCTCAGTCGTGTCCGACTCTTTGCGACCCCATGGACTGCAGCACGCCAGGCCTCCCTGTCCATCACCAGCTCCCTGAGCTTGCTCAAACTCATGTCCATTGAGTCGGTGATGCCATCGAACCATCTCATCCTCTGTCATCCCCCTCTCTTCCCACCTTCAATCTTCCCTATCATCAGGGTCTTTTCCAGTGAGTCAGTTCTTCCCATCAGGTGGCCAAAGTATTGGAGTTTCAGCTTCAACATCAGTCCTTCCAGTGAATATTCAGGACTCATTTCCTTTAGGATGGACTGGTTGGATCTCCCTGCAGTCGAAGGGACTCTCAAGAGTCTTCTCCAACACCACAATTCAAAAGCATCAATTCTTCTGTGCTCAGCTTTCTTCACAGTCCAACTCTCACATCCATACATGACTACTGGAAAAACCATAGCCTTGACTACACAGACCTTTGTCAGCAAAGTAATATCTCTGCTTTTTAATGCACTGTCTAGGTTTGTCATAGATTTTCTTCCAAGGAGCAAACCTCCTAATTTCATGGCTGCAGTCAGCATCCACAGTGATTTTGGAGCCCAAGAAAATAAAGTCTGTCGCTGTTTCCATTGTTTCCCCATCTATATACCATGAAGCGATGGAACCAGATGCCGTGATCTTAGTTTTTGAATGTTGAGCCTTAAGCCAGCTTTTTTACTCTCCTCTTTCACCTTCATCAAGAGGCTTTTTAGTTGCTCTTTACTTTCTGCCATAAGGGTGGTGTCATCTGCATATCTGAGGTTATTGATATTTCTCCCAGCAATCTTGATTCCAATTTGTTCTTCATTCAGCCTGGCATATATGCATGATATACTCTGCATATAAGTTAAATAAACAGGGTGACAATATACAGCCTTGATGTACTCCTTTCCCAATGTTGAACCAGTCTGTTGTTCCATGTTCGGTTCCAACTGTTGCTTCTCGACGCGCATACAGGTTTCACAGGAGGCAGGTATGGTTATCTGGTAAGAAAGGGCTTCTGAGAGAACCAAAAATGATATTTATAAGAAAATACTTTATTAACCATAAATCAGTGGACCTCAGTGAATGGTCTGTGGACACCAGTGGGCTCTGAAACCCTTGTAGAGTGTCTCAGAGGTCAAAACAATCTTTATAACCACAATGAGACTTCATGTGCCTTTTTCACTAGGGTTGACATTTTCACTGTTGGTGCAGATGCAATAGTGGGTCAAATGCTGGCACTCTGGTGTGAGTCAAATAAGTGCAGCAAACTATGGTAGCAGTAATTACATTCTTCACCCCTTGAACTTGAAGAGAAAAAAAAGGCCAGTTGCCAGTTGCAGTTAAGAATATTTTTGATGAAAACAAGAATATCTTTGATGAATCAGCAAAAATATTAATTTTATTGCATTGCAATTCTTGAATACACACCTTTTTAATATTCTATGTGATGAAAAGGAAACTACACATACAGCACTTAAAGGACATTCTGAAGTTCATCTTGAGGAAAAGTGTAGTTATTTGAGTTTTGAGATGAACTAGCCACTTCTTTTATGCAACACCATTTTTACGTAAATGATCAACTTAACAGCCATAGGTATTTGGCAGATGTTTTCTCAAAGATAATGAAGTGAACTTGTCACTTCAAGAAAAATAAATCACAGGTTTTTTTTTTTTAATCAATGATACGATCTGAGCTTTCAGGCATAAACTAGAATTTTGAAAAATTTGTATTTGCCTTTCTAAGCTTGGCAGTGTTCCAATGCTTTAACATTTTTGTGATGCTGTTTTAACATATATAATGACATCTTTCAAGGTTTGAAAGATCTGCAATGAGTTCATTAAACCGATCATGTCTTAAGTGACTAATGCATGGTGCTACAGTATATGAAAGATCCATTGGAAATGGAAGATTTTAATGAAAATATATGATTTTACAATTGTTTGTTAAGTTTTAGTATAGTACCAAAGAATAGTCAGAACTTTCTGAAAAGGCTATTTTAATACTCCTCCTTTTTTCAACTACATGTGTACTTGAACCAAAACAACATTTTTGCGGTAGATAGAATGCAGAAGCAGACAGGAGAATCCAGCTATCTACTGAGCCAGATAGTAAGAAACTTTGAGAAATGTAAAACAATGCCACTCTTCTCTCTATATTTTTGTTTCTTTTCAGAAATATGATCTTTTAAGAAAAATATTATTTCATTTTAACATGGAATGATTTTATGATATTTTAAAAGAAATTAGTAAAGTAAATACTTTAATTTATGTTATGGTAAATGTTTGTAGATAAAACCCATATTAAAAGTGCTCTACCCATTATACAGAGTGAAGTAAGCCAGAAAGATAAAGAACATTACAGCATACTAACACATATATATGGAATCTAGAAAGATGGTAACGATAACCCTATATGCAAAACAGAAAAAGAGACACAGAAGTACAGAACAGACTTTTGAACTCGGTGGGAGAAGGTGAGGGTGGGATGTTTCAAAAGAACAGCATGTATATTATCTATGGTGAAACAGATCACCAGGCCAGGTGGGATGCATGAGACAAGTGCTCGGGCCTGGTGCACTGGGAAGACCCAGAGGAATGGGGTGGAGAGGGAGGTGGGAGGGGGGATCGGGATGGGGAATAAGTGTAACTCTATGGCTGATTCATATCAATGTATGACAAAACCCACTGAAATGTTGTGAAGTAATTAGCCTCCAACTAATAAAAAAAAAGTGCTCTATTTGGGTCTTAGGAAATTTTGAGAGTGTAGTGCTCCTGACACTAGAGGTTTGAGAACCACTGCTGTGGAAAACAGTATCCATTTCAGGTCTTTTTAATCATTTCTCTCCCAGTTCCTAAAATGGATTTCTAATGGTGACCTCAGGCTACAGCTTCTGTTCTGAGAGAAAGTGTTACCTGCTTGCTTTTGTTTTCCAAAGTCAGGCTGAGGAGCTTTCCGTGAAACTGAGGGTTCCAATAAAGTCCTCCATAAAGGGCACTGTCATGAGTTCTTCTCAGGCCACACAAAGGCAGAGGAGCCATTCAGTTTTGTAGCAGGTAAATTTCCCTAGCTGCCATCATGGGCTCAAGAGTCCATCTTCAAATAACATATCAGTGTGGCCATTCCAGTCCACATCTTCATCACGTTTAGGCTGGGCAAACGTCGTGACCTGCTCCTCCCCCTGCTCCCACTTCCGCCTCTTCCACCAGGTGCGTAATTACTATGGGAACAGCCACTTTGCAAACTGTGACCTTCCCCTGTGGCTACAGTTGTTTGGCCAATTGAAGTATATCTCTGTGATTTTTGGACACGGGATTCAGAGGGTCAAATCAGCCTCATTCCAATAGTGTAAAGATATAGCATGTAAAACTTGAGAGCCTTTATTGTCCATGTTTGTTGCCACGGACTGAGGAGCAGAAGATGGGAACGAAAAAGATTTTCAAGGTAAGCCAGAAAGATGAAGACCAATACAGTATACTAACACATATATGGAATTTAAAAAGATGGTAACGATAACCCTATATGCAAAACAGAAAAAGAGATACAGATGTACAGAACAGACTTTTGGACTCTGTGGGAGAAGGCGAGGGTGGGATGTTCTGAGAGAATAGCATTGAAACAAGTATACTATCAAGGGTGAAACAGATCGCCAGCCCAGGTTGGATGCATGAGACAAGTGCTCAGGGCTGGTGCACTGGGGAGACCCAGAGGAATGGGATGGGGAGGGAGGCGGGAGGGGGTTTGGGATGGGGAACACATGTAAATCCATGGCTGATTCATGTCAATGTATGGCAAAAACCACTACAATATTGTAAAGTAATTAGCCTCCAACTAATAAAAATAAATGAAAAAATAAAATATCATTTAATGGTAAAAAAAAAAAAAAAGATTTGCAAGGAAAAGTCAAGACAAGAGATGGCAGGAGTAATGTTCTGCATCCTAGCCTAGTTGCAGTGTTTCCTCAGACCCAGCCACATCCCTGTGAGTAACCCACCACCCCCGCCACCACTCCCAAGCCCCAACGTTTGTTTGCTTAAGCAGGACTGAGTTGCTAATCAGTACCAGAGACTACTCTCTTAGTGGCCTCAGCATGGCACACACTCAGGAAACAGTAATTTGCTGTGCTAAATGGTGACAGATAACTTTGCATCCAATGGAGGCAGCTAATCAGTTGTCCTTGGGTTTAAGCAGAACCTGCTGTCTGGCATGTGTGAGCTCGTCTGGGTCCAGGTTGATGCTACCTGACTCCACACAGTAAAGTCCTTGGAGGCCGGAAAATGCAATTTTCCTAAAACTTTGAGAGGAGTCACATGTTTCCCTGTTCTTATGAAATTCTGGCTAATGAGTGGGTAGACGAAGGTTTGTTGCCCTGACCACTTCTACCATTTCTTTATGCTTTTGGAGAAAGATTATTTTCAAACTCAGAGGCTTTACTGAGGAACACAGAGGTATTCTATCACTGTACAACTGGCTGCTTCAGAGTTCTTAATCTGAGATATGAGAATAAAATTTAGGAATCTGGATATGAATGGGGAAAAAATGACTTCTACATTTTCACTAATCTCTAACTGTAAATTAGCATCTTTTTCAATTATTCATGTGGGTAGCAAACCACAGCCATTTAAGCAAGACTCACCTATAATAATTAAAATGAGTCATGGGTATGAAATGTATAGTGTATAATGTATATAACCAGTAACCATGTAATACATTTATATGGTGACATATCATAACTAGAATTGTTTTGCTGATCACTTTGAAATGCATAGGAATATTGAATCACTGATGTGTAACATGAAGTAACGTAGTATTGCAGATCAGTTATACTTCAAAAACAAACAAACTCATATTAGAGGAGGTCAGATTTGTGATTACCAGAGGCAGAGTGAGGAAGGAGGAATTAGATGAAGACAGTCAAAAGGTATGTCAGCTTAAAAAACAGTCACAACCTAAAAGTTGAGAGTTATGTTTTATTCAGCAGAAATTTTTAGGGCTTAAGCCTGGAAGGCAGCATCTCAAGTAGCCTTGAGAGAACTGTTCCAGAAAGGCAAGGTAAGGATCCAGGGTTATATAGAAGTCTTACAACAAAGGGCAGGTAGACAGAACATCAAAAGATTATTGTGAATTAAAGAAACCAGTTATCTCAAGTTAAGGAATTTAGCGCTTTTCTATGTATGGGATGATGCAAGAGTCTGGGCTTACTGAGATTCTTTACATATGCAACTCAGCTATCCTGGGCCAATATCCTGAATTATTTCTCTGTGCTCCCCAAAGGGAGTGGCTGCAGCCTGATCACAAGTATTGTTCTCCTTCCTGGTTGCCACTGGGGCTCAGAGATTCACATTTGGAGAGCAGAAATCTCTGATGACTGTGACATCCTTGTTTACTGATATGGCAGGAAATACTCCAGTTCCCAGGCATAAAATTCCACCTATAAAATAAGTACTAGGGATATAGTGTGCAGCATGATAAATATAATTAACACTACTGTATGTTTATATATGAAGTTATTAAGAGAGTAAATCCTGAGTTCTCATCACAAGGAAAAATTTATTTTTCTATTTCCCTAATTTTTGTCTATATGAGATGACAGATACTCACTAAACTTACTGTGATGATCATTTCATGATATATGCAAGTCAGATCATTGTGCTATATTTATACATAGTTGGAATGCAAAGTCAAGTGGGCCTTAGGAAACTTCACTTTGAACAAAGCTAGTGGAGGTGATGGAATTCCAGTTGAACTATTTCAAATCTTTTTTTTTTTTTTTTTAATTTTTATTTATTTATTTATTTTTTTGTCATACATTGATATGAATCAGCCATAGAGTTACACGTATTCCCCATCCCAATCCCCCCTCCCACCTCCCTCTCCACCCCATTCCTCTGGGTCTTCCCAGTGCACCAGGCCCGAGCACTTGTCTCATGCATCCCACCTGGGCTGGTGATCTGTTTCACCATAAATAGTATACATGCTGTTCTTTTGAAATATCCCACCCTCACATTCTCCCACAGAGTTCAAAAGTCTGTTCTGTATTTCTGTGTGTCTTTTTCTGTTTTGCATATAGGGTTATCGTTACCATCTTTCTAGATTCCATATATATGTGTTAGTATGCTGTAATGTTCTTTATCTTTCTGGCTTACTTCACTCTGTATAAGGGGCTCCAGTTTCATCCATCTCATTAGGACTGGTTCAAATGAATTCTTTTTAATGGCTGAGTAATATTCCATGGTGTATATGTACCACAGCTTCCTTATCCACTCATCTGCTGATGGGCATCTAGGTTGCTTCCATGTCCTGGCTATTATAAACAGTGCTGCGATGAACATTGGGGTGCACGTGTCTCTTTCAGATCTGGTTTCCTCAGTGTGTATGCCCAGGAGTGGGATTGCTGGGTCATATGGCAGTTCTATTTCCAGTTTTTTAAGAAATCTCCACACTGTTTTCCATAGTGGCTGTACTAGTTTGCATTCCCACCAACAGTGTAAGAGGGTTCCCTTTTCTCCACAGCCTCTCCAGCATTTATTGCTTGTAGACTTTTGGATAGCAGCCATCCTGACTGGCGAGTAATGGTACCTCATTGTGGTTTTGATTTGCATTTCTCTAATAATGAGTGATGTTGAGCATCTTTTCATGTGTTTGTTAGCCATCTGTATGTCTTCTTTGGAGAAATGTCTGTTTAGTTCTTTGGCCCATTTTTTGATTGGGTCATTTATTTTTCTGGAATTGATGCAGGAGTTGCTTGTATATTTTTGAGATTAATCCTTTGTCTGTTTCTTCATTTGCTATTATTTTCTCCCAATCTGAGGGCTGTCTTTTCACCTTACTTATAGTTTCTTTTGTAGTGCAAAAGCTTTTAAGTTTCATTAGGTCCCATTTGTTTAGTTTTGCTTTTATTTCCAATATTCTGGGAGGTGGGTCATAGAGGATCTTGCTGTGATTTATGTCGGAGAGTGTTTTGCCTATGTTCTCCTCTAGGAGTTTTATAGTTTCTGGTCTTACATTTAGATCTATAATCCATTTTGAGTTTATTTTTGTGTATGGTGTTAGAAAGTGTTCTAGTTTCATTCTTTTACAAGTGGTTGACCAGTTATCCCAGCACCACTTGTTAAAGAGGTTGTCTTTTTTCCATTGTATATCCTTGCCTCCTTTGTCAAAGATAAGGTGTCCATAGGTCCGTGGATTTATCTCTGGGCTTTCTATTCTGTTCCATTGATCTATATTTCTGTCTTTGTGCCAGTACCATACTGTCTTGATGACTGTGGCTTTGTAGTAGAGTCTGAAGTCAGGCAGGTTGATTCCTCCAGTTCCATTCTTCTTTCTCAAGATTACTTTGGCTATTCGAGGTTTTTTGTATTTCCATACAAATTGTGAAATTATTTGGTCTAGTTCTGTGAAAAATACCATTGGTAACTTGATAGGGATTGCATTGAATCTATAGATTGCTTTAGGTAGAATAGCCATTTTGACAATATTGATTCTTCCAATCCATGAGCATGGTATGTTTCTCCATCTGTTTGTGTCCTCTTTGATTTCTTTCATCAGTGTTTTATAGTTTTCTATGTATAGGTCCTTTGTTTCTTTAGGTAGATATACTCCTAAGTATTTTATTCTTTTTGTTGCAATGGTGAATGGTATTGTTTCCTTAATTTCTCTTTCTGTTTTTTCATTGTTAGTATATAGGAATGCAAGGGATTTCTGTGTGTTAATTTTATATCCTGCAACTTTACTATATTCATTGATTAGTTCTAGTAATTTTCTGGTAGAGTCTTTAGGGTTTTCTATGTAGAGGATCATGTCATCTGCAAACAGTGAGAGTTTCACTTCTTCTTTTCCTATCTGGATTCCTTTTACTTCTTTTTCTGCTCTGATTGCTGTGGCCAAAACTTCCAACACTATGTTGAATAGTAGTGGTGAGAGTGGGCACCCTTGTCTTGTTCCTGATTTCAGGGGAAATGCTTTCAATTTTTCACCATTGAGGGTGATGCTTGCTGTGGGTTTGTCATATATAGCTTTTATTATGTTGAGGTATGTTTCTTCTATTCCTGCTTTTTGGAGAGTTTTAATCATAAATGAGTGTTGAATTTTGTCAAAGGCTTTCTCTGCATCTATTGAGATAATCATATGATTTTTATCTTTCAATTTGTTAATGTGGTGTATTACATTGATTGATTTGCGGATATTAAAGAATCCTTGCATTCCTGGGATAAAGCCCACTTGGTCATGGTGTATGATTTTTTTAATATGTTGTTGGATTCTGTTTGCTAGAATTTTGTTAAGGATTTTTGCATCTATGTTCATCAGTGATATTGGCCTGTAGTTTTCTTTTTTTGTGACATCTTTGTCTGGTTTTGGAATTAGGGTGATGGTGGCCTCATAGAATGAGTTTGGAAGCTTACCTTCATCTGCAATTTTCTGGAAGAGTTTGAGTAAGATAGGTGTTAGCTCTTCTCTAAATTTTTGGTAGAATTCAGCTGTGAAGCCATCTGGTCCTGGGCTTTTGTTTGCTGGAAGATTTTTGATTACAGTTTCAATTTCCTTGCTTGTGATGGGTCTGTTAAGATCTTCTATTTCTTCCTGGTTCAGTTTTGGAAAGTTATACTTTTCTAAGAATTTGTCCATTTCATCCAAGTTGTCCATTTTATTGGCATAGAGCTGCTGGTAGTAGTCTCTTACGATCCTTTGTATTTCAGTGTTGTCTGTTGTGATCTCTCCATTTTCATTTCTAATTTTGTTAATTTGGTTCTTCTCTCTTTGTTTCTTAATGAGTCTTGCTAATGGCTTGTCAATTTTGCTTATTTTTTCAAAAAACCAGCTTTTAGCTTTGTTGATTTTTGCTATGGTCTCTTTAGTTTCTTTTGCATTTATTTCTGCCCTGATTTTTAAGATTTCTTTCCTTCTGCTAACCCTGGGGTTCTTCATTTCTTCCTTCTCTAGTTGCTTTAGGTGTAGAGTTAGGTTATTTATTTGGTTTTTTCTTGTTTCTTGATGTAAGCCTGTAATGCTATGAACCTTCCCCTTAGCACTGCTTTTACAGTGTCCCATAGGTTTTGGGTTGTTGTGTTTTCATTTTCATTCATTTCTATACATATTTTGATTTCTTTTTTGATTTCTTCTATGATTTGTTGGTTATTCAGAAGCGTGCTATTTAGCCTCCATGTGTTTGAATTTTTAACAATTTTTTTCCTGTAATTGAGATCTAATCTTACTGCACTGTGGTCAGAAAAGATGACTGGAATGATTTCAATTTTTTTGAATTTTTTTTGAATTTTCCAAGACCAGATTTATGGCCCAGGCTGTGATCTGTGAGATCACAGATGATGCTGTGAGAGCGCTGCACTCAATATGCCAGCAAATTTAGAAAACTCAGCAGTGGCCACAGGACTGGAAAAGGTCAGTTTTCATTCCAATCCCAAAGAAAGACAATGCCAAAGAATGCTCAGACTACCACACAATTGCTCTCATCTCACACACTAGCAAAGTAATGCTCGAAATTCTCCAAGCCAGGCTTCAACAGTTCGTGAACTGTGAACTTACAGATGTTCAAGCTGGTTTTAGAAAAGGCAGAGATCAAATTGCCAACATCTTCTGGATCATCAACAAAGCAAGAGAGTTCCAGAGAAACATCTACTTCTGCTTTATTGACTATGTCAAAAACTTTGACTGTGTGAATCACAACAAACTGTGGAAATTTCTGAAAGAGATGGGCATACCAGACCACCTGACCTGCCTCCTGAGAAATCTGTGTGCAGGTCAAGAAGCAACAGTTAGAACTGGACATGGAACAACAGACTGGTTCAAAATTGGAAAAGAAGTACGTCAAGTCTGTATACTGTCACCCTGCTTATTTAACTTATATGCAGAGTACATCATGAGAAATGCTGGGCTGGATGAAGCCCAAGCTGGGATCAAGATTGCTGAGAGAAATATCAATAACCTCAGATATGCAGATAACATCAAACTTATGGCGGAAAGCGAAGAAGAACTATAAAGCCTCCTGATGAAAGTGAAAGAGGAGAGTGAAAAAGTTGGCTTAAAACTCAATATTCAGAAAACTAAGATCATGGCATCTGGTCCCATCACTTCATGGCAAATAGATGGGATAACAGTGGAAACAGTGACAGACTTGTTTTTTTGGGCTCCAAAATCACTGCAGATGGTGACTGCAGCCATGAAATTAAAAGACACTTGCTCCTTCGAAGAAAAGTTATGACCAACCTAGACAGCATATTAAAAAGCAGAGACATTACTTTACCAACAAAGGTCCGTCTAGTCAAAGCTATGGTTTTTCCAGTAGTCACGTATGGATGTGAGAGTTGGACTATAAAGAAAGCTGAGCACGGAAGAATTGATGCTTTTGAACTGTGGTGTTGGAGAAGACCCTTGAGGGTCCCTGGGACAGCAAGGAGATCCAACCAGTCAATCCTAAAGGAAATCAGTCCTGAATATTCATTGGAAGGACTGATGTTGAAGCTGCAACTCCAATATTTTGGCCACCTGATGCGAACAGCTGACTCATTTGAAAAGACCCTGATGCTGGGAAAGATTGAAGGTGGGAGGAGAAGGGGACGACAGAGGATGAGATGGTTGGATGGCATCACCAACGCGATGGACATGAGTTTGGGTAAATTCTGGGAGTTGGTGATGGACAGGGAGGCCTGGTGTGCTGCGATTCATGGGGTCGAAAAGAGCTGGACACAACTGAGTGCTGAACTGAACTGAATTGAATACAGTGTTGTATATCAATTATATCTCAATAAGACTAGAAGAAAAAAATAAAATCTTTTCTATAAAGGAAAGCAAAGTAATAGGGGAGGTGAGTCAAGAGAAAGTTAAGATGGAATATAATTACATTATAAATTTCCCATTTTAAACATTAAACATGTAGGGGGAAAATATTACAGATATTTCATGTCACATTAAAATGCTGCAGATATCAGGAAATTCCCTGGTGGTCCAGTGGCTAAGTCTCTGTGCTTCCAATGCAGGGGGTGCAGGTTCAATCCCTGGTCAAGGAACTAAGATCCCAAACGCCACATGGCATGGCCAAATATAAAATTTAAAAAACAAGATAAATAAATGTTGCAGATATCTGGGAAAACTGAGTTCATCATACTCCAAATTTATGGCCTTTATTAGACCTTCCACTAGATTCTCTCACACATATATTCCTTCATTAAACATTTTAGTTTTTTGGTTGACTACATTTCTATTTATTTAGTGCATTTTGTTTCATGCAGTAAAAAGCCTAATTCTAAGAATGGATTGATGGAATTCATCCAGCTTCAAAAACGGAACAAACAAAACAGGAAAAAACCCCAATACCCTAAACTAAACACTGGTTTAATTCACCTTCTTAGAAGCAGAACAACACACAAGAAGTAGAGATATGGTAGAAATACTACAAATAAGACTTCATGAAAAAAAAAAAAAAAGACTTCATGACTACATAGCATGGATTTCATTCATAGTGTTATTCTAGTTATTTAATACTGGGTAATAAACACTGAAGTTTAGTGTCTTAAATTAACAAGAGTCATTTATTTTGCATATGAATTTTTAATCTAGGAAGACCTTGGAGGCAGTAGCTCCTCTCTGCCCCACGTGGCAGCAGCTGGGGAAGCTTGACTGTGGCAGGAAGTTCCACTTCCAAAATGAGTCACTAAACAGGCTGGCAAGTTGGCCTGGCTGTTGATGGAGAGTCCAGACGGGGCTGTCAGCCAGGACCTCCACTTCCCTCAATGGGGGGTCTCTCCATTGGTCCCTCAGGCTCCCAACTGCATGATGTCTGGTTGCCAAGAGATTATTTGAGACATTGAAGGTTGCTGTTGCTCAAGACTTGAGCCTGGAAATTTGAGCAGTGTCCCTTCCACTGTATTTTCTTGCTAAGTAGTCAGAGGGCCCAGTCAGCTTCAAGGGGAAGGGACCCATCTTGTGCTGTGGGGGATGTCAAATAACTTGTAGGCAGCTTTTATCTGTCACAGATGTGAACTATGATTTCCCTTGGAACTTCTTTTTAAACCATTTTTTTGAATTGAAGTATAGTTAACTTACAATATTGTATTAGTTTCAGGTGCACAACAAAGTGATTCAGTTTTATATATATATTATATATATATGAATTCAGTTACATAATAAATTCAGTTGCATACATATTCAGTTATATATATGTACATATACATATATATATTCTTTTTCATATTCTTTTCCATTATAGGTTATTACAACATATAGTTCCCTGTCTGTGCTGCATAATAGGTCCTTGTTGTTTATCTATTTTATGCACAGTAGTATGTATATGTTAATCCCAAACTCCTAATTTATCCCCCTCTCTTTCCTTTGCTAACCATAGTTTGTTTTCTATGTCTCTGAGTCTGTTTCTGCTTTGTGAATAAGTTCGTTTGTATCTTTTTTTAGATTTCATATATGAGTGATACCATATGATATTTGTCTTTCTCTGTCTGATACTTCACTTAGTATGGTCATCTCTAAGTCCATCTGTATTGCTGCAAGTGGCATTATTTCATTCTTTTTTGTAGCTAAGTACATTGTATATATGTACAACATCTTTTTCCATTCATCTGTTGTTGGGGAATTCCTTCCTTTATAACATAAGATGTCAACACATTTTAAAAGTCTTTAAAGTGGCTAGTTTAGTAGTCTTTGCAAGCGAAATTCTCTCAGCTGGGAGTGGAGGGAGGGGGCATTATTACTCATTTTTTAATGGAGGTGAATGCTTTCTTGGTAAGCTCTGTTGTGGGAGGCAGGAAGCATTTGGAGAAGGAATCAGGGGAATAAACTGGGTCAGAAGCCACTTGGGTTTGGGTGGATGATTTCTAAATACTTTTTCACCAACTCTCCACCCAGGGGAAATGGGTTTGCTTCAGGTTAACAGGAAGTCCTCCCTGTTTCAGGTGGAAATGTGATGCCTTTCTTGCAATGACCAAGTTCCTGTCTTCACCTAACTGACATGACCAAGTGCAGGGCTGCCTGTTTGTTTTTAATCCTCTGCCCTACAGTCCATGGGGTCACAAAGAGTCGGACGTGACTGAGTGACTAACACTTTCACCTTCTGTCCCACTTAGAGCCTGGTTTTTGCAGAGATAGAGGGTGTCCATTAATATTATATGGGGCAACCCAAGGCCAGTGAGGGCAGATGCTGGGGATAAATACTGCCCTCTTCCATTCCACAGTCACACCAATTCTAAAGCACATTCCTCCTGTCCCATTTCCTCCTATACCTGTTCCATCTACATCATCTGATATAAACTCATTCTCTTAGGCTCCCACTTTTTAAAATATTTATTTGGCTGTGCTGGGTCTTCACTGTAGCGTGCAGGATCCAGTTTTCTGAACGGGGATTGAACCCAGGCCCCCTGCATTGGGAGCTTGGAGTCTTAACCACTGGACCACCTGTCCCTGGGCTACCATTTTTAAAAAATATGGTTTGGAATTTGGGTTATTCATTTTTTTTGTAATCAATGATGTGGCTTTCTTGTCTGTCCTCTTTCTCCCCATTCTTTATGTGTGGTTTCAGAGAGGAGAGCGGGCACACAGATGCCTCCATATTTTAATTATTATTTTTTTAAAAAAGTTTCCCCTACTTGTATCTTATCTGTATTTTTCTGTCTATAAGGAAGCAAATCAAGCCCCTGCTTTCCAGGTCGCTATGCTTTGGACCAGCCTGCATTGTTTGCTTTCCCTCCAGTGATGTCTCTGTGAAGTCCCTGAGTACATGACTTTCATATTTATAAGAAATCCAGGTCATTGCAAAATCACTACTTTTGAGAAGCATATATTGTTCTCTCTCTCACACTCACAGATACATATGGACACAAACACACACACACACAAAATCAAAATACATTAACACACCAACAAACGAACGGGAAATGCAGTAACCCAGTTTCATTTATGGCCTCCCCCCGAGTCTAACCCAAGGTCACAGTCATGTTGTCCTGAATTGTCTTACTCTTTAAAACCAGGCTTTGACTTTTCAAAACTTTTGAGTTATTTTCGCATAGGCATTCATATCAGATGGTACAAAGGGCTTTTCTCCAATCAGGGCAGACTCACCCGGGTCCCACTCTGGCCTCTCCACGAGGCAGCGGCTTTGCCCAGCAGGACCTTGGGCTCGGACCTTCCCTCACCGCAACATTGGTGAGCCAACTTCCTGGCCTGGGTTCTAGCCCCTCCAAAGGTAGAAATCACCTTATAAACATCCACTGCGCTGTGGTGAAGGAGCCTTTCTCCAGTGAGGAGGAAATGGCTTAGTTTGGCCCTTCCTAGGACAGGAGCAATGAGGGGCTCTTCACCCACCCAGTTTGGAAACCATCATCCCCATGTGTCTAGAGCATAAAGCATCCTAGGATATAAAGAGACAATTGTCCAGGTCTTTCATTTTCCACTTTAATAAGTAGAAAGAGTAAAGAGGCCTGTCTCTCTCTCTCTCTTTTTTTTTTGGCTGTGCAGCATGTGGGACCTAGTTCCCTGACTAGGGATCGAACCCCTGCTCCCTGCATTAGAAGCACAGACTCTTCACCACTGGACTGCCAGGGAAGTCCCGAGGAGCCTGTCTTTTTGGGCAGTGGTTGCTACTGTCACTCGGGCAGGAGCCATTTGTGGGGAATGGGAAATAGTCCCCCAAATCCAGAAAACTCTCGGAAGAGCTGGTTTTCCATCCATACCCCTTCGGCCCTATATCTAGGAGACAGAGTAGATCACAAGTTGCAGCTGAGACTTCCCTGAATCCATCAGGCCCTCCCTACATGCATGGTGAGGCCTGCGTCAGTGCCCAGAGTCTTTGCCTGCTGTGGGGATGTATTTCTTGTCTCCAGCACACCTGAGATTCTCTGCGGGAGCCAGGAGTACATATCAATATTACGGTGTCCCTGCTTCTGTGGGGGTAAAGACCATGCCATAGCACCAGGTGAGGCCCAGGGGCAGGACCCTGTGTTGCACCACCTGGTTAGGGTGCTGACTCTATAGACTCTTCTCTGTGCCTGTTTCCTCTTCAGTAAAATGAGGACTCTCATAATAAGACCACCTCGGAGGATTGTTGTGATGGGTGATGAGATAACCTATGTCTAAAGCACAGTGACTGGCATGTAGTAAATGTTCAGGAAACATTAGTTGTTGTTATCGTGTGATGAAGCACAGAGTTGTGCTTTGCATGTGTGCGTGATAGAATCGGATTGATGATGATGCAACTCAAGATGGGAGCCAAGGCAGCATTTCAAGGTGCGTCATCAGGACAGGACAGGGGCCAGGGGGACTTGTGGGGGAGAAACAAGGCTAGAGATGTCAGGACGTGTTGGAGGAGCAGAAGGCTGCACACCTAGACCCGTTTATCCGTTAGAGCCCAAAGCATTTGCACTGCCACCCCCTGTTTATATGGTTATGGGGGAAATAGTCTTCACTTTTACTCTGCTCTCCACTACCTGCTCTCCACACTTGTGGTCACAGTCCCAGAGCTGCGTGTTGGCATGTTTGTGCCCATCCTTGTGGAGTGAGGTTAGAAGTGGTGAGCGGATGTTTTCTTTCCAAATAACTTTTTAAAATTAATTATTTCTTTGGCTGCGCCAGGTCTTAGTTGCAGTATGCAGGATCTTAGATTATCATTGCAGCATTGGGGGATCTTCAATTGCAGCAGGTGAGATTTTTTTCTTTTCTTTTTTGTTTTTTTCAGTTGTGGCACATGGAATCTAGTTCCCTGACCAGGGATCAAACCTGGGCCCCCTGCATTGGGAGCACGGACTCTTTCTTAGCCACTGAACCACCAAAGAAGTCCCGGTGAATGGATGGTTAAACAGCCCATCAAACCTCAGACAGAGCCTGCCCTCATGGAGGCTGGGCAGACAGGGAGAGGACAATAATGGGGAGCAGCGAGAAGCAAGGTGAACTTGGATTTTGGTCTTGAGACAGATGTAAACTGGAAGCATCATAAATCTCATCCATCCCCATACTTCTCCTGCCTGAGCAGGAGTGGGTTGAGGGACTGGTCTCTGCCTGTTGAAGAGGTGATTCCTCAGCATTTCAGATGACGAAGGGGTGGACACTGCTGGATTTCAAGCTGAGAACTTCCCCTGGGAAGGGAGGGAAGGGGCTGAGAAGGGAAACCTGCCATGGTGGAGGAAGTTGAGTTTGTGGAGCAGCACTTGAGTCTGAAGAGTTCAATATCGGCCTCTGCTTTGATCCATCTACACTTCTCCTTATTCAGGGCATCTGGCCTTGTTCTGTCTGTAAGGTGCCACCTTGCTGGGTTTCTGGGTGCAGGTCTTTGTCCTCACTGCCGAGGCCAGTATTGAATGTCCTAGATAAGTTTCTTCCCTCTTCTCTCAACACCCAACACTGTGCCCCTGGACTTCTCCCTGAATTATTCTCCAGCTCACACACCTTCTCCTAATTATTTCCACTTATTAATCAAGTCTGAGATGAGTGATGCTTCTTCATCAAAGCCTCCCTGACCCCCAAGCCAGCTCATGGTCCTTTGCTGTAAGCTTTCTGAGCATCCTGCATTCTCCTTCAGGTAAACAGGGCCTGCTTCCTCCTGGGTCATTTCTCTCTTCTCAGGTTATTTTGGGCTGGAGTGGGAGCCCTGCTTTGTGCAACAGGGCACTCTGTAGGTCCTTCCAGTCCATTTTGTCATTTTAGTGGGTTACAATTGGCTATTCATGTTCCACATTAATCTGTGAGCTCCTTGATAGCAGGAACTTCACCAGTCAGCTATTGCTGCAGTAATGCTGAGTAAGAAACCACCCTGAAAGGTCAGTTCTTAAAACAAGTTTGTTTTCTTTCTTTTTTAGTTTTGCAGGTCAGCTGGCTTTGGCTGCACGCTGCAGGTTGAATCCAGGTCTGCTGCATGTATCTTGCATCTCCTTGAAACCAGTGGCTTGAGATCCCTGGAGCATGCTCTTCTCATAGTGAATGGTGGGAGCTCAGGAGAAAACCATCCCCGAGGGCACCCAAAACTTCTGCTCACATCACACCCACTCATGTTTTTCTGACCAAGGTAAGTCACCTGGGCATGTCCCAACTCAGTGAGACAAGGAGGTATCTTACCCCTAAGGTAGAGGAGGAGAAGAATGAGTACAAGCTATTAATGCACAATAATGAACTCATCATGGGAGTAACGAAGTAGGTGTCTTTAAATCTCCAGTATTTAGCATGGGACCCACCATAGGTGGGTATTCTGTAAAGGTTGAATGAATGAATGGAGAAAAGCAGAGGGTTATGTTCTCTTTCCTGGGGGTAATAAGGATGTTGGAGCTCACAGATTCCCCTCACAGAGAGATGATATCACACAGAAGTAAGAGGTCAGCCTAGACAGTAAATTTGTTCTCTTCCTCTTATTGACTGTGGCCTTGGCAAGTTACTTACTTAACCTTTGTGAGCCTCATTTTTTTTTTTTCCCTATGAAATGGAAATGATGCTGGCGGTCTGGAAATGGTGCCTGCCTCAACAGGTTATTGCAAACATTAAATGAGATTATCTATGTAAAACACTGAGCACCATGCCTGGAGTTGCACAAACATTGTAAATGCTAGCAGATGTTATTACCAGTAGTATTATTACTGCTACCATCTTGTATTCTGCCAGTCAGGGAGAAAATCAGCTGAGTTGCTGTGAATTAATGTGGCCCACGTTCGCCTTCAGTCTTAAGTGGTTCCCATAATAACCTAGACCTAGGAACTGTAGGAAAGGAAGAGTATACAAAAGAATGGATGATAGGCAAGAACCTAAATTCTCTCTCTCATGCCTGGGTGTAGAAGGATGGGGCCTAAGAAGAAGAGCTTATCTAAGGACATCATGGCGTCCCTCTGTCCAACACATCATGCTGTCCTACAGGGAGCAAGAGATTGGACTTCTTAGGGGTGACTCAGTTAGAGGGCAGCTTTGGAGTAGACATGAGGATAAGGTGGCATTCCCCATCATGTCCCTGGCGCTCCAGGTGTGTGGGCAGGGTGGCATTTCCGAGCCCGTGGCTGGGCCCCCTGAATGGTGGGGGTACTCTGTACCTGTGGCACATCCTGCCAGAAAGGCAGAATCCAGGGAGGATGGGGACCAAGGGCCGAGAGGGAGCTTCGTGGCCAGCATGGTAGAGTTATGTGGGTCCTGGCAGGCAGGTGAGCAGGGCAGTCTGGATGCTGCTGTTGCCACAGCGTCCTTAGAAGACTGTGCCTCTCAACCAAGTTGGTATAACACGTGTGGAGAGAGCATCAAGCTAGATGCACTGGGCGTAGAGAAGGGGCAGGTGGGGCCATGGAAGTGATGAGTGGGTGGCTTTCTTCTGTCCCAGCCATGGTGCCATGGGAGACAGGGAAAAGCAGGCATGTGGGCATGATCCCATGCTTGTCCCTTACCAGCTATGTGACAGGGGCGTGTTGTTTCCTTTCCCTGGGTTCAGTGCCCTTCTCTGTTACACAGGGAGGTTGGATCTCACTCTTTCACTCAACAAACACTAGTGGCGTTTCCACAAGGAGCCAGGTGCTATTCTGAGGCCTTGGAGATACACCTATGGAAAAGATGAAGGTTATCAATGAAAATTAGATTTGGCCTTATATAACAGAAAGTCCAAAGAATAGCATCATAGATGAAACAGGGGATTCACTTATTTATGTCACTTAAATCAAGTCTAAAGACCCCAGATCAGAGCTGGCACAGTGGCCTCATAGTCACCAGAGACACAGGCTTCCTTCCCGTGAATCCTTGAAAACATTTGAGGTAATTGTTTTAAAGATCTTGCTGTTAATTCCACCATCACTATCCCTCCAAGCCTATTTCCAGTGAATTTTTCCCAGACTTTGGGTCACACTATCCTGTTTCTTTATATATCTAGTAAGTTTCACGCTGGATGGCGTACATTTTGACCTTTACATTGTTGAATGCTGAATTTTGTTTAAAAAGCAATGGACCTTTCTGGGCTTCCCAGGTGGCTCGGTGGGTAAAGAATTTGCCTGCAATGCAGGAGATGCAGGAGACATGGGTTTGATTCCTGGGTCAGGAAGATCCCCTGGAGGAGGGAAAGGCAACCCACTCCAGTATTTTTGCCTGGAGAATCCCATGGACAAAGGAGCCTGGCGGGTTACAGTCCACAGGGTCCCTAAGAGTCAGACACAACTGAAGTGACTGAGCATGCACGAACCTTTTTATGGCAGGCAGGGAAGTTACTTCCTTCTGAAGTTTGTTTTTAAGCTTTTTGATTTTCTTAGGGTGAGTCATGTTGTTCTTTAGTTGCTAAGTTGTGTCTGACTGTTTTGCGACCCCATGGACTGTAGCACATCAGACTCCTCTGTCCATGGGATTTCCCAGGCAAGACTACTAGAGTGAGTTGCCATTTCCTTCTCCAGGGGATCTTCCCGACCCAGGGATCGAACCTGTGTCTCCTACATTGGCAGATGGATTCTTTACTACTGAGCCACCAGGGAAAGCCTAGGATGGGTCATAAACAGGTTTAATCCTAAGATTAGTTAGTGCTGCTACTAAGATGTGACTCACTTGGAGTCTCCACACAAAGACCCGAGAATCTGAGACATTCTTTATAAAAGCGGATCAAAATTTGATCATCTCTCAGCTCTGTAAACTGTTTTGCTTACAGCTGCCTGATTTTTCTTTCCATAGCTTTGTGGGTCTTCTTTCTCTGTTTATGTGATTTAACAATCAGCAACAGATGCAGGGGATCCCTGTACATTTTTCTGGAGCTATTTATTTAAGCAGAATCTCTCTGTCCAGTGCCATGTCTTGAATTTCCAGCCCCTTCATCTTTTCTGAATGGCAACCCCTGTGTCTTCAACTGGGAAAGAGTGCTGCTCTGCTTGGATTCCCTTCTCTGCAGAAAGCACCTCCAGACAGAAACCCAGGGTGATAAGAGGCTCATTTTGTTTGATCCTTTTCTCAGAGATGAGTGTTGCCTAATGTCTGAAAACTGTTGCCTTGAATATTTTGTTCAGTTTCATAGTTCTTAACAGTGAGAAGATAAGTCTGATCCCAGTTACTTCATCATGGCCAGAAATAGAACTTCCTAATATCTTTTTAACACCCATATCAATTAACATTAAACTGGCTACACAAGTTTAAAATGTTGAATTAAAAAATGAACCAAACATCGATCTACTGAACTATTACTCATAAAAATTGCATGCATATGTACCTTCATGACATGGTGCTAGGCCCCAAGGAAGGTGGCAGTTTATGGAACAGTCTATTCCTAAGAATTCCATCTCATTAAAATGCACGATAGATTAAAATATATTCATGAGAAGCGCAAAATAAGATTAACTGTGCATACAAGTGTGGTTTTAAATGCATTTAAAACAAGTCACACTTTCACAGGCATTTAAATAAGTCTGATGGGGTCCCATAAGAGGTGAGAGAAGGGGATGGAAACAAGTCATGTTGGTAGCAGAGGCGGAAATGGAGTCAGGAATTTTTACTCATTTTCATAGATTGTCATCTAGGGGATCTGGGAAAAACTAATCCAGAAAAATCAGTCTACTGCATTAAATATTTCTTCACGGATTCTGTCAGGGCGTAACTTTATCTGTTCTGAGAGAGCTGCCATGAATACAGCATTCACAAAGAAAATCTGTTTACGTATGCCTGGAGTGTTTGGGAAGTTTTTAGTTTTTGCTTTGTCTGGAAGTGAACACACACTACGTGAGTTTTTCAAAAAGCTTTCGAAACCTCTTTTCTTTTTTTTTTTAAATATTGGGGTATAGCCAATTGACAATGTGATAGTTTCAGGCGGACAGCAAAGTGACTCAGCCATACAGATTCACGTATCCTTTCTCCCCCAAACTCCCCTCCCATCCCGGCTGCCACATAACATGAACAGAGTTCCCCGTGCTGTATAGTAGCCCTTGGTTGGGTATCCATTTTAAATATAGCAGTGTGTACATGTTGATCCCCAGTTCCCTAATTATCCCTTCCCTCGGGTAACTATAACTTCATTCTCTGAGTCTGTGAGTTTTATTTTTTAAATTAGTTCATTTGTATCATTTTGTTTTAGATTTCTCATGTAAGGGATGTATTATGATACTTCTCTTTCTATACCTGACTTCACTCAATATGGCAATCTCTGGGTCCATCCATGTTGCTGCAAATGGCATTATTTCATTCTTTTTAATGGCTGAGTAATATTCCATTGCATACAGGTACTATATCTTTATCCATTCCTGTGTTGATGGACAGTTAGTTTACTTCCCTTATTTGGTTACAGTAAACAGTGCTGTAATGAACACTGAGGTGTCAAAATCTCTTTTCTATTGAAAGCAATTGCTTGTGAGTTTTTCCTTCTCTGAAATCCCAAATCACCTGGCCCAGTGACATCTCCATTCTCAACTCTCCATACTCTTCCCTTCACTACCATCTGCAGCTGGCCTCAGGGCCTTTGCACATTTTTGGGAAGCTCCTCCTCTCCTGACTACACCCACTTTGCTTGACCACCTCCTTGTCATCTTTTATGTTTCAACCTAACTGCCTCAATGAGGCCTTCCACCATCATCCACGTTAATAACACTATCCCTTTAATTCTCCCCATGAGATCCTGTTCTTTTCCTTCAGAGAATGAGTGCTGGTTTTTTCCCCCGGGGCCGTTTGTTCTCAGATCCATCCCCCGATCCTTCCTCTGACCCCACTCTTACCTCTAGGGGACTGACTCCTGTGAACTGTATTTCCCAGGCTTCCTTGCTTCCTGACTTCTACAGAGGCTCAGCCTTTGGGAGGTACTGATGGATGTCAGAAAGGCAGGAGGAGGGGGCAAGGTTGGATTTTCTCCCTTCTCTTTTGGCATCGATTTCTCTATATGTCCAAAGATTGAAGTTTCCCTGTGTCTTCCATTAATACTAGGCATATACTCATTCCATAGTCCCAGTCCTCCTTGGGCAGCTCCTGTCTTGGTTCCCTCTCCCAAATGGCCCCAGGTTCTGGACTCTGACAACACCCCCCTGCCCCACCTTCTCTCTGACCCTTTGTTGAATGGCTTCGTGCTGCTGATAATCTTTGGATTCCATCACTGTCCTAGATTTCTCAGCATTTCCATCACTCACATGAGTAACAAATCCCCTGCATTCAGTTCTTTCTGCTCTGTATACACTGAGTGGCTTCTCTCTTCCCTGGTTGGACCCTGACTGATAAAGCATGCACCTCAAATTGTAGATACAAATGTATTGACTGCTGTGTCTTTGTTTTGTTTTGTTTCTTTGACTGCGTTGGGTCTTAGTTGCGGCACATGGGATCTTTTTTTGGTTTTTCAGTTGCAGCATGCGGGATCTAGATCCCTGATCAGGGATGGAACCCAGGCTCCCTGCATTGGGAGCATGGAGTCTTAGCCTCTGGACCACCAGGCAAGTCCCTCAACTGCTGTGTGTTTTTAATCTACTATCTGACTACCTCCCTCTCCCCCTCCCACATACTCTATGAAAAAAAGAACAATGTCTATTATCTTCACTACAGGATCTCTAACACCCAGAACAGTGCTTGGTTTTGGGTGCTTGTCCAGTTAATATTTGTAGAATAAATGCTTGAAAGGGAAGGTGGCAGTGATGATATCAAACATACCATCAACCCCAGGTGACCCAAGTATTTTCTTACCTTGGCTCAGGTCCTATAGATTGTCGAGAGCAAATCATAGTGAGCCATCCCTCATGGTTATGCAAAGAGAAAGTTTTACTGTGGGGAAACCAGAATGATGAGCCTTGCTGCTATTATTGTTTTTGCTTTTTCTTTTCTTTTTTCAAATTCTACTTTAGTGGAGAGAAAACTCTCATTTCCCATTTCAGCTCACTGAATTATTCATCAAAAATGTTCCGCTGGTATTTCCTCCTCTGTTAAGAGTTTGGCAGTTCCAGAAACACTCTGCCCTGGAGTTGCAATCAGAGCAATTAGCAGCCCCTTACGGGACGCAGCCTGTTCATGCCCTCAGCTTCCCAGCCTGGGTGGTGTGGAAGGAGAACCAGCCCTGCCTGGAGTCAGATCGGGGTGCACGGGTGGGGCTGGCCTGAACCTGAAACCTGATTGAATCCCTGCAGGCTCTCCACTCTCCCTTGTTGGGACCAGCAGGTTGAGTAACCATCCTGCTAAGAGCTTAGGAGTTCTGCTAACACCTCCCCTTGTCTGACAAGCTGATTCCTTTGTGCCTCAGGTTCTCTGGCTCTAGAACGGGAAAGGCAACCCTTGCCTCATGGTATCATTGGGGTGGTATGGGGTTCATCTTGGCCCTGAGCAGTGTCCACCACTGGGATTCCAGTGGTCTCTGCCAATTGGTAGAAGGTTTCTCCAGAAGTCAATTTGCCTGGAAGGATGATTTCTCTCCAGTCGGCATTCCTATTTCATTACAAGCTTTTCGTATTACATGACTTCCATCCCTGCTGTCTCTCATCTGCATAAATCCACCCTTGTGTATTCACATCTGTGTCCTGGTCAGAGCAGTGAAAAATGGAAGAGCCGTGCAGTAGCTCTTTGCACAAAACAGGAGATAGCATACTTCCCACCATCATAGACCTCTTTGGGGGTCCTGTGTGGTGCTGTCAGCAAGAGGACACCGAGGGCGCCGGGATGAAGCTCCGGCTCAGTGATGCTGGGCCCCACACTTCTCCTTTGCCCTGGTGGCCCTGCCTGCAGGAGACGCACGTTAGATCCCTGGGTCGGGAAGATCCCCTGGAGAAGGGAATGGCAACACACTCCAGATTCTTGCCTGAAGAATTCCATGGACAGAGGAGCCTGGGGGGCAACAGTCCACAGGGTTGCAAACAGTCGGCGGAGGGCGGGACTGAGCGACTAACACTTTCCCTACTTTTTGTCTCCTTTGCCGCAAAGTTGGAAACCACCTTTCTACTTTGCCAACATCCCTGATAGGCTCTGCCACCAGGGGGCGCTGGGGAGACTAGAAGGTTGTAAAAGGAGGATGCTTGTCCCTGCCTTCTGCTCCCATGAGCAGCGCCTCTCAATCCTGCTGCTTCTCCTCAACACCAGCAGCTCTGTCCCAAAGCAGCCTCTAAATCCACACTAAAGTTTTCCCATTTTCCAAATCTAGCTGCATTGCTCACTCCCAGGCCAGAGACACTGCACAAGCTGTCTGCCGTGCCCTCTCAGAGTTCGGGTCTCAGCCCCAGGGGCAGGCAGCCTTTGAGCTCAGGACACCCGCTGGCCGCTCCTACACCTCCTCCCAAGATACCGAGGTCCCAGTTCCGCCAGGTACCCCTTCCAAACTCCTAAATGTTTTAATAATTCCAATCTCTTGCCTTGGTGCCCCCAGCCAGACGGGAGATAGCTGCTGCTTGTACTTGCTACCTCTCAGTACCTTCTTAATGTTACAGTGAACAGTTCTTCCATACAATGTTATATGTAAGTTATAGCTCAGTAAAACTGGAGGAAAATGAAGATTCCCATTAAGTCATTAAAAAAATTCTTCATAGTAAATTCTCTCTGTTCAAATACCTGGTGCTTCCTGACTCCTCGCAGGACCCTAACTGATCCCGAAATGGGAAGCAGGGCAAGCAGTGCACAGCCTGTGAGGATGTGGGCAGAGGCTGTGGGTCAGGGTGGGAGAGCAGTGGCGGACCACCAGTCAGCTCTGGGTGAGCCACAACCCAGATGCCCTCTGGGGACCGCAGAAGCGCACGTGGAAGGAGTCGGTCCTGAAAGCACAGCACGAACCTGGGAGCCTCGGGCTTAGAGGTCCAGGCATACTTGGCCAAAGGGGCTTGGTAACCAGGAAGCCCTCCCCACCACAGTCTATCTGAGCAAGCAGGGGAACAAATGAATGAGTCCTCGGTGGGCTGGCCTGTGGAGAGAGGAAGAGACGCCTTTTCTAAGGGCGCTCTGGTTGGACCTGTCTCCCCATGACCCTCAAAATGTCCTGCCTGCTTCCAGTCCCAGGGTTTGACAGAGGACATGGTCTAGGTAGCCCACTGTGGACCAACCCTGAGCTCATGATTTCTTCAAGGTCAAGCTTAGGTGCTGTGGCATTCATGGGGCTCCCATTATATGTATAGATATATGTATATATAAAACACCTCATAAGCATCTCTCTTGTCTCTGCACTTACAGCACTGATGGTCAGCACTACTCGTGGGGCCTGGGGTAAAGGTCCTGGGGGGATAGAAACTGTTCTCTGCATTCAATGAGGTGTTAGTGTGAAAAGAAACCCAGTAGTCACTAGCTATGTACCTGCCTATTATCTACCTATCTATCTATCTAAAGTATTGGTTCCTCATAGGTGTTTGATAAGTAATAACTGAGTGAGTGAATGGATGAATGAATGGACATCTCCCCTAAGACTGAGAGACAGGCAGTCTGGAGTAGGGCCATCGGTCGCTGCTTCCCTCTTGGCGTTCTTGATGCCCAGTGATACATGTGATAGTCACTTATCTTGGGTGAGTTTATGACCGAGGAAATGAGGTAAGGTGGACTGGAAGGAAAACTAGAACACAAAAATGACCCAGAGATGTGAATCCTAAAGCCGCTGGCCTGCCCTGCCTCCACCTCCTGGTACCTGTGCCAGGAGTCTGCAGCTTGGCCCTGGAGAAGCCTCTCCCAGCTCCTGTCACCCTCCCCTGGCCTCCCGGCCTCTCTCCTTCCCCGCCACCGCCCGGCCCGCACCCCCGCAACCCTGCCTGCAGCCCCGCATCGCATTAGCAGCTGGCTGTTGCTGTCAGAGTCTCCGGGAAGATCATCTATCCGGAAAAGCGCGTGCGAATTACTAAATCAATAAGCACTGCTAACGTCTCTGTACACTGCCTCTCTGCAGAGATCACTGCAGCCCTGCAGCGTCTTGAATGAATATGAAGGAAGCAGAATAAGCTTACTGGGCATAACTCACAGGCCCAGGGAGGGGGCAGCCACACACCCCTGCGATTCCACGGATAAGCGCTACCCCACCTCCACTTTTGTTCTTGGCACTGTGTTTTAGCACTGACAGAGCTAAGCTGAAAGAAAGCAGGTCCTGCTGTGTGCTCAACCTTCGAATCCTCAGCCCAAGTCGGAGGTCACCTTAAGAATCCCGCCTCACAATCCATCTATGTCATGTCTTTCCCTTACCAGTTCAGGGAAGGGTAGAAACTTTCGTTTGTTTAGGGCAGAAAGTTTTGTCTGCCCATGCAAAACCATTTTAAAAAAGAAGAAAACTATTTATAACATGAACATTCAGAATTAAAAGAGGCTATTCTTTGGGATTTTTTTTTTTGGTTGCACCAAAGCGTGCAACCAAGCAGCGTGTTGTATCTTAGTTCCCCGATCGGGGACCGAACTCATGTCCCCTGCATTGGAAGCAGGGAGTCTTAACCACTGGACTGCCAGGGAGTCCCCCTAATCTTTTTGTTTAAGTTTTTATTGGAGTGTATTTGCTTTGCAGTGTTGTGTTATTTTCTGCTGTACAGCGAAGTGAATCAGCTATACTATACATATATTCCCTCTGTCGTGGATTTCCCTTCCTTTAAGGGCAGACTGTTCTGATGATTAATAATGACAGCTAGAACTTGCATTGCACTGATTGCTTATTTCAGATAGAGTGTGGTTTAAATGCTCTACATATGTTAATTCACTTGATACAACTACTCTATGAAGTGGTGATTATTATTATTGTTGTTGTTGTTATCCCCATTTTGCAGATGATAAAACAGAGGCACTGAGATGTTAAATAACCAGCCTAAGGTCACACAGCTAGATAGCAGAAGAGCCAGGACTTTACTCCAGGGCCCTTTGCTATAATAGGTCAGTTCAAATCTAACACATATTTGTAGCAGAATGACTTAGAGGTATGCATTTTCTCCTCCCTTTCCACACCTTAAGAAAGTGACCTAGCGCTCTGTGTTTGCACTCCTGCGCCTTTTCCAGTGCAGATGGGAGAAACTGCTCAGGGACACCCATTCCTTCTGTTCCTTGTATGAGGCTGCATTATTCTGGAGACATTACATGAAAGCTTCCTTCCTGCTCCCCTCTGTGACTGCTTAGACTGGGAAAACAAAAGGAGAATGAGGGGTGTCCTGCGTGAGGATTCCCATGAGTCCCGTGAGCTCAGTCCTGCTTCCAGCACCCGGGTCTCTCTACCAGAGGGCTGGTGCCTTACCATCCAGCTTTGCCACTGCGGAGGGAGAGCCAGGAGTGTCCCCTGGGGTGGCCCTTGGCCAAGGACTGACAGGCAGTGGGGTTGGGGGGTCCCTTCCTCCTGCATCTACTGGGCTTCCTTCCCTTACTAGTCTCGTTTCCCCTTCCCCCTGTGGAGTTCCCGGGAGCACTTGCTAATACAGCGCATTCACTCGGATCCCCATCTCTCCCTCTGCTTCCGGGAACCCTGCCTAAGACACCACCCTCTGGGCTAATGCGCCAGAGAGGAAATGCTTCTGAGTGTGGTGGTGCTTGGAGCTTGGAGGAGGGGCAGCCGGGGCAGGGCGGGAGGGGAGCAGGCACCCCCTCCTCTCTTCTCCTGCACCCTGGTCTCCTGCTGGTGCTGCCCACCGGCAGGAGTGGGCTTCTGCCACACTCTAGTGCCCAGGGCACATCACACGGCCTGCCCAGATTCAAGGGGTGGGGAGAGAGACTCCAGGGAGAGGGGTGAGGCTGGGCCATTTGTGTAATGCACTGCCCCATCCATGCAGAGTACCCCCGGAAAGGCCTTCTGTTCTCGGGATGTCATCCTTGGGGCCAGCACGGGGCCTGCCAGCAGGAAGTAGCCAGCACACAGTAAGACCCCACACAACTCTGAAAAAAAGGAATAAGAGGCCACGCCTCTGAGCCCTTTCCCTCCGTCACTGGCCTCAGTGCTGGCCTTTCAGCCTCTGCCGAGCAGGGGGAAACCATGGGCTCAAGGCGCCACATCCTGCCTCAGATGGGCCTGCTGAGAACCGAGGGAGGGTTTAACTGGCTGATGACAGGGCTGACCCTGGAACTCTGGGAGAAAATGCAGAGAAGGGAGAGAATCCTTATTCCGGGATGGCCGGTTCTGTGAGCGCGCGTCTTATCCACCTCCCCTATCCTGACTCCAGGTCCCTCCCTGCTGTCCAGAGTGTCTCAGGTTAGATTTTTCAGACACCAGCTCTCCTAGTGATGCCGTTACTAAGCTTTCATGTCTGCAGAAGTGCTCTTCCAAGAGATTTTTGTTGTCGGGTGGGGCTTTTTCTTAAGGTATTTTTTGTCCCTGTCAGTTCATCTAGAGAGTTGTTGGCAAGACTTTGTAAGAATAAAATTGATTTAGAAAGGAGGAGGAGAAGAATGAGAAAGCGAGAGGGAGAGGGAGTGAGGAAGGAAGGGAGCGAGAGGGGAAGAGTTAGAAACTGCTGGATCTTCAAGGCTTGAAGAAATTGTTCCAATTCTTCTTTTTTTCTTTTTGCAAAGGAATAACTGAGGCCCACAATGAAAGAAAGTGAAAGTGTTAGTCACTCAGGTGTGTCCGACTCTTTGCAACTCCATGGACTGTAGCCCACCAGGCTCCTCTCCTCTGTCCATGGGATTCTCCAGGCAAGAATACTGGAGTGGGTTGCCATTCCCTTCTCCAGGGGATCTTCCTGACCCAGGGATCAAATCCGGGTCTCCTATAGTGCAGGTGGATTCTTTACCATCTGAGCCACCAGGAAAGCCCCAACAGGGGTAAAAAAACAAAACTGGTCAGTTTTTCCTCAGTCAGCTGGTGACATAGCCGTGGGGACACAGTGACAGAGCCCCAGCCACAGGGACACAGGAGGCAGCCAGAGGCCTGGGATGGACTGACTGGGGGCGGGGCAGAGTCACGTGACCCTTGAGTGCATCCCTCCCTCTGGAGTTTTCTGCAGGTGAAGGCATGAGTTGAGGTCTCCACATTCTTGTCCCCTCTCCCCAATAACCAGGTCAGGGTCCGCAGTCCCGCCATAAGCACACAGTGAAAACCTTACTCTCTGTCTGCCTGCCTCCCCACTTTACACGGGTCCCCCATTACCCAGCAGGGCCCACCACACAGCCCGGAGCCTGAGGTCCACTGGCTCTCGGAGAAAATAAAGAAATAAGGTTAAGAACAAAGAGCTCTCAAGTTTCAGCCAAGGTGTGGGCTGGAGTGGGAGCTGTCTTCTGCCAGGAGGTAATGGCTGTAAATCAGACCACACTGGATGGAAATTCTGCTGCGTTTTGAAGTCCATTTGGTCTTATTGCTTGTTCAGCTTCTTAATGCATTAATGATAAAACATCAGGGTGAATATATATTCCAAAAAAAATTGCATTTAATCAATACTGCACTTACTCCATTTGGCTACGCTGAAGTGGTAAACAGGACTTAGGCGGACTCCAGGGCACAAAGCGCTTCACCATCTCAAGGCCTTTCCCAGCACAGGGAGGATCTGAGGGGCAGATCCTTCCCAGGAAGGAAGCAGCCAGCCCAGAGGCCCTGTGGCCAGATAGCTGGGAACACAGACAGGCCTTCTAGGGAGAACCTGCTGGGGCCGGTGCTGAGAAAAGCCAGGCCCTGCCTCGATTGCATGCCCTCTGCCCCCTCAGCTGCATGCCCTTCCCTCTCTTCCTGCAACTTTCCCGCCTATGAAATAGGGTTATGGTATTAGCATCACTCCCCCAGTGCAGGTGTTAAGAACATCTCTGGGATGAGAGAGGTGTTTGATAAATACAGGTGTCATTGTAAGAAGCAAGCAGGTTAATAGGTGTTCAGGGCTTCTGTGGTGCTGGCCGTGGGAAATGCTCCATGAATGTTAGTTATTGTTTACATTGGCACCCACTCCACCCCACGCCCACCTCTTGGGATCCCAAAGCATCGTCTTCGGCAGGAGCTACTTGCCTGTTTTAATAAGGGCTTCAAGTCCAAGTCTAAGCTCCTCCTTTTATAGAGAAGGAAATGAAAGTCCAGAGAGGCTAAATGAGTTGCCCAAAGTGACACGGCTGGCAAGAGGCAGAGTTTACTCTTCTCATCCCTGAACTCTGACTTCTGACTGTGCCTGACTTAAGTGATCTGGAATGGCAAAGAGGAGGGGTCTCCATGAATAGGATACTCTATAAGTATTTATTCAACACTGATTTAGAGAAGGAACTGAGCTCTCTGGGGGGAAAGAAGCTCATCAGCAGGAACCCACCTTGCCCCTCCCACTCAGCTAAACCAGGACCCTTCATTAAAGGAGACCCACCTGCCTTGGGAGGCAGTCTAGAGACCCCTTGTAGTGTTTCTCAAGCATTTCTTCAGCAAATCCTTACTGAGTGACCTCCTGTGAGCCACCAGGCCACTGTACCGTGTCCCCGAGGGGCATACTTTCTCTCAAGCAGCTTATCAAAGGATTCCTTCCAAACACATGCTGCTCAGGTCTCTGCTCTGAGAAAATCCTGCTAATACAATTCACCCTTCCTGTTCCACCTCAGGCACCCCTGAGAGGCCGACTGCCTGGTGCTGCCATCATCTGCCCCTTCACCCGGATGCACACCCGGGCAGCAGCTCCCTGGTATGTAAACGAAAGCACATGAAACAATGGCACTGTGATTGAGCAGGCTGGTCTTGGGTCAGTGCCATGTATTCTGGGAAATTCAGTGAAGTCGGCAGGCCTGGGGTGTGCTGATTACCAAGGCAGACACTTGATAGCTGCTCACTAAAGCTAAAACCTCTTTGCTCACAACGGTGGCTAACGACTGGACCCAAGTCCCCTCGGAGCCAGGCTTGCCCGGTTTCCTGCTTCTTCCTCAGGGAATGTCCTTCCTCAAGGAATGTTACCTTTGTTCTTTTCTTCAAAACAACCCCCAGCTAATCCGTCTCCAACCAAGAGGCTCCTGTCTCCATTCTCAGGGCCGTCGACAGTGGGGGTGGGGCTGATAGCAGTCACAGATCAAGTGCCCCCGGATCCTGGGGACCAGAGGAGGGTGGATGGGTGACCATTCAGACTAGTGGGCATCCCACACCCAGGTCTGCTGTGTCCACTACACTGGCCACTTCCCCAAGTGCCTGCCAAGACCTGTCTCCTTGCCTGACTTCATGAGGGAGACTGTGGGGCCCAGCCACCCCAGAGGTGGTTACAGGACCAAGGTGGATCTTTTATTTTATGTTGGAGTAGAGTTAATTTACAGTGTTGTGTTCGTTTCTCATGTACAGTAAAGTGATTCAGTTTTACACACACGATGATGTTGTTCAGTTGCTAAGTCGTGTCCGAATCTTTTGTAACCTCACGGACTGTAGCCTGCCAGGCTCCTCTGTCCATGCGATTTTCCAGGCAAGAATACTGGAGTGGGTTGCCACTTCGCTTTCCAGGGGATTCTTCCTGATCCAGGGATTGAACCTGCGTCTCCTGAATTAGCAGGCAGGTTCTTTACCACTGAGCCACCTGGGAAGCCCATACATATGTGTATATGTTCTTTTTCAGATTCTTTTCCGTTAGAGTTTACTGCAAGAAATTGAATATAGTTCCCTGTGCTAGACTGTAGGACCCTGTTGTTTATCTATTCCATAAATAGTACTGTGTTTCTGGGCTTCCCAGGTGGCACCAGTGGTAAAGAACTCTCCTACCAGTGCAGGAGACATGAGAGACACGGGTTCGATCCCTGGGTCAGGAAGATCCCCTGTAGCAGGGCATGGCAACCCACTCCAGTATTCTTGCCTGGAGAATCCCATGGACAGAGGAGCCTGGGGAGCTACAGTCCATGGGGTCACAAAGCGTCGGGCGTGACTAAAGCCACTCAGCAAGCACACATGCACGTGTGTATCTGTTAATCCCAAACTCCTAATTTATTCCTTCCCCACCACCTTTCCTCTTTGGTAACTAGACGTTTGTTTTCTATGGACCAAGACAGTTTGAACTGCGCACAGGCCTGGTGAGGAAGCAGTGCTCGGAGTCTGGGCGCCGCCCTCAGGACTCAGCAGAGTTCTCCTCCTGGGCACCATCCCTCTCACAAGGGGGACACACAGCTCAGTGCAGGGCTGAATGTTGCTCATGCTGAACGGGCTCGGCTCAGGGCAGCCAAATCCATTTGCGGAGGAGGGGCTGTCAGAGTCCCTATTTGTCTTCTCGCTACCCTGCAGCATCCTGCATTAAAGTCTCGGCAGCCTTCCAGCAGAGTTTTGCTTTTAACTTTATTATAGTGGTTGGGCAACTTGGGAAATCTGAATTCCACTGACACATTTACAATCGTCTTGCCTGTCAGCCCATGGAAAAAAAAATCCATCTCATAGATACAGGGTCCTCCTGAGCTCTGGGCTTCTTGAAGGATAAAGACTCCATCCTGTTGGATGGGAAAGGGGAGGGTCACTGGGCAAAATGGTTCTGACGATGAGCACCTTTCCTGGAGCTCCTTCTCCCCTTGGCTTTTCGCTGAGAGAGCCACTGTCCTTAGCACAGTTCTTTGCGTTTGCTCTTTGGGACACTTGGTTCCCTTCGGTCACCACCATCAGGTTCCCAGTGGTTACCAGCATTTTTTTCACAGGGCCTGTGAGCCTTCCAAGGGCTGCAAAAAGTGTTCCAAGGCCTGGGCATGGGGGAGCGGGCGGCTGTTGGCTACACAAGGAAAAAAAAAGTTTATTTGAAATTAAAATTAAACAGCTACAAAATTTCACATTTTGTTGGCAAGTCAACTGCCACTCAACCCTTGTGGGATTGGCACATGTGAAATCCATCTGTGTGAGGTGTGGACAGGTTGTGTGCAGCGTGGGAAGAGACCCTAAGAAAGTCAGGAGGCTGTATTACACTCTGTCTGTTGGGGAAACGGCTTCCCACGTGGTGTAGTGGTAGAGAATCCGCCTGCCAATGCAGGAGACACTGAGGATGCAGGTTCCATCGCTGTATCAGGAAGATTTCCTGGAGGAGGAAATGGCAACCCACTCCAGGATTCTTGCCTGGAGAATTCCATGGATGGAGGAGCCTGGCGGACTATAGTCCATGGGGTCACAAAGAGTCAGACATGACTGAGCAGGCACTCATTGGGAAGCAGACCCCAGGCCACGCAGCTGAAGTGAGAAGATGGATGGGGGCGGCAAAAAGGGGGCTAGTCACGAAGGCTGGAAAGTCTGCTGCCAGGGACACTGGAGAGGGTGAGGCAACCCAGGATTTATGCAGCTGGAAGGCACCCCTCCCCTTGGGACAGAAGGGTATGGGGAGGAAAAGATGTTCCCAAACGGGGGCTAGGGGCCACCCGACGGGACCAGGGAACACAGTTGGGGGGCCCAAATGGGGGCAGGGCTGGAACAGTGATGGAAATACAGCCGTTGTCTGGGACACCACCCAAAGAAGGGAGGGGAGGTGGGGAGCAGTACCCTGGCTTTCCCCTCCAGTCTCTGCCCAGGGCCTCCCTTCCCATTAGTGCATCTCACTGGGAGCTCATAAGAGCTCCCGGGACACTTATTTGTAGGACTCATCCCCTTTCCCAGTCCAGAGAAGAATAGGTGGGACAGGGATTGGAGAACAAATAGGCAAATGGCCCTGACCATTGTTTAAGAGGGACTTTGGGACTTCCCTGGTGGTCCTGTGGTTAATGCGGTTGTGGGTGGGGTGCGGTACGGGTTCCATCCCTGGTCAGTGAAACTAAGATCCCACATGCTGCATAGTGCAGCCAAAAGGTAAAAAAAAAAGAGGGGGGAGGGACATTAATAAATAGAGGCATCCTGTCTGAGAGTGATAGATGTCACGGGGGACTCGGATGCTGATCATAGAAAGAGAGAAAAAGAACTGTTCGTGTTAGCTGAGCTTGGATCTTGAGGGCTCAGTCTAGGGAAGCCTTTTGAGAGGAAGTGGGCTGCCTTCGGAGGCAGAGAAGGATGGTTTTGTGCCCACAGTGTGCTGCTAGGCTGAGTGGTTTGGCTGATCTTGGCTGGGCTCAGCCGCATCTGGATGAATCAGGCTGAATTCAAGGCTTCAGGCTGGGGTAAGAGGCCATCCACAGGTCTTCATACTGAGGTTCAGGCTGAAAATCAAAGGCTTTATGAACAAGCCTTCCTGGTGGCAGAGTGTGGATGTTGCAAGAAGACTGGCAGAAACGTACCACGGCACCTGCGGTCTCAGCTCAGAAGGCACTTTCCCTTCCATCCTCATCTTATCAGCCAGGGCAAGTCACATGGCCAAGGCTAGAGTCAAGGGTAGAAAACCTGTCCATGGAAAAGTCATGTCAAGGGAAGGAAGGAAGGAAGGAGGAAGGAGAAATTTCAGGGCAAATAACACAACCTGCCTCAGGTAATGAGAATCTTTTCAGAGTGAGGTGATAGTATGCAACACGGTGGTTAAAGACATAAAACTTAATATGGGTTTGAGTTCCAACTCTGCTACATCTTGGCAAATGACCCTGGGCAACCTCTCCGGGCTTCAGTTTCCTCATCCAGAAGATGGAAACAGTAATGTTCAGACCCTCCAGTGTGGTCATGAGAGTGAGTGGGGAAGGCAGACGTGAAAGGCTGGCATCTAGTAAGTACTTGATCGGTGCTGGCTGGGATGCTGTTGGAAAGAATCTATTGAAAATTGTGCCTTCTGGGGACAAGGCATGCAGCAAGATGAGGGGAGGAACATTTCAGGGAAATAATTTGAGAATCTCTGTATGGGAGGTGCATGCAAAAAGGAAACTGCTCGGTAACTGAGTCATCCACTGAGCTCTGGAAACAGAAAGCCTGCAGGCTGGCACTGTTCTCCACTGCAGAGCTGACAGCTTGTTGGAGAAGGGATGGCAGTAGGTGGGGAAAGGGGAGAGGGGCGCTTTCCTCTCCCATTCACTCACCCATAACCTGGTGCACACAGAGGTGCAATTCCTGGATCAGCCTCAGCTGGCTTGGAGAAATGCTGGTTCCCAGGAACTACCACCCTGCAATTTGAGAATGTAAATATATGCATTTGCTTCATCTCTTCTTTTAAAGAAAGACACAAACCCCTCCCCAAATGCATGGTTCTATATCAATTTTTATTCCCGTGCCTCCCCAGATTAAGCCCTAGGCTATTGAAAGGGGGAAAATAAATAGTACAGAGACCAACAAGACCAAACTAGCAGATCACAAGCCCTGGCGGTCATGAGATGCCCTCTGCCAGGTGGCAAGAGAGTGGAGGTGGGTTTGTGGGTCTCTCCCTGACACAGTGGAGGGGCATGGCTTCTGGAGTCAGATTGCCTGAGTGCAAATTCCCTCTCTTTGCTTCCCAGGTATGTGACTCCGAGTAAAGGAGCCCTGATGATTCAGAGTCCACATCAGCTCAAAGCAGTGGTGATAGTTCCTAACACAGCTTCTTGCCAGATTCGCATGAAATACCCTAGCTCTTGAAGCACTTGCTGGGCTGTAGCCACACATATTGCTTTTCTTTGTGAATATTCAACATGGTTGATAAGTGCTCCATTAGCCAAGGTCAAGCATAGTTTTATAAAGATTGTCTAAATTACTTAATTTTTGGCTGTGTTGGGTCTTCATTGCTCTGCGAGGTCTTTCTCTAGTTCCAGCAAGTGGGGGCTACTCTTTGTTGTGGCGCAGGGGCCTCTCACTGTGGCAGCTTCTCTTGCTGTGGACCACGGCTGTAGGGCGCATGGGCTTTAGTAGTTGCGGTGCATGGGCTTAGTTGCTCTGTGGCAGGTGGGATCTTCCCAACCCAGAGACAGCACCCGTGTCCCCTGCATTGGTAGGTGGGTTATTAACCACTGGACCACCAGGGAATTTCCAAGGCCAAGAATTTTATCCCCACGTGGAAACAGTGTTTGCTTTAAGCGGGTGCAGGGAGGGATGGGAGGTGCATGGAGCAAAACACCCCTGCAGGCCAAACTCAGCTAGGTGGCACCTGTCTGCCGACCCACAGCTTTGGGGGCTCAGCACTCTGATTAGTTGATACGTCTATCTTAGTTTGGGATCTCCCAAAGTCAACCCTGAGATAAGGATTCATAGAGAAGCAACTGACTAGGGAATGATTTATTAGCTAGTGTTTTTTTCTAGAAAAACTAGGAAGGGAGTGGGAAAGTGGGACCAGGAAGCAGGGGTGTGATCCCACTGGGCACCGTGCACATCATATTTCAGGGATCTCCACTGGGGTCAGAGGAACTGGGAGGGTCCATCAGGCGTTGGTCAGGGATGGCCCCAGGCATTTCTACTGTCCGCACCCGCAGAAAAAGCGGGTTTCGGCAGCCTGCAGGGTGTCTTCAGGTACTGGCTGTTGGAGAGAAAGCAGGAGGGGTCCCAGTGCACACAGACATGGAAAGGGGACCCGAGGGGCTTGGGGAACACCCAAAGGTGACTGGGTGCTGGGAGCTGGCTCATGTGAAGCAAAGTCCCAACAGATGGCCACGTCTCCAGGGAGAAGCAGAAGCAGCAGGCGCTCCCAGGATTCACGTCCAAGGATCAGCCCGTGTTCCCAGGGAGGAACGCCGCCTTGAAAACAGACTGCAGGCTGAGGATGCACTCGGCTGGAGGGTGGGCTGGACTTTGTGACTGCCGAGTCCTGGCGCTTCAGTGGTCATAAGAAAAGGATGGAAGGTGTGCATGGGTCAGGATCCCACCTTGCCCTGATGGGGCTGGACCCTAACACTTCTGGTGTTGTCAGCAACAGTATGGGGTCATAAGAGGCATTTTGCATTTGGAAAGGTCAGAAGGAACATTTGGAAGTCAGAAGGAGCCAGGTTTGAATCTTGGCTCTTTCCTGTACCAGCTGTGTAACCCGAGACAAAGTAACTGGCCTCTCTGAGCCTTATCGCCTAAGATCTGGCTGAAATGACTGTCCTCCCACTCTTTGTGAGGGTGGTTTCAAAACCAGCATCCCAAGTCGCTTCCTTCCAGAGCCAAGGGATTACTGCTTGATCTGAGGGGATCACTCAGAAGAGAAGTGCTTACGGCCTGTGTCTTCCTCACGTCTGTGTGTGTTCATTGCTCAGTCGTGTCCAACTCTTTGCAACCCCATGGACTGTAGCCCTTCAGGCTCCTCTGTCCATGGGATTCTCCAGGCAAGAATATTAGGGTGGGTTGCCATGCCCTTCTCCAGCGGATCTTTCTGACCCAGGGATTGAACCCTGGTCTCCTGCATCGCAGGTGGATTCTTTGCCACCAGGGAAGCCCTCCTCACGTCTGTGCTTAGTCACTCAATTGTGTATGACTCTTTGCAACCCCATGGACTAGCCCTCCAGGCTCCTCTGTCCATGGAGATACTGGAGTGGGTTGCCATCTCCTCCTCCAGGGGATCTTCTCAACCTTGGGATCAAACCCAGGTCTCCTGCATTGCAGACGGATTCTTTACTGTCTAAGCCATCAGGAAAGCCCTCACATCTAGCTTCCCCAGTTTTGAGGCTCACCTTCTCCTCCCTCTCAATCCACTCCTAAGTGAGTCCTCCTTGAAGCCTATCGCCTGCTGCCTTAGGCCAGGCCACTGCCTCCTGTCCTCACCCCCTCCCTCATGCACCCACCAGCCCTCTGCCTGCATTCCCCCAAATGCCACCAACAGGATGTTCCTGCGTGCCAGGGAATTTTACTCAAGGCTCAGGAGGACCGGTGCGGGGATCATGACAGAACACAGCACAGGAAGCAACTTTCAGTGTGGTCCTGGAGATCCTGGACTTGAAAGCTGTCAGTTCTCCCCCAGCTCGGCAGCTTTCACTGGCCTCTCCATCTCCCCAGGACTCTGTCCCTCAGCACTGCTAATTCCCTGTGCTTCGAGATTCCACCCCCACCGCTCCCCAAAGCACACCCCCACCTCCCACCACACTGGGCCTCCACAGGGCAAGTCTC